>NC_063444.1:1817090-3017090 GCF_020379485.1 Brassica napus | reverse complement strand
AGCCTAAATTGTCATTCGATAAAATTGGAACGATACAAAGAAGATTAGCATGGCCCATTACGACTTGATGACACGCATAAATTGAGAAATGGTCCAGCAATTGACATTTTTTTTTCTCTTTTGAAGATTTTCTTCTAAAAATTTAGACAATTTCTCGGATGACCCCAAAGGGATCATGCTAATCTTCTCTGCATCGTTCCAATTTTATCGGATGACCCCAAAGGGACTTTTTTTTACTTTTTCTTGGTGAGATGCTGAAACATGTTTTTCTTGCTCGGTTTCTTGAAGCTAATGTTTCTTTTATGTTCTTTATGATCTGAGGTTTAGTAGCTCGTAATTCTAGATCATTTGTTTTGTTAGGTTTGGTTTTTCTTTTGCGAGGGTTCATTGAAATGGATGGTCTCAGGATAAACATTTCACCAGTATAACCATGGACTCTTCTTCCTCAAGCAAGAGAGTGATGTTTTCATATAAGATTTGTTTTTTTTTTATGTAGGATTTCTTATCTCATCCTTTAATTTTTAAGTTTTTGCAATTCGTTTTTAATGATTCCGTGTTGGTTTTGTTTTCTTTTATAGTTCTTAATCATGTCTAGTGATTTTCTATTGGCATCTGGTTTATGTATCTCATCACCATGTATCTATCAAGATTTTTTTTAATAATATTTAAGATGACATAAGATGAAATTGAAATTGCAGATATATAGTACGTTTAATATCTTAGTTATAAATATGGTTTTTAAAAGATATCTCTCCCGTTAATTTAGATTCCTAGATATAAAATCTCGAAATACAAAATTAAATCTGTTAGTTTTTTTAATCTTTTTGAAAGTTTGTTGGGTCAATTCCTTGAAAAAAAATTATACTCGAATAGCAAGATCCTTTCTTTTAAGAAAAAAAAATACAAACAACTTTTTTTTTTTTGAGAACAATACAAAGAACTTTGAAGATTCAAATACAGCAAACTGTTTGTTTCTATACAGCCACTAGGGTTATCTATAACAGTAGTATATTTTATCCTATCTTCTTTTGGAATCTAAATTTTAGATTACCCCCACATCTAAGTCAGAGATGGAATGCCAAAGCTTGTGGGGCAACAAATATATAAATGAAACAGAGAGAATCACAAAAGAAAATTACAAAAGAGTGAATGGAATCTTTTCCTTACAAGTCTCTCTAACAAGCAACGAAAAAGATGTATTTCGGCTTTTGTTTCTTTCTTCCACCTGTTTTCATCCTCTGACTTAACTGGCAACCTAAGCAATCAAAATCAATCAATGCATCTATACATCATGATATTTTTCTCTCTAAATCGATCTACCGACTTAGGGGAATTATATAAGATGGTAAGATATTTTAAAATCGACATTCATAACTTTATAGTTTTAGCAATGAATAGTAAATACAATTATTTTTACAATAATACTTATTTGGTGTTATAATTATTAAATCAATTTAGTTTATCTTATTTTTATAATAAAAATACAATTTTATTTTATTATAACACGTTGAAGCAGAACTATCATTTCCATTTAAACGATTCATATCAAAAAGAGAAAAAAAAAACGAAAGGTTGGAGATGGTATCAATCGTAAAAATATTACAAACCATTTGTGGGAACCAATATCATCTTTGTTAGATTTTACCAATAAAATTATATAACTTCAACTAGAGCTTGGAAAAACAAATTTGGATTAGTATTCCGGTAAGCTCCAATAATTATTTAATAGATTCCCATGACGTGTGTCCAAAATTTCAAAAGTCCTTGTTGCTTTCATCCCACGACACACACAACACTCATATTACGAGTGGCACTTTACCCGATATGCGAAGCCACACCCGAACTCGATCCGAAAAATCCGAACCAAAACTTGAACCGAAGTAGGAAAATATCCGAACGGGTATTGAATTATGAGAGATTGGATATCCGAAAATAACCGAACATATATATAATTAACCATATATTTCTAGTTTACATCTCTCATTTTATATAAAATATTTATATTGATACTACACATACTTTAAGTTCATATGATATACATAGAATTACGGAGAAAATGATTGGTTACTCACTTAAAATGCATGCCAAACTTTATATTTCAAGAATTAACAAAAAGTTACATCCAAAATTTAAAAACAATAACCAAATTAATGTCTTTTTTAGTTTCAAAATATTATGTCCAAATCTATTAAATGTTCAATCTATTAAAAATAAAAAATTAGTTAAATGAAAGTTATATTTTAAATACAAGAAATTTGAGATATGAAATCTAAATATCTGAACCCGAACTAAAAATACCCGAACCCGACCCAAAATACAGAAATACCCGAATGGGTTCTATACCTCTATACCGAAATATTCGAAAATCCGAAATAGCCGATCCGAACCCGAAATTGAAGGGTATATGTACACACAGTCACACTCATAAGCAAAACACAGAAGTCTCGTTAAGATGTCGTGTCATTATCTTTCCCGCAAGTTGGTTTGTTTAATTGTATACGCCGCTGAGAAATTTGTCTCTTGTTGATAGAGAGATACACGACAGGGATATCATCGACCTTAGCCGTCGGATATTTCTGTCTCCATGCATTAGCGGCCGCCGGCCGCTCCTGCCTCGCCTCGTTCGTAGACTTCAGTACCACCGTAGCCACTTCTTCGTTACTAAGTACATCCCACACCTTTACAACACACAAGATACGAACAAAAATCATTACTTATGTGGATCGTCAAGTTCAATTGCATATTTTTAATCTGAGCGTTAATTTGTAGTCAAGAAAAGCCTTAAACGTTGGGCCTAAACAGAAAATTGATTTTAAAATTGACTTTCTCAATCTGTATTACATGAAAAGGATTATAGTTTCATTCTTTTTTTAAATAAGATTTGTGGTCCTTTTTTGTGCATTTTTATATACAGATTAAAAAATTTCATGAAACTTAAAAGAATTAGTTTCTATCAAATCATTTAACTACTTCAAAAATCTGTTATTTATGTCTTCAGTTAAATTATTTTAAAATCAATTTAATTCTTTTTTTTTTGGAGCAACAAATCAATTTAATTCTTGAATCTAATATCAACTCCTTTGTATATATGTTTCAAGGTGAAGCTATGTTCACTGTGGTTTTGGCGGTTTAATATTGATTCGTGGGTGCATATATATGACAAGAAAGAACCAGATAAAAATTTCACAGCTTTGGGATGATATAGACCTAATGAAGAAGGCTTGTGAAAGCTTCAGTGAGACATACTCAGGAACCATGTTCGATGCTGTTTTGGGGCTCGGATGGCTTGGTTTTAATCAGGCGATCCGTGTGTAGGATAACAAGGAAGCTGAAAAGAGTTTGGATAGTCTGGAGAAAAGGTTGAATACCGTGAGCTGAGACACTGATTACCTCGATTATCAGTGGCACATGGCAAAGATCTATGCTAAGCAACAGTTAACATCTGAGATGAAGGTCTGTACATTTGTTTGGTTGCTTTTGTATCTGCTGATATGTCACCCTTCTGCATATGTCTCCCATCTACAATACAAGAAAACATGGGGATTCTGATGGCCGAAATCGTCAGAAATTCGTCGGAATAGACCGATTCCGACGAATTTCCGACGAACCTGTCCGTCGGTATCGTTTTGTCGGAAAAAAAAATTCGTCCGAATTTCGTCAGAACTTCCGACGACTTTCTGACGAATACCGAGAAACGTCATTCTGACGAACTTCCGACGATATTACGATGCGGACACACGAGACCAGAGTTCATCGGAAAAACTATATACCGACGGAGAACGTTCTTCGGACAATTTCGACGGAGTGTATTCCTCGGTATATTCCGACGGACGTTGGTTCGTCAGAATATACCGACGGACATTGGTTCGTCGGAATATACCGACGGATATTGGTTCGTCGGTATATTCCGACGGATATTGGTTCGTCGGTAAATTCCGACGGATGTTGGTTCGTCGGTATATTCCGAGGAACCGTTGTCCGTCGGTATATTCCGACGCTCAGAGTTCGTCGGAATATACCAATTTTAAAAACGAATTAATTTTGCATTTTTATATATTTTTTTATATTAAAAATTAATTAATAAATTAAAAAAATCAGAAATTTAAAACTAATAATATTATAGAATTTAAATTCATACAAACCGAAATAGAAAAAAAAACATTCAGAAAGTTTAAAATTCATACAAACCGAAATAGAAAAAAAAACATTCAGAAAGTTTTAAAAAGCCGAAAAAACTAAGATGAACTCGAAGACATCAAACGATCTAGCTTCTGCATTATCTCGGTGTTGAACTTCTTCTGGGATGCCAACTCAGCAAGGATAGTGGCATTCTCCGAACGGATAGTGCCATTCTCAGAAAGGATAGTGGTGTTCTGCTCCTCCAATGCCCCAATCCGTTCATCTTTGTCATGTAGCTCCTCGAGAATCATGGGATCGGAATACAGAGCTTGCGAAGAAGATGCCGGATACGAAGAAGCACGGCGGGCTAACCCAACTAAACGGCCTCCTTTCCTTTTAGGAACCGCCTACAAAAATATTTAAAGTTAGTAAATAGGGACAAGTTAGTAATCGACATTATAAAAAATATATATTAATAAAAAAAATTACCTTTTCAACCATCTCATTTATTTGCAATAGAGACAAGTTGGTTGAAGCTCACGTAGAATCGCCGTCATCAGAGAGAGACTGAGATTGAGATACTATTTCAGCTTCCACCAAATCAACGACACCTTTGATCACGGGGTCCTGAATTTGACCCATCGTCTTGTTAGTGTGAGCCACCTTAATGAGTTGGAGACGATCAACGGGATTACCGTCATTTGCGTCGATCTAAAAAAATCGCCATTATTAGCCAAGGAATATATAAAATATTTATTTAAAAAATATAAAGATAAATAATAATAAAAAACTTACAAGTTCATCCTCCTTAGTAGACATAGAGCAAGCGCCGAGGTTGTGCACATACATACCTTTCCCGCCACGATCGCTCTTCCGGTTCTTGGAGTTCCTAGAAGACGTCTCTGCAGTTTCTTTCTTCTCTCAATGAGCTATCAACTGCTCCCACACCGTCCCGTTGATGAACCGTGGCCTCTTGTTCTTCTGCCAAACTGTCTTCCACGTGTTTATCTGCTTCGTATAAGAGTCCATGGCCTTTTCGTTGAATTTCTTACGGACTGTTTCCGTAAGATCGGAGTGCCAGTTGAACTCTTGCTACAAAACAAACATAATTTAATAAGTAAATATATTTAAAAAAATGTAAAAACTTTAAAACAATGAAGAATTACTATACCGCAAACTGACGAAACCACAACTCTCGTTCGTTGGAAGGGATCACACTCCACTTTGAATATCCAAAACGGAGCATGGAGTACATCATCTGGTTGATGCTCCGGCTAATGCAATTTTTCGACTTGGTGAACCTTTAAAAAAAATACAAGTTAGCAAGTTAATTAAAGGAAAAAAACATAATGGTACAAATAAAAAAAATACTAACCAAGTGCTATGTCCTCGTCGTGGGTTGGGTTGGAGAACCGGGAGATGCTCTCGACCTGGTTGTTGAACCAATAGTTGAACTGTCATGACCCCCGGATCCTGTTGAGCAGCAGCGCGAGGGGCAGCGGGAGCTGGAGCGGGAATATATGCGGGAACCGAGTTTTGTTCATGAGACGATCCCGATGCACGGGAACTGCTCACCGAACTACGTCGAAGACGGGCTGCGGGACGGGGTTCATCCTCGGCCCTAAAAAAAAAATTAATACATCAAAAATATTTTCAAATCATTTCTATTTTTAATGTTTTCATTTATATATTTACAAAAAGTTTTATAAACGTTTTAAAAAAAACTATTAAACCATTTATTATACATAGTTTATTACTAGAAACTTATAAAAAATAATAAAAATATTAAAATGTTTTATTATACATGATTTATATATATATATATATGTATACACAATTATAAAAAATTTATAAATGTAGAAAAATGTTGTTAAATATTTTTAAATTTTTTTAAAAAACGTTTTATTATACATAGTTTATTAGTGGAAACTTATAAAAAAATTTAAAATTTTTACTATACATGATTTATATATATATATATATATGTATACAAAATTATAAAAAATTTATAAATATAGAAAAATGTTGTTAAATATTTTTAAAAAAATTTAAAAACGTTTTATTATATATATTTCATTACTGGAAACTTGAAAAACGTTTTTAAAAATCAAAAAACATTTTAAAAATATTAAAACGTTTTGAATTTTAACAAAAAAAAAATAATTCCAAAAAAAACTAAAACAACAATCAAACAACAATCCTAACTTATATATCCTAAACTATCCATTCAATCCTAAAATTTTCAATCAAACAACCTAAAATTCGAGATCTAACTTCCAAACCCTAAACAATTGATATAAAAGAAGGTTTGGGATGATTCTTACATGATTTGGGGTTTGGGGAAGAGATATGAGGGTGAGAAGAGGATTCGCCGGTTAAGAGAGGTGGAGAAGGGCCGGAATCGCCGGAGAGATAGAGAAATCGCCGAAGAGAGATCGTCTTTGAGAGAGAGGCGGAAATAATGAAGAAGGAAGAAGAAGGGTTATTATATCTGAAGATTCCGACGGACACGGGTTCGTCAGTATTCCGTCGGTATAATTAAAATATACCAAATGGCGATTCACAAAAATTTTCACGCGGTTTGGTTCTCCCGGGCAAATTGGATTTCCGACGGAATGTGTCCGTCAGTATATTCCGACGGAATGTGTCCGTCAGTATATTCCGACGGAATTCCGACGACTTAGTGTTTAGGATGTTGATTACAAGTTTCTAAATGCAAAATCCATATCTTTGATAAGATATATAGTATTTGCATAACGATTTAACAATAAAAATGTTTTTATAACACGATTTTACACAACAACATTTTTTGTAATATAAGATTATATGAATATGATTGTATAAGTATATGAGTGTTAAGATGAGATGTTATGAAAACAATAATATGCATACATAAATATTTTAATGAGTTGTTATATTTGAACGGTTGCGATCTAATACTATACTAAACACTTATTATGTGTTATTTTCATAGTTTTGGCATCTAAATTTATAGATTTTTATGATTGAAATTTTTTAGAAACACATGTCGTCGGTAATTCGTCGGAATATACCGACGACATTCCGACGAACTTGTCTAGTTCGTCGGAATGTCGTCGATATATACCGACGAATTACCGACGACCTTTACAAACTTCAACGAAACCCTTGGTCGTCGCTATGTCGTCGGTATATTGGGAGGGATTTCCGACGGACCAATAAAAAACAAAAAAACTAATCAGAATCTTCTGAATCTTCATCAAACTCCCCAACCTCGGCTTCTGGCTCCGAATGTACAACAGCATCATGTCCAAACACAGTCAAATTCTCAACAAATTAAACATTTTCCAAATCTTCAACTGCCTGAGCTTTGCTGGTAGACTCTGGTTGCAATGGTTCATCATCATCAGAAGTTCCATCCACTCGTCCTCTTGGGTTGATTTGCGTTACAGTAACCCATGGATCGTCTCTGTACGTCATCCGAGGGTAACTTATGTAGCACACCTATACATATCAATTATACAAGTATTAGTAAAATATATAACATTAATTAATTATATTGGTAAAAAAATATGAATAGATTGACATACCTGATCAGCTTGCGAACCAAGAATGAAGGGATCATAATATTGAAGTTTCTGCCGCGAATGAACTGATGTAACACCAAACGCATCAATCTTCACTCCTCTATCTGGGGTGGTGTCATACCAATCACAATAGAATACTACACAACGCAATCCAACCATTCCAGAAAATTGGATTTCCAATATTTCTTTTATGTTGCCGTAGTAGACATCGTCACCGGAAGAAGATGAAACACCAGCATCATATGTTGTCTTAGAATGACATTTCCTTGTGAATGCATATTGTCGCGTACAAAATTTAGGATATGATTTGACCACATAGTTTGGTTCCTGCACAAATTCGCGTATCCAATCATCGAACACAAGACCTCTGGCCAAACCATCATTCACCTATAAATTAAAAACATATATGATTGAAAAGTTAATTAGTTTATATTAAATTTAAACTAATCATTTGCATAGGGTAATATGATATATGACTCACATAACTACGAAGCCACGCAGCAAATCCGTTATCTCTAAGTTGTCGAAGCTCATCTTCTGTTGCATGCCTGTGAGTCATACGCAACTCCGCCATATATACACTATATACAAAAATATTATCAATATGAAATAAATTTATTGAATATTAATCTAACAATAAATGAATAAATATTTTTACCTCTCATATTGTAGAACATCTTCACAGTTGGTGAGCAAATATTTTTGCAAATGAGCGTGCTCAGTGTCCGTAAGTCTCCGCTTCGTGAATTTTCCACTAAGTCGTCCTATTTCCTTGAACATGCTTGGGACAGTAACATGATATGTTGCTCTCTCCCCTCTATCATCATGCCGAGCAGGTCTTCGGTGTTTTGTATGCACTTCTGGTGGAAAATAATTTTCAGCAAAGATTGTAGTTTCTTCATTGATCACCTGTGCCACTATAGATCCTTCCACCCTGCTTTGATTTTTGACCATCTTCTTCAGATGATGCATATAACGCTCAAAAATATACATCCATCTGTACTGCACAGGACCACCAAGTTTCAATTCTCTTGCGAGATGAATAGCAAGATGTTCCATTACATCAAAGAATGATGGAGGAACTATCTTCTCAAGGTTACACATGCTGACTGGTGCGTTTGTCTTCAAATTATTAATACCCTCTTCAGTCACTACTCTACTGCATAAGTCGCGGAAGAAAACACTAATCCCTACATAGATAAAAGACATAATTTTCGTAAGTATTAAGTTTTTTATAAGCATAATTGTTAAATATAAAAATAAATTAAATTGTAAAGATATAAGATACCTGCATTTGCTTCATGAACATTACGTGGCAATAATGCTGAAAAAGCAAACGGAAGGAGGCGCTGCATAATTACATGACAATCATGACTCTTCAAGCCAGTAAACTTTCCTTCGCTTCTATCAACGCAGTTCCCCAAATTTGATGCATATCCGTCAGGAAATTTCACTTTATCTGTAATCCAATCAAAGAACTCTTCTTTTCTAGCACCATCCAGCCGATAAATGGGAGAAGGGGCCGTACCGTTCTCATCAACGTGAAGTTCAGAACGATCACATATATCGACTAAATCCAACCTTGACTTCAAATTATCCTTCGTTTTACCTTGGATGTTAAGGACTGTGTTCATCAGATTATCGAAGAAGTTCTTCTCAATATGCATGACATCTAAATTATGCCACAATAGATGACTCTCCCAGTATGGCAGATCCCAGAAAATACTCTTTTTGTGCCAGTTATGTAGCTCTCCAACCACACTGACTCGAATGTTTTCATGTCCACCTACATCTGGCGTCCTTTCTGCATCAAAATACCTAAACTGCTTCAACAAATCTTTCCCACTAACTTCCTCAGGTGGACCATCAAACACCTGCTTGTTCTTCGTAAACGAAGTCTTACTCTTGCGGTATGGATGATCAGGTGGTAGAAATCGTCTGTGACAGTCAAACCAACACGTTTTCCTTCCGTTCTTTAGTTGGAAAGCATCTGTGTCATCTTGACAATATGGACATGATAGCCTCCCATGTGTTGTCCATCCAGATAACATACCATATGCTGGAAAGTCACTTATTGTCCACATAAGTACTGCCCGCATCTGAAAGTTTTCTTTGCACGAAACATCGTATGTCTCAAAACCATGCGCCCATAGTTGTTGCAACTCATATATCAGTGGTTGAAGAAACACATCTAGTGATCTTTTAGGATGATCTGGCCCGGGGACGAGAATTGAGAGAAACAAAAACTCTCGTCGCATGCACAAGCTCGGCCGTAAGTTGTACGGTGTCACAATAACTGGCCATAGAGAATACTGTCTTCCATGCTTTCCAAATGGGCTGAAACCATCAGTAGATAATCCAAGATAAACATTTCTTCTCTCTTCTGCAAATTCTGGATATGTTGACTGGAAATGTTTCCAAGCCTTCGCATCTGAAGGATCTCTAATCTCACCATTTGTGGAATGCTCTGCATGCCATCTCATTGCTTTTGCTGTGCGTTCACACTGATACAACCTCTTCAATCTTTCCGTCAAAGGCAAATACCACATTCTTTTGAATGGGATCGGAACTCTTCCCCTCGTCTCCTGATAACGAGGTTTCCCACAAAATTTGCATACATTCCGTGTCTCATCCGCTCTCCAGTAGATCATGCAGTTGTCAATACATACATCTTTCACTTCGTACGGTAGTTGAAGATCGGCAACAAGTTTCTGAACCTCGTAGTATGAACCCGGTGCAAGGTTATCCTCAGGTAGAATACCTTTGACAAAATCAGTAATCGCATCCATACATTCTTCAGCTAAATTATAGTATGTCTTAATACCCATTAATCTAGTTGCAGATGATAAGACTGAATGACCATCTCTACAATTTTGATACAAAGGTTGTTTTCCAGCATCCAACATGTCAAAAAATCTCCTAGATTCGGGATTTGGTTCTTCCCCTCTATAATGATCATGTACCATCTGCTCAGTACCTACACCATAATCTATATCCGTTATAGATTCTTCTAACCTAATATCAGGCTGAAGTTCACTAACAGGCTGAGGTTTGCTAGTACTATCATATTCATAACCAGTTTCCCCATGAAGGTACCAAACTTTATAATTACGTGAAAACCCTTTCATATACAAATGAGTCCAAACATCAAATTTTTTTATAACCTTATTATTATTGCAAGTAGAGCAGGGACATCTTAACATACCACTTTTTGCATCCGGTTGCTGTTGAACAAGCCTCATGAATTCTCCAATCCCTTGAATGTATTCTTCCGTAAGCAAATTGGTTTCGGATCCAAATGAGGTTTATCCATCCACGAACGATAATAAACTTCTGAAGACATGATTTTCACGGAATTGTTATGACTAAAGAGAATGAAGAGAGAATGAAGTGTGAATGAGTTGAATGAGGAGGGGCTGTATTTATAGGAAATTGCTTACGGCCCTCCGACGACTTTCCGACGAAATTCCGACGGATGTAAAGAAGTCCGTCGGAATTCCGTCGGTATTTTCTAATCTCAAACGGCTATACAACGGTCATATATATTTGTCGGCAATGGTCACATGGTTCGTCGGAAATTCATCAGAAAATTCCGACGGAATACCGACGACTGTACTGTTAATCGGAATGTCGTCGGAATTTCGTTGGTATATTCCGACGACCCATGTTTCGTCGGAATTCCGTTGGGAATGGCCGACGGAATTCCGACGACTTCAAATTTTTGGTTTTCGTCGGAAATTGGTCAGTAATCCGTCACAAACGTCCGACGACATTGAGGTCCGTCGGAATTCGGCGTGTTTTCTTGTAGTGCTACTAGACTAATTCCAGTTTTTCTCCGCCATTGATAAGTTGGCTACATGTAACATTTGTTTGGTTTTATATCTTCTTGTGGTGTGGTCGTTTGAGACATTTGTTTGTGGTCTGTCTATGCAGGTGAGGGGAGGAAAAACAAGTGGTGAAACCGTCTAAAGTGGTTTGAGACATTTTGTCTTGTGAAGTCATGCTTTGGTCTCTTGTGAAATCATGTTTGTTTTTCCTTTGTTATATATTGAAATTTACATAAGCTTTATCATTTTCTTCACTTCTCCATGAACTTTTAAGCTTTCAGAAGTTGTCAAGTCAGAAATACTAAATTTCAAAACAAAACTTTGGCAAAATGGTTTATTAATAAACGTGTGGTCGTGTTATGAAGAATCTTTGTTGTTCTACTTGTCTTACTTTTACAACGATCAGAACTAAAAATGGATAACAATTTGGCTTGAGACAGCCAAGAACTGAAGCGTTTGAACAGAGAGAATGCATATAAAGCTGGTTCGTTTTCAACCTCTGTAGATTCCAAAAGGATCAACAGTCTGCACAGTTTGCCGGGTTTATCGGTTCATTTAGTAACCACATCACCTAAACCGAAAATGACCTAATTCAAATTGGTCTATAAAGTTTTACATAACTAAGGTTTGTGGTCCTCAGTTTTTGTAAACTATAATTACTTCTTCTTTGGTTCACCCTCTAAGGTGAACCTCTAAATTCACCGACCAATAGAATTGTGTTATTTTGTATTTGATATATTTTAAAAAAAAAAATAAAATATTGTCAAATTATATTATGTTTTTAAAATAAAAAAATAAATAAATAAATAAAAAATAAAAATAGTAGTAATTACAAAAAAATATATTTTTAACTCTAAATCCTAATCTCTAAACTCTAAACCCTAAAGCTTTGGATAAATCCTAAACTCTGAATCAAAAACACCAAACACTAAAACACTCAAGGGTTTAAGATTTAAGGTTTACTATTTAGTGTTTTTTATTTAGATTTTATGGTTTATCCAAGGGTTTAGGATTTACTCAAGGGTTTAGGGTTTAAGATTTTAGGGTTTAGGGTTTAGTGTTTTGCTGACGACGTTAAAAATATTTTTTAATTTTTTCTTTCTTTCTGTAACTACTATTTTTTATTTTTTTTACATTTTTATTTTTAAAATATAATATAACTTGACAATATTTTATTTCTTTTTTTAAAAGATATCAAATTTGAAATAATGAAATCCTATTGGTTGGTGAACCTAGAGGTTCACCTTAAGGGGGGAACCCAAGAATAACTCAACTATAATATAAAGATTCTGTTCATGAAAAATACTCAAGTTTCATTCAGCAGATAGATTTAAATTGTACCATATAGGATTTTTTTATTGAGCCAATGCTAAAGAATGTTCCTATACATGATTCACTAGCTTAGCTTTCATAAGGAGAGACGCTTGAGACTGCAAACGAAGATTGGAGGATGCATACAAGTACAAAGGATCTAGTAATGTTTTGTTACTATAACAATAAAAAGTTGAAAGGCACATTTTAAAAGAAAAGTAATTAAAATCGTTAAAATTCAAATTTAAAATAATAAAACTGTTTAGAACAAAGTAGTATTTATTTAACAGTTTTACTAAATCACATTAACTGATGAAAAAAATGCTATCAATTTTTTTTTCAAAAATATATGAATAAGAAAACAGATATTTTTTTCTTATAAAAAAATTATAAAAAATATAAAAGTACAAACATGATCAATTTATAGAGTTAAGATACAAAAATCGATTCAAATCATTTAAGAAAAGAGTTGATTACATATTTAGACACAGCCCTTGAGAGAAACGGAATTGTTTTGTGAAACGGGATTGGTTTATATAATAAACTGTAAATTTTCTTCTTCTATGTTTTGAGATCTACATGTATATATTTGTTTTAATATTTTAATTTTTTACAAAATATAAAGTTGTGTTATGTGGACAGAGTTTCGCTGGACAATGCTATCTGAACGAATAAACTGTGTACAAATGTATTGGGGATGGACTGGTTGTGGACGAGAGAAATATAGATTAAAACTGAGTGGACATAATGACATGTATATATATGTACACAAAATTGGTTAGAATTGAAAGAAGAAAATACACCAGTTAAAGTGTCATTCCAAGAGCCAAAAATGTTACAAAAAATATTGATGAAAGAAGTTTAGACAAGATGAAGATATATGTGTGGACATAGACAAAATCATTGTGGACAGACAAATTGTGGATGCGCATATATTTCATAAAAGAATTGTGGACGAAAGATGTGTTTCCACGACTAAAATAGAACAATTACTAGTGTTTGTCCTGTACTACGCACAAGAATTTTCTTTTCTTACAATAAAATAGAAATTAGTTATACATGCACATAGTTTACATGTGTGAAACTTGGCGAAAAACTAAACATAGAATTAACAGACTTATCATTGATTAACCATAAACATAAAAATAAAGTCAGATTTGTTCAATACAAATATTATTTTAAAGCTTTCTTAGTTATTCTGTTATGTCTTTTGTATTTTCCTGATTCAAACTTGTTATGAGCAATCTATGTCTTTGGATTCTAAAAATCTTCACCTGTATACAATTTTACAAATCGATTATTTAAAAAAATATTAAGTTACGTTACATGATAGTTTGAGAATATGTGATATTTACTACGTAAGTATGCATGCTGCAATAATTTGTAAATCTAAATAACATAAATGATAAATTATATACACCATAGATGACTAAAATAAAAATCATCGATCAAATGCTCTAATCAAAATGCCACTGTGAAAGAAATGTGTTCTTAATTGACACACCATAGCTTATCTTAATTGACACGTACATTGACTGGGGGAATCCGATCTTGAGAATTAGGTACTCCATTCAAAGGTGATTTTGCAGCTCCATATTAGAAGAACAACATGTTTCTTTCATAGCTCATTTGTTGTTCTAATGTCTGAAAAATATGGTAGAAATGTTTTGAGTATGACAAAAAAAGGCTATAGAAATCCCCATATAGAACATTTGAGACACTACCTTTTTCAAGGTATGTTATCTTTTCGGATTAGTGAAGGAACCTAAGAACACAAATACTTGTAGCAGAGATAAAATCTATATCATCCACAACATGAATATCAACAGACTAAAAGTAGTAATGACTCAGGAGGATCAAAAGGATCAAGTACAAACTAAATCATATAGCAAGATCCAAGAATGGTTTTTAAAAATTGTAAAGAGACGTCCGGACTTATATTTATTTTTTCCTCTGTTGCTCCTCAGTTCTTCTAGATTGAATCCTCCTAATATTTTTTTTTTTTTGAATCCTCCTAATATCACAAACCACACTTACATATAAAACATACGACTATGTACAGTTTAGACTTAAAGTCAACTATCAAGCGGTTTAAGTATACTCGGAATTAAGTATACTCGGAATGAATTTTACATGTTAGAACATGGTTTGAGATCCATGTGTACAGTGCTAGTATCCATAGAAAAATAACCAAGCACATAAAATATGATCACCCAGAAATGATGAGTTGGATATCCAACAACTTTCAATCTTTTCATCTTCCATTCTTTTATAGAGAGCTTCAGTTGTAAAAGAGAGCTTCAGTTGGGAAACATGAGTATAACCAGTGACATCTATTTGTTTCCTGCAAAAAGGGTACATATATTTTATTTTCTTCACATATGTTTTACGTGAAAGTATATGTAGAAGATGTAATTGAGATGAGAAATGTGTCTAAACCTTTATCAACTGTAACTACTTACAATCCTTGAAGCAAATACATAGAAGAAGAAAAATGACGCAAGATAACCATGGAGAGCTTGCTAGGGAAGACAAAGTACAATTCATCCTGAGTTTTATGATAGAAGAAGCCGATAAATCGTGAAATCAAGGTGGCTTTGGATGAAAAAAAACTCGGGATCTTAGAATGAAAGATTTGTGCAAATTTTGAATTAGGGTGTTAAATGGAAAGAGTATAGAACACTCAAGTGATAGTGGGTAGTTATATTTTTTTAAAGCATTTTTGTTTCAATATTATCTTGTCTTAATTTTTTTTTTAAACTGTAAACAATAATTATTCGACAGAATTAAATGTTTGTAGATCACACAATTTGAAATATCTCACCTTCGAATAAGGGTAATTGTCGATGAAGACAAATGATTATAAGAGTTTTGAAAAGTGCAAGTATTATCTGGTTTTATTATAATTTATAGAGGAGAAGGAAAATATGGCAAAATATATAAGCTAATGTAAATTATTTTATTTAGAGAAAAATTAGGAAGTGAGCAGTTGAATATTTTGGAGTGCGTTACATCATCAGACACATTGTTCTTTTTTTGACAAGATAAGAGACTTCTCACTTGAGGGACACATTGTACTCTTCCACCCCTTGTGGTTTTACAGCAGTATCCCTCACGCTTGGTTAAGAGAAACTAGAGGATGGCTGCATTTTTTTATTTTATTTATTTTTTTCTCAACTTTTTCTTTGTTTTTTTTGCAAAGTTCTTATGTTTTTATTTGTTTTTTTCTCAGAGTTTAAGACATTTGAAGAAAGTATAATTATTACAATAAATTGTAATTTGTTTTTCTCTATATTTTAACATCCATTTTCATATATATATTTTATATATTTCAACAATTATATAAAAAAATGTATGGACATAAGAAGTGTGGATGCAAAATTGTGAACATGTAAGAAAAATACGTAAACATAAAAAGATGTGGATATGGATGGATAAAAAATATAGAAAATCTCTTTAAAATTTTCGTGGATGAGGTTTCATGAACTAAGTTTCATGGATGTGTTTTCTTGGACAAGTTCTTATATTCCTAATCATCTTACATAATTTATTAGTATATGTGGACAAGTACTTTATGCATACCGTGTAGTTTTTATGTACATGTATTTTGTGTAAGCCACTTTGGTGAACAAATGGGTGTGGACATGAATAATAAAAGTTTGGTCGTTAAAAAATATGGACATGGACAAAACAAATATGAAAAATGTGAAAAGATAGTAGTACCCGAACATAGAATAGTGAATTATATGGATAAATTCATATGTACAGTTTTGTGTGGACATATAAATTTGGATATTCAATCCTAAAAATACACCTTGAACATGTTTGTGTGAACGTAAGATAGAGGGAGATCTAGTTTAAAGTTTAAAATCTTCCAAAGTTTTGTTGGGGTCAAATTGAAAATAGTCAAAATTTAAAGGTGTATCCTCAGCTCGCTTGCGAGACTTTCGTCATGTTCAATAAGATGAGAAACGATTTATTCTAGAATTGATTCCATAAGCTGTAACAGAAAGCACTTAAAGAACAACAACAAGATCTTCAGAGTAATCTTCGTTTTTTTTTTAGTTCTTCGATTTCGTCATGGTGACAGAGGATGACAAAAATTAAAGAAAATTGGAAACTTGCAGAGATAGAAAGATTAGGAAAGAGAGAACCGATAGAAGATGAAAGAGAAAAAATAGATCTGAAAATTGATAGTGGGAGAGAGAAAAAGAAATGAATTTACAAATTAGAAATTTTTATTATTTTATGATACATAAAGTAATTAGAAAAGAGTGTATTTGAGGGGTAGGTAAGACATTCCACACAGATAATATGTGCCTCCAAGCTCAAGTGTCTGAATGTGTTATTCCAAAGATATAATGTGTGGGTAAAAATTTCAATATTTTGACTGCAGAGAAATAGGAGATGAAAAGATTTTACTTACAAATTCTATTTTTTTAAAAAAAATTAAGAAATCCACACACGATGTGTAACCATTTTAATTTTTTTGTATTTGTCTAATTTTTATCGTTTAGTTCAATTGTTCAAATAATATATATAGTTTTGTTACTTTGTACGTATCCAGAGAATAATATTGCTGTTTTTGTATCACATATTCTCAAACTATCATGTAACGTAACTTAATTTTTTTTTAAATAATCGATTTGTAAAATTGTATACAGGTATGAAATAATTTGTAAATCTAAATAACATAAATGATAAATTATATACACCATAGATGACTAAAATAAAAATCATCGATCAAATGCTCTAATCAAAATGCCACTGTGAAAGAAATGTGTTCTTAATTGACACACCATAGCTTATCTTAATTGACACGTACATTGACTGGGGGAATCCGATCTTGAGAATTAGGTACTCCATTCAAAGGTGATTTTGCAGCTCCATATTAGAAGAACAACATGTTTCTTTCATAGCTCATTTGTTGTTCTAATGTCTGAAAAATATGGTAGAAATGTTTTGAGTATGACAAAAAAGGCTATAGAAATCCCCATATAGAACATTTGAGACACTACCTTTTTCAAGGTATGTTATCTTTTCGGATTAGTGAAGGAACCCTAAGAACACAAATACTTGTAGCAGAGATAAAATCTATATCATCCACAACATGAATATCAACAGACTAAAAGTAGTAATGACTCAGGAGGATCAAGAGGATCAAGTACAAACTAAATCATATAGCAAGATCCAAGAATGGTTTTTAAAAATTGTAAAGAGACATCCGGACTTATATTTATTTTTTCCTCTGTTGCTCCTCAGTTCTTCTAGATTGAATCCTCCTAATATTTTTTTTTTTTTTGAATCCTCCTAATATCACAAACCACACTTACATATAAAACATACGACTATGTACAGTTTAGACTTAAAGTCAACTATCAAGCGGTTTAAGTATACTCGGAATTAAGTATACTCGGAATGAATTTTACATGTTAGAACATGGTTTGAGATCCATGTGTACAGTGCTAGTATCCATAGAAAAATAACCAAGCACATAAAATATGATCACCCAGAAATGATGAGTTGGATATCCAACAACTTTCAATCTTTTCATCTTCCATTCTTTTATAGAGAGCTTCAGTTGTAAAAGAGAGCTTCAGTTGGGAAACATGAGTATAACCAGTGACATCTATTTGTTTCCTGCAAAAAGGGTACATATATTTTATTTTCTTCACATATGTTTTACGTGAAAGTATATGTAGAAGATGTAATTGAGATGAGAAATGTGTCTAAACCTTTATCAACTGTAACTACTTACAATCCTTGAAGCAAATACATAGAAGAAGAAAAATGACGCAAGATAACCATGGAGAGCTTGCTAGGGAAGACAAAGTACAATTCATCCTGAGTTTTATGATAGAAGAAGCCGATAAATCGTGAAATCAAGGTGGCTTTGGATGAAAAAAAAACTCGGGATCTTAGAATGAAAGATTTGTGCAAATTTTGAATTAGGGTGTTAAATGGAAAGAGTATAGAACACTCAAGTGATAGTGGGTAGTTATATTTTCTTAAAGCATTTTTGTTTCAATATTATCTTGTCTTAATTTTTTTTTTAAACTGTAAACAATAATTATTCGACAGAATTAAATGTTTGTAGATCACACAATTTGAAATATCTCACCTTCGAATAAGGGTAATTGTCGATGAAGACAAATGATTATAAGAGTTTTGAAAAGTGCAAGTATTATCTGGTTTTATTATAATTTATAGAGGAGAAGGAAAATATGGCAAAATATATAAGCTAATGTAAATTATTTTATTTAGAGAAAAATTAGGAAGTGAGCAGTTGAATATTTTGGAGTGCGTTACATCATCAGACACATTGTTCTCTTTTTTGACAAGATAGGGGACTTCTCACTTGAGGGACACATTGTCCTCTTCCACCCCTTGTGGTTTTACAGCTGTATCCCTCACGCTTGGTTAAGAGAAACTAGAGGATGGCTGCATTTTTTTATTTTATTTATTTTTTTCTCAACTTTTTCTTTGTTCTTTTTGCAAAGTTCTTATGTTTTTATTTGTTTTTTTCTCAGAGTTTAAGACATTTGAAGAAAGTATAATTATTACAATAAATTGTAATTTGTTTTTCTCTATATTTTAACATCCATTTTCATATATATATTTTATATATTTCAACAATTATATAAAAAAATGTATGGACATAAGAAGTGTGGATGCAAAATTGTGAACATGTAAGAAAAATACGTAAACATAAAAAGATGTGGATATGGATGGATAAAAAATATAGAAAATCTCTTTAAAATTTTCGTGGATGAGGTTTCATGAACTAAGTTTCATGGATGTGTTTTCTTGGACAAGTTCTTATATTCCTAATCATCTTACATAATTTCTTAGTATCTGTGGAGAAGTACTTTATGCATACCGTGTAGTTTTTATGTACATGTATTTTGTGTAAGCCACTTTGGTGAACAAATGGGTGTGGACATGAATAATAAAAGTTTGGTCGTTAAAAAATATGGACATGGACAAAACAAATATGAAAAATGTGAAAAGATAGTAGTACCCGAACATAGAATAGTGAATTATATGGATAAATTCATATATATGTACAGTTTTGTGTGGACATATAAATTTGGATATTCAATCCTAAAAATACACCTTGAACATGTTTGTGTGAACGTAAGATAGAGGGAGATCTAGTTTAAAGTTTAAAATCTTCCAAAGTTTTGTTGGGGTCAAATTGAAAATAGTCAAAATTTAAAGGTGTATCCTCAGTTCGCTTGCGAGACTTTCGTCATGTTCAATAAGATGAGAAACGATTTATTCTAGAATTGATTCCATAAGCTGTAACAGAAAGCACTTAAAGAACAACAACAAGATCTTCAGAGTAATCTTCGTTTTTTTTTTTGAGTTCTTCGATTTCGTCATGGTGACAGAGGATGACAAAAATTAAAGAAAATTGGAAACTTGCAGAGATAGAAAGATTAGGAAAGAGAGAACCGATAGAAGATGGAAGAGAAAAAATAGATCTGAAAATTGATAGTGGGAGAGAGAAAAAGAAATGAATTTACAAATTAGAAATTTTTATTATTTTATGATACATAAAGTAATTAGAAAAGAGTGTATTTGAGGGGTAGGTAAGACATTCCACACAGATAATATGTGCCTCCAAGCTCAAGTGTCTGAATGTGTTATTCCAAAGATATAACGTGTGGGTAAAAATTTCAATATTTTGACTGCAGAGAAATAGGAGATGAAAAGATTTTTTTTTATTTAACTTTTTACAAAATTTCGTCGCATGTCAAAATCTGATTCACAAAATGATCACACTACTCGGACACAACCCAAAATCAACTAACCAAATACCCAATAGAAAATTAGATTCAGCTGGAAAAGAGGATGAAAATCAAACTCCATGCCATATAGAAGAAATAAAATCGTGAAAGACTTCAACTTTACAGAACCCAACACACAAACTTGAGTATTCTCCAGATCCATTCCACAAACCATTGAAACCAGTAATTCTACCTTTTCAACTAAGGATAGCTAAATATAACGAAGAACATGGCGAACGAAGGCGATGATTTCAGTAAATGTTGAGACGGCTAAAAGGTTATATGTTACGGATCTTAAGGAAGAACACAATGAAGACAAAACTCAAAACTTCAATTAACGAGATCTTAGAAATTCAAAAAGGAATCTTGTCGATCTGATCGACGGGATGTCCGCTTGGACATGCTGCCGGAAATTTGAAATCGGCACCGATATTGTCGTAGATTGGAGATTTGAGGATGTGTCTCAAGGTGATTGAGAAGAAAGTAAGTTTGTGGAGGTTTCGCCTGCTGTCGAGAAGAAAATGGGGAAAATCTGAAATATTAGAGGGATAAGGATTTAGTTGAATTGCAATTGAGAACAGACTCAGTTCCGTTCCGTTTCATTTAGTTTAGGGTTTATAGTGTCTTTTCTCTCTCTAGAAGTGTGTCGCCAGCGGTTTGTGTCCTAAGGTGTAATTGCAAAGTGGAAAAATGTCCGAGGGTGTAAAAAAATTCTTAAGAGAAACGCGAGTAGTGCTTTGATTTGGGTCACATGTGTTAAATGTGCCGGATTTGAACTGAAAATACGGTCGAGGGGTTGTTTGTAAAAGTAAATATATTTAACAAAGGAAAGCAGAAGCCCTATAACTTTACACCCACGTATTCTGCAGAACAAAGATGGTGATGAAGTTTTCGCAAGGGATTTTCGCCAAGGTAAGCAAGGTTTAATCTTTTATTCCGGATCCTCCCTCCGATTTCTCTATTCGTTATTTTAGTATATTGTCTGTGTCGTCCAGATTTGGGGATTTCATCCATTGCCTCTCCCCCCCCATGTTCTCGAGGGTCAAGCATGCTTTAGCTTTCTCGAAAATTTATGGATACTGCTATATAGCGGCCTTTGGTGGTGCTGGATTCCTGCTCGGTACGTTGTTTGTAAGCTTTTTTATTATTTATTTTGGTTTCACTAGAAACCGTCTTCTTCATGAAACCTGTTTGCTTGGTTTCTTCTTCAGGTGGTGTGACAACAAGCCCCGTCTCAAAGGGGCTTCGGGAAAATGAAAAGGTAAATAACCTCAAGGGATTGGATTAAAGTCTTTTTTCTTCTTGTTTCTTTCCTACATAATTCTTCTTCTCTTTTTCTTTTCAGCTTTTCGTTTGAAGGTCTCCAACGTCTGGAAAAAATGGAGGCCAGGAGAGGGAAGTGGACTGCCTCTCTTAAAGAGGAAACAAAGTGATGGTAATTGGTTGCGTCTGTTTGTTTCTGTTTCGTTTTTGTTTTTGATGAACACATTATGTAATAACTACTACTTCATGGTTGTGGCTTTAAATTTTATATCTTAAGCTAAGAGAGAGAGAGGAAATTACATTATTTTTTTAACATCAGCGGTATTGTACCTTAGCAATCAAGATTAGCATAGAGCATGTACGCATATTATAAAAGTCAATTGGGGTTTTGGGATCTTGCCATAAAGAATATGATGTAAAAATGAAAAAACAATACAAATGAGCCATCTGCATATAAAGCATGATATATAACACAACTATAAAACTACGAAGATGATAATTGATAAGTCACTATAAAAACGCTCATGGTAGGAGACAACAGCACACAATCATCGATCTCTCTCTTACATTCATCACTGTAATAACTTTAAACACAAATGACAACTTCATCTGAATCAACTCGCAAGGTTGGTTAGTAAGAAGCCTATTGTAAAGATTCAACAACAATGTTCTCCGCTGACTCATGGTCTGGATATTGTTCCCACTGTGATGATCTTCAGCACTTGGTGCCTCAACCGCGGCACCTTCTTTGCAAGAGACTTGGGGATATCGAGATCATCTTGAGCATTAACAATAACAGAATTATTTATGCTATATAAACCGTCACTCTCATAGCATGTATGCTTCCACAATACTTTGGTTTGGGTCATTTGTGTATAATGAGCCGGTTTTGGATTCAGAATCTTAGTTGGATACAATCAGATTTAAAGGTAAAATTAGCAAAAATACACTTGAGCATTATTAAGTAATGATTTCATAACAATAAAAAATTGAAAAGGCGCATTTAAAAAAAAAGTAATTAAAATCGTTAATATTAAAATTAAAATAAGAAAATTCGCTTAGAACAAAGTAGTATTTATGAATGGCTTTACTAAATTTTCATTATATGAAAAAAAATTGCTAAGAAAACAGAGTTTGTTTCCAAGAAATTTTATAAAAACTTAAAAGTACAAACATGATCAATTTGTAGAGTTAAAATACATAGAGGATATATTTATTACAAAAATCGATTCAATGAATTTAAGAGATACTGCTTTGATTTGGGCCACAAGTAAATAAACATTACAAAGGAAAGCAGAAACCCTAGTTTTACACCCAAAGGAAGGACTCAACGGAACAAAAAATGATGATGAAGCACGCGCAAACGATTTTGGCCAAGGTTAAGCTAAGAATTATTATTTCATTCCGGATCCCCCTCTCGATTTCTCTATTCGTGATTGTAGTATTGTCTGTGTCGCCGAGATATGCAGTATTGTCGGAAAGGGATTTCATCCATCGCCTCTTCCCCCCTGTCCTCGAGGGTCAAGCATGCTTGGGAGGAGCAGGACAAATTAGTTCTTGGTTTAGCGTTTATTGGTGGATGGTTTAGCAAAGCTCTCATAAGTATGGTATTTTTAAATTCATGTGTGGATGTTTCCAACTTTAATTCTCCAGAATGTAACTATTTTTCTTTTTCCTATTTTCAATGAATGGATGTTTCAGATGTTTACAAGAGAAGAGAGGATTGGTATAGAATACACAGATTCCTCGATGCTGAGAAAAAGCGTATTGAAGAGACACGTGCCCTTATTCGAAAGGTAAGTAAAGTTTGATACATTTCATATTATTATTTTTTGGTAATCATATGTTAAACCATTAGTTTTATTTCAGGAAATGAAGAAATTGAAGGAACTGGATGTTTGATGTCTAGGCTGCAATTTATTGTCTTTTGTTTTGGGTTGTTTGGTGTTTTATCTGCACTCTCTCTCGTACTACTCTAATGGTGGCTTGCTTCTTGTCTTGTGTTCGTTTGGTGTTTTGAAACTGTTTTATTTTCATCCCCTATATATGTTGCCACTTGCAAACCTACGCTACTTTTTTTTTATACGTCGTTGTATCTCTGACAAAACAATTTTTTTTACCATGGTGCTTTGAAAAAAGAATTTCTTTACTTTTCATTTGTGGTTGAACTACAAAATAAGGAGCTTCATTTGTGGTTGAACTACAAAATAAGGAGCTACATCACATCATCGAAAAGAAGAAGCAAGTGTTTCATTGTTATCAATCTTACAGTTTCCTACAACAATAATATAAATTTTTTTATCAATATAAATCTAGATATCAAATTTTTCTCGGTGTCCATATTTTAAAGATTCTATTACGTATTCGCTATAGATGGAAAGAACAATGTGAAAGAAGATGACAAGGACCTCCAACTATGCTCAACCATACGTAAATACTCTTTATATAATTGTTATTGTAATACTATATATAATGAAATTTTGAACTTATTATTGTATAGTTAATAACATCAAATACTTTCACTTTAAAAAAACAAACATCAAATACTGTAGTTTGATCACTACGTAAGGATTCGTCAAATATTAGCATATGTGTTTTTCGGCTGTAAAACTTTGGCCGTAAAATCTTAGCTCTAGATTTTCTTTTTAAAGCACGATTGGTATACATTAGCTGTAGATTAGTATTATATATATATATTAAACAACATACTAATAGAAACAAAATAAAACTTATAATAATAATAATTTTACTGAATAAATAAAAATAAAGAATTCTAAAAAAAAAACCATTTAAAAAAAAGTAAAAAAAAAACTTTTAATATAATAATAAATCAATAGCTAGTCTATCCACGAGTATTCCATAAATCCATTGCAATGGTGGTGCGTTGGTTGCACCAACATTGTTTTCACCATTGTTATTTGCCATATCTTACAAATATTATTAAAATGTATATTAAATTAGATCAAATATAACCATACTTAAAAAGAATTGAAAAATACGAGAGGAAAAGATAGTTAAAAACTAGAAGAAATAATAGTTCATGCTCTAATGACTACAACAAACAATCTAATATACAATTTAAAAACTAGTTCATAATCAAATTAATATGACACGAACATAAAAGAAAACCAGATGAACTTGTGTAATATTAAGCGTAACATATTATTGGTTTTCTTTTCCATGGAACTAGTGTTCATAATCAAATTTCATCGTACATCAATAACATAAAAGAAGACCAGATACGATAACATAAAAGAAGACGAAGAGATGGGTTACGTACCTTCTTGTTGCCTCTTCTTATTCTTCTTGTTCTCTCTGGATTTTTTTGGCTCTCTTACGTAGGTAGTATATATATGTTTACAACTAGGGCTTTTAGTTTTAGTGTTTATCTCAGGTTTCGTTAGTGTTTATCTTATTTTTTGAATAAAAGTTAAATAAAATATTCATTTTTTCTTTTGGAAAGCTCACAAAACTGAGCCGTAGAGAATTTGCTTTTCAGAGCCGTAAACTAAAGCAAAATATGGATTTGGCTGTGAGTTTTAAAAAGATAACCAGAGCATGATTGTTTTGATTTTGGGGCTGTAGAGAGATTTGAAGCTGTCTAGAGCACTCACGGCACTTACCAATCACCCCCTGTATATAGGGGTTGATTGGTAACTGCTGTGATTTCATTTTTTGACTTTAGAAATATTGCTGTGGTTTTTATTGCTTTGGCTTTAGATTTTTAATTTTTAAAAGTCTTTAAATATGGGCTGTAGGTTTTTGTCTCTGCAGAGAAATTGTAAAGACATAATTTCAAAGAAGTGCTGTGGATTTTATAAAAAGGCTGTGAACTTAAAAAAAAATAGAAATCAAGATTGGTGTAGATTTAGTGCTCTAGAAAGAAATGAGGCTGTAGAGAGCACTCACAGCCACTACCAATCACACCCATAATGAAATTATGAATACTGTACTTTGATCACTACGTAAGGATTCGTCACTACGTAACGTAGTTTGATCACTACGTAATTTTGAATACTGTAGTTTGAAATTTTGTCGAATACTACATCAAATACTGTAGTTTGATACCTACGTAAGGATTCTTCGAATACTATATATAATGAAATTTTGAACTTATTATTGTATAGTTAATAACATTGAATATTCGTCGAATACTAGTTTACTAATACATTTATTTTTTCTGTATTCATATAGGAAACTTACACACTAGGATGATGATTTTGGCAATGTTTTGGAAAAGAAGGAAATATTATAAAAACCTAATAGATTTGACTCGTGCAAGGCACGGGAGTAATACTAGTTAATCATAAATTTGGAACCAAGATCCTCAATCTCGAAAACCCTAGACTCTCCAATTCGACGAGGACAAAAGAAGATGTTGCGTTTCCTGGGAAACACATTGGCTAAGGTAATCGATAGATCTTGTCTCTCTTGCTGTGTTTGATTTTATTTTGCCTTTGTCTCTGTTCACTGAGGTTGAATTAAACGAATAAATATGCAGTCTTGTGGCAAGGGGAGGCTACAGTATCGTGATTTTTCATCCGTGAGTGATCAGAAAGGTATCTCATTTATTGGCATATCAAAATTTCTCCTTCAATCAGTTTTTTTTTTTGTTCCTAATTTTTGTTGGAATCAGCTTTTTTTGTTTGTTTATTTGTTAGCTGTCTCGAAATTTTATGGATACTGCTTTAAAACGGTCTTTGGTGGTGCTGGATTCCTGCTCGGTATGTGGTTTGTAAGCTTTTTTTTTTAATTATTATTATTATTATTTATTTTGGTTTCAATAGAAACAATCTTCTTCATAAAACTCTGTTGTTTGGGTTTTTCTTCAAAGGGACTTCGGCAACTTGAACAGGTAAATAGCGTGGTTAAACTGTTAAAAGTCTTTTCTTCTTTCTTTCTTTCTAATCTTCCCTATATAATTCCTCTTCTCGTTTTTTTGTCAGGTTTACATCGAAGAAATGCCAAATGCGGATGAAATAGAGGCCAGGGTGGCCAAGTTGATTACCTTGAGAGAGGAATTAATGAAGTGATGGTATTTGGTTGGGTCTGTCTGCTTGTTTCTGTTCTGTCTTTGTTTGCTGTCGTTTTTGAACATTATCTGCCAATCAATGTAATGACTTACTTCATGATTGTGTTATATGTGGGCTTAGATAAAGATCCAACCCTTTAAATCCTTTCCTAAGTACAAAGCTGAGAGATGGTGAGAGATTGGCAATCCAACTAGGTACTTGTATAAATCGTCTCCCGTCAGTTCCCCTTAGGGATGTTAAAATGGTAAAATCCAACTCATTTAAACCCACCCCGTTTAAGACCCACCCCATTTAAAATCCATATCCGTTTAGATCCATTTAAAAATAGATCTATTAGGTGTACCCATTTAGATCCACAAATTTTGTACAAACCCATTTAGGTGATGATTGTTTGTTTGGTTTCTAGTTTTTGGATTTTGGTTTTTGGTTTTTAATTTTTAGTTTTTGGATTTTAGATTTTGGTTTTTGGTTTTTGGTTTTTGATTTTGCAGTAGATATTAGTTTTTTGAAAAACATGATTTGTGATTTTAGATTTTAGTTTTTAGTTTTTGGCTTTTGTTTACAAAATAATGAAATGAAAATATTATCAATAGTAAAATATTTATTATGGAAATAAAAAATATAATATCATTACCAAAACACACATAAGCTTATTTTTTTTACAAAAAACAGCAAAAACAAATATAATTTTATGTTTAAACATAAACTTAGAATTTTAATTATGTGTTTAAACATAAGTTATATATACTTTGTTTTATAATTTTACTATATTTATACATAATCTAGCTAAAATTATTAAAAGGTACATTAATACAACTAAATTTATACATATTTTTTTTGTATTTGCTAAATTTTAGAAATTAAATTTCTTTTTTTTATTAATTATTTTTAATTTTTTATTAAATTTTTTTATAATTTAATAAATTAAATTAAAAAATGTGGCTATCGGTTCATTATTAGATAAAATATTATTCAACTGTAATAGCTTTGGTAAAATTAAGCTATGTTATAAATATTATTCTTCTTAATTTTGATTCTAAGTTATTTTAATAAAAATTAAAATTATTATTAAAAAGGCCCTTTATATCCTACAAAAGAATTATTATTTTTTTACTGATATAGATTATTTTGTAGTTTTAGAATTTAAATTTAAATGATAGACAACATTTTTTGTTGATTCTTGGTAATTTGGAATAGTTACTATATTATCACTAATCTATTTATATTTATTTATATTATATTAATGCTCAAATATAGAAATAATATTTTAAAAAAAACAAAAAACAAAAGGTCACGTACATTGTTTAAGGAAACCAAAAAATCTGGTTTTTAGTTTTTGCTAAGAAGTAGGTAGTTATTTTAAAATCTGGTTTCCCTAAATTTTAGGGAATCTATTTTTCAAAAATATTGATTGGTAAAAAAGTAGATTTTAGAAAATCAGAAACCAAAAACCATTTTAAAAACTGCAAAAAATCAACCTCTTAGTCTCATTTAATCTATTGTTGATTTAATTTTTAATTGTTTTAACTTTATTTAACCCATTTTTAATTGTTTAACCCATTTGTAATTGTTTAACCCATTTAACCCATTTTCAATTGTTTTAACAAAAATTAAAGGGCAAATCTCCAAAATAGCACATTTCTAAGTTTATATCACAAAAATAGCACTCAAAAACTAAAATGACCAAAATAGCATTTTATCTTTTGAAAATTTTAATTTTTTTATTTTTCAAAATTTGAAATCTTATCCCCAAAACCTCATTTCTCAACTCTAAACCCTAAACCCTAAACTCTAAATCCTAAACCCTAAACTCTAAACCCTAAACCCTAAATCCTAAACCCTAAACCCTAAACTCTAAACCCTAAACTCTAAACCCTAAACCCTAAAATTTAAACCCTAAACCCTAAACTCTAAACCCTAAACCCTAAACCCTAAATCCTAAACCCCACCATTTAACTCTAAACCCTAAGTTTGTGACTTTTGATAAAACATTAAGTGCTATTTTTGTGACTTTTGACCTTGAGTGCTAGTTTGATAACAAAAACTTGATTTAGTGCTATTTTTGTATTTTTCTCAAAATTAAATGAAACAAATAAAAAAAATTAACGGATTTTTATTATATAAACGCAAATTAAATTGTTTTGGTAAAACCGTAAAATCGAGTTTTCTTCTAAAACCGCAAAATTGATTTTTTCCGCTAATACCGCAAAATCAAGTTTTCCCACCAAAACCGTGAAATCAGATTTTCCCGCTAAAACCGTAAAATCAAGTTTTTCCACTAAAACCTTAAAATCGAGTTTTCCAGCCAAAACCGTAAAATCAAGTTTTCCCTCCAAAACGCAAAATCGAGTTTTCTCGCCAAATCGCAAAATCAGATTTTCCCGCCAAAACCCGTAAAAATCGAGTTTTTCCGCTAAAACCGTAAAATCGAGTTTTTCCGCCAAAACCGTAAAATCAAGTTTTCCCTCCAAAATGCAAAAACGAGCTTTCTCGCCAAATCCGTAAAAATTGAGTTTTCCTCCCAAAACTGTAAAATCGAGTTTTCCCGCCAAAATCGTAAACCGAGTTTTCTCGCCAAAATGCAAAACTAGATTTTTCCGCCAAAACCGTAAAATCGAGTTTTCTCGCCAAAACCGTAAACCCCCCCCCCCCAAAACCGTAAAATCGAGTTTTCTTGCCAAAACCGAAAATCGAGTTGCGAAAACGCAAAATCGAGTTTTCCCACCAAAACCGTAAAATCGAGTTTTCTTGCCAAATCACAAAATCAGATTTTCCTGCCAAAACCGTAAAAATTGAGTTTTCTCGCTAAAACCGTAAAATCGAATTTTTCGCCAAAACTATACAATCAGATTTTCCTAAAAAAATAATTAATTAATTCTATTTAGTTAAATGAGTTAAAAGAATCTCTACTAATTTTAAGTAGAATCCATTTAATAAATGAGTCTTAACAAAACAACACATTTAAAATTCATTTAACTAAATGGATCTAAATGAACTTTTTTTTTTTTTAATCCATTAAAAACCCGCTAACAAAACCCATTATAACATCGCTGGTTCCCGTAGTCGATTCCGCATCGACATATACGCACAATTGTATATCCTCGCTTTTTATTAAGCGCGTACCGAGACACTCCACCTACGATCTCGACCGCTCTGTCTTCCTCCATTCGCCGTCAATGGTTCTCTCCGAATGGTTCTAGTTTTGTTCGTCCGAGATGTTACGTGATTTTCTGTTTGCCGAAGACATCCAGACAAATGTCGTTTTACGTGATTTTCTGTTTTTTTCATTTTTCCTTCATAATTTGTCTCTTTTTTTTTTTTTTTGTAAACAGCTCTATTTGGTCGTATTCACAAGTATTTTAACATCAAGAACTTGTTAAATTTAAGTCGTGATATGTTGGTAACAGTCAGTAACACGTGATGCAAATACAAAACAGCAATATACGAGATAAAACAAGCAGTATATACAATTATAACAAAAAGTCAAAACAATCATAATACGTAGTAAAAGTTGTAACGATTGCGTAAACAAAGTTGTAACACAATCATTCTCTTATTTTGTCGCTTTCTTGGCTCATCATTACAGACTTTGGCACTCTAATAATACTTCCTCCATTGCCACCTTGAAGGTGAGTGTTATTCAGCTTCCTCTTGTTCATTTCTGCGTACATGTCTTCTATCATCGGCTTCCCCGCGCATTTATAAACCAGTTTGATACCTTTCATCACACACAAACAAAACAAAAAAGAGACACTTATTTCACTTGCTATTTGGATTTGAGTAACAAAACATACGTGCGTCTAAAGTCAAAATATACCTGACTTCTTGTCAATCCACTTCGTATAGCAAGAAGATGTTTCTCTGAATCTTTCGGGTAACTATACCCAAAGAGAATACAACAATATCATTTGCTTAGCTAACAAATGTCATCACAAAGTATAGACTTAAGAAAGAGTTAATTCTTACGGGTGAAGAAAGTTTTGGAACATCCATGTACGTAGAACCAAGACTGATTTCTCAGGCAAACCTCGTTGCGGTCTCCAAACCTGATGGTTCTTACGTTTTAGCTGCTGAAGAAGGCAATGCTGGTGGAAGATTGAGTCTTCTTGAGACTTCTCTTTGCCTCTCTCTAAAACCCGATCCCATCATGAGTATCTTCTTGCTGATTCTCTCTCTCAGGTTCTTGTATAAGTAGGAGATAGTTTGGAGTGCAAACCTGGTGTGTAGCTGAGGATCTAACTCGGTTGCTGCATGGAACGCTGATACAACCGTATGTATCTCGTCAACGCAATGACTATATCGATCATCCACCAGAAGACATTCATCAACTCGAAAAAACTTTCAGTAAATCCTTTCTTAGCTTATGTAACAATGTCTGAATATGCATACCATTTGAAGAAGATCCAGGAGGTGGGTTTTCTTTGCTTCTCATGCTTGTCTTTGCGAACCGCCATCAAGAAACTCGTTTAGATTCTCATAACATGAAGTAAAGGCTGAGTTTGTACCCTCTGACTCGGTTCCTCGAGATGAGAAGTAGCATTGCCGTTGAGGGAGTATGTGGCGAAATGAGATAGTATTTCTTGAACAGAGTGAAGGTACTTTGAGCCAAATATGACTTGAGAGACGTTATTAGAAACGTCTTTGGTGCTGGAAGAAGCTTCTCTGAGGTTCCTCTAGTAGATTCAGTAGCAGCACAAAAACTTATCTCCGAGCACTCATCAGAAACATCTGTGGCATGAAACCACCGAATGTAGATATTATTGGTTCACTAAGACCAACAACACCTTCTACGCAAAGCCGGTCCTAGAGGTGTGGGGGCCCTATTCAAATTTCTTTTTAATTTAAAATTAAAGATATTTTTAGTAAAAACTAATGTAAATTTCTTTAAAATATAAAGTTTGAAGTTTACTAACATAAAAATATATATTTATTTTAATTATATTATTAAACTTGTACATAGAATACATTAACAATTTTATTATTATATAAACTATTTCTTACTTTATATATTTAACACTATTTAATACAATAAATACACCTATATATACAAATAATTTTTTTTTTAAAGGGGCCCCACCAAATGGGGGCCATTAGGGCTGTTAACTGGCGGCCCAACACCCAAATGGGTTTATCCAGTTGAGCATATATTTTTCTAGACCCAAAACACCCACACCCATATTTAGCCCATACCCAATAATACTCAAACTCAACTTCACCCAACTGGACAGCCCAAACCCGCCCAATTATAAGTAAATCTGTTTAAACTCAATCTAAGTCTAATTTTAATGTCGTTGAAAAATTATAAATACAAATATGATGTAAAATAAATTCAATAGACTTCAATTTTTTATACCTGTGTTTTATGTAAAAAAAATTATAACTCTCTGTTTTATATTAAAAAAATTATAACTCTCTGTTTTATGTAAAACAAAATTATAACTCTGTTTTATAAAATGTTTCATTAAAGAAGTAAATATACACTTATACCCATAGGGTTAACTAATCCAAACCTTAGAGTTTAGAGTTAAGGGGTGGTGATTTGGGATTGAGATTTAAAATTTTATAAAATAAAAATAAATATTAAAAACTTGAAAATAAAAATTTTTTAAAATAGTTTCAAAAAGTATTTTCGAATTACAAAAAGAAAATTTGAAAAAAAAAATTAATTTTTTTTTAAAAAAAATGTTTTTATAAAAAAGTTCGAATTTAAAAACATATAATCTAAAACTATATAATTTTTTTTTTCATTTTTTAATATTTTTAAATTTTTTTTTTTTTTTTAGTTTTTTATATATCTAGAGTATTATGGTCCTTTTACTTATTAAATGAAATATTTTGGTCATTTTCCTCCTTGTGGTCTATTTTTGTGATCAAAACTTGAAAATAGTCTATTTATGAGAATTGCTCTTTATATAATGGAGAAATCTGGTTCAGGCCGGAGAAATCAAGTCACAAAATCGCAGATGAATCGTATAATTGATTTTTCAATTTTCTTCCAATATTAAAAAACCTATTTTTTAATGGGTTAATCCATTATGCAATTGGATTGGCCCAACTTGTCCATGGGCAAATTTGGTGTTCAGCCCAACTGGACCATGAAATACATGGGCATCCAACCAGATTGACGGCCCTAGACCCATTCAAATGTTTCGAAAGCATACCCACAAGCCCGGCTCTGCTTCTACGTATGGATATGCATGAAACTAACTGTTTTACGTTAAGCCAAATATAACCTAGAAGACGTTATTAGACATGTCTGAAACATGTTCTACAGCATCGACAAGAGAGCCATACACACCTTGAGGACAGTTATCAGGATTCGGTTTGTCGGGAAAGTACAGAACATCCAAAGTGAAGAGCTTCTGCCTTATCGGCCAATCATGAGTTGGTCTCACGGATGACCTGCGGTATATGAGAATCTAAAGAGCGATATAGCATTTTCAGGATGGGGCTAGAGGAGAACTGTTCTGTGGAAAATGAACTTACCACCCTCAAGATTCAATTTTTCACTACCTTATGAAAACAAATTTGCAATATAATTTTTTTTGAAAATAATATGATAAGAAAACAGAGATTTTTTCTTTTAAAAAAGAAGAAATTCTAAAAAAAAACATGATCAATTTGTAGAATTATAAAATACATAAAAGATATATTTATTACAAAAATTGATTCAAATCATTTAAGGAAACACGAGGCCCGTGCAATATGGTAAAACCGAACTATACCGAACCGAACCGAACCGAAATAGACAATATGGTATGGTTTTGGTATATACCATATAAACCGAATGGATATGATTTTATAAAAACCGTAGGATTTGGATATGGTTTGGTTTATAATCGATTAAACCGAATAAACCGAATAAAACCGATCAAAAGTAAAAACATGTAAATATATACATATTTTATAACGTCACATGAAAAATATATTTGTTATATAAGTTATTCTTTTGTTAATAATTATTACCATATTTTTATAGAAATAAAGAATCATAATTTGAAAAACACTTAAAATATAATTAAATAACAATTCATCATAACTGAGACTTTTTATTTTCTTAGTCTTCTTCTTTTAATCATTTTGTTTTCTTTTATCATTGATTAAATTGAAGTGAAGGTTATAAATTTGATGGATAATAACTAGAAAAAATTCTTCACAATTTTTTTCTTATTTATAAACGAACAGAGTTTCACTCGATGAAGTATGAATTTGATGAACACTGAATATGGAAGAGTAGAAACATTTTCTTTCATACTTCTCTTTTTTTTTTTCAAAATTTCGAGCTTTGATTTTAATTCTAGATTTGATTATTTCATTTGTAGGTATAAGCGTTTTTATTTTTTTGTTCTTTTATTTTAAAATATAATATATTTTTAACAAATGACTGCAATGACAATATGACTCTAAAATTTATATAATATGATCTCAAACTAAATAATTATGTTTTGGTATAAAACCGAATAAACCGAAAACCGGCGGTTTATAAACCGAACCGAACCGAAGTAAATGTGGATTTAGAATGGTAGTTATATTTTACTAACCGAAATACCGAAAACCAAAAAAAACCGAACCGAAACCGAACCGATATCCGGATTGAACACCCCTACGAGTAGTGCTTTGATTTGGGCCACAAGTAAATAAACTAACAAAGGAAAGCAGAAGCCCTAATTTTACACCCAAAGGAAGCCACTCAGCGGAACAAAAGATGATGATGAAGCAGGCGCAAACGATTTTGGTCAAGGTTAAGCTAAGAATTATTCTTGTATACCGGATCCCCCTCTCGATTTCTCTGTATTCGTGATTGTAGTCTTGTCTGTGTCGTCGAGATATGCAGTATTGTCGGAAAGGGATCTCATCCATCGCCTCTTCCCCCATGTCCACGAGGGTCAAGCATGCTTGGGAGGAGCAGGACAAATTAGTTCTTGGTTTAGCGTTCATTGGTGGATGGTTCGTCAAAGCTAACATAAGTATGGTTCTTTGAATTATGTCTCCAACATTAATTCTCTAGAATGTAACTATTTCTCTTTCCTGTTTCCAATGAATGGATGTTTCAGATGTTCTCAAGCGAAGAGAGGATTGGTACAGAGTTCACAGATTTATTGATGATGAGAAGAAGCGTCTTGAAGGGAAACGTGCCCGTATTGAAAAGGTAAGTCAAGTTTGATACATTTTATTATTATTTGGTAAAATCTTATGTTGAAACCAATTGTTTTATTTCATGAATGGCAGGAACTGGATGATAATGTCTAGGCGACAATTGATTGTCTTTTGTGTTGGCTCGTTTGGTGTTTTATCCACACTCTCGTACTAATTTAGTGGTGGCGTGCTTCTTGTCTTGTGTTCGTTTGGTGTTTTTAAACTGTTTTTTTTTGTTCATCTCCTATATGTTTCAAACCTACTCTTCTTTCTTTTCTACGTTGTATCTCTGACAAACAAAATTTATACCATGGTGCTCTCAGACAAAAAAAAATTATTTACTTTTCATTTGTGGCTGACTTACAAAATAAGGAGCTACATGACATTATCAAAAGGAAGAAGTAAGGGTTTCATTGGTTTTTTCCAACAACAATGATATGAAATTTACGTTCACATACATTATACGTTTATCCATGTACAACCATAATCAATATAACGTTTTATATGGCTTATATTAATATAAATCTAGATAGCAATTTTTCGCTGTTTTCCTCGATTATATTTTAAACATTCTACTCTTTATATTATTGTTATTGTAATACCCTATATAATAAAATTTGGAACTTGTTGTTGTATAGTGGATAACGTCAAATAGTCTGATCACTAAATAAGGGTTTGTCGAATATTATTGCCTATGTGTTTTTGTGGAATAATATTTTAAAAATCTACTAGATTCGAGCCGTGTATAGCACGGAAGTAACACTTTTTAATAATAAATTTGGAACTAAGATCCCTAATCTTGAAACCCTAGGCTCTCCAATTCGACGAGGACAAAAGAAGATGTTGCCGTTCCTGGGAAACACCTTGGCTAAGGTAATCCAGAGAGATCTTTGTCTCTGGGTGTGTTTGATTTTAATTTTGCTTTTGTCTCTGTTCACTGAGGATGAATGAATAAATATGCAGTCTTGCCGCAAGGGGAGGCTGCAGTGTCGTGATTTTTCATCCGGGAGTGAGAAAGGTATCTCATTATTTATTGGCATATCAATATCTCTCCTCAAGTCAAATTTTTTGTTTCTAATTCTCGTTGGAATCAACTTTTTGTTTGTTAGCTGTCTCGAAAGTTTATCGATACTGCTTCACAGCGGTCTTTGGTGGTGCTGGATTCCTGCTCGGTATGTGGTTTGTAATCTCTTATATATATATATATATATATATAGATTTTTTGGGTTCACTAAAAACGGTCTTCGTCAGGTGGTGTGACAACAAGCCCCGTCTCTAAGGGGCTTCGGGAATATGAAGAGGTAAATAACCTCAAGGGATTGGGTTAAAGTCTTTTTCTTCTTCTTCTTTCTTTCCTATATAAGTCTTCTTCTCATTTTATTTTCAGCGCTTCGTTAAAGGTCTCCAACGTTTGGAAAAAATGGAGGCCAGGAGGGGCAAGTGGACTTCCTCTCTTAAAGAGGAAACCAAGTGACGGTAATTGGTTGCGTCTGTTTGTTTCTGTTTTGTCTATGTTTGCAGCCGTTGATGAACACATTATCTGCCAATCACTGTAATAACTACTTCATGGTTGTGTCTTATAATATTTTATGTTTCTGTTATATGTGGGGCTTAGATTGTGGCTAGAGGAGAATTGTTTTGTAGAAAATGAACTTTCCACCCTTAAGATTAGGTTTTGTGCTCTGGAATGTTTAGCTTCCTGAGCCGCTGCACGGAATAGAAGTGTGAGGTCCGCCCGACCAGATGATTTAGTAGCTCTGACAATCCTCTCATAGAAGCAATAGCAGATTTGGCATTGTTGGTGAAATCCTTTCTAAGCTGAAACACAAAAGTCCTCGAGCTTTCATTTAGAGAAATGTATAATCTAAGCAATAAGTTTCTTTCTCACACAACCTGTCACTAGATGGAAAAGACACTTACATTTCAATTTAGATGACACAGGTCAGCATTGGAGCTTATGTTATGCATCAAATGTGATTCTCTCTGCCCATTTAGAGACTATAACTAGAACACCATCATCAAGTAACAAGATTGTCAAGTATCAATCAGATAAAGATTGTTTAGAAAAACAGAACTTCACCACAACAGAGAACCTCCCAAGCAATTGCAAACCTCCAAGGAGCATAACTACATAGCTTTGATTTCGTAAAACGCGTAAAACAGACATTAAAACGCTGTGTTTCGTAAGTTTGGCCGAAGACAATCAATTAAACGACGTCCTTTTTGTTTTTGCATTTTTTAATCCTAAGAGCATCAAAAGAAACTCTATAACAGTATAACTCCAAATATAGAGTTTTTTGCTCTAAAAAAAAAAAACTTCAAAACTTCAAATTTTTGAAAAGTGAAACTCCAAATATAGAGTTTCACTTTTCAAAACTTCAAATTTGAAGTTTCATCTTTTTATTTGCATTTCGGTCCTTACAATTCTTAAATATTTTTTTGTTTATTGTTTTAATCCTTAAAACTTTTATATCTCATAAATATTCAAATTTTTTTTATAAATTTAAGTTTTACACATGAAATTAAATAAAAATTTTAAAACAAGATTTATAATATTTTAAAACTAGAATTAAACAACAAGAATATTACAAAAAACCATAATAAAAACTTATTAAAAAGACACATGAAGACATCAAGTTTAAATATTATAACAACACTAATAGTCTGGTAAATTTGCTCCAGAACCTCTCAAATCTCCAAAATATTGCCCAAACAAATTTTGTGTAACCGAAGATGATTGTTGTTGTTGCTCTTGACGCTTTTTCGTACGATTCTTTCTTGTTCAGATCGAATGTATTCACGAATATTAACATCATCGATAGAAGCTAAGTTTTTTTAGCAATATTTTATTTTCCTCTTTTACTTCTTTAAAAGCTAACTTTTTTGCTTCATTTTTCAGTCGTAATTCAATCACCCCATGACCTTTTTCCATGCTTATTGTACTTTCGTTTAAAAGATCAAGGATTTTTTTCGTTTGATGATATCAAACTATCAGCGGGTATATTATGAGGATATCCGATTTCAACAATTTTTGGCTCGTAATCTACAATTAAAAAATAAAGAGAATCATTTCTTACTTCGAAATGCACTAGTTGATCATATATGAGAGCATTACGGAAATAATTTTATGGAATAATATACTATTTGCTTGCAGTTTAATATTTAATTATGTACTTTTATTTATAATTTTATATTTTAGTGTAAAATTTTTTTAATTAATATTTCTGTAATATTTATATATATGTACTAGTTATTTGTAGAAGTTTTATGAATTTACATCAACTATGACAAATACAAGGACTATAGTGTAAAATATAAATAATTTTGAAGTTAGGTTTGAAGTTTTACTTTTGGAAAATAACACATTAAAACTTCAAATATGCTCATTATCCACGGTTTTTTTTGCAACTTTGATTTGTTTTCACTGCCATCTTGGCTTTTACACTATTTCAAGAACTTGTTACATTTTTAGACGATGAATAGTTGATAACACATGATGCAAATTACAAAACAGCAATATACTATGATATAAAAGAACAAGCTGTATATACAATTATAACAAAAAAAAGTCAAAAAAACAATCATAATACATAGTAAAGTGCTCTAAACCTCTGACAATTATAAGTAGCGATTTTGCGTAAACAAAGTTTACACACACAATCATTCTCTTATTTTGCCCCTTTCTTGGCTCATCATTACAGACTTTGGCACTCTAATAACACTTCCTCCATTACCGCCTTGAAGGTGAGTGTTACTCATCTTCCTCTTGTTCATTTCTGCGTACATATCTTCTATCATCGGCTTCCATAGTCTTACCCGCGCATTTATAAACCAGTTTGATACCTTTCATCACACACAACAAACAAGACACACTTATAACACTTGCTGCTTAGGTCTAAGTAACAAACATACGTTCTAAAGTCGAAACATACCTGACTTCTTGTCAATCCACTTCGTATGGCAAGAAGATGTTTCTCTGAATCTTTCGGGTAACTATACAACAATATCATTTGCTTAGCTAACAAATGTCATCACAAAGTATAGACTTAAGAAAGAGTTTAAGGGATTCTTACGGGTGAAGAAAGTTTTGGAACATCCAAGTCCGTAGAACCGAGACTGATTTCTCAGGCAAACCTCGTTGCGGTCTCCAAACCTGATGGTTTTTACGTTTTAGCTGCTGAAGAAGGCAATGCTGGTGGAAGATTGAGTCTTCTTGAGACTTCTCTTTGCCTCTCTCTAAAACTGATCCCATCATGAGTATCTTCTTGCTGATCCTCTCTCTTAGGTTCTTGTATAAGAAGGAGATGGTTTGGAGTGCAAACCGGGTGTGTAGCTGAGGATCTAACTCGGTTGCTGCATGGAACGCTGATACAACCGTATGAATCTCGTCAACGCAATGACTATATCGGTCATCAACCTGAAGACAAAAATCAACTCGAAAAAACTTTCAGTAATTAGTAAATAATTTCTTAGCTTATGTAACAATGTGTGAATATATATTATTATACCATTTGAAGAAGATCCAAGAGATGGGTTTTCTTTGCTTGTAATGCTTGTCTTTGAGAACCGCCATCAAGAAACTCGTTTAGATTCTCATAACATGAAGTAAAGGCTGAGTTTGTACCCTCTGACTCGGTTCCTCGAGATGAAAAGTAGCACTGAGGATTAGTCTCTAAGCCTTTGAGGGAGTATGTGGCGAAATGAGATAGTATTTCTTGAACAGAGTGAAGGTACTTGGAGCAAAATATGACTTGAGAGACGTTTGACATGTCTTTGCTGCTGGAAGAAGCTTGCTCTGAGGTTATTCTAGTAGATTTAGTAGCAGCACAAAGACTTATCTCCGAGCACTCATCAGAAACATCAGTGGCAAGACTTAACGAGAACTCGTTTCTTGGGAATTCTTCACCGAATGTAGATATTATTGGTTCACTAGGACCAACAACACCTTCTATGAATGGATATGCATGAAACTCACTATTTTCACCAAGACTCCACATGTTGTTTGAGGGATCATCATATGGTCTTAGATGATCCATAGGATGAAGTGAAGGAGGAGGAGCCATGGCCTCAAAGCTGGTTTCATGAACATTTGTAGATCTTGAAGTAGATGATAAGTACTTGTTAGTGAGAAAAGAGTTGAAGATATCAAAGACACCCATTTGTAGAGGATCTTGTCTGATGGAATTCCATGGAAGCATTGTTGGAAATGATGTGGAATCTTCTCTTGAAGGTATCAAATCCATGAGAAGATGGTTTTGGTTAGTCATAACATTGTCCAGAGAACTATAAGTGTTGATGTTGTCCATTGGGTCTAATGAAACTGCATTAACAATAATAGAAGTTTTTAAGACTCCGACAAAAGTATTTTCAGAAGATCTCAGAAACCAAATCTTTGGAGAATAGTACTAAACGTAAAAAAATTACTGCAAGAGACAGAACTCAATGTAAGAAGAACTATATCATTAACTGTTTCATAAACATATAGGTAAATGTGAACTGAAGCATGAATTAATTAGACAGTGAGTAGGCTCAATAATGCACACACCAGTAATAATTCAAAGATATCTGTGCAAAGCAGTAAACTAGTTTAATAAATAAAATAAAAGCATTAGTTTACTACAAATGTCCATAGAGCATTAAAAGTGTTGAACTTGCCTTTATACTTCTTCTTCTGATAACACCTCTGGGAACATCTCAGAGAACAAGCCGTTGCAAGCAGAATTTTACATAAGCATTTCCAAAATTTGTGTTAAAATTGAAGAAGATGAAAGTGTTTGTTTCTCTTCTTTCTCAGTGAAAGAACACTGTACTTTCACTCCGCAGCTTCTCTGTGCTCCTAAAGAAAGCAAAAAAGGATAAATCAACTATAAAAACTATTATATATTGCATAAAAAAATAAATGATAAAGATGATACAACAAAGCTGGAAAAGAGAAAAGTGAGTCTGGTTAATCTCTTTTGCATGAACGCAAACTATTCAAAAGGTTCAGATTTTCACCTTACTTTAATACATTTTCATGAAGAAACTCATCGTCTTCACCCTCTGCCTCACTTAAAGATTCAGACCACTAGACTTAACACATAGCAGCATACTTTATAATAAACAAATAAACTATTTCCCCGGGAAAAGAAAATAAAAAATGAATTCAAGAGATATGTGTAAAATAAAAGAGGGCCAAATCACGTACGGAGCTCCCTCTGTTTATGACATGAATCCATTATCAAATATTTACTAGATCTTCCGACCAGAAACAAATTCAGAAAAAGATAAACCAGAATCAAATCTTATATATTTTCCTTATTATATGATTTATATCACTTAAAAATGTTGATCGTAGAGAGAAATGTGGCTCATATGATATATAGTTGAAACCAAAACTAAAAAGAAAATCCAAAGACATGAAGAAGACCGATGTGCTACTGTTTACTACAGAGAAGTGCACTCATTTCTGTTGCAGGCTTTAAATAAGGGAAGAGACCCTACTACATTTTACTATTTGCATGTCCCTATATGTTATGCATGTGTGTATAGAGTTATATAATAAGTCGATTTATAAAATAACAAGAAAATAGGTTTTGTCCTCTTGTGCTGGTTTCAATTATCAGAAAGAGGGAAAAAAGTAAAGAGAGGTGAGATTTTTTTTAGCCATTTAAGGAGAATTGATGAGATGTGTGATCCATTTGGGTTATTGCTTCTTTCTTCTTTCTTTTCTCACCACTCGTGTCTTTGTCTTGTGCCATCAAATCTCATTTTACGTATATTTATTTTTTAAAATTGAAGTTTTACGTAACCTTTTTAGAGAAAATATCAATCAAGTTTGGCCTTTTCTTTGATTGTTCCTTTCTTATCAAATCTTCTTTTCATTTGGTTCAATGTGTCGTTATATGCAACGTCTTATTATACCGGTTAATAATGATATAAATCTTCTTTATCAGTTTTTGTTTTCTTTAAGTCAACTGATTTCATAAAATAAAAACACAATCTCATCTTCTTTTATTTCACAGTTTCTCTTCGCCGTGCTTCTTGGTCCAAGTCCATGATGAACCTCAGCCCAGTTCGATTGCAATTTGTCTTCTCTTTCGCCATGAATCACATGACCAAGTTTCCTCCTCCACGTTGTACTCTGCAACTCATCCATCTCGCGCTGAGACCGTACTCCGCAACGTCTTATTATACCGGTTAATAATGATTAACTCTATTACTATTAGTCCTAGAGTAAAATAGATACGAGCAGGCCTAGATACGAGCATTTGAAATCATGATATTCTTATTGGAAACTTTTCTAGCTTTGCAGGTGTTATAAGAAAACAGTTCTAACTAAAAAAACAAAGCGAAAAGCAAATGTAAAAGTTATTTATATTTATATCATGGCTAAAAGTTACAATAGATATGGATCTTTTTTACTTATTACTAATTAAAGAGTTATTTACACTCAAATGCAGTTTTAAGTTATTTATAACACAATAAGGCAGTTTCTGCTCCTATAACATTTTTTCTTAACACTTCTTAGTTTTTTCATTCATTACTAACTAAAGTATAACTAGAGCATAAACTGTAGGTCCCACTAATTTTTCATCTCTTTTCTCAGATCTTCTTTATCATTTTTTTTAAGTCAACTGATTTCATAAAATAAAAACACAATCTCATCTTCTTTTCTTTCACAGTTTCTCTTCGCCGTGCTTCTTGGTCCAAGTCCATGATGAACCTCGGCCCAGTTCGATTGCAATTCGTCTTCTCTTTCTCCATGAATCACATGACCAAGCTTCCTCCTCCACGTTGTACTCCGCAACTCATCCATCTCGCGCTGAGACCGTATGCTATGGTGGTTGTGATGCTCGGAATCTGAATCCGTGTCGGACGGTTAAGCTCGTGCAGCAATGGAGTTTTTCTCACATTTTCACATTTGGTCATTTATTTGTTAGGTTATTACCAATTTGGTCCAAACTATCAAATTTTCAGATACATCCCTTTTAATTGTCCAAAAACTTTTAATTATTCAATCAAATCCCTACAATACATAATTATGAATTTAATATGTAATATAACAAATATGTACACAAAATTATTAAATATCATAATTTTAGAAATGTACAAATGAATCGGTGAACATGTATTATTTCGTATAATATTGTACACGTGGACAGTAGAATATATGTGTACACGTTGACGATATTTGACACACTGAGTAGCTTTCAAGTATTTTTCAAAATGTGATTTTGGGTTTTGGGTTTTTAAGCTAAGCAGACAATGTGATTTGCGGTTTTAGTGGAAAAATATGATTGTACGGTACATTGCTTTAATGATATACAATGTACACAAGTGAAGATGTGCACATAAACACATATAAACATACACATATACACATATAAACATGTACAAATTTACACATGTATGCATCTAGACCATGGTTATGCAATTATGTATGCAAATACAATTTTCTATTAACAATTAAATGCTATTTAAATAATATAAGTTAACTAATTAAGATGCAATAGTAACATCTAAGTGCTCATATTGTACATTTACATCTATATCATAGTGTACATATATACATCAACTTCAAAGTGTGCATGTGTACACTACATATGTTCTTTAGATATAAACAAACTGCACCACAATTGCATACAAACAAGCGTGTACATGTGTACAATACAAGCGAGTTTCAATGTTGCTCAACGATGGTTTAATTAGGTGTACACATGTATAGCTTAAATGTAATGTACACATGACATCATTCTCAAAACTAAATTGGTAATAAGTAAACTAATTTAGTTTTGAGAATGATGTCGTGTGTACATTACATTTAAGCTATACATGTGTACACTTAATTAAACCATCGTTGAGCAACATTGAAACTCGCTTGTATTGTACACATGTACACACTTGTTTGTATGCAATTGTGGTGCAGTTTGTTTATTTCTAAAGAATATATGTAGTGTATACATGCACACTTTGAAGTTGATGTATATATGTACACTATGATATAGATGTACATGTACAATATGCGCACTTAGATATTACTATTGCATCTTAATTAGTTAATTTAGATTATTTAAGTAGCATTTAATTGTTAATAGAAAATTGTATTTGCATACATAATTGCATAACCATGGTCTAGAATGCATACATGTGTAAATTTGTACATGTTTATATGTGTATATGTGTACACGTGAACATGTTTATATGTGTTTATGTGCACATCTTCACTTGTGTACATTATATATCATTAAATCAATGTACCTTACAATCATATTTTTTCACTAAAACCGCAAATCACATTGTCTACATAGCTTAAAAACCCAAAACCTAAAATCACATTTTGAAAAATACTTGAAAGCTACTCAGTGTGTCAAATATCATCAACGTGTACACATATATTCTACTGTCCACGTGTACAATATTATACGAAATGATACATGTTCACCGATTCATTTATACATTTCTCAAATTATGATATTTAATAATTTTGTGTACATATTTGTTATATTACATTTTAAATTCATAATTACATATTGTAGGGATTTAATTGAATAATTAAAAGTTTTTGGACAATTAAATGGGATGTATCTGAAATTTTGATAATTTGGACCAAATTGGTAATAACCTAACAAATAAATGACCAAATGTGAAAATGTGAGAAGAACTCCATTGCTGAACGAGCTTCACCGTCCGACACGGATTCAGATTCCGACCATCACAACCACCATAACATACGGTCTCAGCGCGAGATGGATGAGTTGCGGAGTACAACGTGGAGGAGTAAGTTTGGTCATGTGATTCAGGGCGAAAGAGAAGACGAATTGCAATCGAACTAGGCTGAGGTTCATCATGGATGGACCAAGAAGCACGGTGAAGAGAAGCAGTGAAAGAAAAGAAGATGAGATTGTGTTTTTATTTTATGAAATCACTTGACTTAAAAAAAAAATAAGAACTGATAAAAAAGTTCTGAAAAAGGAAATGAAAAATTAGTGGTGCCTACAGTTTATGCTCTAGTTATACTTTAGTTAGTAATGAATGAAACAACTAAGAGGTGTTAAGAAAAAGTGTACTACGAGCAGAACTGCCTTATTTTGTTATAAATAACTTAAAACTGCATTTGAGTGTAAACGACTACCAATTAAATTTGAAATTGAAAAGTGAAAACTTATGATCTATACAGTATATTCGGATAGTTATTATTGTTTCTTCTGATTCTATATTATTAAAGAGATTTTTTTTTGTAACACTATTATTAAAGAGAAATTTTTGGGTTCGCCCCTTAGGGTGAACCTATCCAAAAATGTTTGAGTATTTGATATTTGATATCTTTTGAAAAAAGGAAATAAAATTGAATATCCAAATTAGATAATATTTTTAAAATAAAATAATAAAAATACATAAAATAGTTACAAAAAATAAATTAATTAATATTGTTAAGTCTTCAGCAAAATACTAAACCCTATTCCCTAAATCCTAAACCCTAAACCTTAAACATTAAACCTTAAACTTTGGATAAACTCTAAACCGTTGGAAAATCTTAAACCCGAAATCATACATTAAAAACTAAATTTTAATAACAATAAACCCTAAATCCTAATCACTAAACCCTAAACCCTTAGGTAAACTCTGAACCCTTTGATAAATCATAAACTTTAAGGTTTAATTTTAAATATTTTTGATTTAGAGTTTATGATTTATCCAAGGATTCAGGGTTTATCCAAGGGTTTAGGGTTTAGTGATTAGGGTTTAGGGTTTAGTTTTATTAAGATTTAGTTTTTAATGTATGATTTAGAGTTTAAATTTTACAATGGTTTACGGTTTATCCAAGATTTAAGGTTTATAATTTAGGGCTTGAAGTTTAGGATTTAGGGTATAGAATTTAGTATTTTGGTAACGGTTTAACAATATTTATTTATTTATTTTTTGTAACTATTTTTATGTATTTTTATTATTTTATTTTAAAAATATAATCTTATTTAGAAATTCAATTTTGTTTCTTTTTTAAAAAGATATCAAATATCAAATATTTAAACACTATTGGTTGGTGAAAGAATTTCTCATTATCAAAGAGATTAATAGTATCAAAAACACTACGAACTATCGTCTGAACTACTGATGCTATGCTAGAGAGCTTTGTTATCATGCCTAGGACAGTAGGACTAATATGGGGTGTAGGCCGAACAAAAAAGTATTTAATAAAATAAAACACAAAGAAAGACTATTTTCACAAGTACCATATGTTTTCTTTTACCAATTTATCACCAAAACATTAATTCTTTTAACAGAACTACAAATATTTGCCTGTGAATGATTACTAAAGCCTAAGATGTGAATTAAAATGTTAAATCTTAAGGATCGATTTTTATGGCAGTATTTCAAAATAGATCTCAAAGTTGACAAGATAAAGAAATCTAAAACTAGAATTTGTTTTTGTAGTATTTTCAAAATGTTCATAGATGATGCAACTAATATGAGCTTAAGCGCCAACATGTGCTAGTCTGACAAAAAGAAAATACAACCAAAGAATGTGACAAGATAACGAAATGGCACGTACCACTTGTAATATTATGGGCTAAATCCTAAGATTAATGGTCCGCTTGGCCAAAAAAGCTCAACAAGAAGTCGTTACAGCACCTTATAAATTGAAAAAATGTACTTGGTTATGCTCATAGATTGTCGCAAACTCATTTTTACTTGGGAATCACAATGTGAAGAAACTAAGCAAAAGCGAGAGAACAAAATATAAGTAGATTCTTCACAAAAAAAAAGAGTTAAGTTACAAAAAAAAAAAGAGTTGGTGCCACCAAGATAATTGCCAAATTAACCGACTGTAACGTGCAGAATACGTAAAAGGAAGGGAGAGCAAAGGAAAAAGCATGAAAAAGAAAACCGAAAGCTGACTCGACTGAACATTTACAGCAGTCTCGTGAGGCAAAAGGCTGAACATTGGTTTATCTGGTTCGCTACACAACTTGATTTCCGGTTTATAAGTATCAACATTGGTAAATATTGCACGTAAGCTAAAGAATAATGGCACGTAGCTCGAATTTCAAAAAGACATTTTCTTGTTCGTGTCGGTGGCTGCCAGTATTGTCTGGTTCTGTTAACACAAATAATGCATCTCTCAATCGCTTGATCGTCAGCTCAACATATAACAAAACCAATATACGTACATATGCCTCTATATACAATCAAAACAAAAAGTACGTAAATCTAAGGCAATAAACAAATTGTTTGATAAAAAAACACCAATGATGATTCTTGTTGAAATACACCTTTATATTTTTCTTTAAAATAGAAATTTCTATTATAGAGGTGAAATTGATTCAATGTATATACATCTATAATATAGTTATTCTATTTTAGAAAAAAAATATAGAAGAAAATTATTTTTTGCCTCTATATATAGAGATAAAATAGCATATCTCTATATTTTTCTCTATAAATAGAGGAACACTATTATAGAGGCATACATTAGAGCAATTCTACTTCTACAATATAATTTTTCTATTTTAGAGAAAAATATAAAAATAGAAATAGATGTGGGTTGGAGTTGGTGTTATAACTGCATGGCTTTGGGTTTGTTGTTACTAGAATGTCTGTGACAAGTGAATGTACTCTCTTTTTATTGGGTGAACAAGCAATGCTTGGATATGTTCATTCCGTGACTTTTGAAGGTCTAAGGGCAACCACAATGGTAGGATTGTGTTTCAAGTCCCTTAGCATTTTTAATTAAACTTTTATCTCAAGGGATCTTAGCTAAGGGACCAAGTGGATTATTAGTGGGACTTTGATTGTTCCTTAGTTTATTATTTAATTAATATTTTTATTTGAATAAGTGATAACATATGTAAAGAAGTTTTAAATAAAACTTATATGATAGAAGTTTAACATTAAAATTGAAATATTAAGAAAATTACAGAATTTTTTTTTAAAAATTGCCAAAATCATAATTTAAAAAACAAACAAACATTTATTCCAATACAAATAGAAACTTAAAAACTATATGTTATTTGGAAGATGTCCAAATTTATTTCATATATTTTCAATCAAATCATTTTTTAAACGTTGATGGGTTTCTAGATTCCGAAGGTTCGTCCGACGTTCAAGTGGAGTGCCGAGAGGTGACGGATTATTGACGGTAAAGGTATCCGCCTCTTCTCTTTCTCGAAATTCAGCAATGTTGTACTGAGTTCATGACGATCGTTCATCCTCGACAATCATATTATGAAGTATGACACAAGCTCTCATAATATTACCTATTTTTCGTTTATCCCATATGTTAGATGGATTTCTAACAATGGCAAACCTAGCTTGTAGGACTCCGAAGGCACGCTCAACATCTTTTCGCACACCTTCTTGGGTTTGAGCAAATACAGAATGCTTTTGAGTTTGTGGTAGTCGGATAGATTGAATAAAAGTAGCCTATTTTAGATAAATACCATCCGTGAGATAATAAGCCAAATTGTACGGATGATTGTTAACATAGAAGTTAACTTGTGGTTCTATTCCGTTAATAACGTCATCAAAAACGGGTGATCGATCGAGAATATTAAGATCGTTCATAGTACCTGGAGCTTCAAAAAAAGAGTGCCATATCCAGAGGTCATATGATGCCACCGCCTCTAAGACAATCGTTGGTTTTCCGGTTCCTCGTGAATACATTCCTTTCCAAGCAGTGGGGCAATTCTTCCACTCCCAATGCATACAGTCGATGCTTCCAATCATCCCTGGGAACCCACGTTGCTCCCCAAAGTATAGTAGTCTCTGCAGATCTTCCGGTGTGGGACGTCTTAGGTATTCATCGCCAAACAAGCGGATTATTCCGGCGGCAAAATGTGCAAACATCGTCGAGCAGTTGTTTCACCCATTCGGACATATTCGTCCACTGCATCAGCTCCAACACCATAAGCCAATTGACGAATTGATGCGGTACATTTTTGGAGTGCAGTAAGACTAGACCGCCCGGTTGCATCTACTCTTTCTTCAAAATACCGTACTTTTGGGGAGAGACGATGCACAATATGCATGAATAATGTCCGGTTCATTCGAAACCGTCGCCGGAAGACATTGTGCGGGTAGGTTGGAGTATCGCTAAAATAATCATTCCATAGCAAATCTTGACCTTCCTCCCGATGTATGTCGATAAAATTACGTGGTACACGCTCATTTTCTTCTAGAAATTCGTCAATGTCTTCAAATAAGTCTTCAAATATATCTTCATTATCAGGTTGGTGATCGTCTTGGTGGTAATGAAAATGAGAGGAAGAAGCCATTGATAAATTTTTGCAAGAGAGAAAATGCTATGGAAATTAAAGAGAAGAGAATGCTTTGCATTTTTTCTAATCAAAAGAAGTCTCTTATTTATAGATCTTGGTAGTTAGGAAGTATGCATGTGATTTTTAGGTATGATTTTTAGGTAGATAGAAAAATACATGTGAAATTTAGTTAGATAGCAAGCATACATGTGATTTGTAGGTAGATAGAAAAATGTTTTGTGATTTGTAGGTAGATAGAAAACATACATGTGATTTGTATTCTCTAATATATGATTCTAATAGATGATTCTAATACATACATGTGATCATTTGAGAAGATATTTAAAAAAATCCGAGTACAAGTACAATGATCATGTTTGACGGTCCAAACTTGGTACACAAGTTTACAATGTCTGAAACTGATTACATCCGCGTACTGATGTCTTAACATCGTTGTACAATAGTCACCCATTACATCCGAGGGGCTAAGAAAAAACAATAACATCCCCTGCCTAAACCCACACTACGACCATCCCTGCCTAAACCATTACACATACATAATCCCCAAGCCTATTAAAATTAGTACAACGACCATAGCACCCACAACATACTCAAACCCATCACTACAAACGGATTTCTCCTTAGCATTATCACACATAATCTTCTCTACACGTAGCAGCCTCTACTCATTTTCATATTCACTCAAAAGGGACAGGTTATCTACCTTTTCCTCCAGCTGGAGGACATGTCTATCTCTGGCTCTCATCTCCTCCATCACCGCCACGTCCCACCATTTCCAAACATGGCACTCTCCGTCGTCTTTATTCGTGCAAGTGTATACTAAGCGACATGTATCACACACGGAAGATAACTTATCATTTCGGACATAAGTGATGACTAGCTACATTGTGAAATTGATGTTGTCTTACCTTGACCAATAATACTTCTAGACGGTACAAGCTGTGGCGGAGAACCACAGTAGCAAACCTGCGGGAACCCGAACTCCACCTCCGGTTGTGGAGGGTATATGACGGATGAACGACGTTCTAAGCTTAGCTCAGTTTGATCACGTCGGATTAGATCATCCGTCTCGGAGTATTCACTGTCTGAATTGTTTCCAAACATATCCTTCGACGGTGATGGTTGGCTATAGCTGTAGCGCCCCATTTTCAAGTATACCTGCAAAAAATTAGTAAGAGTTTTTTAGTACATTAATATTAAATTGTCTCTGTTTTAAACTACATTAATATTTAGAAGCTCTAATTGTTGAGCACAAAGCAAAGGATCCATACATTAATCATACATAGAGAATCAAAAAAGTTTAAAGGCTAAGCCACTAATGTTTAGAAGCTCTAATTGTTCAGAAACACTCCGCTAAAAGCTTATTCTTCACAGCTTCTTCCGCCTCACTCAATGGTTCAGTTTTGGCAAGGAGAGTGTCAAGTATAGATAACTTCGACAGTCTCTCCTTTCTCTCCAAGTCCTCCTTCTTCATTTTCCAGTCCTCCTTCTTCATTTCCCAAACACTCGCATAGTCAGACACAGACTTTCCTTTACCACCATTTCTTCTAGCCTTAGCAGCCTTGATTCCTTCTGGCCTCGGGTCAACATCAACGACACCGTCGGTGGTGGAAGCTTGGGTCGTTGTCTCAACATTCTTCCTCTTCTCACCGCCACCAGCTTTAGGTGCGTTAAGGGAAAGCCACTTCTGTTCAAATCTCAACGTACACCACGCATGTTCAAAAGTAAACTTCTTAGCTTGATCAGCAAAGAAGATCTCATGCGCCTTCTTTAGAAGATCAGTGTCACTCTCACCACTTCTAAGCTGTCTCTCTGATGCGGAGTATGCGGCACAAAACTTGTTAACGTCATCGTTTATTCTATGCCACCTTTTCTTACATTGCCCGGGTTCTCTCTCGCCATCCTCTAATCCATGAGGACTTGAGGAATAAAGATGAGCAACCCTATCCCAGAAGGTCCCCGACTTCTGCTCATTTGCTACAATGGAATCTTTAGAAGTGTTGAGCCACGCACTAATCAACACCTCATCATCAGCCGGGTCCCATTTGCGTCTAACACCACGGGCCACTGGTGGTACTTGAGATGGTTGTGAACTGAATGACGGGATAGGTTGAGAATCACCAAAGTTAATACGACCATGAAAACTTTCATGAGGAAAGTTTTCATGGTAAACGCTCCCTTGTTGACTGTGAAGCAGTCCTAATAAACTAGAGCTCTGACTATGAATATTATTTGGATCCATAGCAGTAAGAAAAGAGAGGAGATATATTCGAGAAAGAGCAGAGATATATTAGAGAAAAGAGAAGAGATATATTAGAGAAAAGCGAGTGAAATGAAAGAAGTGAGAAGAGAAAATTGATTTTATAGGAGGAAGTGAAGACTACAAAGTACAAACGCTAGTAAATGGCTAACTCCGAACAAGAAGTGTCTAATCCAAACTTATTACACAACAAAAAAGCTATCTAACATTCCTAACTACATCATTAATATAATGAGATTTGGTTTCAAACAAACTAGACTATTTGTAACTAAGCAGTAATTCCTAACAACATCATCAATAATAATCCTAGTCTATTTCGAACAACTTGTGTCTTTCAAATACACGCAAGTGTCTTTAACAATAGCAAAGAAGCTAAGACTCAAAGAATTACAAACTCAGGCAAGGCAGATAGATGATAGCAGGAACATAACTATGGCAAGGCAAAAAGAATTACAAAGCAAGATTCAGACGATAGCAGAAAGAGAACTAAACTACACCACAAAACAAAACGAGCAGGATCTAATCCGAGTACCACAAGAGACACAAACTATTTCGTTAATATCAAACTGTAAATATAGCAATCACTCAACCTATTTTGTTACAGGATCTAATCTCGAACCACAAAAGTTTTTAATGGAGGCTGTTTTTTAGCTACGAATCACGCATATAATCTAAAGAAAACAATCACTTAACCTACAAGGATACAAATCATACAATCGAACCATGTAAATCAATAAAATTTATTCTATTTCAAACCCTAGAATCTATCCATCTCTTCTAGGAGTTGAAGACCGTACCTTGCCAAGATTGGGACGATTCGCCGAGGATTTGGAGAGGAAAGAAGCTTGCGTACATGACCGGAATCGAACGGAAGTGGATTGAGATTTCGAAGCTGCGACCTTTCGATTGGAAGCTGCGACCTTTCGATTTGCAAAGACACGCCGACAGAGACTCCAGTGGAAGAGAGAAGACGCATGTGGAGTGAGGAGATCAGGTCGTCGCTTTCGTTTGGAAAAGATCGATCTTCGATTCAATGCTTCAGTTCGTCGCCATCGAGCTCTCTTTTTTCGATTTTCGATTTCAATTTCCCTGAGCTGAAACCACTGTCCCTTCTTCGTTTTCATCGCCCAATAGCGTGATGCCACGTCTCCTTCGGGACGAGCCCTTACGGCCCGTCCCACCCATTTTAATTTCATTTTCAATTATTTTCGACCCAATAAAGAAGAAGGGACGGCCCAAGGCACGCCCGATGCAGATGCCCTAAAGGTCGATTACTAGATTGATGTATATATACTTCATACATGTGTATAGTCTAAACTGTATATATACTTCTATAATAAATACACCCCAATGTACATTCTCATTAAGTTTAAACTAGATTTTGACCCGCGCTTTGAAAGCGCGGGTTTATTTTTGTTTTTTTTTTCAATTGACAAATATTTAGTAAATGTCACATTTTCATATATTTGTGTTTTATTTTATAAAAGACTTAAAAAATTTATCTTTATTTATCGTATTTCATTTTAAATGACTATTTATGTTAAAAAAATTAAATTTTATTTTTTTAATGAATTAAGTTGGTATAACTCTGATAAATTAATTTTATTATGGGGTTAATATTTTAATTAAAAAATTATATACTTTTAATAAAGATTTATACTTTTCAATAAAAAAATTCAATTATTTTTATGAATGCTTAAATTATATTAAGAAAAGAAAAAAATAATAATTAAGAATAGTTGAAAAAAAATTATTTGAACTTGGACTCAATGGTCCAAAGGAAAAAAAAAAGTGAGAATTGAATCTGATTTTTTAATAGGCCCAAATGGCCCAAGAGAGATTTGATTTGGGCTGGATCCAAAAATAATGACCCAATATAGATTTGTTATTAATATTACTTAATTGCCCTTAATGAAACATGCAATGTTAGTGAAGGAAACATGCCCCTAAGGTAATTATGACAATAGGATCCTGCTTTAATAGTATAGATATCGGCGAAAAGTGATGTACGGCAGAGATGGATGGTTGTCGGCAATGCCATTTAAGTTGCGTTGCAACCCTAGGATTACATGTGCGCGAGGCAGACGACTTGTTAGCTTTGTATGAATTATTCTGTAGAAGCTGGATTACAATTGGGCTTAAAACGTTATAATGGGCTTTTGGAAGTCACTTTGCAAGGCCTAGTGGGCTAATTAACGAAGTAAAAAAGTAGATAAACCACCTCAAAAACGGAATCATATATACAGTTAGTGGATTAATAAAAAAAGTGAGGCTCACATGGGAAGGAGGGAGAGACAGTAAGATTTGATTGATTTGGATAAATACGAAAAACTATTGGATCTGCGTTATTTGAAGATTTGAAGACGTGTTAACTGATTGACTCAAAATCAAAAGTCTTTTTTGATCTTTTGCCTCTCAATACGACGTTCCAGAATCCCAAAATTCGAGAATTGTGATGTGATTTCAAACACTAGGACCAAAAAAGAAGAAGAGGAAGAGACATGGACTGGCCGAAAGTTTCCTCTGTAAATTTTCTCAAAAAGACATTACCACTTGTGTTTTTATTTATTTCTCCATTTGTTGGTTTTGGATTGGTAATGGTTTGTGTGTTTGGTAATAATTAAAAAAATAAAAAAAAATGCAGAGATCAAGCTCTCTTACTGTGGGAGAGAAAGTCTGCGCCGTCTTTATACCTCTCTTTGCTATTATTGATATCCTCTTCTCCACCATTGGACAATGCTTCGATTGCCGCCGACGTCGCTCGCCTCAAGTGTGTCATCACGTGGATCTGGCTCGTCTTGCACATGGATCTCCATGTGTGTGTTTTATCTTCTCTCTCCCTCTTCTTATCAATGGGTTTTCAATTTTAACTGTTTGGGAGATTAAAAGTTTTTAACTTTGGTGTTGAATGTATTTTTTTTTTGCAGTTTCAGTCAATGAAGTTGAAGCATTGTATGAGTTATTCAAGAAACTGAGCTGTTCAATTATTGATGATGGATTGATTCACAAGGTCAGTTTCTTTTCTTGTGGAAAGTCTCTTTGATACTAGTTAAGGATGATCTCGTTGATGAATTGCCATCTTTTATCAGTTTTCTCAATGATTATGAGTTTGTTTGTAGGAAGAGCTTCGGCTAGCGCTTTTTCAAGCTCCTTATGGTGAGAACCTCTTTCTTGATAGGGTGAGTCACTAGTGTGTGTCTTCTTTAGAGAAGACGGAATAGTTTTCTTTTCCCATGGTTTCTTGGACTTTTTGAGGATTAAAGTTATGCTTATATTTGATGTTTTGGTAGGTTTTTGATTTGTTCGATGAAAAGAAGAATGGTGTTATAGAGTTTGAGGAATTTATACATGCGTTGAGTGTGTTTCATCCCTATGCACCAATCGAGGAGAAAATCGACTGTAAGGAACTTAGAAACCATATTCAGTTCTCTATGTTAATAGTATGTAGCAAAGCTTTTATCTTTTATAGTCCATGGATGAGTCTCAAGCATATGTTTCTTAAGCATATGTTTCTTATATGATCCATGGATCAAAAAAAAAAGAGTCTCAAGCATATGTTTTTTATATGTGACAGTTGCATTTAGGCTTTATGATCTAAGACAAACTGGATATATAGAGCGAGAAGAGGTAAAATAATCTGCCATTGCTAGTTGAAACTTTCTTTTGTGCATAATAGCAAGTTTGAAGTTGTAATAATGTTTTAGGTGCATCAAATGGTGGCTGCTATTTTGATGGAATCTGAAATGATTCTGTCCGATGAACTTTTGACCATGATCATTGATAAAGTGAGTCTATTTGGAATCCTTTCCTTTTACTGGTGGATATTCGTATTTGAATGATCATTGACCTTGTTTTTGGTAGACATTTGCTGATGCAGATGCAGACAAAGACGGTAAAATAAGCAAAGAGGAATGGAAAGTGTATGTGCTTAAGCATCCCACATTGTTGAAGAATATGACTCTTCCGTACCTAAAGTATGATTCTTCTCTTTGTTAGTTAACTAGAGATGAACTTTACGTTGTGATCTCATCCAACATATCTGTTTGAATTTTGAAGGGATGTGACGACGGCATTCCCAAGTTTTATATTCAACACCGAGGTTGAAGACTGAAGCTGAGCCGGTTCTGCTTGGATTTTGTCAGTTTCCTTATTGTATTTTTCACCCAAATTAGTTGGTGGTTTACCCGTTAGCTGTAAGTAAAATATTGTGAGGCTCCTGATATCTTTTGATGCAAGCATTTGTACACTGTTCCATTGAAAGTGATGAGCATTATTTTTACATATTTTATCTTTTGCGTCTATGGACCAGTGATCCATACATATCTTATGTGTAAAGTTTCGGAAAAGATAAACGAATGGGTCAATGTCTAATGATTGTAGATAAGAACGAATATTTTATCTCAATCATAGAGAGAGGTATACATTTGTCTCAACTTTTAAAAATATGATCAACGTTGCGCCATGAAAAATCTAGATTTTCATAATTACTTTTTAAAATCAATACCATAGGATCATTCTCAAATTATGCCCTTAATAAAAATCGCAAAATACTTTTATTTTTACAAAAAAATAATAAATTTTATTAATGGCATTTAAATTTTTTGGTTTTGGACCTACGGATACACCTAAATAAATCTATAAATAAAGAGCTTATATATATATATTTAAAAGATATACTAACTTTGAATTTAATATAAGTATGAACTATAAATAAATTAACAAACATGAAAATATTATTTTCTTAAATATACATATCAATATTTAAAATAGATCATTTGAATATTATACAGATTTTCAATACAAACCAAAATCTTATATCCTACACCATATATCATATACATATTTGAATATCATTTTTTCATGTATAATGTCATTTTATACATAATATTGATATGACAATTATGAGTGTTCAATAATATTTTAAAAACTATCTTAGGGGGTGGTATTCGATCTAAGAATTTAATAGAATTTGATTGAATTAATAAATAAGAATTTTTGCAGTAGTTTAAAAGATTTGATGAGACTTTAATGCATTTATAATTTTCTTTTGTTTTCTTTTCTTATGGATTTTAATGGAATGTACATAAATTTAAAAGAATATCAATTTCTCTAAAATATGTGAAACTTTTGAATTTTTGTATATTGAAAAGATAAAGAACATTATTTTAATCATAAAACTGAAAGGAAAATAACAATTACGACTACTGTATATAGGTGAAGCAATCTAAAAACTTTTTAAAAAAAATAAATACGAACTATTTTATATGGATTTGAGATTTTTTAATATAGGGTTGACTAGAATATATAGAAGATGATCTAACAAAAACTCATTCAGAAAAACGATAGGTACTACTTTGTTAAGATTTTATGATATATTATTTATTAAAATATATTATCAACAACAATTTGAAATTTTGTAATTAGAATTTTTGATAATTACTATTTTGTAGGGATTTCAAAATACAGGTATATTATTTGTAGACGTTGCATAAAACTTTACATATTAAAATACTAGCACTTTGACGATGGGAAACATTTTTGTTATTTCAATTTTTTCACTTTGTTCTCATTACGTAAGAAAAAAAAAGAAGCATTAACGAATGTGAATATTTTGTTACTTTGATCGTCAACTACTTCATATCCAACAATATTTTGTGTTTTCTTACAATGATGACAAATCTCATCATAAAAGTAGGGAATTGGTTCTTCACATTTTTACTATATATTTCCATTAAATTCCTTTGAAATGCCATTACTACAAAATCTACGGAATATTGAATAACACTAGAATTTAAAGTAATTAGAAAGTTGGTTACAAATTTTTAATCCAATAACACAAGAATTTGAAAGAATTTATGAAATCCGTAATTGAATAACAATATAATTTAATGGAAACTATAATTCATTCAAATTCCATCAAACTTCTAAATCGAATACCCCCACCTTAAAATAATTTTTAAATCTAAAATAAAAACACAAACTTATAATAGGTTATTAATAACGAAATAAACTAATATTGTCATATCAATAAGTTTTTTTATATTATCATTTTTTTTATTTGGATAACATAATAAAATTTCATCAAATTCTAAGGAATCACTAATTTATGTAATATTAAAAAATATATGAGTAATTTAATCAATTTTTTTAAAAAATACTATCAGATATTTTATGTTTTGTCGGATCAATGGTATCAGATCGCAGGTTAATAGTGAGTTTTTTTGTTTTTACTAGGCTATATTAGATTTTTAATTAACAAATTTTTCTTTAAATCCGAACCGAATTATATACAATGTATCGGATCAATAAGTTCAACCATGAATCTAGGTCGGATATGAAAAAAAAATCTTAAAACTTAAACATTACTCCCTCTGTTTTTTTTGTAGGTAGTTTTACATAAAAATAAGTATATTAAGACTTTTTAACTTTTTAGAAATCAGCAAGCAAAACAAGTTGCTTTATTTATAACACACTCATTTTGTTTATGTTTTGACTTGAAGCATTTATTTATTTTCTTTTCCCCATGTGAGAAATGTAAGATGTATCGAACTAAATTAAACAAAGGAAACGAAGGATGATGTGATTAGCAACATTCCAATGGAAACATTACACAGCTAGATAGAAAGTGTATGATAATAAGAACACTGTGGAAATAAACATGGAAGAGCAGAGAGAGAAGAGAAATGAGAGAAAGTGGGACACATAACATAAGACATGAATGTAAATCAAGCTGATACTGCAGCTGCGACTTGTTCTTCTTCTGGTAGGAGAGTGCACACCAGCTTCCTGTCTCCATACACATTGTCCACACGCCCTGTTTCCACATTTCATTTCATTTGTCACAAAGCTCATATTTTTTCAAAACTGGATGCTACAATCTATAATCTAAGGATGATTTTTAATACCTGTGGTTGGCCAGAACTTGGCAGAGCGGAGCCATGGGGTAGGGAAAGCAGCGTACTCTCGGGAATACGGTTTCTTCCATGTGTCTGACATTAGCATAGCTGGAGAATGTGGAGCTCCCTGATAACACACACACACACACAAACAAACAACACCCTCAACGTCTGAATCTATGAAGAACTGTGCTGAAAATAAGATTTGTTATTTCAGTAACCTTGAGAACGTTGTTCTGGACATCTGCATTTCCTTTTTCAATCTGTGCAATTTCTTCCCTGATCGAAATGAGAGTATCACAGAACCTGTCTAACTCCGCCTGCAAACAATTCTTATTATCAAGTTGTGATACACTGAGAGAGAAAAATAGTCAGTGGAGAGATTTGCGTATGCGTATTGTACCTTGCTTTCACTCTCCGTCGGCTCAATCATGAGCGTTCCAGAGACAGGGAAAGACATTGTGGGTGCATGGAAACCATAGTCCATCAGCCGTTTCGCCACATCCTCTGCTTCTATTCCAGCAGTGTTCTAAAGAACAAAAAGAAACCATGTTTGAATCCCCATACAAAGACTCAACATCCACTTTCATTTACATTTCAAATAATAATACCTTGAAGCCTCTCAGATCTATGATGAATTCGTGTGCTACTGTTCCGTTGGCACCACGGAACAGAACTGGGAAGTGCTTCTGTTAAAACAAAATCAATAAATTGGACTCTCTTTTTTAGTATTGGACTCATCCCTCATCGAATGTTTTGTTTTATTACTAAAAGAAGTAAAGGTAACCTCTAGGCGCTTTGCCATGTAATTGGCATTCAAGATTGCAATCTTTGAGGCCTCAGTGAGTCCACCAGATCCCATCATGGCAATGTAAGAGTAAGATATTGGCAAGATAAGCGCAGATCCCCACGGTGCAGCGGCAATGGGACCCAGCGGTTCTGTCTTCTCGGGTTGCGGGAAACCACCAGTGGGTATCTTTAACCATTGGCAATAGAGGAAAAACAAGAAAAAAAATATTACTTCACCGATCACCAAGAAACATAGACAGTGATGAATGAATGATCAAAGACTAACCACAGGGTGAGAAGGAAGAAATGGTGCTAAATGCTTCTTCACACCAATGGGACCCATTCCAGGCCCGCCACCTCCATGAGGAATACAGAAGGTCTTGTGGAGATTGAGATGGCACACATCCGCTCCAATGAAACCAGGGCTGGTCAAACCAACCTACCACGAAACCCAACAGCAACAAAATTTAGACAAATCCCCTAGATCTCTGTTTGATGTTTTATTCAAGACGTCTCTCACCTGTGCATTCATGTTGGCACCATCCATGTACACTTGACCTCCGTTGTCGTGTATTATTTTGCAAATCTCATCAATAGTCTCTTCATAGACTCCATGAGTTGAAGGGTATGTAACCATGAGGGCAGCTAAGCTGTCTTTGTTGTCTTCAGCAGCTTTTCTCACCTCGTCCATGTTGATGTTTCCCTTAGCATCAGTTCCAACCGTAATAATTTTCATTCCGCACATAGCAGCGCTTGCAGGGTTTGTCCCATGTGCAGAGACAGGTATGATACACACATTTCTGTGATGATCTCCTCTTGACTGGATGATGCATACATTTATTCATTTTACAGTTTAGAATTGGAAATAGTAAAATATTTAAATCAAGATTTAGGATAATAAGCCTTTACCCTGTGATATTCGCGGATAACCATGAGCCCGGTATACTCACCAGAAGCACCAGCATTAGGTTGCAATGAGAGAGAGTCAAACCCAGTGATTGTACACAAGAGATCACCCAAGGTGCTGAACATTTCCTATACAAATGCCAACAAGTATTCAGATTCACTATTCAATTTTCCAGATCAAACCTTAACTGAATCAAAAAAGTGGCTCACCTGATAACCTTGTGCTTGATCAACTGGAGCAAATGGGTGGATGTCAGTGAAACTTGGCCATGAGACTGGCATCATTTCAGTTGTTGCATTTAACTTCATTGTACAAGATCCCAATGGAATCATGCTGTGGCACAGTGAGAGATCCTTATTCGCTAACTTGTGGATGTACCTGAGTAACTCATGCTCTGTGTGGTACCTAATCACATTGTTAAAAAACGAAAATACATATGAGATACTAATAACCCACAAGCAATAAACCAGGCAAGACTCAAAGAACAGAAAAAATATACATGTTGAAGATTGGGTGGGTGAGATAAGTGCTCTCTCTTGTTAAGTTAGAGGGAATGGAATTCTGAACCTCAGGTGCAAGAGATTCAGCCGTGAACGGAACCTGAAACAAATGGAGTCAAGATAATCAAATTTCATGCAACGACCCAAGTAAACAACAAAAGAGGATTGAACAACACTCACAGGCTTGCCAGAAGCAAAGACTTTGAAAAGTTTATCGACATCATCCAAGGTGGTTGTTTCATCAAAAGAAGCAGTAATCTGAAAAACATCAAGTTAACATGCCAAAATGTTCAAATCTCTAAGCGGCTACAAACATTTGAATGTCAAACAAAGGAGAGTCACTCACAGTGTTGGAGTCCACAACACGCAGATTCATTTCGCTCTTGACAGCTGCATCAGCAATCGCATGTGCATCCGAGCACTTGATTTTCACAGTGTCAAAGTAAGGAAGATCTTGCACTTCAGCAACACCAAGCTTCTTCAATCCTAGAGAAAATATACCAGCAAGACCATGAACGCGCTCGGCAATAGATTTTAAACCCGCAGGTCCATGGTAAACAGCATACATAGCAGCCATGTTCGCAAGCAACGCCTGCAACAAAACGAAAAAACATTACTAAAATAGCCAAAAAAAAAGATAAAAAATTTCGTATCAACAACATACTTGAGCAGTACAGATGTTGCTAGTGGCTTTATCCCTCCTAATATGCTGCTCCCTAGTCTGCATAGCCATACGCAGAGCTGGCTTCCCAGTAGAATCAACACTAACACCAATAATCCTCCCCGGCATCATCCTCTTATACTCCGAAGAAGTAGCCAAAAAAGCAGCGTGGGGACCACCGTAACCCATCGGAACGCCAAACCTCTGAGCCGAACCAACGACAATATCAGCCCCAAACTCCCCAGGAGGCTTCAACACCGTCAACGCCAACAGATCCGTCGCCATAACAACCTTAACGCCGTTAGCGTGAGCGTTCTTAACAAACTCGCCGTAATCCAAAACCTCCCCTTCAGTCCCCGGGTACTGAACGAGCACACCACACACGTCACCACAGCTGTAATCAATCTCTTTAAGATCCTTCGTAACAACCTTCAGTTCAAATCCGTCAGCTCTAGTTTTACAAATCTCGATCGTCTGAGGGTGGCAGTTACTCGCGATCACGAACGTCTTCTTCTTCCCCTTTTGAATGTTGTTACACATCGCCATGGCCTCGGCGGCGGCTGTCCCTTCGTCTAGCAACGAGGCGTTGGACATGGGGAGTCCCGTGAGATCGGTGATCATCGTCTGGAAGTTGAGGAGAGACTCGAGCCTCCCCTGGGAGATCTCCGCCTGGTAAGGAGTGTACTGAGTGTACCAGGCGGGGTTCTCCAGGATGTTGCGGATGATCACGGTGGGGACGTGTGTGTTGTAGTACCCCATCCCGATGAAGGACTTGAAGACCTTGTTCTTGGAGGCGAGCTCGGTCATGTGAGCCATCATCTCGCTCTCGGTGAGGCCTCCGTCGAATTTGGAGAACTTCATCGAGTCGATTCGGATCTGTTTCGGGACGGTGTCGTCGACCAAGGAGTCGATGTGGTCGTATCCGCAGTATTTCGCCATGTGCGCTTGCTCGTCCGGCGTCGCGGAGTTGTGGCGGCGCGGGAAGGTGTCTCCCGCCTTAACCGCATCGACGGAGATCGAACGCGTCTGGTTATGGTGGTGGTGGTGGTGTTTGGGGAGATTGACGGATCTGTGGTGGTTGTTGGAGAGGAAAGGGGAGAGGGAAGAGATGTACCGAGCGGGAGCGTGGGGGACAACGGAAGGGACGTGGTGAGGGGTGATCTCGCCGTTACGGTGTCGTTTCGATTCGTTAACGAGGCGTCTCACGATGCCTCTGTAAGCGAGCCTACGTGCGCGCTCCATGGTGATTGGTGATTGATTAGAGAAGGTGGGATGGAATCAGGAAAACGCAGAAAGATTGATTGTCTTTCTAGTTTTGTGCCATTGGATTGGTTGGTGGAGAGGTGGTGCAAATGGTTGTATATCACTACTGACTGTATATCACGTCCCAAGACAGAGTGTGTTTATATATACTGCTAAAATTATTTAGTTTTTTTTTTAATTTGTCAAATATTGTGGATCTCTTGTAAATGGTGAAGCCTAGGCGATGGGGTTGGTGAAAAGTATCTAACAATTTGTGCAGATTCCACGTGTATCGCATCTAATTAGGAATTTGATTAATATTGTTACGATAATCATATTTATTTAATTATGATTAAAATGGATCTCTGACATCTCTTAATTAGTTGTTTATTATGTCAAAAAAAAAAAAAATTAGTTGTTTATTTAGAGCATTTTCTCCAAACCACATAGTATATACCATGTTTTTTTCTAACGTCAATAATGCAGATTATTTAGTTTTACAAATGATATATAGCATATGTTTATATTTTAAAGTTATATATTGCATGTTGAAATTGTATATTAAGAAAAACCCAAACTGCTTTCCACAAGTGCTTAGCTCACAAAATTTGTTCTTTTCCTCCAGAATTTGTGGTTTTTTTCTTCAAAATTTAGCTGTATTGGGCTAATCAATAAGTAGGTTTTATTTGGTACTAGTTTTTTTTTTTTGGAAAAGGTTACTAGTTAGCATTCCTAGATAAACAGTACGAATAATGAGATCGAATAGTGAGATTTATAAGAGCATCCGCGACGGTCCATTTAGACGAATCCTTAGCGCTATATCCTAGGCGAATCCAGATAAAATAATATTATCAAAGCCCAATTCGGTAAAGAGCAATCCTTAGACAAGGAGTTTAAGGATCAAGTCCTTAGTGACGTGGCCGCGTCTCATTGGATGGAGGGAAATATGTATATATATGTATAAGAACTCCTAATCGGAGATCACTATTGGACACACTATTTTTATTAGAATCCTTAACTATTCAAAAAAAAAAAAACTAAAATAGTGGTAGAGTCTACCGTTGCATATGCTCTAACTATTGCTTTTGATGATATACACTATACAGGCAAAACTTATGATGTATATTTTTAGGAAGTGCTGTAAATCAAAATCTGGAGATAAAATTTGAAAGGATGCTAGCTAAAGTTGAACAGATTGGGATTCGGTGGACGAAAATGTTTGTCACCTTTATCAAACAAATCACAAAGAAAGCAACAAAAGAAAAATCATATGGCAAACAAGTTGTAAATATTTTGGTTCACATGAAAAAATAATTAGGTGGCGTGATATATTTCACATAGTGTTTATCTCCACAAATAAATAGTTAAATAGATAAATATAGGGCTGGCCATCTGTTCATCATACAACTTGGGAACCATCGTCCTCCAAACATACGACTGAAAATGAAACATTCTCGTTTTGGACCCTCGAAGAGAAATAAATCTCTTAAGCGTTCCACTCCTTTTGGAAAATCATGAAGTTCTTGTTTTGCTTGAAGAAAATCTTGTGTACAAAGGATTATAATATGGTGTTAGTTATACTGGTAAATGTATTGTAGGCTTATATCAAAAAAGAAAATATAAAAGGAAAATTGCTTGAGAGAGGTGTCACGATGATCTTTGTTTTGATTTGTGTCCAAGGACAATAATGTGGTTGTTAAAGAGCCAGATTATATACACTTTCACCATATTTATTGAGTCTTTTACCCAAAAAACAAAACGCAAAACATCTACATGTGCCAAAAGTTTGTGATACGTGTATGAAGTTTTTGAGGTTTGAAAGGTGGAAGGACGTAAGAACATGATTATTGGAGAGTTTTTAGGGTGGAGTTTTTAGCGGAATATAAGAACCCATCTCTTAACTTTTAACTAAAAAAGCTAAGAACCAGTTCTTAAAACTCTTATTTAAGAACCGGTTCTTATCTCACTACAAGAAAACACATGCTTAACGACGAAATTTAACGAGGAAAAACATTCCTCGTAAATTTACGTCGAGTTTACGAGGAATTTACGTGAAAAACTAAAGTCATCGTTATTTCCTCGTAAAGTAACGACAAAAGTGTTTCGTCGTAAAGTGGATGTAATTTTACGAGTATTTTACGAGGAAAAACTATTTCCTCGTAAATACGACGTAAACTTTGCGTGGTATTTACGAGGAAATAGTTTACGTGTATTTAGCGAGGAAATTTTTGAATCCACCAACTTTATAGGTGTTACACGTTTTTTTTGCCCACCTAATTAATTTTCGTCGTAAATTCATAGGAAAATTACAACTACCAGATTCGAATTTTCCTATAAATATGGATGTTTGAACATCATTTTAAACACACCAACAACAAAAAACGTGAAAGAAAAAAAATAGCTGGCTCCGGGACTATTTACGAGTTGCGGAAGTGGATGTATATGCATAGAGATGCTAATGGGAGAGTGACGAAAGAATACCTTGCGGGTCTGGAGACATTTATTCATCAAGCAGATTCAACACCGCTCGCCCAAGAAAGTGGTAAGATGTTCTGTCCTTGTCGGAAATGCAACAATTCGAAACTGGCAAACCGTGAAAATGTTTGGAAGCATTTAATAAATAGATGTTTCACGCCAAATTACTATATCTGGTATCAACATGGAGAAGGTTTTAATTATGATCAGAACGAAGCTAGTAGTAGTAATAGCAATTTTCAGGAAAAAGAATCGGTTGATCATCATTTGCATAATGAACATAGTTACCATCAGGAGGAGATGGTAGATTATGATAGGGTTCATGATATGGTAGCTGATGCATTCGTAGCTCATGATGAAGATGAAGAACCTAATATAGATGCAAAAAAGTTTTACGAAATGTTAAACGCGGCGAATCAACCACTTTACAGTGGTTGTAGAGAAGGTCTCTCTAAATTGTCGTTAGCTGCTAGAATGATGAATATTAAAACTGATCACAATCTACCTGAAAGTTGCATGAACGAATGGGCGGACTTGTTTAAAGAGTATTTGCCGGAAGACAATGTGTCTGCTGATTCTTATTATGAGATTCAGAAACTGGTTTATAGTCATGGGTTGCATTCGGAGATGATAGATGTTTGCATCGACAACTGCATGATCTATTGGGGAGATGATGAGAAGCTAGAAGAATGTCGATTCTGCAAGAAGCCACGATTCAAGCCGCAAGGACGGGGACGTAATAGGGTACCATACCAAAGGATGTGGTACCTACCAATTACAGACAGATTGAAAAGATTGTATCAATCAGAGCAGACTGCTGGAAAGATGAGATGGCATGCCGAGCATACTCAGACGGATGGTGAGATGACTCATCCATCAGATGCAAGAGCCTGGAAACATTTCAACAAAGTACATCCAGATTTTGCTAGCAATATCCGGAATGTGTATCTCGGATTATGCACAAATGGATTTAGTCCGTTCGGAATGTCAGGGAGACAATATTCATTGTGGCCAGTCTTTCTTACTCCATACAACCTGCCACCGGAGATGTGCATGCAACGGGAGTTACTATTCTTGACCATATTAATACCTGGTCCGAACCATCCAAAAAGGTCCCTGGATGTTTTCCTACAACCACTGATAAAAGAGTTGAAGGATTTGTGGTCAACAGGGGTGAGGACGTATGACTGTTCAACAAAGACGAATTTTACGATGCGAGCGATGCTTTTGTGGACCATAAGTGATTTTCCTGCCTATGGGATGTTGTCTGGATGGACTACACATGGAAGATTAGCTTGTCCTTATTGTAATGGAACGACAGATGCGTTTCAACTGAAGAATGGTAGGAAGACAAGTTGGTTTGATTGTCACCGTCGATTTCTTCCCATTGGCCATCCTTACCGAAGAAACAAGAATTTGTTTAGGCACAAAAGGGTTGTGAGAGACACTCCTCCTCCATATCTAACTGGAGAACAAATTGAAGCGCAAATCGACAACTACGGAGCTAAGGAAATAGTTTGTTGGGGTGGTAATTGGCATGTCCCTCGTAATATGCCAGATTCTTACGGTGTTCATCACAACTGGCACAAGAAGAGTATATTTTGGGAGTTGCCATATTGTAAGGATCTTCTTCTGCGCCACAACCTCGATGTGATGCATATAGAGAAGAATTTCTTTGAGAACATCATGAATACAATATTGAATGTCCCAGGAAAGACAAAAGACAACATAAAATCGAGGTTGGACTTGCCGGATATTTGCTCAAGAAGTGAGTTACATATTAAAAGCAATGGACAAGTTCCCGTTCCGATATTCAGATTATCTTCAGAAAAAAAGTCGGTGTTGTTCAACTGGGTGGCATCAGAAGTGAAGTTCCCCGATGGGTATGTTTCGAATCTCTCTAGATGTGTTGAAAAGGGTCAAAAGTTCTCCGGGATGAAGAGTCATGATTGTCATGTATTTATGCAACGACTACTACCCTTTGCATTTGCGGAGCTACTTCCAACAAACGTACATGAAGCACTTGCAGGTACGTAGTGTATTATATCACAATAATTTATAAAATAATATATGACTAACAATGTGTTTAATGTTTTTTTGAATATAAAAGGCATTGGAGCATTTTTCAGGGATCTGAGCACACGCACTCTTAAAGAAGAAGTTGTGGAACAGCTTCAGGAGAACATTCCAATCTTATTGTGCAACTTGGAGAAGATATTTCCTCCCGGATTTTTTGACGTCATGGAGCATCTAGCTATCCACCTCCCATATGAGGCATTGCTTCGTGGACTTGTACATTACGGATGGATGTATCAGTATGAGCGAGCCATGAAATATTTGAAGGGAAAAGCAAAGAACCTCGCCAAAGTTGAAGGTTCTATAATTGCTGGAAGTTTGACGGAAGAAGTTTCGCACTTCACATCGTACTACTTAGCGTCAAACGTACGTACCCGGTGAAGAGCTCCAAGAAGATATGATGATGGTGGTGTTGCGCCAACATATGCAGTTGCTGGTGTTCCAGACATCTTTAGCCAGATTGCGCGACTCGGTGGGAAGTCTAAAGAGGTTTGGTGGTCGAGTGAACAAGACGCTCATAGTGCACACACCTATATTCTACTTAATTGCGATGATCCATTGATGCGTTATTTTGAAAGGTAACATATATTGACACTTCGAAACACATATAAGTATAATTAATTGTATAATTGCGAGAGATTCATTCCTATAAAATGTGATTTTACAGCCTATTTGTTTCTCAAGTCGAAGAAACATTTCCTGGTATATCCACAAGTGACGTAGACAAAAGAAAAGATCAACACTTCATTAAGTGGTTGCGGAATCAGGTATTAACTCAAACTTTTTTTTCATACATGATCTGTATTTCATTAACATTCTCTTTATTTTTGCAGGTTGATTATGACGACGACGATGCAGATTATCCTAAGTGGTTACACGAAGTAATTCAATCTCCACTTGTAAAGGTCACCACATCACAGATGTATTTCACACGAGGCTATACTTTTCATACATATGACTATGGTAGACAGCGGGCGACCAGTAACTATGGAATATGTGTGAAAGGGGAAACAGATTTCTACGGGATCTTGACGAAGATTATTGAAGTCGAATTTCCAGAGATACTGAAGCTGAAATGCGTCCTCTTCAAATGTGAATGGTTCGACCCCGTCGTCAACAGAGGTGTTCGGTCTAACAAATTCGGTGTAGTTGATGTCAACGGTGGACGAAGGTACAACAAATTCGAGCCTTTCATCTTAGCTTCACAAGCAGACCAAGTTAGCTTCCTTCCATACCCTCGGATGAGAGATTCAGGTATAAATTGGTTAGCAGTGATCAAAGTTACACCTCGAGGACGAATCATCAGTGGAGAAGAACCACCATTACAAGAAGAACAGATAAATGAAGTCGAGGAACCTGAACAAGAAATTGATGACATCTTTCTCATTGATCCGCATAATCACGAGTACGAAGATCTTACCGATGATGCCACAGACGAAGCTGTTGAAGACGAGTTTAATGAAAATGATGATGTTTATAGTGATGACGAGAATGTCGATGTATCCGATTGATGTATTTGTTTTGTGAATAAGATGAGGGGATTTGTTTTATGAATAAGGTAATGCCGGAAGTTTGTTTTATGCATAAGCAAATGTGGGAATTGTGGTTTGGAATGGAAATAAAGATGGGGTTTGGAATATATGAAGTAGAAAATAAGGAATATGGGGTTTGGGGTTTGGGGTTTCGGGTTTTGGATTTTGGGTTTCGGGTCTTGGATTCTAGGGATTTAAACATAACACTCGTTAATTCCACGTAAGCACAAATCGTCGTAAAGTCCTCGTAGTTCAACGAGGAAATAACGACGAAATATAAAAATAAAGAACGCGGGACTCGTTAATTCCACGTAGGATGAAATCGTCGTAAATACCACGTAGGATGAAATCGTCGTAAAAACCACGTAGGATGAAATCTTCGTAAATAAAACGTAAGACAACGAGGAAATAACGACGAAACCTAAAAATAAAGATGGGGTTTGGAATATATGAAGTAGAAAATAAGGAATATGGGATTTGGGGTTTGGGGTTTGGGGTTTTGGGTTTCGGGTTTGAGGTTTCGGGTTTGGGGTTTGGGGTTTCAGGTTTCGGGTTTGGAGTTTGGGGTTTCGGGTTTGGGGTTTCGAGTTTGGGGTTTCGGGTTTGGGGGTTGGAGTTTAGGGTTTCGGGTTTTGGATTTCGGGTTTCGGGTTTCGGGTTTTGGGTTTCGGGTTTGGAGTTCTAGGGATTTAACAATAACACTCGTTAAAAATAACGACGAAACTTAAAATTAAAGATGGGGTTTGGAATATATGAAGTAGAAAATTAAAGATGGGGGTTTGGGTTTCGGGTTTTGGGTTTCGGGTTTCGGGTTTCGGGTTTGGGGTTTCGGGTTTCGGGTTTGGGGTTTCGGATTTCGGGTTTGGGGTTTCGGGTTTCGGATTCTAGGGATTTAAACATAACATTCGTTAATTCCACGTAAGCACAAGTCGTCGTAAAGTCCTCGTAGGATGAAATCGTCGTAAATACCACGTAGGATGAAATTGTCGTAAATACCACGTAAAAGGATTTAAACAAAACTCTCGTTAATTCCACGTAAGCAGAAATCGTCGTAAAGACCACGTAAAAGGATTTAAACATAAAACCCGTTAATTCCACGTAAGTACAAATCGTCGTAAATATCTCGTAGTGTAAAAACTAGAAAAAAAAAGGAAAAAGAGAGAAATACCAGATTAACATGTGGCAAGACTTACAACAATTATAATACGTAAGTCTCGCCCACATGAATTCTAATATCTTCTCCTTTTCCTATTTTTTCAAATATTTATAATTTGAATAGGATTTTGCTGAGGAATGTGATTTGAGATAAGGTGTGATTTGGGAGTTTGTGTGTGGTTTGAGAATGAGAGTTGTTGGTATATTTATAGGAAAGCAAGCCTCGTTAATTCCTCGTAAGCTAAATCGTCGTTAATACTTCGTATAAAAAAACACGGGCCTTTGTGATTCCTCGCAATTTCCTCGTAAAAAAAACACGGGCCTTTGTAACTGCTCGCTATTTCGTCGTAAACTTACGAGGAATTTGCGACGATATGTAATCTTATATATACACCCGAGCGCTCACTCTTTCTTTCCTCTCTACTTCCTCTCTACTTCCTCTCCATTTCGTAGCAATGGTAAGCCTCTCTGATTTCTCTCTAATTTGGTTAGTTTAGGATAGATTAGGTGGTTAGTATAGGGAATTTAGATAGGTTTGCGGATTTTATGTTATTTAGTGTTGATTAGGTGGATAATGTTGGGAAATATATTGTTGATGTTAATTTTAAAAATTTCATTTTTTTCCCAGGTTCGAAAAGGAAGACTTACTGCCCATTACAGAGAGATCTTCGGTGAGCCGGGTAGTCGTTTAGACCCGGCCTCTTCTTCCGCTCCCGGTTCTTCGGGTCAGGAGACTGTCCCCGAGACTCAGTACACTCAGAGAGTCTATGGGTCTACTTCTTCTAGTGCACCATCGGCTCCTCATGTGCCTCCTCCGATGCCTCCTCCTGTGCCTCCTCCGATGGCACCTCCGATGGCCGCCGATATTCATCCTGATTTGATGGTGCCTCCGAGTGCTCCTTACTCGCAGTACACTGTAGGGGACATTCTTAGTCTGCCAGGCAGAGAAGGTTTACCAGTCATCGACCCAGACCGACCGGACGGAACTTTGTGATATGTTGCATTAATTTTTTTTAATTCGTTTAAATTTCTTTTATAACATTAAAAAATAATTTATATTTTAAATTTGTATTTTCCAGGTGGGGGGGTTGACGGATGTCTTGCATCGGACGTAACCGACACAATCAAGGGTTACTTCTCCATGCCACATCCAAACTGGAGTAAGACGCCTCACTACGTCAGAAAGACGTGGTTCAAAATTTACGCTGTAAGTTTCTATTAATTAATTATATATACTTTAATTTTTTCATGATTTATATATATACTTTCTAAAAAACTAATTGTTAATTTATTTTTTCCAACAGCAAAAATATAATTGGGCCTTGGGGATCACTGAGAGTGTGAGGAAGAAGTTTAACGCGAAGGCGAAAGCTCGCTTGTTGGACACGGTCTCCAACTGGAAGGGTGACTGGATCGTGAAGAGGTATGAGAGTGGCAAACCCGCTGAGCTCACCACGGATGTATGGGATGACCTCATCCGTTACTGGTGCCTTCCTGATTCCATTAGAATCGCCCAGGGTTGCTCTAACTCCCGTAACACGGTCGATGAGCACGGAAACGGGCCGATGCTTCACACTACGGGCCAAAAACCCCACGCCGGTGTCTGTTTGGAAATGGTAATTAAATATTTTATTAAATAATTTTTTTAATATATATATTAATTTATTCTAACTTTCTTAAATGTTTTTTAGGCCAAAGAGACGGGACATCTCCCGTCTCTTATGGAACTTTACGAGAGGACCCACAAGAACAAGGCGGGCGTATTTGTAGATGGCAAGTCCAAGCAAATCTACAACGACGTAGTTGCTCGGATTGAAGACCGCCAGACTCAGCTGACCCAGCAGTCTACCGACGGATTTCCCGTCACCTTATCCACACTTGAAGTGGATAAGATTTACGAGGAGGTAAATTTTCAAAAAAATTAATTTTTTATTATTCATTTAATTTAACTTTAAATTTTTACTTACAATATTTACTTTTTGTTTTTAAGGTTGTCCCTAAGAAAAAGGGACGGACGTTGGGTATTGGTTCCGTCAACGATGTTCCGAGAGCGACATCGTCTTATGGTCAGCGACGGGATGATGAAGTCACTGAGCTGCGTAGAGAGTCCGCTCAGCTGCGTAGAGAGTCCGCTCAGCTGCGTAACGAGTTGACCGCGACAAAATCTCGTATGGGTGGAGTCGAGGGCTTCTTGGACGTTATTGCGGCCACAAATCCGGAATGGGAGTCCATGTTGAGGAACATGCGACAACAACATCCCATTCGAGGCGAGTCATCCGACGTACATAACGAGGCGGATGTTACGAGGAGGAGTGATGAATTCTACCGGGCGATGAACGACCCTTAGTTTTTTTTTGGGTTGTTGTATTATATAAATTCAAAACTTATTTATATATAAAATATTTTCATATTGATTTATTTTTATTTTAAATTTTAATTTATTATTAAATTAAATAATTTTAATTATTTTTTAATTATATTTTTAAATTCTGTAAAATAATAAAAACGAAGTAAATTCATAGCTAATGTACGACCTCTTTACGTGGAAACCTTACGAGGAAATGACGAGAAATACTAAACGAGTATTTTACGAGGAACCATTTACGAGGAAATAACGAGGAAAGATTTACGAGTATTTTACGAGGAAATCCTTTCGTGGTTTTTACGTGTATTTTGCGAGGAAACTCTTTCAAGGTATTTACGTGTAGATTACGAGGAACTCTTTTCGAGGTATTTACGAGGAAATATAGCGACGTCCTTACGTGGAATATTGACGTGGTCTTTACGACGAATAGCTCTACTTCATCTTTACGACGAAATATATTCCTCGCTAAGTTACGACGAATTAGCGAGGAAATATGTGTTACGACAGACGAGTAACGAGCAAACGCGCTTCCTCGCTAATTCGTCGTAAAGCGTCTTTTACGACGAAATAATGAGGAAAACCGCCCTCGTCAAGATTATGTTTTCTTGTAGTGTCTTTTTTTAGTTAAAAGTTAAGAGACGTGTTCTTATATTCCGCTAAGAACCTCACCATAATAACTCCTCAATAATCATGTAACACCCGGTTAATGAATAGATGGGACTCGAGATATTTATCCGAGCAAATTTCATACATACCGAAGCTTTACTTAATCTTGTAAATACAGATTACGTATACAACAAATAGCAACCATTTTTAGTCCGATTGTAAGGTTTTGATTCACTATGATCAAACCTTAACCAAACTACACGCACTTGTGTGTCAACTGAATGTAAATAACATAAACAATTTAACGAATTGCCGGCTTGTAACCAGTATGTCTCATGGGAGAACTTACTTACGCTTCCAAACTTCATTAGATAAAAAAGTTAACTCAAAAATGTGATAGGTTCTTAGGTTTACACAAACACATTGAGGTAAGAAATACAACATGAATAGAGAACCCTAGCTTAGAACAAGAATGCAATCGACTAAATATTCTATCTGTACTGACTTATCTCCTTTCTCTTTTCAGCCTTTGGACCTAATCTTCTACTCTTTGTTGCTGTCTGAAGACCCGTACCTAAGTTTGGAGACGTATAAATTGTATATGTATTAGACGAGTATATCTTGATGGGCCATGCCAAAAAATATATACGCCCATCTCCTTTATTTGTGTAACACTTGATCCCCGGATTGTGAAATGGGACAAAATACAACACCAATGACTATTTTCATATATAAATCACAACGACAAAAAGAAACAACAATTCATAATACGAAAATCAAAATTTGAAACACACAAATATTATTTAAGAAGGAAAAAGGATGTTTTGTCATGAGGCAATAAAAGCTTGTTTTTAAAAAGAGAAGTGAAAACTGATCAAGCCCAAATAGCAAGAGCAGACATCATCCCTGCTCCAAGGAACAAAAAGCAATAAGACACAATCTGAAGCTTAAAATCAACACTCATCTTCTTGCTCAAGAAATCAGCAGCAATCAGATCAACAAGCGCCATGTAGACAAGTATTCCAGCGGAGAGAGAATCAAGCACTCCTTCAGCAACCAAAGCCGCAACGCTATAGGAGTTGTAAGATGAGGCAATGGCTGTTCCTACAGCCACACCGATTGGAGTAGTAATCGTGAAGAAGAAAGCCATCATAGCTGATCCACGCGGGGTTAGTTTAGCCTCCGCAACGCAGCCACCAAGGGCAAAACCTTCGAAGAATTGGTGGAAGGAAAGAGCGAGGAGGAGTGGACGTATGGTGCATGGGCTATGTGACACTCCAAGTGATATTCCTATTATTATTGAATGTGATACTATTCCCATTTCAAGTATCTGATGAATAACAAATGAAAAGAAAAGTACCACCATTATCATATAAATAAATAAATTATATAAACGAATAGTTTGACTAGTCTATCTAATCTAATAGCACCACCTAATAACAATCAATACGTTTTAGGATTATAAGGTAGACTCATCTCGTTTTAGTACTAAACTACTATTAATTATGTTTTTTTTAGAATAAATGCTACATTTAAAACAAATGTCGAACATCGCCTGTTACACTCGCATTTCGTTGGAAGTAAAGTTATTTTCAATTATAGTCATATTGTGTGGCGAGCAATTCAACTTATGGTTCATGAAAACTTTCAGTCGGTTATTATTACTGTATAACTCAAAGACAGCTCTATTAAGAATGAAACTAACGTGCAGTATTAGAATGCATCCAATTGATTTATTTTTGACTTCGGCTTTATTGTAAGAAAAGTAGTATATTGGATTTGTTCAACCATAAATATATATATTACCTTAGCTAACTAACTACCTTGTGTAAGAATGAATGAAGTCAGCTCGTTAGAAATGTAATAAAACAATTCAAAAGTCAAAATCAGAAATATAAAAAAGGAGTAACAAGAAATGTCTTTACCTGAGAAACAACAACGTGCCTGACACCACTGTTCAAGCCCACGTCCCCGTGGTCATGGCCATGGCCTGCGACACCGCTCCTATTCGCCAGAGCCTCAAAACCTTCGGGTCCCATCGAGAGGCTGTGACGGTGATGGTCCGCGTGGGCTCTCATCCCCACGATATGCAACTTCCCACCATCTTCCTGCTGATCCCTCAGAAAACCCGATGATAAACCCGATCCAAACTCCTGATCCCGAGCCGGACCAAGTGACTGGACAGACCTGTTCATCAGCTGTTCCTGCTTCCTCTCGTAGTACCCCGTGATCATGAAATCCGCCAGCAGAGTGAGAAGCGCCGCCACCATGGCGAAGAACTCGGGGAAAGGGAACTTCCTCCATGGAAACTCCGGGAGACACGGGTCGGAAAGAGCTTCAGAGCCGCCGGAGAGCATGTGGACGAACCCTGTTGCGAGGATTACTCCTGCGGCGAACGCTTTGGCTCCTCTCATTAGTCCGCCGGTTGACGGGAGGAGGGTTCCGACGAGGGGAAGAGAGACGCCGAACGCTCCAGCGACAAGTATGGACGCCATAGCTGCGTACTTGAGGGTGAGAGCAGCCGCATCGTCCCGGCACGGGTCTGACTCGCCGGAGTCACAGCTGGTTGTTAACGACTCTGTTCACAAAAACAAAAAAAATAATGGAGGGAAAGTATATATAACTTAACATTTTATCCCAAAAAGTATGATATATGGGGGCAAAAGAAATTAAGTTATCTTGGCTAAGTAAAATTTTGTTTGCAATATTAGCATATAATTAATGGACTTAATATAAGGGTGTTAAGTAAGATTATCCATTTAATGAGAGATTAGTAGAAAAGTAAAGTAATTTTTCAGATATTTTGTGAATTTAGAAAAAATCATGATCCTAGACAAGTAAAGATAAATATGCAAATAGTTGAAGTGTGGGAAAGAATACCTGTAAATCTAGAGGATAATGGTTGGAGGAACTGCCAGAAATCCTGAAAACATTTACAGGCAGAGAAATTGTGATAAAAAAAAAAAAGAATAAGTCAAGAACTAGCTGATGAGGAAGTAATGAAGTATTAGTTTCAAACCTGTAAGAGAGACATTACTTCGCTTTGGATGATTACACTTGAAGGTTTCTATTCTTGTCATCAGCAATTAAGGGATTATATATATAGTATAGACTCTTACTTTTATGAAGAAAGAGTGGGAAAATATTAACTAAGCATGTGTTCTTGTTTGTGTGTGCGTGCACGTACGTGGAGAAAGTCACAAGTAGTTCATGAGAATGGCCATATAATGTTGTCATTTCATACCTAATCTCATTGGAAATAGTTGAATATTAAGATTCTTATAATTTAAATAATGATCGCTATCAAACTTGAGTGTCATTATAAAATGACTTCGGAATCAAACTTAACAACTCGGAAAGATAAAATAAATATAAGAAAGATGGGAAGTGAATATTGTTTTGCACTTTTTCGTTCACTGAATCATCTGTTTATATAGGGATGACTTTTGTGTGTTTAAATTTTTATTTTAAGAAACGACTTTTTTTGTTGTCAACCTGCAAAAAAGAAGACTAACAACCACCTATAAAAAAACGGTAAGAACATTTCCAACCATTAGGGCAGCCGCATTAATGAACCCCCGGTTGAGGTTCATAATATGAATTTTTTTTTTTTAATTTTTTTTTCGTTTGATTTAAAAACAAAAAAAAAAAAATTGACCAATAGCGGGCCGCCACGTGGCGTGGGGCCCGCTGAACAGTGACGACCCGGGTTCATACAGAAGGGGCGCTGCGAGACAGAGTCTCTACTGTAGCATTTTTTAATAATTTTTTTTTTCGGGAAACGTGTGAACCCCCATGTGAACTCTTGATGCGGCTGTCCTTAGAAATCATGTAAAGTTCTAAAAAATAAAAATATTTATATTTTAATTGTGCAATTAAATTTGATATTTTTTAAATCATTAAAATGTTAGTTGCATGACATGTGGATGAAAAATGTTTAGAAACAGTTCTAAAACAAAAGTTTTTGGAACCTCTTTTCACTCTCTTTCTTAATTTCCTTTTTTATCCATGTACCTTTAAAAGGAGAGTTCTGATCGAAGAAGTCTAACCACATCAAACTCATACAAACACACCAAGCTTTTGAAAACTACTTTGCATGTCACTACTGCTTTTAGTAACTGCATGCTACACATTAGATTGTTTCAAAACCAATGTTCTCATAAATAACTTGATAGCTTTTTGTACGTAACCAATGTTCTAAAATGAAAATCTGATTGGCTGTATGTCGATGATTGATAGAATCAATAACTTGACAGCTTTTTGTACGGATAAATGATTTTGGGTGTTTGCTCCTCATAAATTTCACTAGTCTTCAAGTCTCAACTCATTCCTTCATCACATGGTAAGAAAAAAAAAGAAATGTCCGGTTTACCATTTTAGGGACTTAAGTTTCGAATTGGATATATATCGGTTAGATTGGTTCTCTGATTTTTTTGTCGTAGTCAAACAGGTAGGCCTTACAAAGTGATTTTGAAAAGCCCATTATTACCCACATTAAGCCCAAACTCACGGCTGGACAGAAGTGTCTCGGCTAAAAAAAAATAAAACCGAAGAAATGAGAATATGCTTCGGCATATCTAGCGTGATTCATCTCTCTCGTCGTCGTCTCGTCTAAGTCCCCAAGAGGAGAGACCAGAAGAATCTCAAGGAAAGGCCCTCACTTTAAAACTCTTTCAATCTTCTCCGACTCTGAGCAAGTTCCAAAGCGCTCACTTTTCAAAGCTTTCAGCTGTAAGCATTCCTCCATCAATGTGTGGCTTTTTATCTCACTCTTCTTTATATACTTATTTGCAAACGTGAATTGCTTTCTGATGATTAAAATATTCAATCTTTAGATGAACTGATTGCAATGTCAATTGAAAGTCTGATTCTTTCACTTTTAAGCATATTGTTGATTTTGGGTGTGTGTGTGTGTGAAGATGATAGAGCTTTAGAACTCAAATCCATGTCTTTTTCGATTTAAATTTCAAAAGTAATATGATTTTTAATGACACTGAGAAAACATCTCTCTGTTTCATTCCCCTGTTCTGCTGACCAGAGTTGTCCTAAAACCCTGGTTGCTTTTGTTCTGCAGGTGAATGTGTTTCTGATACAGTCAAGAACAAACCTTTTGAAAATGGCGCAGCTACTCTCATCTCCATGCCCTTCAGTTATCTCCCTTAGCAGCAGCAGCAAGAACTCTGTTAAACCGTTTGGTTTAAACCAAACCTTCTTCAACCGTCCTCAAGTCCTTTCAACATCTTCTCTCAAAGGAATTCTCTTCCAAGAGAAGAAACCAACAAGAGGAAGAAGAAGCTGCGTTTTCCGAGCAGCTATAAGCCAGCAATCACCATATTCTGAAACATCTACCAACGACTCATCATCCTCTAAACCAAAACGTGTTATGGTCATTGGTGGAGACGGTTACTGCGGCTGGGCCACTGCTCTCCACTTATCCAAAAAGAACTACGAAGTAGCCATTGTTGACAACCTCGTGAGACGTCTCTTCGACCACCAGCTCGGACTTGAGTCGTTAACTCCCATAGCTTCCATCCATGACCGTATCAGCAGATGGAAGGCCTTGACAGGGAAGACAATCGAGCTATACGTTGGAGACATATGTGACTTCGAGTTCCTAGCTGAATCCTTCAAGTCCTTTCAGCCGGACTCAGTCGTCCACTTCGGTGAACAACGCTCTGCTCCTTACTCGATGATAGACCGTTCTAGAGCCGTGTTCACGCAGCACAACAACGTCATTGGCACTCTCAACGTCCTCTTCGCTATCAAAGAGTTTGGAGAAGAGTGCCATCTTGTGAAGCTAGGGACGATGGGGGAGTATGGAACTCCGAATATCGACATCGAGGAAGGCTATATAACGATAACGCACAATGGGAGGACTGATACTTTGCCGTACCCGAAGCAGGCTAGCTCGTTTTATCATCTCAGCAAGGTTCACGACTCGCACAACATTGCGTTTACTTGTAAGGCGTGGGGGATCAGAGCTACTGATCTCAACCAAGGAGTTGTTTATGGTGTGAAGACTGATGAGACTGAGATGCATGAGGAGCTAAGGAACCGGTTGGATTATGATGCTGTGTTTGGTACGGCTCTTAACCGGTTTTGTGTGCAAGCGGCTGTTGGTCATCCGCTTACGGTTTATGGTAAAGGTGGTCAGGTAAATTGACTTGCTTGTCTTGTCTTCACAAGAAATTTTAGTGGTTTTTATTAGGCCTAGGCGTTTGGATTTGGATCGGGTTTTTGGATTTTTGGGTTCATCCTCTTAGTTCCCATTTTAATTTTTTATAAGTAGGGAATTTGAGTATTTGAAGTACATATTTGTGTTTCGTATATTTCTATTAGATTAGTACTTGGGATATTCGAATCGGGTTTTCGGATTTTTTTTCGTTTTTTTTTGGTTTTACTGATATTTTTATTTTGGATTGGATATGGATCAGGTTTTTCGGTTTGGATTTCGGGTTCCGGATTTTATGCCCAACCATTTAGTGTAAATCACTCTTTATTCAATATATTTCCCTTTTGTAGACAAGAGGGTACCTTGATATAAGAGACACGGTCCAATGTGTTGAGCTAGCTATAGCGAACCCGGCAAAGGCTGGTGAGTTCAGAGTATTCAACCAATTCACAGAACAGTTTTCAGTCAACGAGCTAGCGTCGCTGGTCACTAAAGCTGGTTTAAAGCTGGGGCTGGACGTGACAAAGATGACTGTGCCTAACCCGAGAGTTGAGGCGGAAGAACATTACTACAACGCAAAGCACACAAAGCTGATGGAGCTTGGACTCGAGCCTCATTATCTCTCTGAGTCACTTCTTGATTCGTTGCTCAACTTTGCCGTTCAGTTTAAGGATCGTGTGGACACAAAGCAGATCATGCCTAGTGTTTCTTGGAAGAAGATTGGCGTTAAGACCAAGTCTATGGGCGCCTAAATATCTCCTATTTTATTTTGTTCAAAACTTTGACTAGCTTTCGATAAAAGTGGGAAGAATTTCGTTTTGTGATTGAGGAAATTTTCAAACAAGTAAAATTGCAATTTATGTTTTATATAATGACAAATATTTCTGATCAATCATCTAAATTAGTTTTTTTTATTGGCGGCTCTAAGTTAGTAATTAAATAATGTTTTATATTATTTGGTGTATTAAATACATTAGAGAATTATTTTATTAAAGAATGTTTTTTTTATCAAAATTAAAGAATATTTAAAACATTAACTAAAATAATTTATTTAATTTTTGAACCATCCGTTGGTTTTTAATGTTAGTCGGTTCATTCTTTTTATATATATTGAAAAATGAATCCATTTTCAACAAGAAAATAAAAAATTAATATACATTAAGACTATGATTAATAGATATAGGTTATGACTGGTTTTATTAGAATAAAATGGAGTTAAAATGTGGAAATTTGTGGAAAACGAAAGGTGAAAACAAAATAAAAATAATAAAAATATTATTATTTTAACGCATTATAAAGTAAAGCCAAGTGTATATTTTCTTCCATTTAAATAGTGATTAGAGTAAAATATAAAATTGTGTTACATTTAATTAATAAAATTTTAGTGAAATTTAAAATAAATTAATATTTAGAATAAATATTTGTTCTAAAAATATCATCCAGTCACACTCATAAATTGTGAAAAGAAGAATGGCGCAATACGTACGACAGTGATTAAATAATTGTATACTTTTATGTAGTTTACACGATTCAATTTAACTGAAAATAACGTATTTAAAAGTGGGGGAGGCTTTTGGTGTGGAGGCAAAGTTTATTTGTATTTTCATTGCATTATTCCACATTAATATCATGAAACATTTGTTGGAGAGATTGTTGTTTATGATTGATGAGGTCATCGTCTCCATCAGTATTCATCAACTTGCAAATTAAAATATATATATATGAAAAGCATAATCTTAGTTTTGAAGACATGTCACATGATCTCACACAAAAATCTTTATTCCACAACTACCAAATTGTATAGGTCGACACTATTTTATTTCTATTTTGATTGTATAACTTATTTTCTTACACGTCAGTGCATGAGATTGGTATTGCAATTCAGAGACATTAATGTGCATCATCATTTGAGTAACGATGCTTAGAAAAATCAGCTGCCTCTTTTTACTTTTTAGTTTAAGTTAATTTCTGAAAAGTTCTAGGACAAACCCAATACTTAGAGAAGTTATTTGCTTATACTTCTCTGTTTGAGTTTGGATTTTGAAATTAAGAAATTATTTGTATCAAACAGAATATAAAAGTAATCAGTAAGAGTATATATATATATATATATATACCTCGATCAAATTTCCATTTCTCTATTATGTAAATGTATTTACATATGCTTTGGTCGATATAAGTTACTCTGTCGTGTTTGCTCACATAGCATGTGGTCGAGACATGTGACTATAGGCCATAGTTATTGCATAATCTTTGCAGAACATGCTGCATGAATCTTATGCTCTTTGTCGTGACATATATAAATTTGTTGCTAATACTCTGTAATAAATAAAGATACGGGAGACATGCTACACCATAATGATTTATTGGTTGGTTATAAATGTCGGTGTAGTGAGAATCGGTAAATTGTTTGACGTTTACATCCAATTTTCAATGCATGTATATGCATTATCTGGACTAATTGACCGAAGTCTAGAGATGAGATCAGACTAGTAATCTATCATGTAGTATTTGATCTTTGCTTCTTTTTTTACCACGATGATATTAAAATATTTGAGGGGAGTGAATATATTGTATTTGTAAACACATACAAACATGACTTATATCATGTAGTCTAATGGTATAAATTAAGAACGCTACCTCTGTGATTTTAATTACAGTGAAACTCGTTTCTTCTGTCATATGGTTTGTGTATTAACAAAAATCAAAAAAAAACGTTTGAAGCATCGCAAGAAAACAAAAAGGATTTCAACAAATCTCTCTCTTGGAAAACATAGCAGTATAGTGACATCAGTATACAGGCACAGTTCAATCTTGACCCTTGAAATGTGGAACATAGACTTTTGACCTAATTATCGTAATCTACTACAAAATCCACCGGTATAAAGAAAGTATATAGCATACTTTTTTTTGTCAACCAAGTATATAGCATACTATTCCAATTACCTAACTGGAAAGAAAAAAAATTCCTGGTCTTTTCTGAATCTTTGAAAAAAAAAATTCAATAATTATGGGGAGGAAAATAAAAGAAGGTTTGTTTTTGGAGATGCCACTTAAGCCCCAGCGTCGCTATCGAAAACCCCTCAATTATTGAAAGTGGGTCTCTCATTTTCCACTTGTTATTAATTTCATTTCCAAAACTCTATGAACTTATAACCGAACAATTAAAAATCTATTTACAATTTTGGACGTACCTTTTCTAACTAGACACGTTTGTAATTTAAGGGAAAGAGATGGAATTAATGCATGAACTTTACCGACTGTTTATTAGACGAGAGATCAAGGCACAAAACATGAAATTGTCTTTGGTTAAGATGGCGATCCTCGTTACATTAGTTTTTGTAAGGATTATTAGTTTGAGTTTCTTCAACTATGCGGACTTTTAATGGAATATTTCCTTGAATAGGAAATTAATGTGACGCTGAGCTTGGAGACCTTACAAATAATGGTAGAATCTTTTTTCCTTTCCTAACTTCTCTACTTTATTCTTTAGAATAATGACTTAAACAATGAAGTTAACTTTCAGATCGACGAACGCATTCATATGATCATTATAAACATAATTATTCATAAATCATAATCAATTCAGAAAACCAATACTCAGATGAACTAATTAACCTCTAAAATATACTAGTATTAAAAAAAACACTATGCTAATCACAGTATACTGTTTTCGAAGTAACTAGTGTCTAGTAACTAAGAATACCGATAGAAACATCTTGCATTTTACAAATATATTTTTACAAATATATATATATATATATATATATATATCTTTGATTATCCCTCAGCATGATATTATACAAGAAGAAAACAAAAACAAATTTTTTTATACTACATACAATTGTATTTAGTCCTTATCAATTAGATTCAAAAATAATTAAAGTTGATGGATCAATGTATACTTTAGTAAGTGAGAGAGAAAACGAGAGGAAGCAAATTATATAAAATTTACTACTTACACATTCTTTAATTATTATTCATATATAGTACATGGGTGTTTAATTATGATCATCAGATAATAACCAGAAAAGAGAAACCCTAAATTTATGCTTTTGATACTGCAAAATACTATTGAAACTCAAAGAAGTAAAATTACAATATCATACCCAAAGAGCTCCAACTTGGACAAGCTTAGGGACAAGGTGACCACTTAGATGGAGCGCCACGAGGGACTCGAGACCTCCTACACACTCACGGCCAATGAAAACCGCCGGAGGAGGAACAACGCCGGAGCCACCGCCGGAATATTCTTCTCCAAGAGCCAAGGGGAGAGAGGAAACCTCGTGATCATCGAGCTCGATGACGGTGGGGATGACACCGATCGTTGCCAAGAGTCTTTTCATGACGTGGCACATGCAACAAGAAGATCTGCTGAATATGATCACGGGATGCTCGGTTATGAGCCGTCGGATCTTGGCCTCAGATGATTCCTCTTCGTCGATGGAGAGAGAGGTGGATGAGGTTTGAGAAGGAAGAGTGAGGTCTAAGGAAACGACGTCGTTGGAGAAACGTTCTAAGCCTAATTCTTGCATCATTGCAACAATTAGAGAGAGAGAGAAACGTAGAGAGGTTTGTTAAGAGGAAGTGGTGGTTTTGTAATTGTATATATAGAAAGAATCAAAAGAGGTTAACTTAAAACAAAAAGAGGAATCATAATTTACAAAAATTAAGGGAAAATTAAATAGCCAATAAAATAAGAAATAATTATTGGCGAAAGGAAAAGAAAAAGGACAAACAATGGGAGAGGAGAAGAAGGGAGCGGTGTATGTGGTTGCTTACATCACATAGTACTGTCTCGTGATGTGTTTCTTTTGCTTTTTTTTTTTATTTCTTTATAGGAGTAATATTTCTTTTGTATTTATAAAAAATTGTTTATTCTGATGAGTTCAAGTGCATGGGAGTTCCAAAACCCACGCGCTAGCTTTTATTGCAGATGTTGACATTTTCAATGGGAAAAGGTGAATGGAAAAACTCTTAGGATCTATGTATTGGGAAACAGAGGCGGGGAATGATAGGTGTCATACGTACATTTGGCTTAACTCTCGAACTCAAGTTCGAACCTTAAGTAAGAAACAGCAGTAGAAGCAGGTTCACTGAGTTTAATGCAGTACTAGCGAGAGAAAAAAAATCTAAGACCTTTGATTTTTCGTTTAATTTTTAAAAATGAACCCATAAATCGAATATTATATAGTATAGACATACGATCTAAGGGGATGGGCCGACCCGACTCTACTGGTGGACACATATCAGTAACTATGTAGAAAGCTAGCTAGTATCTCCCTTCTCCCTTCCATCCATTCCATCTTCATCAGATATCTAACATATAAACCTACTAGTGAATAATTTAATACCTGAATTACCTAGTTTTATAAGAAATATTAACAAGAAAAGACTTATACGGTGGGAGGTCAAAAACAACGTTTCTAAATTGAAGAAAATGATTTAAATCTCTGTTTATTATGTCATGTAAGAACCATTCAATTTTAAGCCACGATATCAAGCTGTATTGGGATACAATTGATGGAATATTTCTGATGCCATTAAAAGGGTTAAGAAGATAAACAAGAAAATTGATGGAATACTTCTTTTTCAAAAAGACAACGGAACAAGAAATTAATTGCAATGGAATTTAAATGTATATATTTTTTATTCTAACTATGTTTGTTTGGGTTTTCATTTTATGTTTATATAATCTGATTGTTTAATTAGGTCTTCTAAACTATTAATGATTGTATTTTATAAAGTCCAGTACAACTGTAGAACTAAGGTATTGCATATTCTTTGAGCTTACACTTGTGCAATTATGACAAAGCATTAAGCATGATGATTTCCATGTTTTATTAATAATATAAAACATTTGGACCAATCCCAAAGCTTCTTAGACTGAGATTCTGTTGGCGTGGATTTCGTCATACCCGAGCTGGTTGAGACTATATTGTCTCCAAGAAAACTCTCAAGTTTGAGATATCAAATGCTAGTTAAACTTTTCGAACTTTTAAGTCTACGCTGGTCTTCGAGTGAATTGTCATCACTTGAGTTCTATATGATAATGTTTTCTTTTCACCATAACGAGTAAAAATGAAAATTACAAAGAGTTACGAGTCTTTTTTTATCAACTAAATCGAATAAACTCACACGGAGTTTAAAAGAGAAAATTTATGTTCATGAACCATGAGCAAAGTTAGAAATGCATTTTGGCGAAAAGTGAGTAAATACGAAGAAGAGGACAAGCATGAATGGTGTGGAAATAGATGTACTGGAGCCCAATCTGAAACGGACATCAGAGAGATGTGGTTATACGAGCACCGTTGATGGTGTTGTCTTCAACTTCGTGTCTGCCACATGTGCTCACGTAAGCCCATCTTTATTTTTATTATTTTGTTAGAACGTAATAACTAGTTCTTTTATTTTATTTGAGTGGATCCATTTTCTTTTGTTGTGATCTCTTCTAGTCTTTTATATAGTTGTCCACCAGGATCGATCATGACGTATTCCTTTTATATTGGTCTCACCTAAAACATTATGTCCTAAGATTCTATATGTAAGATTCCATTTCCATCCATATTCCAATTTTAATAAAAACGAATCTTTTTCGATTATTCGAAAGATATGTTAGTGCGTTTGCGGTAGATTGTATAGTTAAAACAGCTCCATTTTACACCTACCCACAGAGTTCTACTTGGGCTAACTAGACTATATAAACATGGTAGTGCTATCGGCTCTCTAGAATAGTGTTATTGGTTAAGATATTGTAATTTAATATTTTGATATCTTTAGGTTTAGAAAACTAAGATTTAGTAGATATTTCAAACCATAGACAAGAATCCGATATCAAAGATTTCAAACTTTATTAACCATAAAAGTAGATAAAATAAACTTTTAAAATAACAATATAAACATTATTTAAAGATAAATTAGTCATTGAAAATTATAAATTCTCATGTAAATAGTCGTGCTTGTGTTTGTATATGTGTGTGTTTGCATTCATATATTACATGTTTGATGATTGTCAGGATAGCTTGATTAAAAACATATGGTGATTCCTCCTTTGAAAGTAAATAAAGATGTGTTGAACTAGAACATGTCACTAGATTGTATGCGTGTTACTTCAGAGGAGCTGGCTTTTTTTTGGTACCATCACTTTTTAACAAACAAACGCTGAAATAAATGTTTTAAAATTTCTAAACAGATGCATTTATACCTGCCCACAGATTTCTCCCAAGCTAATTAAACTAAAATATATAGGGTTCTGTCATTGGCTCCCTAAAAAATAGTGTGATTTGTTAAGATGTTGTAATCTAGTATTTTTATATAAGTTTTAAGTTTCGGAAATTAAAATTTAGTAAAGATTTCGAACTATGATATGACACGAATCCGATATCAAATATTCCAAACCTTGTGGTCCACAAAATATAATAATAAAAATTAATTAATGAAAAATGTAAATAGTCATGCATGCTTATGTTTCTGTTTCTGTATGTGTGTATCTGCTTTCAGATCATACATGTTTAATGATAGATGTCGTGAGAGTTTGAGTTTGGAAGAACTGATTTACACATGCAGATAGATGAATGATGTGCATGTATTTATCACAGAGTGACGGAAATGATGAGTAATATTGATTTTATCTGTACAACCAAGACTTATTTTCATGCCATTTAATATTTATCTCCAAAAATGGTTTCATAAACACTTTGTTCTTCATTGTTACTCTTTTATGAAATGAATTGAATTTCCATCTTATTCACAAGTAAAACAGCAGAAAAGAGACAAAAGCTCACGAGTCACTAATAAAAATGTAATAATAATGATTAAAAAAATCGAAATTTACAAAATATATATAAAAGAACAAAGAAAGATGGAGGTTATAGGTTTTCTTCACTTCTAACACACTCTTCCTTGGAGAACAAGTTAAAGAAGTGTGTGCGTTTTAGCATTTAACAGCTCTCGGGCTAGGGATCCCCATGTAAGATAACCGTGGGGAAACTCTCACTTTAGGACTCGGTCTTGGAGATGGAATAGGTCCATAAGTATTAGCTGGTGAGACACGAGGCGAGAGACTGACTTGCTCCAATGCTTGTGTCTGTAGCTCCATTGGATAATCCCTAACACACCCAATTCTTGGACCATATCCACTTGACCATTTACAAGACAGTCTCTTCGCATGATCAAACACAGGTCTCGCTCTCTCTTCTTGCTCCGAAGGCATCTCAACTTCTTGTGAGATCTCTTTTGCTTCTTCTTCTTCGTCTGGAATGGATTTGAATGATGATGAATATTCTTCATTCACAGCACATCTCTGCAATTCAAGATTCATCCCGAGTGAATACAAACATGTTCTTGCTACGCAAGAAACATTAAAGGATCTAATATTTTGTTATTTCCTTACCTTAACATTGGTGAGATCAACATTGTGCTCCTCCAAGAAACTTATAAACTCCTTGAAGTTTTCTTCTGTTGGGAGATAGTGTCCACTATATGGCCATATAGCCTGAGAAAACAAAACGTGATCGAACATTATATCTCTTTCATCTAATTGTTAATTGGTATTGCTTAGAAATAATATTGGGTTTATAATCCTATCGATGTGATAAGTATCTCCTTGCCTTATAAATAAATACTTAACTAACAAGACCATTTTAGTAAGAGATTCATACGTGAGGGAGAAGCAAGACAGTACCTCAAGGATCCCATCGCGAGCAACCAATCTTCCTGCAGCAGTTGTGGCTCCACCAGATAAGAAACTAGAGTGCTGGAACACACCTTTCTTCTTCTTCCCTACGTATAAGGTTCTTGTTGTGCTAAGTACAAAGATTGACTTTGATTCCTCTGTTGAATTGATTGGACTCATGCTTTCTTTGTACAATAGTCTCCCATCTTCCACTATCACTTCATATGCTTCTCTCTCCATCTAAGAGTTTGAAAGAAACATATAAGTTAATGAGTGTTCAAGAAGGTAAAGCTAGGCGCTAGCTAACTAGTATGGTTGAGTTTGAGGGTAAGAAACTCACTGGTCCGAGATATGTGATGCATTGTTTCTGCAGAACACTTCTTGGATGTTTCTCAAGATTTACATCTTTGCCGTCTCCTATGTCCAACCTTTATTTTCAAAAGGGTGGAAACAAAGTTTAGAACAGATTCAGCACACATGAAGAAATGAGATGACCCTTTTTTTTTGGATGTAAGACTAACCAGTAAAAGAAAGGCTGTGAGCTCTTGCTCGCTGACCAGACATCATAATAGAAGTGCAAGTTGTGGCCATAACGATGGCGTGGGTCAATCTGTTGATAGAAGAAAGGGACAATAAGATTAGATTCACAACATCAAATAGGAACTCATAACTTTTGATTTTGTGTTACTTCACAAGCCCCCTATCAGTTATACTGTATTGCATTAACTTACAGCTTCGAGCCAATGCTGAAGAGCTAATTTCTGAGCCTTTTCATCTTTTGACAAGCCTTTCCCAACCTACATTGATATTATTATTTCATTAAAAAAAAAGGAAATAGTGAAACTAATAACACCTTGACTTAAAAGTAAACAGAGAGATACAAAATAAAACTTGTGAAAATGATGGCAGACCTTAGCAGCTCGTTTTCTAGCTCGTGTCCATTTCGAAGCAGCCGGTTCATGTTTCTCTTCTTTAAAGAAAGACACAGAGCTCAGGTCCAGAGTTGCACCATCAAGAGTCTTCCACCTACAACGTTTCAAGCAATAACAAGGGTTAAGTTCAAACTTTTTCTTTAATACCAGAACCACAACATATAATATTAATTTAAACATTTTAAAAACATTAAATAGAAGAATAAGATGTGGAACATGTAACTCACCAGAGCTCCTCAACAAGGACAGCACAATCAGCTAAGTTCCTTCTCGTCCGGTAACTCTTGTATACTTTTTGTAGCGTAGTCGCAGCTGCATCAAGCTCGGTGACAGGTCTAGGGGAGAAGAACACAAAAGGCTCAGGTGGAGTTACTGTGGGTTTCTTTATCTGGAGACTCTCACAGTTTCTTCCATGCAAAGCGTTTGGAGTTGACTTCTTTGTCTCGAAACCTGAATCAGTCTTGGTCTCTTTAGGAATCTCCCAGCTGTTGAAACTCAAAGACCGCTCCATAGTAGGATTCTTGAAACTGCTGGTTCTTGATGTCAAGCGGCTAAAGGAACCAACTTCAAGACCCATGGCCACAATAAAGCGAGAATTGACCCTTATAAAAAGTAGTTTTCAATTTAGAAATCCGCTGCAGACATCAAGACAGATCAGTATCAGCTTTAAATTCATTAAACAAAAACTGCCGTTGTATTAATATAACTATACCAACCAAATACTATTAGTAAAATTAAATACCTTGTGGGCATCAAACACAAAAAACGTTCTTGGAATTAAATGATCAGAGTATCACTCTTTGTATTCCTTTTACCAGGAGATAGAAGAAGACTTTCAAAGAATAAATAAATGTAGAGAAAGCGAGACGAGAAATATGAATATGACTAACATAGGTTGAAGAAGACTCTTATATATAACGTGGAGTAGTATGGGCAGTTGTGAAGACTAGTAACCGAGTAAAAAAGTCATAATTATACAAAAATCGTTGAATGTCAAATACTATGACGGAAGATTCAAACTTGGTGTGTCTGAGAAAGTTGAACATTTGAATAATCTTTTACTGAAAAGGAAGGGTAGGCTAAAGTGAAGGTAACTTCATGGAAGTTATTGAAGAAAAGGACTGTACATATAACACAACCCATGACATCATTATTTAATGTTACTAATTAAATTTGATATCTCTGAGTTTGATTTTTCCGGATAGCGATCGGGTGACGCATGTTTTGGTCTGGTCATGAAGATGGTCTTAAATGTCAACGCGTGCGGGTGACGCATGTTTTTGTTTTCAATGCATCCGGCACTTGCTAACTTGTTACCATTGACTTGACTTTCTGCGTTTTGAGGTTGGAGACTTTTACGAGAGAAAGTCCAAACATTGGGAAGATACTTAATTGTAGCTTGATGATAATGGGCCGTATATGGGCTTCAATTTTTAATATCTTGGGCTTACTATTTAAAACCCAGCGAAGGAAACCTATACCTCTCGGAGAAGCCCATCAAAAAAAGCAAATCGGAGAAGACGACAACGAAGAAGCTTGTGAGAGGAGGAGGAGATGTCGACGATATACGTGCTCGAGCCACCGACGAAGGGAAAAGTCATCGTGAATACAACTCATGGCCCAATCGACATCGAGCTATGGCCTAAGGAAGCCCCCAAATCCGTGCGGAACTTCGTTCAGCTTTGCCTCGAGGGTTACTTCGACGACACCATCTTCCACCGTGTTATTCCAGGGTTCCTCGTCCAAGGAGGCGATCCCACGGGCTCCGGCACAGGTAATCGTCCCAGATCCTCTGATTGATCAACTCCTAGGGTTTGTATTGTATTGATTCGATTGTGAGTGATGTGTAACAGGTGGAGAGAGTATATACGGAGGTGTGTTTGCTGATGAGTTTCATTCGAGGCTGAGATTTAACCATAGAGGGATTGTGGCGATGGCTAATGAGAGCTCGCCGAATACTAATGGGAGTCAGTTCTTTTTCACTTTGGATAAGTGTGATTGGCTTGATAAGAAGCATACTATCTTTGGAAAGGTTAAAAGAAATTGACTTTTGTTTGTTTGACAAGTATTCTTTCTAAGTTCTTGATCATGTTCTTATAGGTAACGGGTGATTCAATCTTCAATCTTCTGAGACTAGGAGAGATTGACACTGGTAAAGATGATCGTCCCCTGGATCCTGCCCCCAAAATATTATCTGTTGAGGTAAAGAGTTCTTACAAGTTAAATCTGATGCATAAGACAATGTTGATCTCCCGTTATTGAAGATCTTCTTATGATAACGCTTGAGTTTGTCAGTCTTGTGATTTTCTTGTTTTTTTTTTGTACGTAAGGTTTTGTGGAACCCTTTCGAAGACATTGTTCCTAGAGTGTTAGCGAAGGCATCGCATGCTCCTGTTGCTGAAGTCAAGGAACCCCCGAAAAAGCCTGTGAAGTAAGATGCTATCCACGGAATATCGATAGTTTAAGCTCCTGTATCTTTGCGTTAGCTGTTTGTTGAGTTTTTTTTTTCTTCCTTTTTTTTTGTCTTTGGTACGATCAGGAAATTGAACTTGCTGTCATTCGGGGAAGAAGCTGAGGAAGAGGAGAAGGAACTGGCAGCTGTAAAGCAAAAGATTAAGAGCAGTCATGACGTGTTGAACGATCCTCGACTTTTGAAGGCAGAAACTACAAATAAAGAACGGGTAATAGTACAATTTTATCTCCTTTTTTTTTTTGCTGGCGTTTCTTCCCCTCTCATTTATTCCTCTCTTCTGTGTGAAAAGTCTAGGCTAATCAGTATGTAAAGTGTGAAAGTATTGCGAATAACTATATTACTTATCCTCCTGGTTGTTACATGTAATGAAACTTAGCGTTCTTATATCATAGGCATCAGATGAAAACTGAAGGTTTTCTATATGGGTGTCTTTCTTTTTCTTTCTGATGTATATTAAAAACTTTTTTTTTTACATTTCAGAATGCATCTGACTCGAAGGAAGTGCTATCTGTGCGGGAAGCTCTGGGTTCTAAGAAAGAAAATGCACAAAAAGAGAAAAGCTGGCCTGTATCCGATCCAGTTGGACATAGTGATGATGACGATGATGATGGAGACGAGACTAAATTTGATGCAAAGATGAGGAATCAAGTGCTTAGCAGAAGGAAGGAGATGGGAGATATTCCTCCAAAACCAACTCAGAAAAAAAGTAATTAGTTTTTCCATCTCTCAAAGCTGAGATATTAAACTTATGATTTACATAATAAAAGTGCAAACCAACGCATATCTGTGCTTAGGGATGCTTCTAACCAAATCATAATAAAAGTTCAAACTTATATATAATTAATTTGATGTTTCTATGTTTTGCACCATATTCCCAGAGAGGAATATTGTGCAGCTCTCTCTCTCTATTCCTGCGCATTGTTTATATTATCTCTAGTTATTTCTGTACATTCTAATTAGATTTCCTTGTGGTTGTCCTCTTAACAGAGAGCTCTAGTGTGAAAGCCCCTGAAGAATCTATCAAAAGGTAATGACACCGCAGTTAAACTCTATTGTCTCTTATAATTCAACACGCCTGGCTCTTATTTTGTGTGTTTAGTTTAGGTTGGGAAAACAAATGAGTTTGCTTTCTGAGGGATTTATGTTTGAATCTATTTTACTTAAATTCATGTTGGCATAACCAGTCCAGTAACACAAGTCATTGACTTACTAGTTATTATGCTATTTACAGGTCTGATGTTTCAAGTAGTGAAGATGAGAAACCGAAGATGGAAAAGCTATCATTGAAGAAAAAGGGAATAGGTTCAGAAGCCAAAGCCGAACGATTGGAGAATGGAGACGCTGATTTACAGCTTTACAACGCTTCTGAACGCGCCCGACAGTTACATAAGTTGAAGAAGCGCAGAATGCAAGGAAATGAGGATGCTGTAAGTTGTTTAAAACAGCTTCTAGCTTAAATTCTAAAATATGTTTTCTTATGGATTCTTTACCCATCTTTGCTCACTGACCAAATCCGTGTTCCTGATTATATTCCCTAAAATTAATTTGTAAATCCGTCCAAGAAACAGTCTTAGAAGATAGTGTATTAACTGATCATTGTTTCCCTCTTGTTCACAGGTGTTGGCAAAACTCGAGAAATTTAAGCAATCCATTGCTGCAAAACCGTTTGGCTCAAGTAGTGAACCAGTAGACAATATGGAAGACGATGTCTCTGATTGGAAGAAAGTAAAGCTCAAGTTTGCACCCGAGCATGGCAAGGTAAATCTCTTAAGGTTCCATCGCAGCTGATGGTGTGAGGTTCTAGTGGATGTAGTACTACACTACTTCGGTCATTTTAGTTCATAGGATAGGGCATGCTAATAATGAATATTTTGATCAGAAGTTTGAGCCATATGTATATGTTTACTATGCCATATCCTGAAAAAGTGAAGCTATCTTGCAGGACAAGATGCGGAAGGAGGATCCAGATGCGTATGTTGTGGTTGACCCTCTTCTAGAAAAGGGAAAAGAAAAGTTCAACAGAATGCAAGCCAAACAAAAACGAAGGGAACGAGAATGGTCAGGAAAGTCTCTTGCCTGAGTACTGGAATCATCTGAGTTCGACCACCATCAAGGGCTTGTAATGTAACATCGCATTTGGAGGTTAGACACACTTCAGATGCCAAACGAATAGTTAAGCAATGTTCTACTCTTGTTATGCAACTTGGCTGGTTGAAATCTTATTCAATTTAGCACTTTAAAAAAAATCAAATTTGTGATAGAACGTTTCTGTAGAAAGAATCTGGCATGTCTTGCTATTAAAAGCGATGTTTCATAGTTCACGGCTGGTGTCGTCGAGATTGGCTCTTTGCTAATAAACTACTAATATAAGGAACTTGTCGAGTTGGCATTACCTCAATCGCCACAACGTGAAGAAGAAACCAAAACATCTTTTATTCAACTCTCTTTTCTCTCACTGTTTTTTTCTGTCTTCACGAGCTCATTTTGTATCCTTCTCAAAGAGCTCTTCTTGTTGTCTTGTCTTTGTTTGATAACAAACCTTTTCTTTTACAAAACGACCATGATACATGGTAGAACATAAATTAATTACTCTTTTTCTTTAATGCAGCATGGTTGTTCATTGCTTTACAGAGAATGAACCAAAGAGTTATTCCTAGGTAGCAGATAATAGTGTTTACATGTTTTATACATAAACAATGGTACCTACTTATGAATAGTGAATCTTCTGCACTCGCATGTGTAACATTCAATTCCGCAGCAAAAGTACAAAACCCCACTTGCTCTTTTTATCTTTTTTGATCGACCCTTATGAACTACATTCCAAAAACATTTGCGTTTTCAAAAGGAGAATTCTATAAAAACAGCCATTGGCCGGACGCCACGTGTGAGACGTGGAAAAATAGGCAAAACGCTTTTTACTTTTTTCTTCTTGTTGTTGTCAAAATTTCGTTGTCGCTAATTATGATTACAACGCAGCATTCTGACGACTTGCTCCCTCTTACAGCTAGACCACCACCACTACCTTTCTCTCTCACTTTTACTTGTAAAGAAAAAGATAACACACTATTTTTTCTTCTATTTATCCTTTTAGTTTACATAGATTTCTCCTACACATTCATATACCCAGAAGAAGAAAAATATTAAAATTTGACTCCACCTCATTTATATTCCTGAGAAATGACTTAAAAATACAAATAGCTTTCACAAGGCTATGATTGGTCAAAACCAAGAACGGTTGACTTCATATGATTTCTAGACCGGCATAGGAAACCCAAAATCACTATCATTGATCTGTGTAAGAACAGTATGTTTGTTGAATGGTGATAACGTTTCACCATTCCACTTGATCTAAAAGCATGGATAACCTTTTTTCTATATCTGTTGTTTTTGACAGTTGTTACACAACTTTTTTTTTAAATTATGAAGTTAATAACTTTAAACATAAACGGTAATTACTTTGGAGAATGTATAATCGTTACATAGTGTGACAGCTAATCTGCATACAAATGTAGAAAACGCACATACCATAGTTTATAATTGTCAAAAATTAGGATAATTATACACAAACATAATTATCCTAACTAGAAACAGAAGGCATAGATAGTAGCTAGATTTTTTTTTACATAAATAATGGATCCCAATAATTAAATACTTAAGACTATCACAAGCTTCACAGAGCCCATCGAATCCTATGCGCGTGTGAAAACGACGATCCAATCACGAAGCTAAAATCTTCAGCTTCGTTGTATAAAAAAAACTTATCGAGACAAACCTCAAATTCCAATTACGCCCTTGACAGCGATACACTCTCTCTCTCTCTCTCTCCAACCAAACATATCTGGAAATTATAAATAAAAATTATACTTTATCTGGTAACCCATCAAATAAAGCTATTAGTGACATAATAGATGACAAAAAAAAACAAATAAAGAAAATTTAGGAAACAAATCTACTGAGATTAGGCTGTAAATCATACGTATGTATTTCTGAATCTTTCCCTTATACAGAGTGCCGTTTTAAAAATAAGGTCGACACGTGTCGATTAGAGGTTCGGCTTCCGAGGGTAAGATTGTAAAATCACAATCGTCATCTCTCTTTAAGAATTTCCAGAGCGAGAGAGAGAGAGAGAGAGAGTGCTGAGAGAGAGGTGCTTTCCCATAGCCATTCACGTCGAGAGAGAGAGAGAGAGAGGAAGGAGATGGAGGATATACAGGAGGAAGAGAACGGTACGGACGAGGAGGTGCTGGGATCGAGCTTGACCATGGAGAAAGTGGCGGCTGCTAAGCAGTACATTGAGAATCACTACAAAGCTCAGAATAAGAACATTCAGGAGAGGAAAGAGAGGTATTATAAATCGTCTCTGTCTCTTTCGTTGAGAGAGAGATTTGAGATTTGGAATATCGTTTTTGGAGAGACTAAGTTAGGGCGAAATCAGTTGCGTGAGCTTTGATTAGCCTCTCGTATTTGATGATAATCATGGTGGTTACTCTGTTGTACTCATTTGGTGGTGGATAGGGAAGATGAATCTGGTTAAGTTCTGTGGCTTCTTTGCTTTGTGAAGCAACCAAGTATCTGTATCTATTAGTGATTCCTGATTTTAACATTGGTTAACGAACTTGAGATTTGAAGAAGCTTGTTAAAGTTCATGCTCTCTTCACTACCATGATTGATCTAAGTAAAAGGAAACCTTAGGAGATCCGATATGATAGCTGCTTGCGTTGTGTAACTGACATTGTGTGATTTTTTGTAGACGGTGGATCTTGGAAAGAAAGTTAGCTTCTTCTGGAGTGCCAAAAGAGGAGCAGATCAACATGATTAAAGATCTGGAGAGGAAAGAGACTGAGTTCATGAGGCTTAAAAGGAACAAGATAAGTGTTGATGATTTTGAGCTTTTGACGATCATCGGAAGAGGTGCTTTTGGTGAGGTTTGTACGACGAGCTATACTGCCTGTGCCTTTTATTTCATTACACATTCTTGAAGTTCAAAATATAAACACTATAGCCGGGATGCACTTTTTTTTTCCGTAGTGATTATGGTACGTCTAATCTCATAAATAACTTAATCTGACTTTCAGGTTCGCTTATGTCGGGAGAAAAAGTCCGGGAATATTTATGCTATGAAGAAGTTAAAGAAGTCTGAAATGGTCATGAAAGGACAGGTATAAATTCGTAAAACTCGTAAATAGTTGGAACAGTGTGCCACTCTCTTGACTACTATTGTTCGCTGGAGCTTAAAGTTAATCTTGTCTGTCATTATGAGTTTGATGGTAATAATATTTGGCATCATCTTACCAGCTTATAGTGTAGTTTAGCTTTAATCTGGTGATTGCATGTGTTTTCTTCTGTGTACCGATAACAATATGTTGCAAAGTTAAGGATATTGGTCTTCACGTGTTAAGTTTCTATAAGTTCAACCAATATCTCAAATACATGGTTGATTTCAAGATACCGGCATATGCTAACAGAGATAACTAACTATGTTTATGCTTTTCTCTGAGTTTACATACCTGGGTCTTTCTCTTCCTAGTAACTGATTAAATTATACATTTTGTAGGTGGAACATGTCAGAGCTGAGAGAAACCTGCTGGCTGAGGTTGCAAGCCATTATATAGTGAAACTCTACTATTCATTTCAGGATGCCGAGTATTTATACCTGATTATGGAGTACCTTCCTGGCGGTGATATGATGACTTTGCTCATGAGGGAGGATACATTGCGGGAAGATGTTGCAAGATTTTATATTGCTCAAAGTGTCCTGGCCATTGAGTCCATACACAGATACAACTATATTCATAGGTCGATTTTGGAAATTATCGTAGTTTGCAAGCTTTTGGTGCAAACAGTGGTACTTTCGTACATCTTGTTGACCTGTCTTTCCACTCTTTTTTTTTTCCAGGGATATCAAACCTGACAACCTTCTTTTGGACAAAGATGGACACATGAAACTCTCGGACTTTGGGCTTTGTAAGCCTCTTGACTGTAGAACTTTGCCTTCTATTCAGGAGAATAGGGCCACCGATGATGAAGCTGTTACAGAACCTATGGATGTTGATGGATGCTTTCCCGACACTGATAACAAAAGAAGCTGGCGCAGTCCCCAGGAACAACTTCAGCATTGGCAGATGAATCGCAGAACACTAGTATGTGTTTTTTGTTGGAGTAGTAAAAATTCCTCTGTATTATCCATATTGCTCTGATTCCTGAATATACAAAATATGACCTGACTGAGCATGTAGATAGACATCCGAATTGAGGAATAGTGTACACTAAACATGAGTATTCTTCATATTGGATGAGAACACATTTTAAACTTTCATCACCTCTACTGTCTGTTGATAAATATGCATGGCATCAACTGGCGATATTGTTCTCTGATTGGTTTCTCTTTTCTTAAAGGCATTTTCGACTGTGGGAACACCCGACTATATTGCTCCTGAAGTTTTACTGAAGAAAGGATATGGCATGGAATGTGATTGGTTAGTTGTTTTGTTTATTTTTATTTCCGTTTTCATTTGATAGTGCTTTAGCTGTTTAAATATTTGTGCGCGAACAAGTAGCAGCCATACAGATTTGTGCCGAATTAATAAAAGCCTTTTCTCATTTTTCATTCCGTAAATTTTCCATATTCTACTGGGGTGGAGTTTATTTACCTTTGAAATATCTTTCTTGTCTCTCAGGTGGTCATTAGGTGCAATTATGTACGAAATGCTCGTTGGGTATCCTCCTTTTTATGCAGATGACCCCTTATCGACATGCAGAAAGGTATATTGCGTTCTGCTGTTATGTTAACTATCCAGTGATTTTCTCTATGTAAAGTTATAAACAGTTGACAGTAAAGAATTTGACTGGTTTCCTACTCAAACTTTATGTGCGTCCGAGTTAGCAAAATGTTAAAATCTTATTATAATTTTTTCATATATTTTTGTTAACCATGCATTGATTAGTGGTAAAATTTTGTTTCGCTCGCTCGTTGTAGATGCAGAAAGAAAACTAGACATTTTGTTTATATGGTTCAGTGATCATATTCATGAAGTCTTATTTCTTCCTGCTAGATTGTCAATTGGAGAAATCATTTGCAATTTCCCGAGGATGCTAAGCTGTCACGCGAGGCAAAAGATCTTATCTGTAGGTTGCTGTGCAACGTGGACCATAGACTTGGCACTGGAGGAGGAGCCCAGCAAATCAAGGTAAGGATGGTCGATGAGAATATTAAGTAGTACTTGTGATAAGCCATAAGCGTCGTCATTTTTCTTTACTTGTCTCTTAAATTTGCATCAGGTTCATCCTTGGTTCAAAGATGTTGTTTGGGAAAAGCTCTACGAAATGGATGCTGCTTACAAACCCGAAGTGAATGACGAGCTAGATACACAAAACTTTATGAAGTTTGATGAAGTATGCCATAAATTCTTCCTTTTCTTTCATTATTTGAAAAATGTTTTCCCGGGCAAATAGACTTCCCTCGTATTACTTTATGAGCTATCATAACTTATAGCAGTATTAAGGCTCTACATAAATATGAACGGTTCATATCTTACAGTTATTCCACAAATTATACCTGTTAATTTCAGTTATGCGACTTATTCATGTGACAATGGTGCTAATATATACTGCCTTGTCGAGCAAATATTTGGATGATATATTGTAGTTCATGGGAGTGTTTGTCTTTAATCACATTTGCGTTAATTGATATTATCTATTACCTAGGGGCTAGGAATTTGCTTGTTAGTGAACTGATGAAGAATAGCCACTCTTTGATCCATTTTAGGATATTTAAGTGAATTTTGAGTATTTTTCTATGATAATGTGAGGGGCTTACTGAATTTTTTGACACTATCTCAGGTGAATTCTCCTGCACCTGAAAGAACTAAATCAGGCACCTCCAGGAAGGTTTGTAAATATTGTTAAGTGTATACTTAATCCAGCGGGTTTATATTCAAGGATATGTGAATGGATGTTGATACTCCACACAGCATAGTAGTGTTTGCTGCTGAAGTAATGGATATAAGAAAGCATCATCAAATGCTGTTGGTTGATATATATTTTTTTTGTCTGTGACGAAACCTGTTTTTTTTTTTTTTTCAATGAACGTGACGAAACCTGTTTTTATTAGATGTTTCACTTTTGAATGACATATCCTTTTTCCATTTTGTGCAGAATCTTGCTCCCAAGGATTTAAGCTTTGTTGGCTATACATACAAGAACTTTGACGCCGTGAAAGGGTTGCGTCATTCACTTGGTACATCCAAAATCCCATACTTTTATTAAATCATTTTCAACCTCATACCTAGACCCCTGCATTTTTCTAGTCTTGATAGTCTGTTTAAAGTAAATGAGATACTGGAGAATTTACTCTTAATCAGACACTATGAAGAATCTGACTAATATCTTTTCCAACTCTGTAGAGATGGCAAGAACTATGTCTCTGGATCGATCACCAGGTGAGCTGTGTTTCATCATTTGAAAACTTCATGCTTCTTTTGTTTGCCTTTTTGCATGTTTAAATCCGAAAGCTTCTTTCACAGATACGGCTTAACCACAATCTCATATATATATATATATGCATATGCATGTATATAGTTTACATAAAGTACCACTTCCAATTCACAAGAAAAAAAGAGTGAAAACTGATATAAGTCAAAACTGTGTGCAGCTGAGGTGATGCCTGTGGAGCGGATAAGCGGGGAAGCAGCAGAGGCTCCTCAGATGGTATCATCGATGGATGATCCAATGGTAATTTGAGATAACCAAAAGTAGTAATGAAGCAAAAAGAAGACTAACAATATGGTTAGCCTTTTCCTGATGATTCTGCGTATTAGAAGAAGAAAGAAAAGGGGGACCTGAGTAAAGTCTTTGTGTTATATAAAAGCTGCCCAGGTTGGCTGTAGTAATGTTGCCTTCTCTAGTGGCAGTTTTATTGCAACACTTATAACTCTCTTTACCTTTCTCTGTGTGTATCAAAATCAAACTTTTATTTCTATAAATTTGAAGACCCACCATGGAGTGAGGACTTTTAGAGTGTATATTTGAGTTTTGTTGCAAGTCAGATTTCTAACCAAACTTGGATACAGAAGTTTGATGTTTGTTCTGTTTTTCTTTCCTTGTATCCAATCCATCATTAGAGCCAATTAGTCATTAACAAAGATGGTTCATAAAATTTATATGAATCATACAGATGTAGTCTTGTCTAAGAGACAAAAACTCATCATTTCACATCTTCGTCTTATGGTTTATAGCTAATCAAATGGCAACACTAATCATCTTCAAAACTGTCTATATCGCTGCACTAATCACCCAAGTCAAAACGATATCCAAAAAGGAAACTTTTATTGATGGCAAAGTCAAAGTCTGAAAAAGAAACTTCAAATTCTGTGTTGAGAAGGAAAGAAACAACAAAGGTTTGCATAGTCACAGATACTTTAGTTTATTCAGGAGATAAAACAACACGAAAGTGTTTTGAGACATTTAGTTTGAAGAGAGCTGAGCAACGAGGTGTGTGAGATTGTCTTCCTTTTTGATACTCTCCACCCAATTAGCATTAATATGAACCTTTTCAATGCTCTGCTTCAAGGTTCTTGCCATTGAAGGCTTCGATCTCGTTATGAAATACTCCTGCACTTCTTTCGCCTTCTCAAACGACGCAAACTGAGACAATAAAGACATAAGAGAATCAGTGATCGAGCAGAAAGATCAAAAGCTGTTCATAGACAAATGAAAGAGTTTTTATTAAAAATAAAAAAGAACTAACCGAAGATACAACTGCACTTATGAAGCGAGTTAAGAGAAAACCAGAACCCCATGTCTTCTCAATGTACTCCCACTTCTCCTGTAGCCATTTCCAGGCTACTTCACGTCCTTCCCAACTTACACCGGAAAGTCCATAAACCGCATCTTGATTCCGCACCTGGTCAAAACAAGAAACCCCGTTTCAACATTAAATAGTTCAAAGCCTAATGATAAGGACGTCTATATTATATATATATATATATACCTCATCAGACAATACAAAGTTAAGAACATCTTGAACTATACTGGGGTCTGGGCAACAAGCTAAAGAACCTGCAAAACCACAAAGGAAAACATTAGTAGTTGAAATAACAATCTTCTGTTAGATTATTTTCTGGAGAGATCAGTTATACCTAAGATTCGTGTTTTCTCCTGGCTCAGGTCTGTTTCCCTATACACCTTAAGCAGAGACTCATAACCAGATTTGTCTGACTTGTTGGCTCTCTGCATTACAGCAACATAAGCAGCCTGCGAAACAAAACAACCAATACAAAGATTAGAATTATAAGATCACAATATCCACATTTGGAAGCGAAATTGGGTTAATGTAATAAGAAACAAACCCTTCTAAGGTCAGGAGGCAGAAGTGAAGTGTTCCTATCAGCTAAGAATGCATCAAATCTTCGAATTGCTTCCTTGAGTGTCTCATCATGCCCAAACGCAGTAAGTGCAGTTAAGACTTCCCCTCTCAGCATAGCATCTAGATGGCTTTCACCTTGTTTTGGGTCCCAACCAAGTCTCCTGTAAAAACAATGAACATTGTACCAACAATAATTTCCTTTTTCATTTTTAAATAATAATCTTTTGTTGTTGATAAGTCTAAACTCTGTAGATGGGTAAAACAACTCACCCCGCAGCAAGCTGGAAAACGCCGATGAAAAATTGTTTAATCCCAGACGTCAGTTCTGAACTTACATCTGCTGCAATCTTCACAACTTTGTAGCTTATCTGTATGGAGGAAGAGTAAAAACCAGAGGCACAAGCATAACTATGAAACAGGTAAAATTAAATACAAAAAAAAGAGAGATCCTTACAACAATGAGGTTTGACAGCACGGTATAGTCAAGTTCCTTCTTGTAAGCACTAATCAAAGTGAGCAACGAAGCCAGAGATTGCTGACGAGCCATACAAAGTGCAAAAGAATCATCCAAAATACCTGTAAAATAAAAAATTATATATCTCCAAAGAAGTTGCATAATGTCAACAAGAAAATAAAAACTCTGCCAAGGTTAAATTACCATATCTATCAATAGCGGTCAAGCGTTGGCTCTCTGTTGCTTTCCTGAGTCCAGCAGCGAGGCTGTCATCATATTTCACCCTATAAAACCCAGCCTGATCGACATTGATTTTTATCCAAGAGCATGTCCCATCGCCAATGGAACAGCCCAGTAACTCCTTTATATCATACGCTCCAGATTTGGATTCCAACAAGAAGTTTTTGCGCACGTCGTATGAACCACAGCACAAGGTTACTGGCACAATCCATTGTCCTTCCCCAGGAGAACCGCTTGACAAGAAACGAGACTGTAATTTTAAAAAAATGAATTTAGTTAGTTCCCAAAATGGCAGGTAAAAAGGTATAACTAAGACATCCAGCAAGGAAAAAAATAAGTTTATGAACCTGCTCAAGTTCCAGTTTGCCATCTTTTAGTTTGGCTGAGACAACAGGATATCCCATTTGCTTTGTCCAAGAACTCATAAGCTTGTTCACAGGCTCTCCTGAACCCTCTTCCAAAGCGGTCCACAAGTCTTCTGTCTTTGCGTTTGAGTAAGCATGACGTTTAACGTATGCAGCAAGCGACTTCTGCTTACCATATAAATAGAGTAAGAAGTTATGGAGACATTGGGGAAATTGACAATAGATGCCACCATATTTTTCCATAAAATAATATGAGAGTATAAGAGAAAATTACTAAGAGCAGAACCTGAAAAACTTCAGCACCAAGATAACTTTGTAGCATGCGGATGACAGATGCACCCTTCCTGTAGCTTATTGCATCAAATATTTCATCAATTTCAGAAGCATGATTAACCTCCACCTGAGGAAAGTTCAGATTTATGATAAATAGGTAATAATAGTGTCACATTTAATAACATATATACTTATTTTGGTTACCTCTATTGGGTGAGACTCCTCAAGCCCATCTAGCCTTAGACCCTCAGTAGATTCATCTAAAAACTGGGTCCAGATTTTCCACTCAGGGAACAAACTATCAGTAGCCAAGTAGCTGACCTGAAATAGACAAGGAGTAACAAAACATTCACAACAGAACTCAAAATCATTATAAATACAAAGGCCTAGAGTTGCAATGTACCCAAGTAGCAAAACCCTCGTTCAGCCACAGATGAGTCCACCACTCCATAGTGACGAGATTGCCAAACCACTGGTGGGCCAGTTCATGAGCAACTACAGTCGCAACCTAGCAGCAGAAGTTAAATGCTTTAGATAAATCACAAGAAAATCTTTTCTGATAAATTAAAAGGACACGTTTGCAGTACCCTTTGTTTGTTAGAAGCTGCTGAATGTTGCTCATCATAAAGAAGAGCTGTTTCACGGTATGTAACTAAACCGTAATTCTCCATAGCTCCAGCAGCAAAATCCGGGATCGCAATCATATCGATTTTGGGAAGGGGATACGGCACAGCAAAGTACCTACAAGAATAATTGGTGTCATTTTGAAACGAATATGATTGATGCAAGCAGATGTACTTTCAAAACCTACTCTTTGAACAGATCCAAAGTCTTTGCACCAACATGTAATGCAAATTTCCCTTGGTCAGCTTTGCCCACTTGACAGTACACTCTGACTTTGATCCCTGAGCAAAAGATAGACACTTGGTTTAGAGGTTTGACTAAACAGGAGATAATAAGGAATAAAAATTAATTTTTACCATCGGATGTGTGATCTTCCACGTAGTCAAACAAACCAACAACAATCGCCACCAAGTATGTAGACATTATCGGTGACTCTTGATAAGAGACAACCTTCACGCTCCCATTAACTTTCTCCTCCACAACGGGCATGTTGGAGAGCGCCACCAAATCAGAAGGCACCTCCAGTGTTATCTTAAAGGTAGCCTATTGTGAAAACAAAAACAATATGCTCTTCATGCTGATAAAAGTGGAGGCAAAGAGAAGAAAAAAAAAAGTACCTTGCAAGCAGGTTCATCCCAGCAGGGGAAGCATCTCCTAGCATCGGCTGGTTCAAACTGAGTAACGGCCATGTTCTTCTTCTCGCCGTTATGTTCGTAGGTACTGCACACCAAGAGGACACTTTGAGGTACAAACCCTTATCTATGTAAACTTCTTACTTACAGAAATGTAAAAAAAAAATTCACCTTTTGTAGAATCCCTTCATCTTGTCACTGAGTATTCCATCAAAAGCCATTTGTAGAACTCCAACTCCATGAGGAAGATTCTCAGCAAACTCAAGCACAAGAATCTCATCCTCTTCAAAGAGTGACACTTTAGGAGCTGCAAGCGCCTGCTTAAACATAAAAAGTAATCTCTTTTATAAAACGAAACATAACAAGTAACAAGCCAAACACTTTTTTCACAATCCAATCAAAACCCGAGAAGACAGACATCTTTTTATAGCTAAGATCGAAAGTACATATCCAAATCATAAAGACAGTAACTCCTAATCACATTGTCGGAATCTGAATCCACATCATTATTACAACAACAACAACAACAACAAAAAAAAAAGAGCCAAAATAGAGACAGTGGTCGGAGCGTTGAAATTAATACCTGAGAGGAGTTATGAGGAGTGAAGGAAACGGAGGCATCGTTGAACGCGAGATCAGCAGCGTTGAGGACGATGAAACGAGTATCGGCGACTACATCGAGATCGATCGCTACCGTTCCGGTGAAAGTACAGGCGACGAGATCGGGAGTGAGACGGAGATCGTAGCGCTTGGGGACGGCGAACTTGGGGAGGCGAGGTTGACCTTTGAACTGATCCATCTTCTCTTTTTTTTTTTTTCTTTTTTGAGGTTGTTTTCGCTAATCCGAGGTGTAGTGTGTATCCTTAAATAAAATAAAAACAAAAAATTGCAGTGAAGGAAGTGTTTTATGTCACGCCACGCGAGATGATGATGATCATCACCACACGTGATTGGATTCCCTTTGTACGTAACTTACAAGTTAAAAAGCCCACTATACGCTATTGGGCCTTAACCGTTGAATACCGTGTTTATTTTATTTTAGCGAAAACGACGTCGGTTACGTAGCTTACAAGTTGGAAAGCCCACGTTACGCTATTGGGCTTTAAGGTTTTCTTTCTAGCGAAAACGACGTCGGTTTTAGAGTTTCCCCACACTATCTCGGAAACTTCCGTCGTGTGGTCGTCGTGCGTGTGATTAACTGGTTCAAGGAGAGAAGTACTTACTGCTCACAGTCTCGTGGATGGAATCTGAGGTTTACGGGTTTTAGCGAATTTACGGGTTTTATTCTTCAGACATACCTTTTTTTTTGTTCCGGTCTGAATCAAACTGTGTCTTCCTGTCCTGATCTGACAAAACGGTAAAAATTTCAAATTTTTTACAAAACGTTTCTGCTTCTGCGAATTGAAATTCTTCAGCTTGAAGCTTTTGTATTGTTCCTGATTTGTCTCTATTTGATTTATGTTTGTTTGATCTTTGGCAATTCACAAGGCGTCATTACATAATTTTTACAGAACAGAGTTGAAGACTTTCTCTTGTTTGGTTTCTCTCTTTGTAGATCATCTTGTTGAATATGGGCTTGTTGAAGAAAAAGGATTCAACTTCTGCTAGCTCCTCTGCTTCACCCTGTACTGATTTGCGAAATGCTTACCACAACTGCTTCAACAAGTGAGTTTGAACTTTGGACCGTTGAATCTTCTCTTCGTTTGAGATCGTAAAGTTACATCCTTTATTTTTGGTTCTGTGAAGATGGTATTCAGAGAAGTTCGTGAAAGGTCAATGTGATAAAGAAGAGTGTGTTGCTGAGTGGGATAAGTACAGACACTGTCTCTCGGTAACTCCCAGCTCTGTTCATGTTGTGTGTAATCCATTCCATAAGCTTCTCTTTCTGAGTATTGTTTGTTTCTGTTTACATGTATATGTCAAACAGGAGAATCTAGATGGTAAACTTCTCACTCGCATGTTGGAAGTCGATGGTGAGCTGAACCCAACAAAGCAAAGCTGATTCAAAAGAATCCAGTCAATGAGATACTTTATGTTTCACCATTACATTTGTCTCTTTGAAACATTTCCGTTGAGCAACTTTTTTAAAAAAAAAATAGGAAAGCATACGAATCTATTACTTAGAAGGAAATCAAAGTTGAAGGAGAATGTCTTTATTCTTTATTTGGCACTCACGAATTCAAGAACTGATTATTAAGAGAAGAAAGATATAGAATCACTTCTTCTTGAACAGGAAGTGTGAAACCATCCACTCTTCTCCATTGCTGTATCCGAAAAGCTCAGCAACCGCGATGAAGAAGGTTCTCCAGTAAACCATCCACTTCACTGCCTCCTCTTTCCCATAAGTCATCTCCATTATCTCCTTTATTGCAACTATCTCCTTGTCCATTCTCTTCAGCCACTCTTCACTGCAAAGTTATCACAATATAATTACAATCTTCTTATTGCTATCATCACAACAGTCAGTTTTTAGAGTATTTACCTGGTATTTGCATAATGCTTCCCATTTAGTAGCCAATGATCCACAATTGTAACATCTTCCTGAAAATATAAATGACATATATGTTTACATTTGATGATAACAAAGTGAGACTATGTATGCAATGTATATTACTTGGAAGTAGAGGAGAAGATTTGCTGATGGCATTGTTCCTCCGCTGAAGAAGTGTCTTGTGATCCAGTCATCATCGTTCACATCCTATAGTGAATCAACATAGCCACAAAGATATATAACTTTATTGTCAAGAAAAAGTGGTTAAATAATTGAATAATCAACCAATTTTGAAATTAGATTTATACCTCAAAGTGGTAAGCAAAAGTCTTATGGCAGAAATAGTGAACAAACAGAAGACTATCTTCCTTCATCCACCTTCCAATTTTCTTCAGAAGCTCTCCATAGTTTTTCATATGCTAATAACAATCAACTTAGATAAACGTAACATAATGATAAAGTTTATATCCAAGAAAATGATCCTAACCTCGAACATTTCGATGGAGAGTACTCGGTCATATGTTCCTTCATGCTCAAAAGTGCTAATATCTCCAACAATTATTTCAATATTTTGAATCCCACGTTTCCTTCAAAACACACAACAAGTTAAGGAACCATACATGAATAGAGTCTTAGCTTATCTAATAGAACTAGAGAAATGCTTAGGATGAAATGAGAAAACTATACTTACCGGCATTTTTCATCGATAAATGCTTTCTGTGTTTTTGAGTTGCATAGACCTGTTATCTTGCAGTTGCTGTACTTGCGGGCAATGTACAAGGACAAAGATCCCCAGCCACATCCGACGTCAAGAACACTTTGTCCATCTTCCACTTTAGCTCTTTCGCAGTATAGAGCCAACATTGCTTCCTCTGCATCTTCTAAGCTATTTGAATCGTTCGAGAAGTAACAAGAGCTGTATTTCATGTTTCTTCCAAGAACAAGTTCGAAGAAAGCCGTTGGTAATTCATAGTGTTGAGTCTTCGGCTTCTCGGTATTGATGGCTATAGGCATCTCTTTTATAGCTGTCATATATGAAACATTAGAGTAACATGAGTCCACGACCTCGAATGTTTATTTAGGTTTACATAGCAGAATATTGTTTTGTTTGACCAAAAATTACATTTTGCGAAAATATTCAATAAGAAATGAAAACGTTCTAATTTTCAAATGTAAATTTTTTTATTGATTTTTTTTTTGAAGATTGTATATGGATCACCTACGCAAACAAAATATTGCTATAAATTTAAAAATATCAAACGATCTATGCCCATATTTGATTGGAGACGAAGATTGTATATTTGTGGACGGTTAACAAGATAAAACTGAGTTGTAGATTTTTCTATCCAACAAAACTATCATATAACTACGGCTTTGATGTAGTCTTGTATGCTTAGATCACGGAGATCCAGTCAACAAGACAACTGAGATGTAGAGTTTCTAGGTCTACAAATCTATAAAAAAAGAAATTTGTGTTAGTTTTAACCCAAAAAAAAAAGAAAGAAATTTGTGTTAGTGGATCTATCAACAACAATATCCAAACAATAAAAGATGACATTTTTTTTCAAAAAAAATAATAATAAAAGATGACATTTTCAAAGAGATTTTTAATTTTGAGCCAAAAAAATAGAGATTTTTAATTTACATTTTTTTTAATCTGGGTATCTCAGCTCTATGGAAAGGTCCACACTAATCTCCAAATGAGGTGCAGCCCACAGATAAATCATCTCTCCGGGTATTCAAATGGACCCTAAAGCATATGTTCATATCCATGTTAGGTGACCAGGATAATTGTGATTTAGTTTCGCGCAACAGGTGCATCGAACCTAAAACTTAGTCTCAGTCTCGTTTCTTTACCACTCGATCACAATCACCCGGTCTATATACATGTTTTTTACACACATGAAACAAAAAGATTACTCACAAAAACCTAGTACCGTGGCCCACTAAAGTCTTCTGGTGACAGACGAAACTAAAACCCAAAAGCAAACGCCAACCAGTTCGTACAAGACCGTCACAATCACTCAATAATACAAAATCTCTTTTTTTTTTTTTTAAAGAAAAAAAAAAAAAACAAAACAAGAGGATCAGCTAGGTATGTTGTTTGACAAAAAAAAAACTAGGCATGTTGTCACTTACAGTTGACGAAACGGAGGAGATCGGAAAGTTGCAGCTCCGCCGTGGGTTTGTAACCGGAACGAAGTCGACCAGCGAGAAGCAGTCGCGTCAGCCTCCTTATGACAACATCCGGTAATAGATTCTTCTCCAACAACGTCAAAACTGCCTTCACGGATGCGTCATAAGCTACCTTAACAATCGTCTCCATGACTCGACTCTCTCTCTCTCTCTCGAGTCTTTTTCCTCGTTAATCGTTACGATCTTAATAATATATATTAATAATATATAAGGGCCTTCAATGTGATTTTTTTTGCAAATTAATCCGCGAACTCAAAAACCCACGTGTCAACCTTCCAAATGCCAGTCAAACCGCAATATAACTCTCTGCCATATTTATGTGTATTTGACTGTGTATAATTTTAACATTTTTTCAATACTAGGTCATTTTAGCGTTAATTTTTTAATGAAAAAAAATTGTTGAACCCCACCTTCATTGTGCATTTACGCAAGCTCCCATGTCCGAGAAAAACAAGGTCATTTCGTTTTAGAAATCTATATAATTGCGTTTGTTAAGTAAACAAATATATTTGTTGGCCGAGATGGTTATATAGCATGCACATGGTATTTAATGTTCAAATTTCAAACCACGAGTTTAACAATTTTTTTTCATTAAAAAATTAGCGCCAAAACGACCTAGTATTGAAAAAGTGTTAAAATTATACACAGTCACATACACATAAATACGGTCGAGGGTTATATTGCGGTTTGACTGGCACTTGGAGGGTTGACCCGTGGATTTTTGAGTTCGCGAATTAATTTGCAAAAAAAAACCACTTTGAGGGTTTTTTTGCAGAAAACCCAATATATAATGCAGCAACAAATCGGATAAATTGAGTTTCAAAAAAAACAAATCGGATAAATTAAGTTTAAAAAAAAACAAATCGAATAAATACATATAACAGCTTTCACATTTCTTAATTCAACCCACCACGCATTGTTAATTACGTCTATTACGTAATGACGGATTAAATTTAAAAGTACTAGGTGTTTTAGTGCACCACGTGCAGTAAATAATTTAAAAATAATTTTTATTAAATATTATAGATTTTACTATTTTTTTTACTAATATATAATATATATTTGATATATATTAAATCAATTTGTATAAAACTAATAAAAATAATATAAAGTTGTATAATTATAAAAAATTTAGCCTAAACAATATTTATAAAATTTGTAGGTATATAAAAAACTAATGATCTTAGGATTAGATATTTAAAATTCTAAAAAATTGTAGGAATTTTTGAAAGCTTTAGTAATACAAATTGGATAATTATACAAAAATAATAATATTTCGAAATTTGAAATGTTATATATGAATATATTTATTTTATAGATGATGTATGAGCTATTACCATATTTTTAAAAAAAAAGTTTACCAAAAAGAAATATCAATATTAAATGTAATATATGAATTATTATCATATTCTAATAAGTTTGTCAAAAATATAAATCAACATTAAATGAAATTATTCGTGTCATATTTTTGCGGAAGTCATGTCATCAATTTCAGTAGCCATGTCATATTTGTTTTGTGAAATTGATTGTAGAAAGGACATGGGGCAAAATCACTTCGCAAATATAGTGTAGGGTAAATTTTTACAAGTTTTGACTAACATATTTCTCATAAAATCAATTTATTTAATGAAATACTAATCTACAAATAACGTGATAAAATCACATGATCTTTTGTTACTGATGTCAAGGTAAGGCCATATATGTATAATGGAATTAGTGGGATAAAAAGTAATGAAATAAAAGGAATGGAATGAAATGAATGAATGAAATATTAAAAAACATGGAATAAATCTATGCCATTCATTCATGATCAAAATAATAGTGGAATAGTTTATTTGAATTTTGTTTAATTCCTTTTGGAATTGATGGAATAAACATTTCATTTTATTCAAGATAAATGGTAAAAAAAAATTGGAATGTATGGAACAGAGCATTTCAACTTATTTCATTCCAAATTTGGACAATCTAGTTGCAGCCTTATGATTAGTAAGATTTTTTTCCAAATGAATAAAAAACTCCAAATACATAGCATTATGATTAGTTGACTACGTTATATTCTGTTAATGGACAGCTTACCAATCAAATTATATACAATTACTTTTATATAATTTATTAAGCCAGTTTTAATTAAGTAATACGAAAGGCATCTACAAAGTAGCTCATGTTCTGAAAGCCTTTTCTTTAAAAAAAGAAGAAAAACTAGCTCATGTTCTCTCTTTTTTAATCGCTAACTTGTTCATGCTCCAAGCATCGATCATTAGTCAATTATACTCATCAATACCAACACTTGTTTATTCTTTTCTCAACTAATCAATAACCACAGTTTTATTATACTTTTCACAAGCAACATGCAATAAAAGGCTCGACGGCCCAAAAAGCTACATCGGGAATTAAAGATACTCGAAAGAAAATACATTTAGGCCTAGTCGTTAAGTCCACGTACAAATGCAAACGGACCTAACTCAGGACGTAAGCTTTTCAGTTTGTTTAACTCCGACGCAGCTTTACTTGTGTCCTGATGAATATTCTCATCACTCATTGTCCGAGTCAAAAATAATAGGCAGAAACACAAGAAGACTAGAGAAGAAGAAAGCCATAGATAAAGTTCTTATAGAATAAAATGATCAATTGATTGGCCAAGTGATAACAACAATGCATTAAATACGAAATATGAGCTTCTCATAGTCATGGCTGAAGGGGCCAACTAGAGTGCTCAACTGTGCTTGATAGAGCTAACCGTAAGTTGATCTCCTCCTGATGTAATCACAGCTCAATCACTTCAGATAAATGTAACATAATAATAAAGTTTAGTTTAAAAACAAATCCTAACCTCAAACATTGATGGAGAATACTCCGTCATATGTCCCTTTATGCTCAAGTGTGCTATTATCTCCAAGAATTATTTCGATATTTCGAATCCCATGTTTCCTTCAAAACACATGACAAGTTAAGGATCCAACTCTTATACAATTCTTACAAACGTGACCATTATCCATCATTAATGTCACATTCATAAACACTCTTAATTGATGATCGGTCTAAACAAAAACCCAATGGATGCTGCAAATGAAAGACATGTTCCTGCATAATCCACTGATATCGCTGAACATAATTAAGCACGGTCTAATCCAGTGAGATTTGGAGTATCCACAAACTGCAGACAAACAAATTCAACTTCTTTCAGGTTCACGCAAGTTTGAGATTGGTAAGGTACCTTACACAGATTCATTTTCTTCCAGAAAGACTAGCAGATACAAAACTGAAGAAATAACAGATATAATATAACATACGTTGTATTTCAACGATAGAAGGTTGTTACAAGACTTGAGAGAAAGGAACTCAGGAGTCTCTACTCACCATATAACTCTAATCAAAATACTTATTTTAACTTCTCTAGCCATCTTTAAATACAACTACTGGCCATCCTAAATCACACTCACCATGTGATAGGTTACAAGCCATATATATTACAGGATAACAAAAAAGTACTAGCTACAAGAGTCCCTCATCTCTGCTTCTGTTGGAGCATTTGACCGAAGAACACCCACATGACGCAACACAAAAATAGTTTGCAACTAAGCATTGGCAGCTAGACCTCTTACTGCAAGTGCAAGATGGTGTGGCAGATGATCAGCTAGCAAGCTTCTGTCTTAAACCTTCAATCTCTCTCTGTCAATACATATTTTATTTCATCAAAAATTTGAGTCCACTAAAAACATAATATAAACCAATAAAAACACAGACCTGCAAAGCTCTTTTATCCTTTTCTAGTTGAACCTTTTCCTTGTAATTTCCTCGTATTTCAGCCTTCAAGAAGATATATATTATTGTTAAAGTTTATATGCATACTATCTTCAGGAAACACATGAAAAATACTAAAACGAGCTCACTACCTCCTTTTCTTCAAGTCTCTTGTTCAGTTCCTTTAGCTCTAAGTGACACTCAGCAGTCGGGAGATCGATGAATGGTTTTTCTTGATCTTCAGCTTCTTCATCAGTCGTGAGATCAATGAAGCACTTTTCTTGAACTTCAGCTTCATCATCAGTGAGATCAATGATCTCCATTGGTTTGTTTTGACATTTATCTTCTTGCTCACTTTCTGTATTCTTGGGAGAAACATCCAAAGAAGAAGTGTTATGTTTTCTAAACTCTGAAAACATCGTCTGGTTGAGAAGTAGATGGGATTTGAAGCTCAGAGATAGCTTCAAAGACATCCTCATCGCACTGAAGCTCAGGGATAGCTTCAAAAACATCCTCATTGTACTGAAGCTCAGTGATAGCTTCAAAGACATCCTCATCGTACACAGGCTTGTCATAGACCGGTTTCCTCAGCTCTGAACGCGATGAGGTGGAGGCGAAAAGATCATCAAACCTAGCTGCTTGAGAAGGCCATGGGATCTTAAGCTCAGAAAAATCTTGGAACACATCCTCCTTATCATACACAGGCTTGTCATAGACCGGCAAAGACTCCGATTTCGATGGTGTGAGCTCCTTGAACATAGCATCATAGTCAAATGATGGTACAGACGGCTTATGCTTCTGTACCACTGCTTTGTTCTTTGCCTCCGATTTTGATGGTGTGAGCTCCTTGAACATAAAGGATGGTGCATACGTCTTCTGCTTCTGTACCACTGCTTGGTTCTTAATATTTCGAGCACAATTTGCATACCTCAGCGTATTCAGTGTCTCCTCAACATCTGAAATTGCTGGGCTTACACAAGCTGCATCACACATTAAGTCATTAGAATAAATGTTTGAATAAGAAAATGATCGTTTGATAAATGTGAAAACCATACCAATCATCACGGTTTTGCTCTTGCCTCCAAGAGAATCCTAAGTTGGAAAATTGAGGTAAAAAAAATATAAGTGAAAACCATACCAATCATCATTTTCTTTTAAGACATAATAATACAAAAAGAAAGAAACGATGTTGATTACCTGAAGCAAGCGAGTTAACTTGCTAACGCGGTAAGGAACGTGAGCTCCTTTCTTTCTCTTTCTCACATCTCCTAGTAGACTGATCACATTCCTCAGAGCTAGAAGACTACTGTTGATGTGGCGGCCTTCTTTTAATCGCATCCCGTCAGCTCCTGTTCGGTTGGCACGCTCTGACCCTGCTAAGTCAACTAGACGAAGCTTTGCACACAGTATTTCTTCAGCTGTTGTGATTTGCAGAGATATTGTGAAGACAGCATGTGAACGGCTAATAAACAAACTCACAAGGCATTAATATATATTAAGATAATTGTGCAAAAATGGAAAGAAATTCAGTTAAAGTTATAGACTAGTACCTTGATTGTATATTCATGTTTGTGCTGCCACTAGCACGAGCGAAAGAGCCTCGTGCTAGATACGAGCTCATCTCCTCTTTAGTCTTCACGTCTACCTCAGTAACGCCTTGCAAAGTTATCTCTCCACTAGCAGTTTCTCTGATTATAATTGGAGCTCTTGACGGGGGGTTTGAGGCAAGCAAATCGTAAATCTCTTCATTATAAATCTGCGTTACATAAAGAGTAAAGAGTAATTAACAGAATACAACATCTCCCTCTCTCTCCCTCTCATATAAACAGATGCTCTTCTAACCTCAAGGAACGATACTCGTATCTGAGATTTGACTGCCTCCACTCTAGTAAATACATATTCCATTACTTTTGGTATAATGCCGTCACTTGTTCCACAGTTAGTACCCATGCCCATGGTGTATGTTTTACCTGAAGCAGTCTTTAAATAGCAACAAACGCAAAAAAAAAATAAAACAATGAGTTTGATCAAACAAGCAGTTAATAAGGAGTTAAAAAAAGTAATCTCAAAATCAAACCTGGCCGTAAGCAAGAACTGTTGCATTGTACCCTTTGAAGAGATCTTCCACAAGAGGAGCAACGCAGCGGTGGTAGATCTGAGAAGAAGGTAAGCCAGCGTTTCCAAATACAAAATCATACATAAAAGTATGAGATCCTACGTGAACCTGTTCAAAACAGAAAAAAAAAAAGCCAAAATAACAAAGTTTTATTTAATTTTACAATAGTATTTGTTAAAGGTGGCTTTCAATAACGTCAAGAAAGAGGATGGTTTCGTGTTCCTTCTATTTTTTCCCTCTCTTACAAACCTATGTCTGTTTTCAAATTACTTCTATTTTTTTCCCGTGTGGTCTGAAACAACTCACACGTGTGTAACACTGGGTCATGATTTGATTCGTGGACAAGCTTAAAAGGTACAGGCTATAAAAGGCCCATTATTTTCTGACTTTCAGCCTTCACAACAGCAATAAACATGAAAATTTCATGAATTGATTCCTTAATTGTTGATCAAAAAGAATAAAGGAGATTCCTTAATTTTAATCATATGATAATTTAGTTCAAAAATACAGAATACAATATAATTTAGTTCAAAAATACTGGAATTTCTAATTTTTACATGGTAAGACACAATATTTATTAATCTCTTTAATAGACCAATCAATTGCGTCTATATACAAAATGTTTGAATTAATCAGATATATTCTTCAGAGACCAGAAGTAAACGAAATTACCAGCAGTAAACGCAAACTTAAAACTATATCTCCTAATTTCTTTAAATCGCTTGTCCTGTTATGAGCACGTAAGTAAGGCAGCTAAATATTAATCAATAATATGTTTTATCTGATTTCGTTTTTATTATTGAATTCGTTACGTGAATGTAAACAAATAAAATATTAATTAAGTTTTCAAAAGTCTGCAAAAAATGTAAAGTGAGTAACTCAATCTCAAAAAATAGAAACAGCTAATCAATGTTTTTAAGTCCTAGTTGTTAAGTCCACGTACAAACAAAAACGAACCTAACTCAGGACTCAAGCTTTCCAGTTTGTTTAACTTTAAGGCAGCTTTACTTGTGATCTGATGAAGATTCTCATCACTCGTAGTCCAAGTCAAAATAACAGCAAGAAGACTAGAGAAGTAGAAAGCCAAAAACATAATAAATGATCAATTGATTTGCCAAGTGATAACAACAATGCATTCTATGTTTTGATAGAGTAGATATAAGCTTCTCATTGCTGCTCCTACCGGGCATAACCTTACTCGACGTTTAACTTCTCGGACATCGCCAGATTCTAAGCAAATATAGAACAGAGCTGCCGTAGAATAGCTGTGTATTCTTTCAAAGATTTCGATGTAGCGATGCTCAGGACCAGCTTGTTGAGTCTGAAAGGCAATGCTAGGACCAGGGTGATGAATAAACTCTACAAGACTCTTTGACAATCTGACTAAGGCTACGATCACATCAATCTTTATATTCTTCTTCAGTCTATTTGTAAAGCTTCATCATCCACAGAAACCACTTGTTTACTCTCTCTTTTCCTTGTCACCTGTGGAATCAGAAGGAAGAACCTGTTAAGACTTAAAGACACCTAGGACCAAAGAAGAATGCACAACAGTAAAAAAAACCTTTTGAATAGAGAGAGAGTCATACCAACTTGTTAGGGAAACTTTGTGCATTAGTGAACTTTGAAGGTGCAGAATAATGAGACTTCTTCTTTTGTAGGATCTCAGTGAGACGCCGCTCGTTCTTCTCTTGCCTTAGTAAATATCTCAAGGAAACTGATTCTTGTTCTAGCTTTGACACCGTGATCTCCAGTACTGCTAAACTGTCTAAAAGCTCTTGTGCCTGCAAATTTTACAAGTTTTATTTCTATAAGTAGATAGTTAATAGCTAAATAGCTACAAAAAAAAATTTATAAACGTTATATTGAGACCTTATCAGGAAGTTGACAAGGTGATTCCATAAAGGGGGAACTAGAGTGCTCAACAGCGCTTGTAAGAGCGAAGCGTAAATTGATCTCTTCTTGTAACTGCTGCTGCAGCTTCTTAATCTGTATCATCCCAAACACACAATTAAGGATGAAGACAAAAAATATCAAACTTATTTTTTGATGTTTTTTAAAGTTCATGTAGCTATGTAAATGAGAAGAGTTGTAAAAATGTGATTAACAAAAAAACCAGAAGATTAGTTGATATCAAGATGGTTAATTAAGAACACAAGCACTAGGACAAGGACAAGCAACTGAACATGATGAGTGATGGGATCTGAGAGACTTACATCTTGTTCAAGCTCACATTTGTACCAGACTCTGCTTTTACCTTCAAATCTACTACTAGTTTGATCAAGAATCTTGCTTTCATTCTGCAACAAAAAAAAAAACATACCCAAAAAAAAAAAAACAAATTAAATACTAAACCCTCAAAAAGCCCTAGATTTACTGTGTAACCACACACAAACAAAGAAATCAAAAATGGAGAGTAAGAGAGGTACATTTACATCTAGATCAGGAAAATACAAAGAGCCATCTCCAGAGGAGTAAGATCTCCTTGAGAAAGTACCAGTCTTTTTCAAATACCTCCGGATCGAGCTTCCCCTGCCACGTCAGCAAAAAAATCGAGAAGAGAGTCAAAACTAAGCATAGTGAAAGAAGAAGAAGAAGTAGATTTAGAGAGACTAGTACCAGTTGATGGGGATACGAAAAGTGGCATTTGCGGCGGTACGATCGATGCTGGGAGAAGAGGAAGAAGATGAGGCTAACGTCTGATCTTCACGGAGGGCTTCGGATTTGAGACAAAGCATCTTTGGTCGGAGCGGAGAAGAAGAAGAAAGAACAAAGTTTCCAGCTTTGAGTGTGGTGGTTGGGGCTCACACTTCACTTCACTTCACACACTCTCCTTGTTTTTGGCCTACCTGTCGCTTTAAATGATTTTGCGACAAAAACAAAAAAAAAATGAATAAATAGAGAAAAAAAGCTGAAAAAGGAAAAAGAAGAGAATTTATTCGTGTCTGAGACAACACTTTGACTCGGTGCTCATTTTTTCATTTCACACTTGTGTCTCTCTCTCTCATTAAAATCACTTTCGGTTTTTATGATGATGATGACGAATAAACGTACATTGACATGAAAGTGCAAAATATCTTTCACTTTTTGAATCGGTATCGGATTCAAAAAAAAAACTGACTGCAAACATGTATGAGATGATGATGTAATGTAATAAGATTCCAATCGTACCTATCAAATGAGTGGGACCATCTAAAATAAATCTATTTGACTAAACCGGCTCAACCAATTGAACCGGACTAAAATCATTTGCTTATATATTATTGTTAATTAAAAGATGTCAAATAATAATAATAAAAAAAAATATTAATCCAAAACAAAAAAACATAATTCATAGGATTCAGATCGACCTATTAAGATGTGTGTGTCTTTTATTTCGCCGTTCAATTGGTAGAGGAGTAGTGTGTATGTTTTATTGTGTTATATCTTTACTTTAATTTTTAATTAGAATGGCTAATTAAGCACCTCATAGCAAAGTGCTTTCAATGCATGATTATTACGTTGGAGCCTCTTATAGATTTGCTTTTTTTTTCTTTTCTTTTCTTTAAAAAGCTTTTTATCATTGTGTTCCTCGAATTCGATTGGGGGGGAGATTAGGGTTTCTTATTCGATTTGAAATTTGGATAGTGGATGGTGTGGTAATGTGAGAGAGAGAGAGAGAGAGAGAGAGAGAGAGAGAGATCTCGTTATGTTAAAGAGACAACACTCCATCGCCATTCTCTACAGAAGAATCTCACGATTCGATTCACAATCCCTAATGTCTTCCGCTGCTTCTTGCGCCGATCCCTTGCGATCGCTCCACACTCGATCCATCGGTAACGGTAACAGATTCGATGGAGGCTTCGTTCACAGACCCAATCCCATTTATAAATGCGGCGGGAAGGCTAATGGGTTAACCTTGAGAAGCTGTTTTGATGCTTCTCCTGATCGAAAGGCTCGAGCTTTATCTCTGCATCGTCGTCGGCTTCTCCATGGCCCGAGGGAAGAACAACGCGGCGGGGGCGGAACCACTGACTTAGCGGATGGACGTGGTGCGTACCTGCCTGGTAACAAGACGAGGTTACAAGGGAGTGATAAGATTGTTGTGGCTGTTGACATTGATGAGGGTATCTAATGCCCCCTTCCTTCTTCTTCATTGTGAGGAGTTAATTGAGTTGTTAAATGGGTTCTAGAAGAAGTTTTGGACTTTTACAGTCAATGATTGATATTCTGGATTTATCTGAAAATATGTTTTAAAAATTGATTTTTCTTTGAATCTTTTCATTGTCATGTGTGTTTGGCGACTCTGTTTTCAACTAGTCGAGATTAAGTGTTGCCTTGGTTTGGTGGGATTCTGTAATGTGATTTGTTTGTTGATTTCTCTAATCCCTTTGCTTTCACATCATAATTTTTCTGGGTTTTTTTTTATGTAAGCAGTTCTTGGAAACTTTGTCTCGGCACTTAACAAGTTCATTGCGGACCGCTATTTGTCAAACCATTCAGTCTCAGAATACCATGTCTACGAGTTCTTCAGGGTACGAAACTGGAGCTTCTCTTACTTTTGCATTGTTGTTATTGTTTCTTAGTTTATATGACCTCCTATGCTGGGACTGGGATGAATGGGTGATTTATTGAGTTAGCTTGGAGTAAACACTATTAGGAGAAGTTCATATATGAAGGGGACTGCTTATAATTGCTATCTTTGGCGTATTATAAGGATAGGAGTTCTCTGTTTCACCTTTTAAAGCACCGTGCCTTGCATGTACTTTGATTACTGTTTATATAACCTCACCTTGGTTGTGAAAATTTTGAATGGGTCAAGGGGAACTCTCCTCCATTTTTTTTCTATTGTCAAGTTATCGCTAACGCATAACTTAGGAACCCACCTTGCGTTGCCTTTTACCTTGCATATAAAACGTTACTGTCTTCCGGTTACAGATTGCTTGTCTATGATACGCCCTTATACTCGTCTCTTTCTTTTTCTTTTGTCGCAGATATGGAACTGCTCTCGTAATGAAGGTATTATCCTTGGCCTACTTGCAGCTATAAGCATTAATCAAGGGGCTAGCTGATTAGTTGCTCTCAATACTTTTTTGTGTTTCAGCAAATTTTTGGTGCGACACCTAATCATGTAATTATTGTCCTGCAGCTGACATACGTGTTCATGAATTCTTTAAGACACCATACTTCAAGAAAGGGATCCATCCTCTTCCAGGTGCACATACGACTCTTCACAAGCTATCAAGATACTGCGAGCTCTCAGTTGTGACGTAAGTGCCATGATGCTCTGTGATTTTCTCTCTGTTGAACGCTTGACAAGTTAATTCTAATAACCCGTATTCTATTTTTTTTTCTTTTAATATCATTGGATAGGTCCCGGCAGAATGCGATAAAGGATCACACACTTGAGTGGCTCGACATGCATTTCCCGGGACTGTTTAAACATATTCATTTTGGGAACCATTTTGCTCTTCATGGAGAGTCTAAACCCAAGTCTGAAATCTGCAGGTGCATACATAATCATCTCATTAAAGACACTGAGACTGTGATTGAGACTCTATTCTACTCTAAAACTTAGATACTATCTTGCATGTGCTAATAATAATCCAAGAATTGGAACTGCAGATCATTCGGAGCAGAGATATTGATTGACGATAACCCGAGATATGCAGAGGAATGCGCTAACATTGGAATGAAGGTTCTCCTCTTTGACTATGATAACTCATACCCTTGGTCTAAAACTGAGTCTGTGGACAGACATCCTCTGGTGACTAGAGTTCATAATTGGGAAGAAGTGGAGCAGCAGATTCTCTCATGGGTAGTAACAAAGTGTTAAAAACATATTGCTGTTTCAATGTTACATTGTATTGTATAAACATGAAAGAAGACAGAACAAACCAAGAAATCTTGATGGGATGAATAAGTTAGCAACCAGAGATGAAATTAGCTAAAAAACTGTCACCTTTTAGCATTAAATTACTTCTTTTTTGTTGCTAAAATTAGTTTGGTATCACTAAATTTTTTCGCTATCTGTACTGCACATATGTAAGATAATGTATAATTTAAGTGTTTAGTATATCATATGAAGTTACTTTATAAATCCAAGGATAACAACATGAACTAATGTCAATCTATAAACTTTTTCGAAGACTACTTATCAAACATAAGATGATAACGTTTAACTTTCAGCCAATATGTAAAACTAATCTAAATTATGTTGAAGACTGATATATAAAGCCATCTCAAAGCTATTGTAAAACTAATCTAAAATTTGTTGGAAGACTAATAAAATGCTTGTTAAGAATTTTTAGTGCTAACCGACCAAGAAGGATTAATGGTAGCGTAATAAATTATAGAACAGAGAAGAAAGAGAAATATAATAACTCATTTTATTTAAAATTGTGATCATAATAGGAGAGTCACGTCATAGGAGCATAAAGAAAGAAGGTGCTGATTATTATTTTAAACCACTAAACACTTCTCACTTGGTTGCCTTGTCCTTGGCATGAAGGTCGTCAAAATAGGCCTTAGTGTTAGCTTCGAAAGCATCCCGAGGTATCTGAACTGCACCTCCAGTCCCTGGCGCCACCATATGACCCGAACCAGATCCAGCCACACTGGTTTGTGCTACGTTACAAGATTTAGCACCATCGTCTTTCTTGTCCATTTTCTTGATCTCTTAAAAATATGAGTTAAGCCTTAATATGTGGAGAGTGAAATGAGGTTTTGATTCGGAATGTGAATGAAACTGATGAAGAGGTGGGTGAATTTATAGATGGGATTTGATCAAGTTAGTCAAAATCAACATTTCCCAAGATTATATCAACAAAACCATTGGTTTTTTTCAGTCAATACGAAGTGGAAGTGAATTGGTAAAGGGCAAGAGTCTGGTCTTGGAAAGCTACTTGGAGGTGTTCAATGACACTTGGAAATAACATCCATATTAGGCTTAACAATTACTTATAATTTTGTATACACATATACTATGATCACTTATTATACGTCCATTGAGATTTGTACACGCATTCATACACACATATATATTGCCATTGACGGCAATAAGAAAACTTATCAAACACAAGATGATAACGTGAACTAGGCCTGGGATTTTCGGTTAACAGATTTTTTTTCAAAAATAATTCCAAAATTAACTGAATAACATTTTGGTTTGGTTGTCGGTTATCGGTTCATTTCGGTTTCTATTTCAAGACCGAAATAAACCAAAAATATTTTTGTAGAAAAAATGAAAATTCGGTTAAAATCGGTTACATTTATTAAGATGGCTAACATCGGTCCAGTTCCGGTATAAACTGGTTCAGTTTTGGAATATAGAAAAATTGTTTAACCGTTCAGTTCGTTAAACCAATGAAAGAATGTGGGGATAAAGAGACTTAGATGAAGAACATTGAAGAACAAAGAGAGAGAGAAAGTAGATTTGGGAGAAACTCTATTCCCTTGATTTTAATTGTGGATCTGAATACAAGTATTTAAAAGACAAGTTGCCTCAGTACACAATATAATAAAATATTCATTGTTTTAAAATATCTTTAACGGTCTTCTTCTCTCTTCTTCTTCTCTTCAATAAAATACTCGAGGTTATAAAACCTTATAAAGCCTTATAAAACCTTATAAGTCTCTAGCTTAATTCTCAAGTCTGACAACTTACTTCTCAAGTCTGGCAGCTTACTTCTCAAGTTTGGCAGCTTACTTCTACTTTATGTCAACACTCCCCCTCAAGCTTGACCATATGGAACAAGTCAAGCTTGGAAGCCATGAAGTATTCCCTCATTAAAACCTCAACTAGGTAAAACTCTTTGGGAGAAAATCCAAGTCAAGGAAAAAGAGTAGAACACTTCATGAAGGAGATATCAGTGACATGAGAGGTCTATGAGTCTCAATTTTGGATGAATGAACTCACATACCTTAGTGCTTGCTGCCTTGGTGAAGATATCAGCTAGCTGATCTTCACTCCTTTTGTAGCACGAAAATATGATCTTCTGCTCCAAGGATTGTCTCACTTTGTGGCAATCTACCTCTATATGTTTGGTCCTTTCATGGAAGACTGAGTTGCTAGCAATGTGTATAGCAGCCTGGTTATCACAATGCATCGTGATTGGCGTTGTAACTTCAATTCCCAAGTCCTTAAGCAGTCCCTTGATCCAAATCAACTCGCTTGTGAGCTTCCTCATAGCTCTATATTCTGCCTCAGCACTTGAACAAGACACCACCTTCTACTTCTTGCTCTTCCATGTTACCAAATTGCCTCCAATGAAGGTACAATATCCAGTAGTTGATCTCCTATCAACTCGATCTCCTGCCCAATCCGCATCACAGTACCCAACAATCTCAGTGCTTCTATTGCATCCCATCCATACTCATTGGCCTGGTGCCTCTCTTATGTACCTGAGAATCCTCTCAACCATGTTCCAGTGGTGTACCTTGGGAGCTTGCATGTGTTGGCTTACTTGGTTTACTGCAAAGCATACATCTGGTCGGGTAATGGTAAGATAAATGAGTTTTCCCACCATTCTCCTATAGTGCTTTACATCTTCATATGACTTGTCTTCAATCTCCCCCTCACGCATCACTTTGTATCCTTCCTCTAGAGGTGTTTTGGCAGCTCTTCCACCAAGATCTCCAGCCTCCTTTAGTAAGTCAAGGGTGTATTTCCTTGGAGATAGAAGCAACCTTTCCTTAGACCTACACATCTCGATCCCTAGGAAGTATTTGAGCTCTCCCAAGTCCTTGATATCAAATGAAGCCTTAAGGAACGCTTTGGTCGAGATGATCCCTTCGTTGTCACTGCTCGTGATGATAATGTCATCAACATAGATGAGAATGACAATGATTCCTTGCTGGCTAGTGAGACTGAGTAGGGTATGATCAGCTTCAGACTTGACAAAACCTCTTCCATTGAGTGTGGTGCTTAGTTTGTGGTACCACGCTCTTGGTGATTGTTTCAAGCCATAGATGGCTTTCTTCAGTCTCAATACATTTCCTGGTTTGGTAAGGTGTTCCATACCAGGTGGTGGTCTCATGTAGACCTCATCTTCTAACTCTCCTTGTAGAAAAGCATTCTTGACATCCATTTGCCACATATCCCATTCTAAGTTCACAACCAATGAGAGTACAATCCGTATCGTGTGAAGCTTAGCTACTGGTGCAAAGGTGTCAAGGTAATCTTCACCATAGACTTGAGTGTAGCCTCTTGCAACAAGTCTGGTCTTTTTTCTTTCTGGTTACCCATTAGCCAAGTACTTGATAGTGAATAGTAACATGCTTGTGACAGCCTTCTTGCCTTTGGGAAGCTCACTCTCAAACCAAGTTCCATTTCGGATCATGGCACTGACCTCATCATCTACTTAGTCTCTCCATTCCTTTATCTCCATTGCCTCCTCATAGGTCGTCGGAATGTACTCTTGATTTATGTTGGTGATGAAGGCTTGATGATCTCTTGGATAGTAAGCAAGAGAGCAAGTTGCTTGAGTGGGATGGACTACTGCTTGACTGTTGAAATACTTCCAATTTGATGGACGCTTTCTCACCCTTGTGCTTCTCCTAAGCGTCTGGACTTCTCCAACAAGCGGCTAGACCTCTCCAACAATCTCAGCTTCAACTTCATTTTGTTGATCTGATTCCTCTTGTTGTTGGCTTTCATCCTGATCATGAACCTCTTGCTCTTGATCAGTAGTCTGTGGATCCTCTTGACCCATGTGTGGTTCCTCTTGACCAGTAGACGAATCCTCTTGATTCCCCCTTTCAGGATTAGGATGAGAAGCCTCTTCAGCCGCATCCATACCATTAGTTCTTTCATTTGGTGTCATGATGATACCTAGGCTCTCCATGATAATCCGTAGGTTGTTTGCCCTATCCGAGGCCCCTTGAGATAGATCCTTGAGATTGTCCCAACTCTTCTCCTCATAATAGCCTCTAGATTCCACAAACTTGACATCTCTGGATATTAAGACTCTTTTTGTCTCTGGAGAGTAGCATTTGTAACCTTTTTGAGTGGTAGAATACCCAATGAACACTGCCTTTGTGCTTCTGGCCTCAAGTTTGTTCCTATGATCACCTGTTTGCAATACATAGCACAAGCACCCAAATACCCGTAAATGGTCAATAGATGGTTTTATTTTGTTCAATACCTCATAAGGTGTGGCATCATCAAGGACTCTTGTTGGAGTTCGGTTGATGAGGTAGCATGCTGTCATGACTGCATCACTCCAGAACCTCTTAGGCATGTTGGTGTAGAACATCATGGACCTGGCCACGTCCATCAGATGTCGGTTTTTCCTCTCAGCTACACCATTTTGTTGTGGAGTGTAAGGGCAGCTGGTTTGATGGTTTATTCCATGCTTGGTCAAGTGGGATTTGAAAGCTGTGCTTGTATATTTTCCTCCATTATCTGACCTGAATACTTTGATCTTAACATTGAACTGATTAGTTATGTAGCTCTGGAAGTTTATAAATGCATCTAGGACTTTATCTTTAGATGGTATCATAGTCAGCCATGTATATTTAGATTTCTAGTCTATGAAGGTGACAAAATATCTATGATTTTCCCTAGAAGGGCATGGTGCAGTCCAGACATCAGAGTGTATAAGATCAAAGCAGTTCTCATAGATAGTAGATGACTTGGGAAACACAGTTTTGCAATGTTTGCCAAGAATACATGCTTCACAACCATCATTTTTGAAATAAACTTTAGGCAATAACAAGTTCAGTGCTCTATAATGGGGATGACCTAACCTAGCATGCCACAATACATCATTTTCTAAGACATGGATTGAACTAAAGGCATAAGGTAAACATGATCTAGTCTTGGTGTCTTCAAGCAGGTATAAGTCCCCTTTAGTAACACCCTTTCCGATCATCTTAAGAGTCTCAATATCCTGAAACACAACATCATTAGGACTAAAAATAACCTTGCAGTTAAGATCAGTGGTTACCTTCTTGACAGATAATAGATTAGATGCAAAAGATGGCATATAAAATGCTTTAGTAATGCTTTAGTATCTTTCTCAAATATTTTCAAGTTTCCTACACTTTTTATTGGTATGCTGTCGCCATTTGCTATCATAACATTACCTAAGGCAGGCTTAACATTACTGATTAACCTAGCATCACTAATCATGTGGTGAGAAGCTCTAGAATCTATAACTACTGGCTTAAAGCTATCAGATGCATTCAAGGTTGTAACAAGAGCATTGGGCAGTTTATAAGAGGCATTCAAAGATAAACCAAGTGTGTTACCAGAGTTCTCCTTGAGGGCTTTGATGAGAGCATCAAGATCAGACCTCTTGAATGTCTCATCTTGGGTAGTCCTCATGATAGAACAGCCACTGAATCCCAAGGTCTTCCCTTCTCTAGCCGCAACCGAGTTCATGGGACGAGGAGTAGATGGCTCACCCATTTCACCAGAGAAATTCCCTCTTGCATCAGAGTAAGGTGTCCTGAACTTCTGAGGCTTGAGGTGTGGATGAAGGATCCAACATTTGTCTTTGCCGTGACCTTTTTTCTTGCAATGGTCACACACCCACACTTTCTTGTCTTCTGGCTTGTAATACCCTTTGTTAGCTATGCCCTCATATTTGTGCTTATTTCCTTCAACCTTGTTAGCTATGATGAGGTCTCCTTTTCCACCAAAGAGTCCCACTGAACCTTGCTCCTTTTGAATCTGAGCACAAAGCTCCTCAAGTGATGGAAGCTTCTCACTTCATAGAATGTGTTTGATTACATCACTATAACCCGGGTTGAGAGTGAACAGCAAAGCAAAGACCTTGTCTTGCTCCTTCCTCTCATTAAGTGCATCCGGATCAAGACTGGCCGGTCTTAGCATCTCTAACTCGGCCCACAACGATCTGAACTTCCCAAAATGCTTGGAAAATTCAGTGTCCTCTTGACTGAGAGTGTTGATAGCCCTCTTGACTTCAAACACCCTACTGATGTTAGATATATTACCATATACCTTCTGGAGAGTATCCCACAGCTCCTTGGAAGTTTCACAGTAGGAGTAAGCTTCCAAGATAGAGGTTTCAAAACTATTCTGAATGATGGAAAGGACCATGAGATCCTTCTGACTTCTCTTCCCACCTCCTTCAGCCGCAACAACAACTTCTTTACCATCCTCTCCTAGGATGGTCTTCTTGGTGTCTTCGCCGTCAACAACATACTCCCAAAGACCTCTGCCTCCAAGAGCGGTTTTGACAAGTCTAGACCACAGTAAGTATTTGGTTCCCTTGAGGGTAACCGGAATAGACACGGATTTAAAGACATCAATGTAGGAGTTTTCCATTTTTGGTAAGTTTTAGGTCTGGAAATGAAGAACAACTCAAGAACATGATGAACTTTACCAAAAATAGAAAGGAAAAATCAGAGATTTACGGAAGTAAAAAGAATAAAGTAGAGAAAAATGAATCCCAGGAGCTTATTTGCTCTGATACCATGAAAGAATGTGAGGATAAAGAGACTTAGATGAAGAACATTGAAGAACAAAGAGAGAGAGAAAGTAGATTTGGGAGAAACTCTATTCCCTTGATTTTAATTGTGGATCTGAATACAAGTATTTAAAAAACAAGTTGCCTCAGTACACAATATAATAAAATATTCATTGTTTTAAAATATCTTCAACGGTCTTCTTCTCTCTTCTTCTTCTCTTCAATAAAATACTCGAGCTTATAAAATCTTATAAAGCCTTATAATCTGGCAGCTTACTTCTCAAGTCTGGCAGCTTACTTCTGCTTTATGTCAACAACCAAGACGAACCTAACCAAAACCAAATTGATTTTGAAAAGCTTTCTGAACCAAACCAAACTCTTAACCAAAAGTGAACCGAAACATTTGTTCGGTTCAGACTGTCCGGTACGGTTCAATCCGCAGGGTTAACGTAAACTATCAACCAATATGCAAAAACTAATATAAATTTTGTTTAAAACTGATATTGAAAGCCACCTTTAACAAATACTATTGTAAAATTAATTAAAACTTTGTTGTACAACTTAAAAAATGCGTGTGAAGTGACCAAAGAAAGATTAATACAGTGTAATAGAATGCTCTAGTATTCGATAAATTACAGAACAAGAAAAGAAAAACAAGAGAAATAATAACTCATTTTATTTAATTAAATTGTGATCATAATAGGAAAATCACATCACAGGAGCATAACAACAAAGGTGCTGATTATTCTTATTTAACCACTACACACTTCTCACTTAGTAGCCTTGTCCTTGTTATGAAGGTTGTCAAAATAGGCCTTAGTGTTAGCTTCGAAAGCATCCCGAGGTATCTGAACTGCACCTCCAGTCCCTGGTGCCACCATATGACCCGAACCAGATCCAGCCGCACCGGTTTGTGCTACGTTACCAGATTTAGTACCATCGTCTTTCTTGTCCATTTTCTTGATCTCTTAAAAATATGAGTTAAGCTTTAATATGTGGAGAGTGAAATGAGGTTTTGATTCGGAATGTGAATGAAACTGATGAAGAGGTGGGTGAATTTATAGATGGGATTTGATCAAGTTAGTCAAAATCAACATTTCCCAAGATTATATCAACAAAACCATTGGTTTTTTTCAGTCAATACGAAGTGGAAGTGAATTGGTAAAGGGCAAGAGTCTGGTCTTGGAAAGCTACTTGGAGGTGTTCAATGACACTTGGGAATAACATTAACAATTACTTATAATTTTGTATACACATATACTATGATCACTTATTATACGTCCATTGAGATTTGTACACGCATTCATACACACATATATATTGCCATTGACGACAATAAGAAAACTTATCAAACACAAGATGATAACGTGAACTAGACCTGGGATTTTCGGTTAACAGATTTTTTTCAAAAATAATTCCAAAATTAACTGAATAACATTTTGGTTTGGTTGTCGGTTTTCGGTTCATTTCGGTTTCTATTTCAAGACCGAAATAAACCAAAAATATTTTTGTAGAAAAAATGAAAATTCGGTTAAAATCGGTTACATTTATTAAGATAGCTAACATCGGTCCAGTTCCGGTATAAACTGGTTCAGTTTTGGAATATAGAAAAATTGTTTAACCGTTCAGTTCGTTAAACCCAGACGAACCTAACCAAAACCAAATTGATTTTGAAAATCTTTCTGAACCAAACCAAACTCTTAACCAAAAGTGAACCGAAACATTTGTTCGGTTCAGACTGTCCGGTACGGTTCAATCCGCAGGGTTAACGTAAACTATCAACCAATATGCAAAAACTAATATAATTTTTGTTTAAGACTGTTATTGAAAGCCACCTTTAACAAATACTATTGTAAAATTAAATAAAACTTTGTTGTAAAACTTAAAAAATGCTTGTGAAGTGACCAAAGAAAGATTAATGCAGTGTAATAGAATGCTCTAGTATTCGATAAATTACAGAACAAGAAAAGAAAAACAAGAGAAATAATAACTCATTTTATTTAATTAAATTGTGATCATAATAGGAAAATCACATCACAGGAGCATAACAACAAGGGTGCTGATTATTCTTATTTAACCACTACACACTTCTCACTTAGTAGCGTTGTCCTTGTTATGAAGGTTGTCAAAATAGGCCTTGGTGTTAGCTTCAAAAGCATCCCGAGGTATCTGAACTGCACCTCCAGTCCCTGGCGCCACCATATTCCCCGTAACAGATCCAGTGCAACCGGATTGTGCTACATTACCAGATTTAGCACCATCATCTTTCTTGTCCATTTTCTTGAACTCTTAAAGATATGAGTTAAGCTTTAGTCTGTGGAGAGTGAAATGAAGTTTTGTTTTTTGATTGTAATTTGTAAATAAAGCTGTTGTAGAGGTGGGTGAATTTATAGATGTGATTTGAACAAATTAGTCAAAATAAACACTTCCCAAGATTATATCAACAAAACCATTGTTTTTTTTTTCAGGCAACACGAAGCGAAAGTGAATTGGTAAAGAGCAAGAGTCTTGTCTTGGAAAGCTACTTGGAAGTATTCAATGACACTTGGAAATAACAACCATATTAGGCTTAACAATTACTTATAATTTTGTGTACACATATAATATGATCACTTGTTACGGACCTTATGATTCCATTGAGGTTTGCATGTGATGATGATGAGGCAGAACCAGACCCAAATGCTTATAATCTACTAATCATTTGCAAGTTCATAAACTAATGAACAACTAGATTTTTGATATGCGCTTCAAAAGCTCAGATTTTTTTTTTTTCACTTATTGACCCAAAATTGATTTACATATTACCATGATTTTTGTTTCAAATCACAACAATTGATTTTTTAATGTTTTTTTTCTTTTCAAAATAAAAAGAAATATTTTTTCAAGAGTGATTTGGATGAATTTATAACTGTTTATTAGAGAACATATAATTTAAAAGTTTTTAAAAATAATGTTTGAGTTTTAAGAAGTGTTTTCATATCTGACTCAAATCTATGGTTGAACCGGTAGACTCATACCTTGTATATAATCCAATTCATATTCAATGAAAATTTCGTTAATTAAAAATCCATAAAAACCAATAAAATCCCAAAAACTCGTTATTAACATGTGGTTTGATACCAATGATCCGTTAAACACACACAAAATATCTGATAGTATTTTAAAATTATTTATTAATTTAATCATATACTTTTTAATATTACATAAACTTGTAATTTTTAAACTTTGATGATATTTTTATTATGTCATCCAAATAAAAAATGATAATATAAAAAACTTAATGATATGACAGTATTAGTTTATTTTTGTTTTTAATAACCTATTATAAGTTTTTGTAGTTTTATTTTAGATTTCAAATTTAATTTTATGATACATAGATTTAAGAAAACAATATTGTGATGTCATTATGTTTGTTGATTAATTTGTTTTCATAATATATAGGTCTAATATTTTTTTCCAAAAATATTTATATTTAATAAAACTAGTATATCTTATAAGTATGTGTAAGCCCGTTATTTATTGATTCATTTAAATATATGCAGACCCAAAACCAAAAGATTCAAATACCATTAATGAATTTTATTAATCATTTACAAATGTAAGGGTATTTTTTAAAAACTTGTAATTTTAGTGGTATTGATAATTTGAGTTACATATTTATTAGTGTTAATTTACATTGGTGTAATATAGATTTGAAATGATATACTAAAATAACAGAAATATCTGGCATGCTAAAAGAAAAGCTTACCGGCTAACAAATTCTTGTTGATGTTTTTAGTTAGAATATATGTAAAGTAGAATTAAATAGAATTTTCCAAATTTTATAAATAAGGAAAAAAATTGTTTTAAATCTTTTCTAACTAATGTGATTTCTTTTCTTTTTTCTTTGAATTAAGAAAAGGAGATATAAGATATTTAATATCCTGATAAAAAAAATTAAAAGATAAAGATTTTTTTTATATAAAATTGGAATTTATAAATTAGAAAAAAAAGAAAAAGGAAATTCGTTTTTAGCAAACACTTTCTAGGGTGTATCCCGAAAAAAAGAGATCTGGCGGTTGATAACATGCGAGTAGAGCTGCAAAATGGGTGGGCTGTCCAATGGATGTCAATGTCCAAATATATTTGGGCTTCCATTAGTTATACCCATATTTCCAGATGGGTTTTAAACGGTCAAAATTGAGAAACTAATTAATCTATGGGTGTTTGTGGATTTGGTTAATATGAACATGGATGACCCAATTTAAAAAAAAATTCTAGGGTTTCCAAAATTTTGGGAGAAAATTGAAAAAAAAATCATTTCATCGTGAAAGAGAGTTTTTGCGACTCATTTGGCGATTTTGGCGATTGAAACTGAGTTCCATCGGAGAAAGTCTCTTCGTTTGTCTCTCCATTCTCCAGTCTCCGACTCTCCATTCATCTTCTCTCGAGCTCTCGGAGGCGACTCGCAAATCGCGATCCTTTGTCTGTTGTTGTTGCTTTGTAATTCGACTCACAAAGTAATTCGACTGTTTTCTTAATCCAAACCAACTCATTGTGACTCCTTTTGTTGTTTTGTTTAGCCTAGTCGAAACTTAAGGAATGAGGACATGATCATTTTTCACGCCAAAACCGTAAAATCAAGTTTTTCCGCCAAAACCACAAAATCGAGTTTTCTCCGCCAAAACCGCAAAATCATGTTTTCGCGCCAAACCGCGAAATCGAGTTTTCTCGCCAAAACCGCAAAATCAAGTTTTCGCGCCAAACCGCAAAATCGAGTTTTCCCGCCAAAACCGGAAAATCGATTTTTCCCGCCAAAACCGGAAAATCAATTTTTCCCGCCAAAACCGGAAAATCGAGTTTTCCCGCCAAAACCGTAAAATCGAGTTTTTCCGCCCAAACCGCAAAATAGAGTTTTCCCGCCAAAACCGGAAAATCGTGTTTTCTACCAAAACCGGAAAATGAGTTTTCTTGCCAAACCCAAAAAATCGAGTTTTTCCGCCAAAACCGTAAAATCGAGTTTTCCCGTCAAAACCAGAAAATTGAGTTTTCCTTGCAAGATTGGAAAATCAAGTTTTTCCGCCAAACCGCAAAATCGAGTTTTCCCGCCAAAATCGGAAAATCGAGTTTTCCCGCCAAAAACGGAAAATCGTGTTTTCTACCAAAACCGGAAAAATGAGTTTTCCTGCCAAACCCAAAAATCGAGTTTTTCCACCAAAACCGTAAAAATCGAGTTTTTCCGCTAAAACCGTAAAATCGAGTTTTTCCGCCAAAACCAGATAATTGAGTTTTCCTTGCAAGATTGGAAAATCAAGTTTTCCTGCCAAAACCGCAAAATCGAGTTTGTCCGTGAAAACCGATTTTTTTCGGGAAAACCACAAAATCGAGTTTGTCCGTCAAAACCGAGTTTTTCCGGCAAAACCGCAAAATCGATTTTTCTACCGAAAACGCAAAATCGAGTTTTCCACCAAAATTGTAATATTTGTAGGCTTATAAATTAAAATTTAAAATTTTCTTATTTGGTCCATCATGGACTCCATGGCAGCCCATGTAGACATGAGTGGTAGTGGTTCTGGTCCATGGTTCCTAATGTACATGGTCATTCTTTGCGCACAAACAATAAATGAATATGGGCTGATGGGTGTGGGCTAACCCAGTTTACCAATTTACAGAAGAAGAAGAAGAAGAAGAAGAAGAAGAAGAAGAAGAAGAAGAAGAAGAAGAAGAAGAAGAAGAAGGCAAAAGAAAATAATGTTGAATTGAATTCAGAAGGCAAAACACAATAATGTTGCTACCTCTTTTATGTATATTCACTTCATTATGTCATCTATGTTGGTTATGGTTTCATTATGTCATCTATTCTTCATTACTCTGTGTGCTTTCTAAGGATTATGTCCTTCTAATAATGCTGCTCAGCACCATCTGCTTCTGGGCTTCAGGTCCCCCTGGTTGTGACTCCTTCATCATTATCAGTTGCTGTTCGGTTCAAAACCTTCATAAACCATCTCTGAGAAGATCTCTAAAGCATCATTTCCAAGACCATGGACGCTTAAACCCGAGATCATCGAGTTCCATGTACTCACATATTTGTTCGAAGTAACTCTAAACACTTCAACAGCCTTATCAATTCTCCCGCACTTGGAATACATAAATCCACAAGCGCGCCGTCGCTAAAAACCCATCAATCTCAACCCCACGCTTGTCAATATAAACACGCACCCATTCACCTTGACTCAACGAGCCAAGGTTAGCACACGCGGACAAAACACTAACAAAAGGAAAACCATCAGGCTCCTCTCGCTTCCTCCACAAAAGCACTCAACAGCGAATTCCACGAAACCACATCTCTCTCGGACATTCCGTCGAGCACTTTACGCGCAACCTCAAACCACCCACTCCTCCGTACACATTCACAAGCGTATAGCACAAGATAAATTAACCCAAAAAAAATTCTATTAAAATCATAAATAAAATAGTTTAAAAAAATTAACACTAGAATTTTCTGTTTGACAATAGGCCTAATCGTGGACACTTGTCCATATTGTCTAATCTACGATACTTTGTAGATGACACTTGGACACGAACATCCATTGTACATTGTCCATGATAGTGCTCAGATTTAGAACTGCATGATTCTAAAACTCGGTGATCATCTTGGACATATACAAAAACCTTACATAGGGGTTAAGCTCGATGGTAAAATGTGAAAGGACCTGTATACACATTCATATATAATGTCATTGACCTCAGTAAGAAAACTTATCAAACACAAGATGATTATCGCAATTTTTAAAAATGATTCCAAAACTAACCGAAGTCCATATTGTCTAATCTACGATACTTTGTAGATGATATTTGGACACGAACATCCATTGTACATTGTCCATGATAGTGCTCAGATTTAGAACTGCATGATTCTAAAACTCGGTGATCATCTTGGACATATACAAAAACCTTACATAGGGTAAAATGTGAAAAGGACCTGTATACACATTCATATATAATGTCATTGACGTCAGTAAGAAAACTTATCAAACACAAGATGATTATCGAAATTTTTAAAAATGATTCCAAAACTAACCGAAGTCCATATTGTCTAATCTACGATACTTTGTAGATGATATTTGGACACGAACATCCATTGTACATTGTCCATGATATTGCTCAGATTTAGAACTGCATGATTCTAAAACTCGGTGATCATCTTGGACATATACAAAAACCTTACATAGGGGTTAAGCTCGATGGTAAAATGTGAAAGGACCTGTATACACATTCATATATAATGTCATTGACGTCAGTAAGAAAACTTATCAAACACAAGATGATTATCAAAAATTTTAAAAATGATTCTAAAACTAACCGAAGTCCATATTGTCTAATCTACGATACTTTGTAGATGATATTTGGTTACGAACATCCATTGTACATTGTCCATGATATTGCTCAGATTTAGAACTGCATGATTCTAAAACTCGGTGATCATCTTGGACATATACAAAAACCTTACATAGGGTTAAGCTCGATGGTAAAATGTGAAAGGACCTGTATACACAGTCATATATAATGTCATTGACGTGAGTAAGAAAACTTATCAAACACAAGATGATTATCGAAATTTTTAAAAATGATTCCAAAACTAACCGAATAATATTTTGATTCAGTTATCAGTTCGGTCATCTGTTAATTTCGGTTTACAATTTCATAACGGAAATAAACCAAATTTTTTTTTATCATAAAATTGAAAGTTCTATTTAAATCAGTTTAAATCAGATATTTTCAATTGAATTTAGTTACATTTGTTAAGTTTAATTGATTATTCTTTAACATCAGTCCAGCTTCGGTATCAACTGTTTTTTTTTAAACAAAAATTTGGTTAACCGTTCAATTCGTTAAACTGAACCGAACCTAACCTAATGGGTAACCAAATTGATTTTGAAAATCTTTCTGAACCATACCAAACTCAGAACCAAAAGTGAACCAAAAATCAAAAAAATTGTTTGGTCGGCCTGTTCGGTCCTCCGGTTCAATCCGCAGGGCTAACGTGAACTATCAACCAATATGAAAAAAAAAATCTAAATTTTGATTAAGACTGATATTTAAAGCCATCTTTAACCAATACTATTGTAAAGTTAATTTAAGAATTGTTTGAAGACTAATAAAACGCCTGTTAAGTGACCAAGAAGGATTACTGTAGTAGAATGCTCTAGTACACGATAAATTATAGAACATGAATAGAAAAGCAAGATAAATAATAACTCATTTTATTTAATTAAATTGTGATCATAATAGGAGAATCACATCATAGGAGCATAACAACAAAGGTGCTGATCATTCTTATTTAACCACTTAATACTTCTCACTTAGTTGCCTTTTCCTTCGCATGAAGGTTGTCAAAATAAGCCTTAGTGGTAGCTTCAAAAGCATCCCGAGGTATCTGAACTGCACCTCCAGTCCCCGGCGCCACCATATTCCCCGAACCAGATCCAGTGCCACCGGTTTGTGCTACATTGCCAGACTTTGCACCATCATCTTTCTTGTCCATTTTTTAAAAATCTTGAAGATGTGAGTTTAGTTTCAGTATGACGAGTGAAAGAAGGTTTTGTTTTGGAATGATGACAAAACTGATGAAGAGGTGAGTGAATTTATAGATGGGATTTCATCTTCTTTTCTTTTCTTTTTTTTTTTTAAAACAAGATGGGATTTGATCAAAATTAGTCAAAATCAACGCTTCCCAAGATTGTATCAACAAAAGCATTGTTTTTTTTTCAGTCAATACGAAGTGAAAGTGAATTGGTAAAGAGCAAGAGTCTTGTCTTGGAAAGCTACTTGGAGGACTTGGAAATAACAACCATATTAGGCTTAACAATTACTTTTATAATTTTGTATACACATATACTATGATCACTTATTATACGTCCATTGAGATTTGTACACACATTCATATACACATAATACCAAAACTGAACCGAACTGAATTATTGTAAAAGTGATCTGAAGTTTGTTGAAGACTAATAAATTCATCGTTAAAAAGTTATATATAATGTCATTGAGGACAGTAAGAACACTTATCAAACACAAGAAGATAACGTGAATTGGGCCTGCGATTTCGGTTTTCCGAAACCAACCGATTTTGGTTAACCAAAATTTTAAAAAATAATTCCTAAATAACCGAATAACATTTTGGTTCGGCTACAGGTTCTGTTATCGGTTATTTTGGTTTTTAATTTCAAAACCGAAATAAACCAAAATTTGTTTTTACATAAAAATGAAAATTTAGTTTAAATAGGACATTTTCATTTGAATTCGGTTACATGGGTTAAGTTTAAATGATTATTTGTTAACATCTATCCAGTTTGGGTATAAACCTGTTTAGTTTTGGTATAATTTCTTTTGAAAAAATAATAATTCAGTTAACTGTTCAGTTCGTTAGCCTTTTTTTCGAAAAAAAACTGTTCAGTTCGTTGAACCGAACCGGTAACCATATTGATTTTGAAAAGCTTTCTGAACCAAACCGAACATATAACGAAAATTCAAACGAAAATTCGTTCAGTTCAGCCTGTTGGGTCCGGTTCAATCCGCTGGGCTAACGTGAGCTATCAATCAACATGTAAAAACCAATCTAAAATTTGTTTAAGACTTATATATAAAGCTATCTTTAACCAATACTATCGTAAAATTAATTTAAACTTTGCTTGGAGACTAATAAAATGCTTGTGAAGTGACCAAGAAGGATTAATGCAGTATAATAGAATGCTCTAGTACACGATAAATTATGACAAAGAAAAGAAAAGCAAGAGAAATAATAACTCATTTTATTTAATTAAACTGTGATCATAATAGGAGAATCACATCATAGGAGCATAAACAACAAAGCTGCTGATCATTCTTATTTTAAACCACAAAACACTTCTCACTTAGTTGCCTTGTCCTTCGCATGAAGGTCGTCAAAATAAGCCTTAGTGTTTGCTTCGAAACCATCCCGAGGTATCTGAACTGCACCTCCAGTACCCGGCGCCACCATATTCACCGAACCAGATCCAGTGCCACCGGTTTGTGCTACATTACCAGACTTTGCACCATCATTCTTCTTGTCCATTTCTCTTAAAATCTTGAAGATGTGTGTTTAGTTTCAGTACGAGGAGTGAACTGAAGTTTTTGTTTTGGAATGATAACAAAACTAACGAAGAGGTGGGTGAATTTATAGATGGGATTTGATCAAGTTAGTCAAAATCAACACTTCCCAAGATTATATCAACAGTCAATACGAAGGGAATGTGAATTGGTAAAGGGCAAGAGTCTTGTCTTGGAAAGCTACTTGGGGTGTTTAATGACACACTTGGAAATAATAATCAAATAACGCTTAACAATTATTTAAATATTTGTATACACATATAGTATGATCACCTACTATACGTCCACTGATATTTGTGGACACAAGTTCTTTTGTACAAACATTCATCATATACACATATAATACATGTTTCTACAGAGTTCCTCTCCATCTTCTTCAGCTTAGTCTCCAAGCTATCGGGGAACAGTGTAAAGAGTTTTTCGAGAAAAAGAAAATCATTCTGTCTTCTCCATCAGTTTTATACCATATGCTTGCAATATATCCAAAGCTGTACATACCACCACAAAATCACTAGTTCAACATCATTGTGTACATCTGCCAACACATAACTAGTTTTGAAGTTGAAAACCAAAGTTACCTGGCAAATAAACCTCAGGTTCAAGAGGCCTTAACACTCCTCTTGTCTTGATCTTGTCTTCAATTAACAACTGCAACACACAGCATCAAGATCAAATGTTTAAAAGTGTATCTTAAGAGAGATACAAAGACAGTTAAAAGTGGTGATAAAGTGTAAGAACCAAAGCTCCAATAGCTGCAGGGATCCCAACGGTCTTGGCCATAGCAGTCGTCATTTGCCCGTTCTTGATTTCCCCAAACTCCAAGAGAGTCGCACTGTGCTTCTCTGTACGTTTGCTTCCAGGGAACTCCACTTCTACTTCGTGATGCAGAAGCACCATGTCCTGAATAGATTGTCCCAAATAATATGTAAGCAAAATCAACATCAAGTGGAAGAAAGAGACAAGCAAAGTTATCAATGAGAGACCTGCTCATTTCCGGAATAGGCTAGCTTCTCTTCCATTAGGTAGCAAGTTGCACCAAACACACTTTTACACAATGAAGGAATCTCCCTCTCTTCGTTGTACCCCAAGAATCTAACACACCACAAAAATAATCAGCATTAAGTTATGTTCAAGAGAAGATTTGGCATCATCACACAACAAGCTTACACAATTGTTTTAGCAGCTGTGGCTGCACTCTCCTTAGAATGTCCAAGCTTTAAAATCCTCTTGCTGATCTCTTCTTCTCCGTCTAGAGCCTCTACAGATTCTCCATCCTTCCTAAGAATGTTACTTAGAAGAGAACCAAACGTAATCTTCTGTCCACTGGAGAGTAGTTGATTTGCTTCATTGTCAAAGAATCCGAGTTTTGAAAGTGTTGCCATGATCATACTAAACCCTGTAACAAACCAGAAAAATAAAAATAAAAAGTGTTAAAACCTTCCTCCGTAAGATGTGAGTTTTGATTATGGAGTTACATGCCTTCGTATCTGAGTGTTCCACGGAATATAGTTGATGCTTCCCTCTCAATGCCATAATGTTCCCCGTAAACCAAGGAGTTTCGGTTTGGGAGACACTCCAATGCAAAAGCTGGAAGGTTAGGTACTCTGAATCTTGTGGCTGAATCATACAGATCCTCCCCTGCAGTTAAGGTCAATGGGTCAAACAGAAGTGTACTAAAACTAAGCTACTTCCGATCTCCCTTGACTATTAATTATTACCATCAACATGTATTATGTCGCCGTTGCTTTTGTATTTGGCAGGGTTACGGCCAGCTCGGATTGCTCCAGCAGGATTCCAGCTGAGAATGTAGAGATGTAACTGAGTTAATGGAATGATAACTTGTTGAGGAGAGTTTGTTATTTTTTGTGGCGTGGGAGCCAAGATACCTAAATTTATATGCTAATGGATTATTTGCTGCAGCAGGAGAGGGAAGGCCACCACAGTAAGAGGTGAAAGACTTCACTTTACCCTTTCTGATATGTGCCTCGTTGATCATTTTCATTGCCATCATGTGATCTGTGCAAAGTTTCATCGTGGTGATCACCTTCTTCTATCCAGAAACATTCTAAGGCTAAGATGCATTAAAGGATGTCATACCGATTCCAGGGTCCAGTCCCATTTCGCCAAGAATTGTAATCCCAGCATGCTTAGCTTTCTCATGTAACCCGGACGTTTCATCATCAACATAGCTAGCAGTGATAAGATGCTTCTTCAGCTGAGTGAATCACAAAGAGCGAAGCAGAGTGACTTAGAATCAATAAACAAGAATGTGTTATGTAGAAAGAGTCAAAGTTTAGTGTGTTAAGTTAAATCCGCTTCCAATCTAAAACCAATTGGTGATTAGTAGATTGGTTCATATCACTTATATACGTTAATATCCTTTCCAAACTTACGATGTGGGATAGTGTCTTCAGAGTAGTAACGTACCTCAATGCATGTCTTTGCTACAGAAGCATGACAACTTGCCGGTAATAAACTTAGAACAACATCAACCTGTAGGCAATACCAAGAAAATAAGATTTACGATATTTGAGTAGTAGAGTTTGGAGTAAAGGTAATCGAAGGACAGAGAGTTTAAGATAATACCTCAGAGACATACTTAAGGAGGCTTTCACTATCTGACACATCTAACTGAACTGCTTCCACTTCTGGCATACCTTCAACCGTCTACAACATATTTAATCACTTCAGCAAAAAAAAAAAAAAAGATAATAATGACACTTGAAAAGATTAGTTTAGTATATACCTCTTTGGCATCCTTAAGATAAAGAGATGCAACAATCACACGAACATCTCTTTGTTCTCCTCCCAAATAAGTTTTATACCATTGCTGTGACGAAATGTTTCTGACCGAAGCTAGGAACTCAGCAGCTGGACGACACACACGTCCAGCGCCAAGAATCAAAACCGATGATCTCTTTGTCATTTCTTCGGGCTTCTCTTCGTTTTCTTGCTGGACTTTTCCAATCTTCAGTGAAATCTTATTTGATTCTCTACGTGGAGATATATAGTCTTCTTCATCATCTGGATTAGCTAATCGAGTTAATGAATCAATTATTTGATCCAATACTTTCCTATCATCCGCACCAACCTACATAATAAGATAATGTAAGGAATCTTTAGCAAGTGGGAACAGGATAAAGTGTGGACCACATTATTTTTTGGCTTGTTGTTTGGTTACGTGTTCTAGAAACTCAAGACAATTAGTGAAAAGGACATCAAACCTAAACCTGATATTAAAGTTTTTTGGGGTTTTATTCAGAAGAAAAAACTTACTTCGAGTTCTGAGTATGACTCAGCATCTGCGCTTTGTCCTATTTCACATTTAGCCAAATGAAATGAGCCACCGGCAGCTTCGATCATATCGAGAGCTTCGTTTATTAGAAACTTATCAAACAGGTGTCCACTTAGAGATACCTACACATCATTGTCTCAGTCAAAAATCATTACAAGAAGCTGAGATATATCCTCCAAAACGTTTGTGAATATCTCAAGATTTGCTTAGGTCATAGGATTCGGAATAGTTATATTTACTTTCTTGATTTAAAACCTTGTCCTTAAATAAGTTATCCCAAGATATTGGGTCTTTGTACAAAGAGCTTATCTCATGTTGTATGTTCTGTGGTTGGAAACAGACAACATGAGACAAAAAAAAACTTCAAAACTCACCAATATGTTGTATGTTCTCTGGTTGGAAGCTCCGTTGGTGATGTTATCTTGAGTCTCTCTGCTTTTGAAGTGTATAAATATTTAAATTTAGTTTAGAGAAGAAGCCTAATGGTTACTTCAGATAATGTATATGAAGAAGAACATACTCTGGATCAGACTTCCTCATACGTGGAATATACTCATACAAAGATGTCAACTCTCCTCTATAGCTTATGCAAGCCCTCTTCAGGTGTGCCGGTAGATCAGAAACTTCAGTCATGGAAGCCAAACTACCAACAAACTCTGAAAGAATATCTCCAAAATGCTGGGATGCCTTTTTCCATTAACACAAGAAACTCCAAATCATTACAAAGTTGTTCCAACCTTAGAAACATTCTAAGTACTAAAAACTGTAATCTTATTACCTCTTTTGCAAATTCTGTTGGTAGAATGTCAACGGCCATGCATAGTAGACCATCACCATCCATGTCTTGATAGTATGAATTGTTCGTGGGATTAAACCTAAAGACAGTTATCAACTCAAACGAGTTTCAGATAGTGCAAGTAAAAGACTGAGAAGAATGCTCTTTCAAAGCTAATATTACCTAAAGAAAGGGGAGTCTATTAAAGTAGCTCGGTTAACAAACTCAATGGAGCCACCTATATCACAAGTTATATCACATATTCCCACTAGTGGACATGCTTTTGCTGTTAAATCTTGAAGCTGTTTAGTGCTCAGAAGACGAGGAAACCTCTTCTCCCAGTACATACAGTTCACTGCACATAGAGTCACAGTTAGATGATATTTTTCTTATATGTAAACTCATGGATTATAAGGCAACGTATAGATCAGGATCTAACCAAGAACTGATGTATAAGGGGCGATCTTTTCATGGAAAACTGGATTGTAGTGTTCCGGGTGTACATAATAGTCAGCCTGAAGAAAAAAGAATGAATAGAGTTAATAGTAGTGTGACAAAAAGTTACAGCCATGGAGCTAAGTTGTTGATAAAGTGTTACTTTGTCAAACGGCTTTGATGGATCTTGGTGTTCAACCATGTCTTGGCTTGTAATGATACAACCATATACATGATGGACTCTCTTTGTTGATTTTCCATTTTGACCAACTCCTTTGTCCTGTTCATAAATACACATTTCATAAACCAAAAACTTATAACCTTTAAAAAATGAATAAAAAATGAAAGCTACACTTACTTTTACAAACAGTTCAGGAAGCTTGCTCGGTTCAACAAAGGTGTGTGGAAGAAGCTCGAAAATCTCTTGAGCCCCAAGAGAAACTGCAAGATCAAGAAAGTTATAAATGAACTGAATGAAACATCCTCAGGATCAAAGAAAGTTACCGTTTCCTGTCCCAGTGAAGACAAACACAAGAGGGCAGATTCCTAATGGCAGTCCCTGGCTTGCAATCTCTTCGCCAACAGAGATCACAGCAGCTTTTGCTGCAGCCAATGATGAATACATATAGGATGACCCTAGCGAGAGGAAAGGCGTTGAGTATCCTAAACTTAGATATCCTGCATCAAAAAAATACATTCATCAACTCCCAAAAAAAAAAAAAAATATTCTTACTCATTAGAATAGTAACAAGAGATTCTTACTTTGTCCTAGACCATGTAAGAAGTCAACAAGACCAGCTCTTCCTGCATATTGACCAAATGCTAATAGTCTTTTCCCATGATCCCCAACAATGAGCTCATAATCATACAACGTCACTCTCTCAGATAGAATCTGCATTACAACATTCTCTTAAAAGGTACTAAAATAGAAAAAAAAAAGGAATGAATGTAAAGTGTTGTTACTTTATCCAACAAAGGCATGTTTTCTTTCTGTGCCTTGTGAGTGTGGGAGAAGAAAGCATATGCTCTCTCTGGAAGAATCATTTCTAGCTGCAACACAACAAAATAAATCTCATAAAAACTAGTAAAAAGTATTTAGTATATTCTTTTTTTTTTGAATTAACCACAGTGTCCGACAAACGAAGTCAACCTATCTGTGAGCCCAGCTATGCCTACATTTGTAAATCCCTGGTGGCCAACGGGAATAGCCTACATGTGTAAATTTCCTGGTGGCCAACGGGAATCGAACTACGGGTTGACCGGGTTATCCCTTACGTACCACTAACCCAACCCCTTTGATTTTAGTATATTATTTTAAATATGCAATTGTTCACATTACCTCAGGTTGTTTGATTCCGAGTATAAGTCCACAGTCAGACAAATCATCAGAGACTTCACAACCTACGTCTTCGTACAAGGCATCGTGATGGATACGCTTTGCAGATGGCTGAACCACAATGCGTGAAACTCCGGTTCTGTCTTTGCCACCGTGTAAAAGGCGAGCGCAATGAGATGGTGTCAATGGTGTTCTTCTCTCCCATTTGTTTACGGTTTCAGCTAGAATCCCCACAACTCCATTCCCTAGCTTCTTCTTCTCCTTATCACCGCCATTTGAATTCATTTTTTTGCTTGTAAGCTTATAGTCTCTGCAGAGGAACAACAAAACCGTATCTCACACTCCTTGAAATGTTTTAATAAGGACTTAACCGGTTTGATACTTCGAGTTCGGTCAAGCAAAAAAAGAACCACAAGAAGGGCTTGAACTATCTCAAACTCCAATTAATTTTACCTAAAACTTACAAAGAAAGATCATCTAAAGCTTACCAATTGAGAAATCAAACGATTTATGAGCATAAAAATGAAATCTTTGGCGGTTAACTGGTGACTCAAAACAGAGAACTGAAACAGAGCAGAACAGAGCAGAGAAGAACAGAGGAACACAGATCAAACTATTATTTAATATCGCAAAGACAAAGAGTGTGTGATGGAGTTTATTAGAAGCTCATTTAGGAGAGGAGAGTAATGGCAAGATGAAATCAAGAACGTACCTAAAACGATGACTTTGAACATGGAATGCTTGTGAACTGGTTTAATGAAAGATGGAACCTTTTTTCCGAAGTGAGTTTTAGGCGCAGTAACAAGTTTAGTTCTTTTTACGTCCTTTTATAAGCTACGGTTACGTATATGATTCAGCTTAAAACTTTTTAAAAATGATTTGGTGGATATAGTAATAGGCGTATTTTGGATAAAGATTATGACGATACAAAAAAATTGTGATAAACCCAAAGTTTTAGGAAGAGCCAAATAAATTAAACATATATAATTAAAAAAAAAATTATCATTTATAAGAATTAACTAGGTAAGATCCGCGCCTTGCGCGGAATCAACATTATATATATAAATTATTTTATGTATTAAATATTTTTACATGAAATAATTAATATATATTAAATAATTAAAGTTCAGTAACTATTAAATATATAATTAAATTGGTGCGAACATATAAATTAATTTTATTAATCCAATTTTTTTTTATATATTTGATAGGATATGTAATTAAATTTAAATGATACTAACATAGATAATATATTTTAGTATTCTTTTAATATTAATGTCTATTAAATAATGATTTCTACTCATATAGTTTTTTCGATCATTTATATCTTTTATAGAAAAAAATCTAGATTACTAATAACAAAATTTTCATCGTGGGATTAATAGTTTTAGTAATTTATAATTTTAAAAAAATAAGTTGTCAATGATCGTTCAAAAATTTTATCAAAAAAATTGTTCAAAGTAAATTTTGAAACTAAAATATTGTATTTTATATAGTTTATAGTTTAATTTAAAACGATCTATATATATTAATCTTATTAATTAATTAAATTAGAATTTTTACTTATATAATTTTTGTAATCATTTGTATTTTATCATAGCAAAATTTTTAAACCATGGATCATAAAATTTGAATGTGAGACTCTTAACAGTTTTAGTAATTTATAACCGTTTGTAAAAATTCAAAATATAACATATACATAAAAATCTAAAATTTTATTATATGGTTATTATGGTTGTTTGATTTATTTAATAGTTTAAAATTAAACAAATATGATAGAAGATACACTATTTTTTATCAAATCTTTATTATTCAAAATCATTAATTGCCATATATACTTTAGCCACATTAGGCAATTTCGTAAATTTTATTTAAAGAAATAATAAAGTACATTAATGATGAATTTATTGTTAGTTTAATAAAAAGATTATTATATAATTAGATGAACCAACATATTTCTCTAATGATTCTAAGAATCATCCTAGTGATAATATGTGGATATAAAAATAAGTTGTAATGATTCTCAAATAATATACAGATATATAAAAACTATATAATTTAGATGCATTAGTATCGGCGACATTTGTTTATTTAACACATGTGTGAGTGTGACATATCATGTTTCGCTATAATCGACACGTCAATTCTACTCTACTAAATAATGCAATAGACAATGACAACTGCACTAAACAAAGGAAATAATAATAAACTTACTATCTCGCGAAAAAATATAAAAGGAAAGGGACAGGATAGGATAGGACTGAAGGTGTCTGTCTCCAATGGAAAGTGTATTACGTGTTTGAGAAGAAGAGAAATAGACAAGAGAAGTGTGAAGACGTTACTCACTTGCAATTACCTACATTTAGATCACGACGCTTACCACTTTCCGTGTTCTTTACGTCTATCTTCTTTTGGTTTTATCATGACTTTATAGTATATGCGCCTAAAAAAAGGTTGCATGGTGGTTCACATGTCTGATTCATGAATCTAATTTTCATGTTGATACGGAAATAGAATACCAAGGGCACTAGGTGATAACCCGCGCCCTGCGCGGAGTAAATAGATTTCAAAATATTATCACTTTTAATTTATAGACATAATAAAAATTAAAGTCATAGCAAGAAATACTATATGTTATAAAGTAAGGGTTAGACGAAATTTAGTATATCAATCTAAATTAAGCTGCAGAATTTTTGTTTAAAAATTGTATATTTGTTTGCATAAAATAAATTATAAATATAAAATAAAACGAAACATAAGCAATAGACTAATAAAATATAAAAGAAACAATGTCTTGAATGGTTTCAAATCGGAAACAGAGTTAAAGCTAGCCATTTGATTGCTTGAGAGAATGTTTTGATATGAGCAAAGTCGAGAAGAAAAGTGTGGTGAGTTTTCTAAATTATAGAAGCCGTATATTTATACTAAAAAGGAATCGCCATGGGGTCGGTCATATGGATTCAAAATAATGGCCGTAACTAAATCGAATATTACACATAACTTGCGCTCCAATCTTAGTCGAGAATTATTTTAATATTGTAAATAGTTAATGCAAACTTCCTTTTATCAATCGCAATTGAACAAATTCAAGAAAGTTCATGATTATTAATTGATTACAATAATTTGAACCTTAATCTACGTTCCTTATATACAAAAGTCAAGTCCTCACAAATCACGTATTATTACCATCAATTTACCAAATTTGTAATTTAAAAATATATCAAAGTTATTAGAAGTTTCCTTTTTCCCAATCATCAATCAATTTCTTCCTTGCAAATCACGTTTAAATCATGGGCAATTTGCTCCGCCATTATTTGCTTTATGCAAGCTGGCGTTAAAATCTTAATTACGATAGATCATATAAGGTAAGTTTTTATAATTGTATGCCAGAAAATCGTATTTTACCTTAGTTTCTACAACGCAAGGCGGAGATCATCTAACAATTTAATGAAACGGGGCAAGTATATGCCATATGCATGGTTCTTCTGTTTCACTATTTTAAAACAAAGTTTTCCTCTTGATATATTTTTAAGAGAACAAATATTTTTTTCGTATTTTTAAGAAAATCAATCACTTGAGCACGTATTGATCATCAAATACTTTTTAGGATTTTTCAGAAAACAAACTTTGATTGATAATCGTACATTAATTTTTTCGCATCTATATTCATTTTGAATAAAAAATTAGACCACTACGTATGTCAGTAATGTTTTTGTATTGAAACAAATTAATGAAAAAACTTCAGTCAAGGTAATTAACATAATTTTAAAATCTTTGATGTAATACGTAGAACTTCGGTTAAGGTAACTAACGCAAGAAATAAATGATAAGGTTTGATGTAATACGTATCAACGTATATATGTGACAAATGTAGACAAAACTAAGGAAATTATAAAGTTTTGATCAATGGCATGTTGTGTAATTACTCTAGTTAACAAAGGGGTTTTAAATAGAATAGGTGAGGGAGCTTGTGGAGTTGCCACGTAAGAAATGGCACACTTGTAATAAACACATGAACTAAAGGTTATTTATTTTTAATGCTCCTCAAATAATAATAAAGGGATATGAGCTAAATTGGGTGAAACGAAGTAGATTCCTATAGTTATTGAAAAGTGTTGGGTAGGTTGGGCTTATGATGGTGAATATATGGATCATATTTAAATAAATTAACATTTGCAGAGGTTGGGCTTCAGCTGTTGTCTTAAAATAGGCCCATGTTCAATATGGCATATGTTCAAGGAAGGAGAATGTCAAGAGAAACATTTTGACTAGTATATACATTATACAGTGCAGCAACGTGAGACAATGACAATGAATCCATCAGAAGTTTGACATCAAACATCTCTGTACTACACATTTTGATAGATACGCTTGCAGGTTTGGTACTACACATGTTGATAGATACGCTTGCAGGTTTGGTACGTAGTTTCATAAAATGAATAATTATTTTTACAAGACTAATCTAACTAATTATCTGAAAAGTGAATGTGAACCTGAACATTGTTTTGGTATCATTGATACATGTGCAGCGACCAGTTATGTTTCGACGACGGCTTTTCATATGAATCAGGTTTTAATATAAGTTCTCTTTTCAAAGTTTTTATTGTATTTAATTGGGCATGGCCTGGGAACAAGTTCTGGGCATTGACTTTGCAATGGCACAAAAGTCGATGCGAGAAGAGATTCCTCAACGAGGCTACAAAGTTAATGGTGGTCCTATCCTTTTGCTTTTTTTTTTCACTCATCTCTTCTTTTATGTGATTAAATTTCATACATTTTAAATGTATTTTGACAATAACTGGATTTTAATCCTAGAAAATATTAACAAAAATGAAGATGCCGTTGTTAAAACTTTCAAAATTATAATTTAATAAAGAAATGAAAAACCCACAATTTTAGTCAACATATATATTTTTAAACAAACTTTTATGAACATCTTACAGTAAACTCATCTCACAATACAATCTGGATGTTTGTATCCAGTCATAAACTGTTATTCTATATACTTTCAAATCCATTTCTCTAGCAATTTTCATGAACTCAAATAACATGCATTAAAAGCTAAACTATACTCCTACTAGATTTTGCATGACTACTACAAAAGCTTGCATTTTTGGATGAAGAATTCAATGCCAAGATTTATTTGTCTTATGGTATTTTGATTTTAATACTTGTATAAGAGAAAACACGAGCAAAAGAAAAAAGAAGTTGCTTTTTTAAATTTTATTATTCGAAAGGTAAAACTGTTTAAAAGAAAAAGAACCAAAAAAAGGAAAAGAAGACAACTCACACGAATCCCCACTTTTGATAGTAGTAGTCTTTGTATTAGGAAGAGACGAGAAGAAAGACAGCTCCTAAGTCCTAAATCCTAACTACCTTTCTCTTTTGCTTTTGCGACCATGTCCACTGTCTTCGTGCGCTAATTCTTCTATGTTTCTTTTTAAAAATTATTCTTCTATGTCCCTCTTTACTCTTAGTTAGTGATCTATCTTTAATGTGTTAAAAATCCACATAAGCAAACGAAAATTCGGGTTACATTGCATGCAAGGCACATAAATTTGGAAGAATGATAAATCTTGTTCCATTTCTTTGCCATTTGAATGATGATGGATGCATATACAGAGCTGAGATTGATCAACTCTAAAATTTGCAACTAATGTTTGGAACTCTAGAGAATGATAAACAAGAGCTGCATCTTTTAGTTTTATACTATATTAAATTATTATTTTTTGCTTCATGTTTCTAAACATAATTCTTGAAATCAAGTCCAAACATATGACTTATGACTCAAAAACAAAACAAAAGACAATCGTTTACAAAATTCTTGTCAAATCATTGTAGCAGGTTAGTCACTCTCCAGCTAATCATAAAAAAGAGTTAGTTGGCACTGCCGGTAATACGTTTACTTTTTATTTCATTTGCTATTGAAAAGTCATTCACTATTGAATAGTATCTCAATAGTGCTATTGTTTTTTTTTTGTCGCACTCCATTAAACTTTTCTTTACAAATATTTTACAACATACAAAGCACAAACACTCATTAAATCCAAACAATAATATGACAAATACTAATATACAAGCTAACAAATTACAAGTTGTCTTTTACCAAAAAAATAATAATTATTTGACCAAAAAAAAGTTACAAGTAGTCATAGTATAAAATTCATATGGCTGTTCTAACTATAGTTTTTTCATTGACAATTGTGAAGAGTTGATTTATTTGACTATTGTTATTTTTATATTTCAAGAATAGACAAGTATTTCATACTGCATTTGATTAAAAATAATTTATTGGGGGTAGTGGTAGAACATTGAACAAGAAGCTATACAAAAAACACAATCTTTCACTTTTGTTTTTGTCTCTTCCCCATAGTATCTTTGTGGATTGTCAACGCTCTCTGAAAGAGGTGCCCAAGAAGCTTCCTTTTCTCTCTCTCTCTCTCTCTCTCTCTCTCTCCGATGGCACTACAAATCTCCTCTCTTTAAAAAACGAAAAACACTTCTACCAAAGATCTGTCATTACCAGTTTACCACTATCTCACTTTCCTATTCTCTCTTCTCTGCATTTACTTAAAACCTCAAATTCAATCTTTTTCCTGGAAAAATCTCCCTTTTACCTCTCTCTTTTGCATTCCAAATCGAAATCCCACTTACCAAAACCCCAAAGCTCGAAACTTTACACTGATCTGAAGCCTTAGAAAAAATGGGATTCTCAGCTGGAAAAAGAAAATCAAGAGATGAACAAGACTACACAGTAACCTTAGCTTCCACCGCTTTCCCCATGGACGACCTCAACGACGACGTCCTCGAGAGAGTTCTCTCATGGCTACCAACTTCCTCTTTCCTCCGCATGACCTCCGTCTGCAAGAGATGGAAATCAACCAAAACCTCAAAAAGCTTCAACCTTGCCTGCTCCCAAGTCCCTCTTCGAGACCCTTGGTTCTTCATGATCACCAACGACTCAAATTCTTCAACTTTCGTATACGACTCAACAGATAACAGCTGGAAAAGCCTCAACCATAACCGCAACCGCCGCGATTTCATTCCAGTAGCTTCCTCTGGCGGCTTGCTCTGTTTCAGATGCTCTGTTTCTGGTGGCTTCCTCCTCTGTAATCCCATCACTGGATCTTCCCGAGACATTCCTTCTCCAATCTCTGATGATAACAGCAAGCCTCTCCAAGCTGTAGCAATGACTGCTCTCACTCCCTCCAGCTACAAGCTCGTTACAATCTCTGGAGAAGCCCCAAACCTCTGTTTCCAATTCTATGAATCAGATTCTGGTTCATGGAGTAAAGAGTTGAACTTAGTGAAGAAGAACGATGGAGATGATGAGTACAATGATTCCTCAGATGATGAGACTGGAACAGTCTACTTTCTTAGCAAGACAGGACACGTGGTTGTAGCTACTAACAATCTCCAGAGAAGTCCCTCTAAGCAGTACTCTTCTGTTATAACCGTTAAAGACGATGCAGAAACCGTCTACTTCCTCAGCTCTCATGGAACCATCATAGCGTGTGATCTCACCAATAGATGCTTCACCGAGCTACCTAAGCTTCTTCCTCCGTTTCTTGAATATTCCATCGACTTGGTGGAATGTAATGGAACCATGTTTGTGGTTCTTCTCTCTGAGTTCTACGAAAGCGCTAGCTTGAGGATCTGGAAGCTAGAGAACCAGAGTTGGGTTCATGTCGGGATGTTGCCTCCTGCTATGTCTCATGAGTTGTACGGGAGAGAAGGAGACATAAACTGTGTTGGAGGAGCTGGAAACAAGATACTTGTCTGCTTCAACACCAATCTTCCTGAGGTGTATTGTAGATACTTTGTGTATGACTTAGTTGCAGAACAGTGGAGTGAGTTGCCAAAATGCTTCAAGGATGGAGAAGCTGTGGAGTTCGTTTCTGCTCTTTCGTTCCAGCCTAGGATCGAAGCAACAGTTTGAAATTTTAGCTCTTTAAGGATCTGATTTCATTCTTTTCAGATAATGTAATGTAACTTGATTTATATAATGTATTGACAATCATCGAGTTAGAACATGAATGATCTGTGGTAAGAAAAAAAAAACTTGTCTCTACCAAAAGTCACCACATGAGCATTTACCATCCTTGAATCTGTGAAACCGATTAGCATCTCTCAGTATAATCTCTCTATCATACACCTTTGCTATATATTTCATCGCATTGTGGCAATCTCCACAGACGCGAAGATTCTTGATCACCCTGATAGGTGTAGATGCAGGTGTGCTCATAAGCCCGAAAGCAACAGCTAGCTTCTCGCTGTGGTAGTAAAGCGCACACTCTTTCTCCTCTTCCTCTACATCTACGAGTGTGAAGTCTGTCTCAGGAACATACCCTTCTTGTTTGATGTCTCTGATCACATCTTTTACTTTCTTGTATATCAGTTCACTTTGAGGGTTTGATCTATCATCCACAACGAATAGATGGATCTTGTTTTTCACCTCGATCCAGCTGAACCCCGGGTCTTTCTTCACTTTCTGCCCTTTCATCATCGTCCGGGCGAGTTTCATCTCAGACCATTTGGAAGCAGCTGCGTACATGTTGGATAAAAGCACATAAGCTGATGAATCTAACGGCTCTAGCTCCAAAAGCTTAGTTGCCACTCTCTTCCCTGTTTCTGTATCCCCTTGAACTCTGCAAGCTGCAAGCAGAGCTCTGTACATCGATGCTGAAGCTTCCAAGGACATTGACTCGATCAGTTTCTCAGCCTCTCGAACAAGTCCAGCGCGGCCAAGCGCATCGGCTAAACAAGAGTAGTGTTCTATCTCAGGTTTAATGCCATAGTCTCGTTGCATTGATTCGATATGCTTGTATGCCTCGGATACTAAGCCCGAGTGACTGCAAGCAGAGAGAACGCCGATGAATGTGACCTTGTCAGGTCTTATACCCAAAGATTTCATCTGTTCGAAAAGCTGAAGCGCTTCTTTCCCTTCCCCATGTTGAGCTAATCCTACTAACATGGCGTTCCAGGCAGCGATGTTCCTCACTTCGATCCTTTTAAACAAAGAATATGCGTCGTCTATGCTCCCGCACTTAGCATACATGTCCACAAGTGAAGTTCCAACGAAGGTATCACCAGTGCAATTCAACTTGAGGGCGTTTGCATGAATTTGTCTCCCCTGTTCTAACGCCGTTAAACAAGAGCTTGCTTTCGCAAGTGTGGCTATTGTAAATTCATCAGGCAACACTCCCATGAGCCTCATCTGGCTATAAACATGAAAAGATCTCTCTTCTTCTCCATTTTCTATGCATCCTGATATCATAGTCGTCCAAGCAACATAGTCGGGCGCATGAATACAATTGAAAGCAAACTGTGCTGCTCTCATATCTCCACATTTTACGTACATATCCAAAACTCCACTGCTGACCCACAGATCTGAGTCGTAACCGGATTTGATTGCATTAGAATGGACTTGCTTTCCTTCATTGATTGCAAACAAGGAACCACATGTCTTGAGCACTGTTGCTAGCGTGAAATCATCTGATCTCTCTCCCTGATGATGCATCAAAGCAAAGAGCTTCAGAGTCTTGTGGCCGTCGTTACTTTGGGTATAGCCAGACATCATGGCATTACAAGCCACGAGGTCGAAACTGTTCCTCTCAAACAAAATCTCTGCCTCTTCCATACACCTGTTCCGAGAGTAGGCGTCAATCAGAGCAGTAGATACAAAACTGTCGGCAGCATTATTGGTTTTAATTGCATGAACATGAACTTGTTTATTCAACGACAAGCTTTCAGAGAGAGAAGAAGTTGCCTTTAGAACACTCGTCATGGTGTAATGGTCTGGTGTGAGGCCACAACGTAACAGCTGCATAAACAGACGCACTGCTTCCACTTCTAGGCCACTTTGAGCAAACCCGGAGATAACTGAATTCCACGATATCAAATCTCGTTCATTCATACTGTTAAATACTGTCCTAGCGAAGTTGACTCTTCTCAGCTTACAGTACATGTTTATTAGACTATTTGCCACAGTGAGCTTCAAATCAAATCCTAGCTTCAATGCCATACAATGAACTTGCTGCCCTAATGCTAAACTATCTAACCTAACAGCTGTAGCTAACACTAAAATAAATGTGACATCATCACATTCCAAGTTGGACTCAACCATATCCGCAAAACATTGGAGAAGAGCTGAATACTGACTTCCCTTGAGATATTTAGTCAATATTTGGTTCTTGGATCTTATTCCTGAAGCATCATGACCATTTGCAGATGACTTCGCTTTTCCTCCTTCAAAATAATCACCAAAAACTCTATCGAGTAAACGCAAGGTGGTTTCATTGGGATGCAAGCCACTTCTACCAAATTCAGAAGAGAGATCCACTGCTTCTTCTTTTAAACCCCTATCCAGATAAGCCTTCAACATCAAGTTCCATAACACAACATCTCTATAAGGCATCTCCTCGAACAAAACCCTACCTTCCTTAACCTTACCAAACTTCAGATATATATTAACAAGAGCTCCGGAAACAAACTCATCACTATCCAAACCGATCTTGCATGCATACCCATGAACCGCCTCCGAAGCCCACACATATCCAGAATGCAAACAGAGTTTTAACACCGGAGCTAGAGTCATTCGACTTGTAAACACAACGTCCTGCCGTAAAATACGAAAAAGATGAAACCCTTCTTCGACATTCTCGATAACACCTTCCGAAGACTGAGCATAAGCAGCTAAAATCGAGTTCCAGGAAACGAGATCTCTTTCAGGCATTTTATCGAACACCAGGCGTGCATAAGTGAGTGATCCACACTTCGAGTACATTGAAATGAGGTTGTTGACAAGGAATCGTTCTGGGTTTTCCTCGAAGGCTAGGATACGTGCGTGCGTGCATTTCCCGAGGCTCAAGTCCGACGTGGAGATAGCATCGCGGAGAAAGCTGAACCATTGTGACGAAGAAGAAGAGGAAGAACAAAATGGCGAAGCGGAAGTGAGACGCAAAGGAGGGAGGAGATAGTAGAGTTTAGGAGATCTCTGAAAGGAGAAAGGGATCGATTTGATGGTTGCTTGCATGGTGGTTAAAAATGTAACCTTTTAGGGTTGAGGGGTGTAATCTTGCGATGCAAGAAACTCATGGGGGGAAAGTAGAAGACTTTAAGTTAGTTCGTGACGTTGCTTAGGACTTTTAACGCGGGTACAAAGATGGTTGGTAACCGGTTATTGCATTTTCTATTTTCGGTTTAGTATTGTTAACCAAATTACAGGTTGACATTACATTTTACATTAACGTCTAACGATTTTTAACGTAATGCATTTTGACAAAGTTTAATTATTATTTTTTCATGGAATCAGAAATCATTTTGTAGGGATTAGGGAGTAAAGAAATTTTTTAACTACTATGGTATTTTCTTGTAGATATTGAAAAATGGAAATAAATAATTATTAAATTATTTTTCTCCCACTTAGAGATGTTCCTATACATTTGACTAAAAATAACATCAAAACTCATTGTATCATTTCTCATCTTCTCTCTCTGGCAAGAAGCCAAGAAAGGTAGAGTAGAGTAGATATATGTCGTTGTCGTCTTACCTAAGCCCAACGCGCCTTCTTGAAGGCTACCTCCGCCGCTGCCTCACGGCGGCAGGACTCACGTCGCAGACTCTTTCCATAGATTCTGAAACAACTATCCACTTCTGGGGTCCATCATCTCTAGACCCTAGCATCGATGACAAACCGGTGATGCTTCTCCTCCATGGTTTCGGCCCATCTGCCATGTGGCAGTGGCGGCGACAGATTCAAGCCTTCTCACCGTCTGCGTTCCGGGTATATTGTCCTGATCTTGTTTTCTTTGGTGACTCTACCACTTCCTCCACCAATCGCTCCGAGGTGTTCCAGGTATATATGACTCTTTTGCTTCCACATGTTTTCCACTAGGATGATTGGATTTGAACTAGTATTGTTTTCTGGTCACGTGAAAAGTAAGTTTAGTAAATATAAAAACAGAAGCTAAATTTATTTACATATGCCCTTTTAACATATAGGAAAAATATATTTGGAACTTAATTCTTAATATGAATTTCTTTCTCTTTTTTTGGGGGGACTAATTTCAATTTTATTCTACTCAACATATATATATATATATATTGTAAATTTGTAACCATTCTTAAATTCTACTGATTAATATATTTGATATAAATCAAACTTGAAAGGAAACATAAAAGTTAGTCCATACTGGATGGATATTCTTCAGACATTTGATGTGTTAGCTCTTTTTATATCTAGATATTTAAACTCATTTTAGTATATAAACACATTCTTATTATAAACAAAAAATAAATTATCAGGCGGAGTGTATGGCAAAGCTAATGGAGAAACTAGGAATAGAGAAGAAGTTTAATGTGGTTGGAACAAGCTATGGCGGATTTGTGGCGTACCATATGGCAAAAATGTGGCCAGAAAAAGTGGAGAAAGTAGTGATTGCAAGCTCCGGCATCAACATGAGAAAGTGTGACAGTGAAAGTTTATTGCAAAGGTCGAACTGTGAGTGCATTGAGAAAGTTATGTTACCATCTACTGCGTCCGAGCTTCGGACACTTATGGGTTTGGCATCTTCTTGGAGGATGCTTCGTATGTTTCCTGATGCTCTCTGGAACGACTTTATCAGTGTAAGTAACTAACTATTGTCTTCTTCTGTTAGATTGTTAGGTGCAGACATTGAGTACCATCATAACGACATATATCAAAGTCTTAATGACATTTTGTTTCTAGCAAACATTTGAAACTAGTCCAGACAAATAATTTGGTTACTTTGTTTTATTTATGCAGAATTTATATCAAAAGAATAGAAAAGAGAAAATAGAATTATTGAAGGGTGTGACTCTTGGCAGGGACGAGAGATTAAACATCGATCCTCTTTCTCAGGTACATACTTCTTTTTTCTCGAACACGTAAACTTTGTTTTGTAGTAGTGATGTAATTTCAAACATGTCATAAAATGTTTTTCAAATCAAACGTAATTTACTTCTAACAATTATATGAGTACTTAAATGGAAATTATATGATTAACGTTAAGGCGTTTATATAATCTCAGGAGGTTCTAATAGTATGGGGAGACAAAGATCAAATATTTCCTGTGAAGATGGCCTACGAACTAAAAGAGTAAGTACAAGGGGATTTCTTGTTCAATGTTTAGAGTATATTAAATTAATTGTTCCTACAGCTCACTAGTATTCTTAAGCACAAGGAGTTTTAAATGCGGCAATGGTTGGTATATATTTATGTAGGATTCTTGGAGATAAGACGGAACTGGAAATCATTGAGGACACATCACATATTCCCCAAATCGAATGTGCTCAAGAGTTCAACAAAATCGTTTTAAGATTTTTGAAAGGATCTCAGTAACGATGATTAGACATTTGCTACATCCCAAATGGTTCTTAAGCTTGTTTACTAGTAAACATGTGAAGTATTATTGATCCACTTTAGTATTACTACGTTACTGTTGTAAAACTGGACCGGATAGAGCAGGGTCGCAGCTAATAATTTGAGAAATAGTGTAATAAATGGAACACCAGATTTAACGTGGAAAACCCCAAAGGGTAAAAACCACAGACAAGGTAGAATAATTTATTACGAGAAAAATAATAGGAGTTACAACCTCTCAATTATAACGGAGAAATCGATTAATAATTTTCTCGTTATAATAGGAGAAAATACCCAAACTCTCTAAATAATTTTCTCTCAACCCGATCCCAAATACCCGTAAAAAAAAGAAAGTTTTTTTTTTCTCTCTCTCTCTCTCTCACGTTCTTCTTCTTCCTCACTTCTCTCTGTGATTTTGATTTTGGGATGAATTTCCTCTTCAACTTAGCTCTCCTTTTATAGAAGAAGTTTGGACATGTGAAAGCCATAATTATTGACAAAATCACCTCCTTCACCGTCCAACTTCACTGTCCATCACCGTCCATTATGAAAAACGTGTTATTTGACTTACAATCTCCCACTTGAAGATTTGATCGAGGATCAATCGGATCTTCACACCATTCTTTCTACCTTGTCATTCCATGTTGCTTACGTCTCCTTCAGGCCACAAGAGGATCGACACCAAATAAACTTGTCAGTAGTGACTGCTTTCGTCATAAAATCTGCTACGTTTTCTTTTGTATGAATCTTCTGCATATCCACAGTGCCCTCTTCCACTTTCTCACGAACGAAGTGATACTGGACTCGTATGTGCTTGGTTTTTGAATGAAAGGCTGGATTCCTTGCAAGATGCACGGCACTCTGGCTGTCACAAAAAAGAGAAATTTTCTCTTGTTTGTGCCCGAGTTCCTCCATTACCATCTTGAACCACATCGCCTCTTTACTAGCTTGTGTAGCTGCTACATACTCTGCTTCGGTTGTTGATGTAGCCACAATTGACTGCAGTTTTGAAACCCAACTTACAGCCCCGCTAGCAAGTGCAAACACATAACCGGTTGTGGATTTGCTTTTATCTAGATCGCCTGCATAATCTGAATCAACATAGCCTCTGACAACAAAGTCTGATCCTCCATAACATAATGCAACATCCGAGGTTCCTTTAATGTATCGTAAAATCCTTTTTACGGCATTCCAATGCTCTTTACCAGGATTCACCATGTATCGACTTACTACTCCCACTGCTTGTGCAATGTCTGGTCGTGTACAATACATTGCGAACATTAAGCTCCCCACTGTTGATGCATACGGTACTCGAGAAATTTCCATCCTTCCTTCTTCACTGCTATGACTCATACCAGAGGATAACTTGAAATTAATAGGAAGTGGGGTAGAGATTGGCTTACAATCTTGCATGTTGAACCTCCGCAAGATTTTCTTCAAATAATTCTTCTGTGACAGCCAAATCTTCCTATTATTTATGTCTCGGTGAATTTGCATCCCTAGAATCTTGTTTGCTGGTCCCAAGTACTTCATCTCGAACTCCCTAGCCAACTGTGCCTTCAATTCTTTGATACGATCATTGTTGGGGCCTGCTATCAACATGTCGTCTACATACAGCAACAGAGTAATGAACTCTCCTTCTCCAAACCTCTTGAAATATGCACAAGGGTCTGCATGAAGTCTGATGTATCCAAGGCTCATAATGAAGGAATCAAATCTATTGTACCAGCATCTTGGCGCCTGCTTTAGACCGTACAGAGATTTTTTCAACCTGCAAACCAAGTTCTCTTGTTCTTTTTCTTCAAAACCTTCTGGTTGGAGCATATAAATTTCTTCCTCAAGATCTCCATGAAGAAACGCTGTTTTCACATCTAGTTGCTCTAGATGTAAGTCAAATGTAGCACACATTGCCAACAGTATCCGAACTGTTGTAAGTCGAACCACAGGTGAAAAAATTTCATTGAAGTTAATGCCTTCTTTCTGAGCATATCCTTTCACCACCAATCTAGCACGATACCGCTCCACTTGGTCATCACCATTTCGCTTGATCTTATAAACCCATTTGTTTCCAATTGCTTTTCTTCCTTGCGGTAATGGTACGAGCTCCCAAGTTTTATTTTTATGTAGAGCTTCAATTTCTTCTTGCATTGCTTCCATCCACTGAGAAACATCTGGACTGCTCATTGCTTCTTGGAGATTTGATGGCTCTCCGTCCTCAGTTAAAAGACAATATGCAACGTTGCAGTTCAGATCATAATCCTCGTGCCAAGCTGGTGTAGTTCTTACACGTTTTCCTTTACCAAGTTCTTCTTCCAACTCGGCAGGTTCGGCTTCCTCGTGTTCTGGTGTTGCTCCAGAAGAATTCTCCTTTTCCACTTGTACTGCTACAGTCTCTGACCTTTCTTTTGAACTGCTTCTTCCTTCTTCGATCTTCTTATCTTATGTGAAGATAACATCTTTGCTGATTATAACCTTGTGGGCAGTGGGATCCCACAGGCGATACCCCTTTACTCCATCAGCATATCCCAAGAACACACACTTTCTAGACTTTGGATCTAGCTTTGTAGTTTCTTGGTTATTGTACATTACATACACTGGACTCCCAAATATATGGAGGTCAGTCGACGGGCTTTCCTGTCCACATCTCCATCGGTGTTTTCAGCTCAATTGCAGTTGATGGCGACCAATTTATCACATAACAGGCGGTGTTGACTGCTTCTGCCCAGAATTTCTTCTCTAAGCTTGCAGCTCCCAACATTGCTCTTGTTCTTTCTAACAGAGTCCTGTTCATCCGCTCTGCCACTCCATTTTGTTGAGGAGTGTATGATGTAGTGAACTGCCTTTTGATGTCCTCTACTTTACAGAATTGGCTAAATACATCACCAGTGTATTCACCTCCATTATCTGTCCTCAAACACTTGATCTTCTTCTCAGATTCAAGTTCCACCCGTGCTTTGAAAACTTTGAAAACTGAAAACACATCTGCCTTACTCTTGATAGGATACACCCAACATCTCCTGGAGTAGTCATCGATGAAGGACACAAAGTACTTCGCTCCTCCTAGTGATATAACTGGTGCTTGCCACACATCAGAGTGAACCAATTCTAGAATAACTTTACTTCTAGAATTTGACGTGCTAAACTTCAACCGATGCTGCTTGCTTGTCACACAATGCTCACAAAAGGATAGTGATACCTTTGTGAGACCCGGAAGTAACTTCTTCTCTGCAAGAATTTTCATGCCTTGTTCAGACATATGCCCAAGTTTCTGATGCCACACCGTAGTAGCTTTCTCACTGGAACTGCTTGAAGCAACAGATGCTTCTGATTCTGACAGAGTTTCTCCTCTTAACATGTATAACTTCGCAGCTATCTTCTCTCCTTTCATAAGCACAAGTGCTCCTCTAATTACTTTTAGAGTACCATTTTGAACTTCAACTTTGCAACCAAGATCATCAAGTTGCCCCACAGATAGTAAATTCTTTTTCAGGCCTTCCACGTGTCGCACCTCATGAATAGTACAAACTGTACCATCATACATCTTCAGTTGAATGGATCCAGTGCCAACAATCTTAAGTTTATGATCATTGCAACTGTACACAGATCCTCCTGAGATGGGTTCGTAATGATGGAACCATTCTCTTCTAGAGGTCATGTGATATGTAGCTCCTGAGTCGAACAACCATATATCAGCGAACCTTCTTCTATTTTCGCTTGAATTGATGCTTCACAACATAGCGCGATTCCATTATCTGAAGTGTTTGCGACATTTCCTTGAGGATTGGAATTCTTCAATTCCCAACAATCCTTCTTCAAGTGACCCTTCTTGCCACAGTGGTAGCATTTAAAAGTCTTCTTACTTCTTGACTTTGATCTACCATGTTTGTGACTCCCACTTGAGCCATGTTCCATTGATCTCCCTCTCATCACCGTCAATGCCTCTATTTGAGAATTTTCTCTTCTGTCTTCCTTACTTTTGCGCCGACTTTCTTCTTCTAGAACCGCAGCTGCAACATCGTCAAAGACTAGACTGTCGGTGGAGGCATTATTTGTTAAGTTGATGATGAGTTGATCATATGAATCTGGTAGACTTTGAAGTAGAAGCTCAGCACGTTCTTGTGATTCTACTTTATAACTCAACGAAGTGAGTTGAGAAAATAAAGTATTCAAGGTGTTGATGTGCTCCGTCACTGAAGTAGATTCTCCCATTCGAAGGGTATAAAGCTTCCTCTTGAGGAAAATTTTATTGTGCAGCGATTTGGCCTCGTACAATTTTGCAAGGTGATCCCATATCTCCTTTGTAGTCTTCTTCTCCTCTATGCTTGACAACACTCCATCTGCAAGGGCAAGATGAAGATTTGCCATAGCATTCCCATCCATCTCGTTCCATTTATCATCATCTGTGTATGTAGCCGGTCTTGCACTAATGGCCGCTAAACAACCATCTTTTCTCAAGATAGTCTTCATCTTCAACTTCCACAGCGCAAAGTTACTGCCGTTGAATTTTTCGATCTCAAATTTTGCCGCCATTGCTTCTTCCAGAACCTATGCTCTGATACCACTTGTTGTAAAACTGGACCGGATAGAGCAGGGTCGCAGCTAATAATTTGAGAAATAGTGTAATAAATGGAACACCAGATTTAACGTGGAAAACCCCAAAGGGTAAAAATCACGGACAAGGTAGAAGAATTTATTACGAGAAAAATAATAGGAGTTACAACCTCTCAATTATAACGGAGAAATCGATTAATAATTTTCTCGTTATAATAGGAGAAAATACCCAAACTCTCTAAATAATTTTCTCTCAACCCGATCCCAAATACCCGTAAGAAAAAGAAAGTTTTTTTTTCTCTCTCTCTCTCTCTCTTTCTCTCACGTTCTTCTTCTTCCTCACTTCTCTCTGTGATTTTGATTTTGGGATGAATTTCCTCTTCAGCTTAGCTCTCCTTTTATAGAAGAAGTTTGGACATGTGAAAGCCATAATTATTGACAAAATCACCTCCTTCACCGTCCAACTTCACCGTCCATCACCGTCCATTATGAAAAACGTGTTATTTGACTTACACGGGTGGAACTTGAATCTGAGAAGAAGATCAAGTGTTTGAGAACAGATAATGGAGGTACCCCTTGTGGGCAGTGGGATCCCACAGGCAATACCCCTTTACTCCATCAGCATATCCCAAGAACACACACTTTCTAGACTTTGGAACTAGCTTTGTAGTTTCTTGGTTATTGTACATTACATACACTGGACTCCCAAATATATGGAGGTCTGAATAGTCGACGGGCTTTCCTGTCCACATCTCCATCGGTGTTTTCAGCTCAATTGCAGTTGATGGCGACCGATTTATCACATAACAGGCGGTGTTGACTGCTTCTGCCCAGAATTTCTTCTCTAAGCTTGCAGCTCCCAACATTGCTCTTGTTCTTTCTAACAGAGTCCTGTTCATCCGCTCTGCCACTCCATTTTGTTGAGGAGTGTATGATGTAGTGAACTGCCTTTTGATACCCTTTACTTTACAGAATTGGCTAAATACATCACCAGTGTATTCACCTCCATTATCTGTCCTCAAACACTTGATCTTCTTCTCAGATTCAAGTTCCACCCGTGCTTTGAAAACTTTGAAAACTGAAAGTCAAATAAACTTCTCAGATTCAAGTTCCACCACATGGTTCTTAAGCTTGTTTACTAGTAAACATGTGAAGTATTATTGATCCACTTTAGTATTACTACGTTACTTGCCATGCTTTCTCATTTTTTCATGTTATTCTTATTATTTGTGTAAGACAAAACTGGAAACATTAATATCCTTCGAGATTTCTCAAAGGATCACAATTACTGTGATTATACATTTGCTAAATGATTCTTAAGCTTGTTTAACAGTAAAAGTGTAATATATATTAGAATTTTTTAAAGTATATTACTCCAGTAGTTTAAATAAAATGTAAGTTACAATTGGTTATTACAAAAGAATAGATTGTGATTTGGTCACCAATAAAACTTGGTGGTGTACCAAAACTACAAAATCACTTTCACAAAAGTCGAGCACTTTTGTCCATGTTAATAAAATAGTCACGGGGCGGGAATGCTCGCATTGATATCATCAACATGGTTGTTGGCACGTAACTCTCAAAGAAAATCTTTGTCAAAAAAATCCTCTCAAAGAAAAACTCTGATGTTTAATGAACAATGATAACATCCATAATAAATTCAAAAAATTATGAGAATCCATTACTTAATATTCACAAAGATGTTGTACCACTTACAGTCCCCGAAAATGATAAAAAAAAAACGTTAAAAACTGACAATTGCACAATTACAAATATTTTGCCTTCAACGTATAGTAAAATTCTACAGTTACCAAGTCTAAGCTTCCATTGTTTTATACCAAATGATTTTTTTTTCTAACTTGCATTTGATGCATAATCAAGCTCATATGCATCAAATGATCTACTGTGAGGCTGTAGCTGCAGAGGCGTTCTTCACAAGGGACTGTGCACAAGTATATTCTGATACAAACTTCGGTGGTTCTATTTCTGATGGGTCTAAAACTGGAATAGCCTTATCTATATCTTCTGCAGAGAAAGGAATGCTGCACAGTGCACACACACATACACACACACAACGATACATTAATCTATATAATGTAGACAACTTTAATAACGTCTGAGTTATGCGAGAGAAACTTGATTAACCGTCGACTCTCAGCCAAATACCCAAACCAAACCTTAGAAATGCGTTATTCAATCTATATAGATCCTAAGATTTTCACATGCATAACCCGCAACATGTAAACCCTGGCCGAGCTAGAGATATAAACGTTTGTGTTGTTACTACCATATTGTACTACCCACGTATAACTAAACTTGAGAGCTGACTTACTTTTGAAATATTTCATTTAGTTATACAGACTAAAACGGTAGAGAATAGTACCTCATATCATCATCCAGCAAGAAGGAATTGGATGTTAGTTTTTGGCTATCCTTGTCAACAAGTACCCTCATTTGAGAAACCACCTACAACACAAAGATACATTGTGTAAAAGTGTTTAAATAGACATTTCAACCAAAGCCCATGATTAAAGAGCTTTAGACATTAACTCACCTCACTTGAGACACTCTGAGTTCCATATTTATCATCCCAGTACATCGTACTTATTCGATATATTTGCCTTATAGTCAATGCCTATAAGAGAACAAAATAGTGCCGACGTTTAGTGAGATTTCGAAAGTGCTTACGGCCAGGATTCAAAGATAAGAAAACGGAAGCCAAACAAAAATGACGTACCGGGCATAGGTCCTGCCTGATTTCTTCCAGTGATTTTTTTCGCTTCTGGTGTATAACCTATGACGCAATCAAAAAGTTGCACAAAATACAACTTAATTAATGCAAGCTCAATTACAAACGAAACTAGCTTTCTATCAGAAAAGAAGGAATGAGTTTTTACCAAGAATCCAACAGCTTGTCTAATGTAATTTAACTCGTGCCAAGAAGTTCCTGCAAACTGCATTCACAAAACTTTAGATCACAGAAAGCATCCGTCTATGAAAAATAATAACGAGTGTAAAGCATGGTGTACCTCTTCCTTGACACTGGCTATCCACTTCTCCAATTCTGCAATCCCAGATTTCACATATTCTCCATTTGAAAATGTGCAACATTCACGTCGAAGGAGAAGACTGAAAAGGAATTCAGATTAAATATGCAGAAAACAAATGTAAACTGAGGTAAGCAATGAAGCAAAGAATTGAAATTAAGACCACATGTACCTGTTGAAAAGTGATAAGTTGATAAATGAGAAAACCTGAGTCACAAGTTTGCGAATGAAGAACGAGGGTACCTACCAATAAAATATCCAGGTTAGAAAAAAAAATTGATATTCTTGAAGTACAAGGCATCTTGGGACATGAGCATTCTTATTCCTAATCCTCGCAGAGGAAACTAACAGCGTAATTCCTAGACCAATGCAATATACACAAACTTAGAAGAGTAGAAGTTTATCCATGGCGAAAAAAAAACATCATAAAAAAACCGCGCGGGTAGAAGCAGACATTATAACTGAAACTACGGGATGTGTGCATACATGATTTTGGCGTAGGCGGGACATAAGAGAATCCAAGAATTTAAGTATGTTTTCCCATTGCGTACTCGGTGATTGCTGCGGCGCAACACCTGGTGATCTAGATGGCTTTCCAGCGGTCCCTCGTGAAGCTTTGGGCGCCTATAGAATCATTAAATAAACGCTTGAAAAGTTATAACATATTCCAACAATTTTTTTTTTGTATTTTGAAACTAAAGAGATGAAACTAAACGTAATCCAGTGAACACACAATTTATAACGCTAACATAACCAAATTGCTATTTATTTAGGAACACACGGTAACCCAGATCTTCTGTCACTTAACAAACATATAATGCTGTACACAAACTTGATATTATGTACTATCAAGTTGTATACCAAAAACCACAGATACAATGAAGACTACATGAGAACTGCCAAATGGGGTATAAAGTCTTACTAACAAGGTATCTTGATGCATGTTAAAGATTTAAGTTAATGGTATCCAATCAATAATTCAGAGAATCAATATCAACGATGCTGAATATCTACCTACTTTTGGACTCTCACCTGAATGCATAATCCAAGAAGCGGTGATAATTCTTTCTTCAAATTATCACGAATTAGACCATAGATCTTTTCCACACATGCTGTCAGCTGCTGCTTAAATAATATTGCAGGATATCTTGCTTCTATTTGCCAAGCACCATCGTCAGGTCCATGAAGTTTAAAAGGGGTCTTTACTCCCTGGTACGCAAGAAACAGAACATCAGTTTACACGGTGAACATGTTATAACAAGGTAACACGGTGCTTCTGAATCTCAATAAACAATAGATAATGAGAATTTAGTTTTAGCTATTTCAGTTCTGTAGAAATGAAAAATGCAAACTAGTCTGAAGTGGAAATATCCACTGAACTCACATATGCAGCCCTCCCAGACCGCTGAGCACTAGCATTTAGAAAACTATTCGACCGCAGATTTCTCTGCAAGAGACATAGAAGTGCTGAAGAGTTTGAAAGCCAATATGGTAATACACTGTTCTCATCTCCACCCTGAAACATATATAGAAACCACTACATAAAAGAGTTCTATCAATTTTTCTAAGCTAAGAAATTTGGAAGAAAGTTGTCACCTTAAGGGCTTCATTAATTCCCTCGATAATGATGTTAAATATGGCTGTGCTCTCAGATTCAAAGGCGTGCCAGTGCAGAAGACATTTGTATATTACACAAGCAGCCAGTGGCTTATCATCATTGAATCCCAAATTTTCCTTTATACATCTGGAGAGCAATTCGTAGTTCTCCTGCATTATAGTGGTAAATTCAGAATTAGTATATACTTGACCCAACAACAAGAAGGTTCTACATGAGAAGATTCAGAATATGTGATAATACAAACATGTTACTATCACCTCAGGAAAACAACTACATTCACAGTAAATAAATTCTCAGCCTAATGAAAAAGGCAGTGAATGTGTACCAAGTTTCTTTCAGCAGTGAATTTGGATCGACGTGGCTCTGACAGGCTATGTGAAATTGGCATAATGTGCTTCGATGGTGTGGGTGTGGCCTGTACATATTAACGGCATAGGTAGAGTCCTCATTTTCAAGCATTTACACACTAGATAATAAAAAAATAGAGGTCATAAAACAAATGAAGAAAAGGAGTAGTTACTTACAAAAACAGATCTCCTGTCATTCTGAGCTGGTACAATAGCATTAAAGTGCTTCTGTTGAGGAGACGGTAATAATGAGTTGGTAAAAAGTATAGACCAAAGAAAACAGGATGATAATAAATTGACAAGCAAAGATGGTGGAATGCATGGTCCCAAAAGGTAAGATATACAGCAATTTCACAGGGTGCACACTTTCGTGCATGCATATTCAAAAAGCGCAGCAGAGAATAGTCAAAGTTTACATACCTCACCAACTCTCTGTCCTATTCTCTTTGGGGATAAACTTAACGTGTTCTGCCTCAAGACATGGTTCTCGTTCTCCAAGCGAGAGAGTTTCTCCTCGAGACTGTAAACAACTCAAAGAAAAAGTAAATACACTTGTTAAACACAAACCTGAGGTTCTTGAGAAAAAGACCAGCAACTACAAACCTTTGAACACTCGTCTGGAGTTCAGAACATCTTTTTTCAGCTTCTTTCAACTTCAGTAGTGTGTTGTTGAAATCGGTTTTAGCACTCAGAAGCTCCTTCTCCAGAGCCAGATTCTTCTTTTCCAAGGAACTCATCGAATTCTGTCATTTAAAAAGGGTTACCAAAAACCCGTGAGCAACCAAAACGAAAGAATTTGGGCTCTAAGCAAAAACTGAAAGCATACCAAAAAGATACCAATATATATCAAAGAACAGAAAAAACAAGCAGTGAAAAAGAAAAGAATAAGACATGCTATCCAAAGATTTGACCACCTTTGAGAGAATTTCTCGGAACCTCTTACTACCCTTTCACAAATGCAATTAATATATATATCCACTTTCACGTTCTCCCGAAACAGGATCCAGTTATATATCCATAACGAATTGCTCTACAACCAGAAATAAAATGTGTATATTATAGAAGAACTTTAAAACTTTGACCGCCCAGTAGGTTAATTGAAACATAATTGCGGGGTTGACCCAAGGGAAAAAACTTACGGACTCTTCCAAAAAAACCTAAGTAAATTTTTTGGCTGATAGAAAAATTAATGATGGAGAATACAGCCCTTTAAAAAGGAGTCCAAGTTTAAGACAATGACAGAACAAGCTCTTTATATGCATTCATATGGAGAACAGTGGAAAGTTACCTTCAGCGAAGTGTTCTCTTTTTCCAGTTCAACCATTCCATTAAGTTCTTTTACAACAGCAGCCTTCTCCTTTATGGATATGTCTAGTTGCTTTTGAAGTACTGCATTCTTATTGCATTCATTAATGGTAGCCAGCTTAGCTGCATCTAGCTTGAGGCTGAAAGATTCCAATGTTTTTTGAAGCTTGGATACTTCACCTGACTTGGCCTCCTCACCACTTGTCTGATTTAAAGCACTTGTAGTTATTTACACTGTTTCACGAGATCACTACTATATAAACGAAAAAATTGGGAACATACTCGCAATCGTTTCTCAAGCTGCAACCGCCATTCAAGATCTTCTAACCGCTTCTCAAGTTTAGTTTTAGCTAATCGCAAAGCACCTGTTTCATTAGCGGCCTGCAAGACAACGATTTGCATGTTTATCCTTTGAGTGATAGGCAGCCAATCGATACCACCCTGCTCTAAAAGATAACTAAAACATACCTGTTTAAGTTTTCTAAACTCTCTCTTTGCAAGCTTCCGCCGCCAACAACACTGAATGGCAATAATAGAAGATTGACGATGCCTGAATGCTGACCGAAACTTATGCATTCTCCAACGAGCCTAAGAGATTTATCATACACATTATTCGAGCATGCTTAGAGAGTGAAATGATGAATGAGGATAAAGATATCAGGAAACTAGCTGGATACATAGTACCCTATACTGAAAACTTAATAACAAAAAAAAAGTGTAACACATAATTTAATATACGACTCGGAGATTCTAGGTACCTGAATGACAGAAGCAGCTCTCTGTTGTTTCTGATGTGCAAACTTCAAACGAGCCGAGTCAGCACGGATGTAAGACTGTATTACTAAGGCCGCCGATACAAATTTCACAAATGCACATCTTGACAGCCACCTGCGCGCATGCTTTTGTACCAAAACTGCTGCCGCTGCATTCCTTCTAGTCGCGTAAGCATTTCGAGACAGGCATCCTTCCCAATAGGTATTATTATTATTATTAGGCATCGAAATGAAACAGAGATAAGAAAAATAAAAAAGCATGTACAAACTAATAATATACTAGTAACCACAATTTGCATGCAAGATACATGTGAACATGTTTAACAAAAAAATTAATCCATAATTTTCAGAGAGTAGGTTGTTACAAATCTGAAGACATCTCAATGACCACAAACTCGAATGCAAGAGAACTGCAAATGAACAAAGAAATAAGAATAGTAGTGGATGAGAAAGGAACCTCTACAGTACGCTTGAATAGAAATTGCAGAGGCCCGCCCGGAGATGAAGTTCTGATGCGTGACAAATGTTCTCAATCTTCGCTGAATGAGTCTTGCAGAAGCATCAAGAACTTCAGCCCGCCTAGAGTCCAAAATGCCAATTTGACCAGCTCTAAGGAACACTTTTGTCTTTCCAAGCTGTGAAAGATGATCCACACACCAGCAAATCAATTTGAAGTATCTAACTGGGTGTCATGCGTTAGAGAAAATCCTTTGGGTTTTTAGCCCACCGAGAAGCAAAATGTAATTAGTAATAGTAATGTTGGGATCAGCATACCTGATAATTCCCAAGACCTAATTTCCTCAAGATTTTCTCGGTCAGTGCCTGCTCATCACTGCTGCAAATAATGTATATATCAACCTTGCTTCGCAAAAAGATTATTCAATGCAGGATACAAGAAACTGGAAAATTAAATGATATCCAGGTCCAGGGTATCCGTTCTGTGACTCCTGTCTGACCGAAAGCTATAAATAATGCTTAAGTTCTATCGACACATTATCTTTCCTCAACCAGGAGGTCACAGAATGTATAATATTTTTTTACACAGGTTCACGAAATTGCATGGACAAATATAGGATAATCACTCCGACAATGATCTTAGAATCATCCATCAAATATGCGTACCTCTCATGTATGAACTCTGGAGCTAGCAGACCAAACCGATCCAAGAAGTCTGAATAATACCTTCGTGTGGGATACCCTGCAAGACTAATCCGAACAGCTTCCAGTACACCCTATCCAATTGGGAGATACAAGGCATCATCAAAGTCAAAATACCAAACAACGAAAAAAGGAAGAAAAAGCATGAACATGAAAAATACTAGTACAACCAGCTGAGAATAGTCAGATCACAATTTTTCAATTATAACAATTTTAGAAAGCAACTATAACAAAATATGGACTGGAATGGTTAGAAAGCAAAATGACCTTTAGAAGAAAACAACGTTCATTTGAATTATGTCAACACAAATGCAAAACGATGGTAGTATAAGATAAATACAAATTGCATTCTGACCAAGATCAGAAAGAGCACGAATATAAATTTCTAGCCTATCATAGCACGGCAAAGTATATGCATTCTGCGACAAGAAAAGATATAATCATGCTAATAAGCTTGACACAATTCATTCACGTTAAAGAAGTGAACCATGGACACCAAACTAGCTAGAAAAAATGCTAAAGATTCTCTCTTTAAAAATAGACCATAACTGCCAAGGAAAATGTGAAAATGAACTAAGATCACATATCCACTAACCCCACAACGAAGTTGATGTAAAACACTAGGATTCTCAAACTTCTGAGGTCTGTTGAGTGAATTTGGCTTCACACAACGAACATAGTGAGGCTCCGTTTCGTTGAGAGTTTCCATGAGAGCTTGAAGTTGTTGCTACAATCAAAAGGTAATGGTCAAATCAATGATCGGTTTCACGATTGATAGTTCTTGATAAATACAACTTTCATAACAGAGTATCTTGCAAAGTGAAAAAGGAGATAGCTGGGCAGTTTCCTGACCTTAAATCTGGAAGACACAGAAGAAAATTTGTAAGAAGACCTGGTAGACTCCTCTGGCACTGACGGAAAAAGTCCAGCAACAAAGGGGCATTTGGAGGAAGACAACAGATTGCAATGCTCCACTATAGCATAATCACGGTTTTTATCCAAAAACGTTTCAGTCTGGTAAGTAACCTGCAGAATGAAATGGATAAACTCATTGAGATTTGAAGGACACAAAATAACATTAAGCTTTGTTCTAGAGCACGACTTGCCTTGCCAGCATAATGAGAGAGAGTAAAGTCCGTCTCTGAAAATTTTGGCTTCTCCAATCTAGGATGAGTTTTACAGTTGTGGAACAGCTTCATTGAAAATGACTCATGAGTTGATCTAGGAAACATGCTGCATATAAAACAAACAAAGATAAGTCAGCGCACAAAGAGAAGATACTATTGTGGGACATAAGATGAGACGGGTTGTACCAAGCTTCATCCAAGAGTGCAATTACCCCAATAGGTTTCTGCATGTAGCAAAAATATTAATAGTAGAATCAGAGGAAAATAAATCATTTTTGCTATCATGACTGCTTGAGTTTAACAGAACAAAGAAAACAAAAGGGGAACACAATTTTAGAGGCTGGCAACTACAACAGTAGTTTGAAAAGAAACATATTTTGTTAACTAGAATTTCGCCATACCAGCATGCAACAAAACTATCAAGCGAAGAATATAAATGTTTTTCACTAAGTTCTAGTATTCTTGCAGCTAGTCTACAACTTTTATCGTCCACATTCTATAATGAGAACAATAATGGCGTCTTGGTAGAATTTAGACGTGTGCTGAATGTATTGACACATTAACAAGGCTAAAAGATATGCGACAGTACAATGTGACATCAGTAATCCGTTCGTTTTCTTAAGACCATGCAGGCGTTGAGTTATAACAAAGCAAGGTACGAAAATAACATTGAACCGAAATAACTCTTTAGAATTGACACGATTCAACCTATACCCTGTTTCAAGGGCCTTGAACTCGACCCCTCGACAATCTGAGTATAGTAGTAAATAAATAGAAAGACATGAGAATTTGAAATATGTGTCATAACCAAAATCACTCACTGAAGGTAACAAAAAAACTTATTGAAGATGTTGCAAGTTTCACAGATCACAACAGGTTAAGGGGCAAGGAATTAGAATAGAGTGTCAAATATAAATCTAGCTGAAACATGGAGAAACGTACCTTCTCTATAAGGTCCAAGACATCCTGGTTGTCAACAAATTCGATATAACTCCAATTAATCTCTTCTTTTCTGTACTCATCCTGCTCCATCTTGAATACATGCTGAAAACAGAGCAGAGATTATAAGGACAGGAAGCAATGTCCCAAAATCTGGCTTGACCTTTGAAAAGAGCCATCTATATTACCTCATTGAAATGTTGCTGAAGCTTTTCATTTGCAAAATTGATGCAAAATTGTTCAAAACTGCAGAGTGCAAACAAGTATTTTGGAGTTAGTTTTCATCTTTAGACGTTGATTGGGTTAAAAATATACTAAGTCGACAGAAATGCACCAGCCCAGATAAAGTTTACATGGTGCGTCAATAAAACTAGCAATGGATAAGGCTGGGAAAGGAAAAAAAAAACAGTTGACTACTTAAACAAAACAACACTAACCTGTTACTCTTAAAGCATTCAAAGCCATAAATGTCCAGGACTCCAATTTTAAAACGTGAGTTTGGATCTTGACCAACAGACCTATTAATCTTGTCAACCAACCTGACAGAAGCATTAAAAGAAAATTTCAAACAGAAGTGTAATGCATTAATTAAACATCCACTGAATGAAGGGATGAAGCAAGTAAAAGCAAACCAGTCAAACAGACGGGCGTAAACAGTCTTCGCGAGTGCATCCCGGCTAGTAACAGCAGCATTACAGTCGAGTGCTTTGATTATGGGACCTTCACGGGTCAGAATTGAACGTGTGCAGAGCGAAGCCAACAAAAGATTTGGATCACACCTGATTAATTTCAGAATACAAGAAAATAAACAAGCAATTTCTTTGTACGTCTAGTTAAAAAATTAGTACTATCAGAAAATTCCATGTACTTGAAAAGATCAGCAGCCATCTCCAGATGAATTCTAGATTCCTGATCCTTTACTACAGAAGAATCGTGTTCTTTTCCTGGGGAAAATTCAACATTTCCAAGATGCAAAATTGCAGCAAGCGTGCGGAATATCCCTTCCTGATTAATGATTTAGGCAAAAGAAACAAGGACTATTAAAAACTGATGGAAGAAAACTATATCAAAATACAAGTAGAAGTCAGAACACCTGCTCATCGTGACTTATGCCCACAATATCCATGGCCCTCCTTGTATTCTTATACTCTTCTGCGTTGCTTACTCCCTCCAGTTCATATGTCTTGCTTTGATTTAGATAATGAAATTGACGTGGATTGCTTAGTTTATATTTATCAGCGTCCTATACAATGAAAAAACATTAAAACATTACTAATCGGCATAGGTTACTAACAACATCAAACAAAAAAAATCTGGCTTAGCTCGATAGCAAGAAAACTGAGACCAATATCTTATGAGACGTAAAAGAGCAGGAAAAGAATTACATTCCCGGAAGCGCACAGCTGATAAAAACAATGATAGTTCCTCTCAGGGTCTGTTATCCGGACTACACGTGATCTCTCCAGAAGGTAGGTTCTGATTGCAGCACCAGATATTCGACCATTTGCGTCAAATTGGATTTCGACAAACTTGCCAAAACGGCTGAACAAACCAAAATTCAGTAATTCTGTCAGTAAATCCGTCATTTTTAGGAATCTGAAAATCCAACTGACAAAAGCAAGAGCAACACACACAAACTGCAGCTAAAATGGTATGTGCACTCAATTCAATGTTTGCAAAATAAGGATCCTAAATCGTAAACATTTATGATTAGTCTTCTATACGTGCGAAATGAAGAAGAAGAAAAAACCTAGTTACCCCGGTAGCAGTAAGATTGTAACACATTGGAATCCTTTCACATTGCTACAAGAGGTTGCAAGTCTTAATGAAAAAACTTGTCAATGGATCATATATCTGAAGTGAATTACTACCATACTTAAAGTACAAGTTTAGCAAGACCACCAGAGTTTACAAACAAGACAAAACTTGTACAAGAGATACTAACATCATAGAGCGCCATTACCACTGGTTTCTAACAGCTCCAAATAATCTAAATGTGATGGGTTCCACAAATGCTCCTATATGTGCTAATCGGTATGATGCTAGCCGTCATGAAGAAAATTGTTGAGAAATGGCATACGCGAGATCTAAGAAACAACCCCAGTTTTCATGATCCCATCGAAAACATGAACAAAAAGGAAAATAAAATTCCATGACCCACCTGGAATTATCGTTTCTAACTGTTTTCGCATTGCCAAATGCTTCCAAGAGTGGATTTGACTGCAGAAAAAGAATACTTATATTAGAACAGTCGCAAAGAAGGTCAAATATGATCGCCTATAATTTTATTTGCAAACAGATACCAGAGAAAGGCAAGTAAATGCTATCTTTTTTATTATTTTCTTCTCACTGAACAAGATAAAGATACAAAACGTGTAAGCAAAATCTTACTTCAAGGACTTGCTGCTCAACACTTCTATCATCTACAGCTGCACGTCCCCCAACAAATGTAAGATACTGCATGATTAGTTTCGTTGTCTCAGTTTTGCCAGCTCCACTTTCACCGCTGACGAGGATAGACTGACTTCGACTGTCGTCAATCATTGCTCTGGATTATGAAGCAAAACTGAGGTTAATTGATTAACATGACAGAAAATACCACGTAAGAATGTCAGTACAAATATGGAAAAGATGGTAGACCACCTGTATGCAACTTCAGAAACTGCAAAAACATGAGGACTCAGCTCACCGAATGGTGCTCCCTTGTACTGTTCCATCATGTACGCATTGTAGAGATGTGGAAGCTTCTTAAATGGATTAACAGCGATCAGAATGCTTCCAGTGTATGTCTGAAAATGAAATAGAGCGATACTAAAGTCAGGAACAATCAACGAATGGAACGGTGAAATATACTGACAGTGACGAGTGGAAAGAAGAATGACACTAAGTTATTATACAAAATTCCAAAGAGAGTACTATCATCTCAATACACAAACAAATTAGACATCAAGCAGCAACCAAAATATCACAAACGGCAAGCCAGCATTCACATCAAAGAAATCTAGCTGAGTGCAACCATATGGAACAAAATTACTTTCGTCAACTAAACAGGAAACGACGCTCTCCTTCTGCAGACGGAATGTTCACAGGGCTGGCCAACAAACTGATAGGCCACGATATTACAAGGTTGATTATCCAGTTAAAATAATGCTTATACTGGTACCTAAAGTTAGGGTTGGATTACGAGGATGTTTCTAGTATAACTGGATACCGAATAAGCAAGTTTTCAAGAGTATAAATGTAATGATATATGCATTCATTTTTTCACACAGTATAAATTCAAGATCAATCTTTTCAGCTAGATGATATAACACATAACGATTATAAGTCAACATAAGAGGGACCCATCACATAGAATAAACACAGCCATAAATTAAAATAAGCAAGGAGATATTTACCCTAATGTGTAATTACTCATTGCCAAAGATGGCACTTGATCGACAGAGCATAAACACAGAAACACTAACGCATCTCAGATGGTGTTCAAAATGTATTCTTAAATACATAGACCATGCAAGTACCGAAACACGAGCACTCAAGTTAGTTTTACATATACCTAAAAAAAATCCAGAGAGGACAGACCTACTAAACGCATGCTATAAAGCTAAATCTTAAGTCTTTGAGGCACGGGCACCCACAGTATCATATGTCATAGACCATAAATGAATACACAAGAAGCTCCAGAGGCAGTTCTAAGTTGTTCAAGTGGGAAGCTCCGGCCACTGAGTACAAACTGATACCAATGTCTATATGGAATGAAATCCAACTCAATAAAGTAGCCCAAGCAGCATAAAAACTAAAATTCAAGCTGCAATCACACACACGCAAGACTCGAAATAAGCAAAGAGTGAAAACAAGAACTCACGTATATATCATTCAAAGCGTATCTCCTCTGTAAATTGGAAAGCACACCAGGCTCGTGCAAGTAAGTCAGCTTGGTCATATCATCCACTCCATTATGCTCCTCATCGTCAGGATCCCTCCGAAAGAGCTTCTCCGTAGCGACGGAAACCTAAATCCCCAAATAAACAAATAAGGTGAAGGAAGAGAGGAAGACGAAACAGAAATTCTCCGGCGATAAAGACGGTTTAATCAAATCAAATCAAATCAAATCAAATCAAACCTTCTTCCCCGTAGAAGTCTCGACATGGACCTTGCTACCAGAAGAATCGAGCACCTCGCCGGGAATCCAAGCCAAATCCTTATCCTCAACCCAGACCTTATCGCCCTTCCGCAGATTCGTATCCATTGGAAGTCAATCTCTCATGAAATTCGTCAACGAGACCAACCCTAGATGATTAGATTGGGCGACGGAGGAGAAATTTTTCAAAATTCAAATGAAGCACCTGAAACCCTAAGGAGATTGAGAGAGGAAGAGGGATGGTTAATTACTGTAGATAATTTTTTTTTTTTGTTGAAAGTAAAACCGCAAGAGAAAAAAAAAAGTACAAAAAATAAAATAATATTAAAAAAACGGTTGACTTCCCGCCCTCAAGGATCGCATATTCGCCCAAAAAGAAGACGAAACGACTTTGAAAAAAAACAATTTAATTTGTCTCTATAGAATTTATGCTTACGCACCGCTGATAATAATAATAATAATAAAGGTTTAATCCGAGTTACGCGCGGAATTGATTCCAACAATTAGCAGTTTATCACATTAATTAATATCAAAACAAACACTAGTGATGGTTAATTATGTTTATTGTAGCAATTTTGTGTAGGTTTTACATTTTTTCATTGCAAGTTTGCTACATTTTTCTTTGATTTACATACAGATCAAATCATCAATAAAGAAATTATAAATGAATCAACCGAAGATTTGTTTGTTAGTTGCTTTTCTCCGACATGGAATATTAGTGTCCCAAATCAATGATTCAAATAGAATATATTATGACAATAGCAACAATATAATCAAGCAAAGACAAAAAAAAAATAATAATAGGTACAGTATTTATGTTATTAGGTAGCAGACTAAGAAGAAGGCCACAGTACAAGCTTGATCCAGAGGCCCACAAGCACTACTGAAGACTTGGGCCCATTTACATCTCAAATACCACACAACACACAACACACAACACAACAAAGCAATTTGTACAGTCTGCAGAGAAGAAGTTGTATATAATAAAACACTCGGCGCAACCACACTAATCTTGCAAAAGATTAGGACTGCTGAAGACACGCTTCAAACTAGGACACACTGTTCGGAACCTCCCCATGCTCACCGAAGATATCTGCCAAATCACCAAGACATAAGTCTCGATATGAATCCATTGATTATTGGCTAGATTTTGATATGGAAGTAAACAGTCACTGTTAATTACCTTTGGACAGAAACGGAGGTCCAATGTCTCTAGTGAACAGCATCCAGATATAGCTGCTTCGACTCCTGCTTCATCCATGTTACAAGACTACCAAATACAAAGGTACCAAAGTGTGTTTAGTGATAACATCAGCACAAGTACTTGAACTATAGATATCTTTAACTAGCTCAAACTGAATCAACTATGAGGAAACATACCTGAAGAAAGAGACTAGCCAGTCTTGGACAGCTAAGTTTCAGTACTTCCAGAGAGCAACAGTTGCTACACAATCCATTTTTGATTCGAAATTCAATTAGCAAATGGAATAACACCAATCTTATATAGAAACAACAAGTCAATAACAAATGGTAAAGCCTCTCATACCTTAGATTAAGTAAGACCAGGTTGGAACAAGCGAGATTAACCTCCTTTAAATTGACCGATAGCGAAAGGTTCAGTGATGATAAATGATAAAACCGAGCTGCAGGCGGTATCAAGACCTTTCTGATATTGGGGCAACCCACACAATTGAGGTTTTGCAGTAACCGGTTGGCTGTCTCAGCCGCTTCTTGTGTGTTCTCGCTAGAAATGTATCCACCAAAGTAATCAAAGAGCTGTACATTGGTTGAACCCCAATCAAGGTCATGCATGTTAACACAGCCGTTCAAGCTCAAATGGGTCAAGTGTGTGCAGTATGCAAGCAGATCATCTATCGCAGTCTGACAGAGAGTTCCATAAGACAGGTCCAACTCTTCAAGTGCCGGTAAAGCACCTTCTTTGTACAGAGGCTCCAGTGATGAGTCAGTGAGGTATTTGCAGGCTTGTAATTTGAGTACCTAAACAAATAAAAAATATGCATAAACTCTAGTTCTCATGGTAAGAATATAAAGTATATTATGATCTTAAAGTCTTAAATTACCTTGAGTTGAATACATGACTTGAAGATGGGCTCCAGACTCATCAAGAAAGTGTAGGACAAATCAAGAACAGTCAAATTTGGGAGCCCGTTTAAGGAAGACAAGCCATCAGAGCCAATAGAAGGGCATGACATTAGCACCAGTGACTCAATTAGTGGGCAAGAAGCAGTGGTTGCAGACAGACAGTCATCAGTCAGTTGACTGGAAAGGTAATGAGAGGGAAATTGATTAGCCGCACCAAAAAAAATCAGTCATTAAAATGGAAAATAACAAACAAATACTCCCTCTGTTTCATATTGTAAGTAGTTTTGGCAAAAAAAAGTTTTGTTCACAAATAACCACTTTCTTAATATTAGTGCTTTTTACTAAAACTACCTACAATTTGAAACAGAGGGAGCATATAATTACCCGCAGAAAGAAGCATCTAAAGATGTTAATAGAGGACAAATGATGGATGCTTCAGACAGTACACCACAACCTTTCAGTTCCAGGGACACCATATACGGTGCTTCGATATTGAGCACATTCAATTTCGGGCATATTCCTAGATTTAGAGACCGGAGCGCAACCTGTTCACAGCCAAAAGGAAGAAGGGGAAAATTATTCAGTTAAGAAAAGTTAGTTATTTGATGTGAGAGAAGCAAACACTCACAGGCTGGAAGAGTGCAGTTTCAAGATGGTCACATCCATCCAAACATATCTCCTCTATGCGAGGGCACTTCAACTCGAGAGAAGTGACAGCACGACAGCCAACAAGGGACAGAGTAGCCAACGATGAATTGCAGAATCGCACTTCTGTTAAGCTCTACAAGAATATACAAGATTCAGAATCAGTTAACCAGCCATTAAGTATCACATTGCGTTAAAAAGATGTGTCACACCTCACAGTTGTCAAGAATTAATGACTTCAGCATTGGGCATCCACCATCATCACTGAATATTTCACAGACAGTGTTGGAAAGTGATTCACAATCCGAGAGATCCACTTCTTGCAAGGACTGGCACTGCAGAACCAATGTTGTCAGATTCTCCTGTTTCTGGAGAGCTAATCGCTGCAACAAAAAAGAAGAAATATTCACTGGTTAATCACATAAAAATGGAACTGTATTAACATATCAATGTAACTAAGTGCATACTCGAAGTGAGTTGGAAGCGATTGTGATACGGCGAAGCGCTGGACAGTTTGAAATAGTGATTGATGAAAGCATGGTGCTTTGCAAGTTAAGCTCTGTGAATCTGTTAAACACAGCGGAAAGAGGACAGTTGATTAGAATTGTTTTAAGGCGTTACTACTCATCACAATAAAATCTGCAGAGGAGACTAGAGATGAGGACTATACTTGCGGCAATGGACTAGGCTTATACTCTGCAAACGAGAGAGATGCAACGCTACAGATGTCAACAGGTTGCAATTATCAAGCTCCAAAACCTGCAATAAATGAAGATTAATCCAGCTGGAACAATAAGCTTGTAGATCAATGTGCATGTGGATACGACAAAAACAATCACCGACCTCCAGTGCATGACTATTAGCAATCCAGGTCATAGACGCGGATGTTATACCCTCACAGCTATGAAGCTTGAGAACTGTCAGCATGGGGAGATGTACCGACTTCAAAGAGGAAAAGGGCACACAAGTCAGAAAAAAGGAGTATGATATAGAAAAGCAGCATCAGATAACAAGACCAACCTCGAGAGATATATTGGGGCAGTATGAAGCATTGAGAATATGGAGACCAGCACAAGCCTGTGCTATTTCACGCAAAGTTTCATCACTGACACAGGAACAGTTGGAAACATCGAGCGACTCTAACTGAGGACAAGAAATGGCAGCTGAACGGATAGCAGCATCCAGGAGCTTATGGCACGAGGCTATATCAAGAAGCTGGAGGAGTGGACAGTTAAGCATAGCCTGTGACATGTTGCTTCTTTTTAATGATAGAGACCTCAGCTGCGGACACCTAAAAGATACCAAAAAAAAAGAAACAATAATAACTGAGAATGAGACACATAACCGAACAAGAACGAAAATGAATTTTGTTGAAAAGAAACTTCACCTTAGAGACAAACGCATGACTCGACATTTTGTAATTTTAAGTTCACGTAGCCGATCATGACTAAGGTGTATCTCCTGAGCACCATTTCCTAGAATAGCCTCGTTTACAGTCACGCTTCTCAACATATTACACTCCTCCAAAGCCTGGAAAAAGTTTTCACTGATATGACCTTTTCCTATAATCAAGACCTCCAGATTCCTGAAACAGGAGAAAAAAACATTGTAAAATGGGATTTATATATATACACTTTAATTTATGAAGTGAGGCAGATACCTCAAAGTGGTAGCTGCTTTCATAGCCAGAGCGTTAACAGCAGGAGCGCCATAAACATTCACTTCAGTGGCGTTGGGGTAGCGATGACACATGTCTTCAACTGCACACAAGGCCACCAAAAGGTTTATGTTTTATCTATGTATGTTAATATGCCTTTCAATCATGTTTTTTTCCGAAAAGATTTTTTAAAAATCTGATTTATACTATTCACATCTGTTTAATCATTCTAAATCGGTTTAAATTAATCTAAATTAGTCCAAATCTGTTGAATTAAGCAATAGTATTAGTACTTTGACACAAATCCACAAATTTGTCTAATTTCTTTTGTCTGTATATCTAATTTCGATAATTAATCAAATCTTTTGCGGATTAGAATTTCTTCCGAAGACCAATCTCATCATAACAAATGCAGAATGAATACTCTAATGTTACAATTCTATTGTCCTCACTGAATATCAACGAAAAAAAAATGTACAAGAAGAACAGAGAAGACAACTTTAACATATGTATAAAGGACAAACTTACATTGCTCAATAGAGATCCTCATATTCTCAAAGTTCAAGACCTTCCAAAAATCCTCATGAGCACTAGCTACTCTCCACTGACGACACACCATAGCAGAGCGACAGAGGTCGATGTGACTCAAAAACGAGAATACCTGAAGGAAAAAAAAATTACAAAAATTTAAAAACAAAGAAAATGAAATCTAAAAAAAATTATCTTAAAATGCGAAAATAAAAATGATGTACCATGTGTAAGAGGTCATCAGTCAAATCAATATGAACTTCAAAATCCTCTGCATCCGAAGAACCGTTATCATCTCCATCATCTCTCTTCCCATCTTTCCGACCAGTGTAATTCAAGATGAAATTCTGACAGAACATATCAGTATCCGTCCGAGAAGAAGACGCAACGCCAAAACTAACACTTCTCTCCACCACCGAGGAACCAGAGTTTCCAGCATCTGAAGATACACTGCAAACAAATGACAGTAAAAAAAATCGAAACTTTCTCGATCTCGTTTCTAACAAGATCCACACTATCAAGTGAAAGGAGTTAGAGAGAGAGAGAGAGAGCTCACGCAAGGTCTGAGTACACTTTAGCACGTTTGTGGTACGAGTCGTGATCAGCTTCCTCCATCGTGCAATCCTCATTGCTACTCTCTCCTTGAACCAATTGATGCAAACCAATCTCAGATGACCGTACTCGCTCCAATTCAGCACCGTTCTCTTCCCTCGCCAGCATCTCCGCGACTCCTAACTCTCTATCGTTTAGATCGAAACCGAGAAAGTCTCCACCTTTGTTGTTGTTGTTATCATCCATGGCTGATTGTTTCTGCAGTCTATGGGAAACTCCGCCTCTGTTTCTGTTCTCTTCTTCTTCGTGGTGGTCGTCGGCGAAGCAATGGAAACACCAAATCCTCATGCAACACACCCTCTCGGTCTCGATCTATTACATTTAAGGAAACTGGATCAGGAAAAATCCAGAATTTGAGGGGAAAGTTACTAAATTTGGAAAGTTCAGAACGAATTAAGAGAAAGAAAAAAACCAGAATTGAATCTCTGATTTTGGGATTCGGAAGGTGAAACGTTAAATCTGATTTTGAGATTAGGGTTTGAGGAAAGGAGATCAGATCTTGGGAAGAGATATATAGAGGGAGAGAGAGAGTATACTGTGAGTTTTCTACGAGAAGCTTTACACAAAAGTGGTCGTTGATGATTTCCGGCGAAAATGGAAAAAAAAATTGAAAAGACAAAACACAATCGGGAAAGGGAAGAGAAAAAGAGACAGCTTGGTTTGGAGTTCCTCTTGCTTCACGGTTTTCATTTGGTCAGAGGAAGGACGTTTCGAAACGGTGTCGTTTGGCGATAACTAGAGGGTATAATAACAATGTTTTTTTAAGTAAGATTGTACGATGAATGACACTGACATTTTAGGAACGAAGACGAAGCGATACTGCCACGTGCGCACGAACGTAAAGCGTTAAGAACTGTAACAGTTGGATAGTTGCTCGAGCCACGCTTGTAGCCTGTAGTATCTTGTAGATACAAATAGTCAGCACTCAGCAGCAATACGTAGAAGAAGACTTGTCCGAGTCTTGTCCGAGTCTTGTTGGATTCCACTGGGCCTCCTGTAATATTTGACGCATGTTAATGTTATGCCAAAAATCAATACATGACTCGTGAATTAGAGAGAAAAAAATAGACTTTTCTTCGTGTCCTCCCCCCCCCCCTTTCTATTAGACTACAATAGGTAATAATCTGCGTCCGCAGAATGTGATTATTAGTTTCGTTATTTTTAATAAAAAATATTAAATCTGTTTAATCTGGATATTGGTTGTTTTAAGTTTTTTTTTTTGGTTTTAAATCTTCTAAAATATAACTATTATTTTAAATTAATATTTATTTTAGTTTATTCGGTTAAAATGTTTGATTTTTTTTTGTTTTTTCGGTAAAAACCAAAATTTAATTTTATTTGTTTATTTTCATGTTATGAATTTTAGATAGTCGTCATGTCGAACTAATAGTTTCATATTATAGTTTTTAAACAGATAATAGTTTAAAAAAAAGAAAAAAAATTACTAAGACAAATCATTTCACTATATTTTGGTCGGTAGTGAAAGAATCATTAAGAAAAAATATTTCACCTTTGAAAAAAATTAGATACTTCAGTTGTGGTGAATACTTAGTTACAAAGTGCACATGTATGTGTATGTAAAAAGTATATAAAAATAGTTGACAAATATATAAAGATATTGTTAATTGATATTAAATGACATTTTTGTTCAAAATAATACATGAAAAATAAAATTAAAATTAATTTAAAATTAAAAAAGGCCTTGACATTAGTCATTTTTCCATATAAAGAAAATAAAATTGTATCCGTAAATAGGGATGGACACAGCGAATATCTGAGTATTTGGAAGCATTCGTGTCGATTCGATCTTTAGTCACCTAGATATTCGGTGACTCGGATATCCAAAATGTTTTAGAATCTTAAAGAATATCCGCTTTGATCCGTAAATAAAATAAAATTTTAAAATAATTGAAAATTTTAATAATAACATTTTATTACAAAATAAAGCATTATTTAACTTTTTAAATTCTAGTACCTAATATAATAAATTTAATTCATAAAAATATTGTAAAACTGATATAAAGTATAATATATATAACATATGTATATAATTCTTCACATATATGTATATATATGCATATATATGTATATAACAGATCGAATTAGATATTTGTTCTTAAAAATATTGGTATTTGTTATTTGTTTCTTTTTTAGATATTGTATTTTAGTATTTGATTTGTTTCGTAGAGTTACGGATATCCAGATTTTTTTGGTTCAAATCAAAACGGATAACGAATCGAATCAAAATTTATGAATATTTTGCTAAACTTTATCCGTAAACAATAAAAATAATATATATAATTTGGCTTTTTATTCGTTATCTATTTTTATTCGAATTGAAAAATTCAGAGTTTTATTGTAACCATGTATGTGAGTTTTATATTAAAAAGCGCAAAGTACATAGTATGAACACATTTATGAATATAATGTGAATGCGTTAACATACTTATTATCAAATTATTGTGAGACTGTCACATGTCTATTACAGTGTAAATGCATTTATTACGATGTTTTTTATTATAGAAGGAATCATATGATTTCAACCCATAATATTCTTCCTTCTTAAGAGTGACGATTGCGAGTTTTCTCTACTTTTGTATTTTTTCCATTTTTGTGTTGAACAAACAAAAGATGATATTGCAATGGTATCTATGGTTGCAAAGTAATTAACGCGTTAACTTAAGACATTTAATAAGCTTGTCGCATAATTGGACAGCTAGATAACTTATTAGGCTGTTTAAGCCGTTGATTAATCCGACATTCTTAGAGTGGAGTTCGTAGAGGAATTTAAGAAACTGGTTCTTAATTTCCGCTAAGAACCTCATTTTAACCTTATTTTAAGAACTCCGGGTTAATCATGCTCAAAGGGATTCTCCACCTTATCTTTTACGATCCCTCTAACTAGGCCACCTATACACAACATTTATATCGAATCTTGCCATCGAATGATGAACTCAGCAAATAGAATTTAACGTACATATAGTAGTACATTCTGCATTAACAAGCACTGACTATTTTCTTCTTATGGAAAAAAGAGAGAAGACAAGCATTCGAAACATAGTGGAAATATTATCAACCTTTGGGAAATGATGGAGAGATGTAACTATAGTTATTTATTGTTATTATGTTTCATATGAAGTGATATAAACCTCAGGCTTTTGTTTCATTTTAATTATTGATGTTTTACTTTCTCAGTACAAGAATATGATATGGTTTTTTTCTGCTGACCTATAAAATGAATCGAATGGTTAATATGTTTATTGTTTTCAATGCTTAGAATAAAGTAATTTAGATAAACATATATATGTAATTTAGGATTATCTTTGATACAGCGGTGGATATGCTAAACAGCTGCATGCTACTACACGACCAAATCTGAGGATGTATGTGTGGAACGGTTGAGTTATAATTAAGACATCTTATAAATATTCCTCCCTCCGTTCCTCGAAGTAAGATTTTCTAAAGTACTCACAATTATTAAGAATTCAATAAATGTTTATAATTTAATTTTTCTTTTACTTTATTATACATTTTTTAATAAATTTTCACCTATGAAATTTAATCAATTCAAATATTTTCGTTTAATGTTTCTTAAAAGTATAAAAAAATACTTTAAACATATAGAAAACATATCTTTATGGAATAAGTAAAAAATCTATTATTTTCGGTGAACGGTGGGAGTATTATTTGAAAACAAAAGAAATATCAACGATGAATGAATGAGCTTGTTTGGTGCCTTGGTGGGATAATGAAGTGTCCCAATTATTTAATTTACGTTACGTAGACTAGAACTGTTTAGGGGTAGACAGACAGGTGGGTGGAATTAAATGCCTTCCTGCTTTTAAAGGATCCACTGACTCAGAAGAAACTTCAATGTCATCAAAAATTAAATAGTTATTAAAAAATGTCATGGTGGAAAGGTTTCTTGATCTTCTTGATATTGTTGAGTCTGAGTGTGTCATCGGAAGAAAGCATGCAAATGCAATACGACTACTTGAAAGTTCCGGCAAGTGAGTTCGTGGGCTCCATTGACACCATCGTTGAAGTAATAAGCCAAGTGACTTCAATTTTGTCTGAGTTTGCGGATTTTAGTGGAGATAGTCGGCTGCAAGATGCGGTTTCTGATTGCCTGGATCTGCTCGATGTTTCTTCGGACGAGCTGAGTTGGTCTGCTTATGCTTCTCAGAATCCAAATGGTACTTACATTTAAAACCGTATCTCTAGTTTTATCACACCTTTATAGTGTTAGAAACTTTCATTGCGTAATTTCTTTGAACTTCAATTATAGAAAAACTTCAATTATAGAACATGCAAACTTTGACCTCAAGGTCAAAATTGTTTTTGGATCGACAAATTAACAAAAGAAAATACATTGGTTACAAAAATACACGGATAACATATATGAATCTTGCCATAAAACGGAACTTAATTAGTGATTTTATATGTAAACCATTCAGAAATTTTGATTAATTGGGCCATTAATTATTGACATATAAAGACTAACCGAAAAGACAACACCCGAATATGTGATGATAATATTTTCAAAATTACACCATATACACAAAAAGACAAATATTGAGAGGGACCTTAATTAATGTTAATGCGACGTACAAGCTCGCTGTGGAATTTTAGTCTTATAATTTATAAACGTGTAACGTAAATATGAAACATCAAGCGGCACTTGTGGTCCGGTGGCAGTGAACGGGCCTTGGATGCAAATACATTCCGGGTTCGATCTTTCTGCTACGAAAACTAAGTCACATTGTTCTGCTCACCACGGCTGCGGATACGTCGTATGAAAACCCGGGAGAAATCCTATCGTGAGCTGCACATCTCACTCGAAGGTTAGGTCTGTATTTTTAATAGACCCGGATTTAATCCTTTACTTTTTCAAAAAAAAAAAATGAAACATCAATTATTGTGAAACTAACACACCTGTACAACTCGGCTGGTTTAGATTCTCGACGACTCAAATAAATTGTGATCACTTGATCCTTCATGATGTTAAATGATACTGTACTAATATAGTAAGACACATTTTTTCAAAACATTTAATTGAAATGGGCTGAATTGAGAAGTTTGTTTTTAAAGAATTCTGTTTTTGTACTTGCTGCATAAAGTTGAAATAGGTGGTTCTTTGCCCATCGACTATAATAAAATCTTGCATCACAAACACAATTCACAAATTATATTTTTTAGAGAATGGAGGCCTAGGGTTAATCAAATTGAACGTGGTCTTGATAACCAAAATTCTCGATCCACCTTACTGTATACGTGCATGCACTATGCTATATTATTTTTTCAAAGATTTTACAAAATGTATATATATAAAAGTATATTTTAATTGGGGGAGTCATTTCTACCAAATGATTTATGGTAGTAACCATAACTTATGTTAATTGTATTCGTTTGAATCTATTAGTCAAGAAATGTTAGAACTTTCCATCTTGTTATTTTAGTACACATTAAATTTAAATATAAACATATGTCAAGTGACGATGATTATGTTACGTCAAGGCTATGCATTTTCTTTCGTTGAGGAAATGAAAGCAACTTTTACAAAATCATTAGTAAATGGCATGTGCGTCGTAGGGACAGGGAACATGGATTCAAAATCGTAGATACTTATTGCATAATAAATGTAAATGTGAATGAATGAAAATGATAATGTTGAAATGTGATGGTTTTGGAGTGGGGTCAGCAGGTAAGGGCAACGGAACAGGGAACGTGGGATCAGACACAAAGACATGGTTAAGCGCTGCACTCTCCAATCAAGACACTTGCATGGAAGGCTTCGACGGTACATCTGGTCTCATCAAACCTCTTGTAGCTGGTAATGAATCTTTTTTCTTACTATGTTAATTATATTACTTGTGTGGGTCACTAAAAAGTAAATTAACATAATGCTATGGTAATGTTTAAGCATGCGCATTCGATTCGCATTGTTTTCTTTTTGGATTTTTGTTTTCTGTGTTAGGTTATGAGAAACAGGTCTAAACTATAATCATACTTCATTTCGGGTTGATTCGGTTTTAGATTAACAAAAACATAAAAATTATATTTAAGTATTTTCAATGTATTTTTTTTTTTCAAAAGGTTTGCTTATTCAATATAAGTGTATTATTAACTTATTATGATATTTTGGCTCGTTTCAGGCAGTCTCGGTCAATTATATTCTATGCTTAGGGATCTGTTACCACTTGTTGATCCCGACCAGAAACCTCAGCCCATCACCAAACCTCGTCCAATTGCTAGAGGACCAACGGCTCCACCAGGCCGGACACTTAGGAACACTGACGAGGATGAGGAAAGCCAATTCCCAGACTGGTTCAGACCGGACGACCGGAGACTCCTTGAAACAAACGGAGTGAGTTACGACGTTAGTGTAGCACAGGATGGGACAGGAAACTTCACGACCATAATGGACGCCGTTAAGGAAGCTCCTGATTATAGCTGGACACGTTTCGTCATATACATCAAAAAGGGTTTATACTTGGAGAACGTTGAGATCAAGAAGAAGAAATGGAACCTCGTAATGCTAGGTGATGGCATTGACGTGACAATTATTTCCGGTAACCGCAGCTACATTGACGGCTCGACCACGTTCCGTTCCGCTACATTCGGTAATTAAATGTTTTATAAGATACTTATTGATTCATGCACACGTGAATTACATTTAAATAAATCTTTGTGCTTCTATTTTTCAAATAAAATTTTCATAAAACTATCGATAAATTTACGTTGAATTGCTTTGAGCGGTCGGTTCTTTGGCCTATGCTCCGGATTATAACTATATATATTTTGATAAATATTTCAGCTGTAAATGGAAGAGGATTCTTGGCTAGAGACATAACGTTCCAAAACACAGCCGGGCCAGAGAAGCATCAAGCCGTTGCCCTTAGGTCAGACTCTGACCTATCTGTGTTCTATAGATGTGCCATGAGAGGTTATCAAGATACACTCTACACGCACACTATGCGTCAGTTTTACCGCGAATGCACCATCACTGGAACGGTGGATTTTATATTTGGCGATGGGACCGTTGTGTTTCAAAATTGTCAAATTTTGGTTAAGAAAGGACTCCCTGACCAAAAGAATACCATCACTGCACAAGGCAGGAAAGAAGCTGACCAACCCTCAGGTAAACAAACACTTCTTGAAACTCTTTAATTAAGGTTTCGTTAATAACATATAGTTTCTTGCCACCCAAGAAACTATGTAATATAATGATTCTCAATTACATTGCCTTTTTTGTTCACATTTAGGATTCTCGATTCAGTTCAGCAATATCTCAGCGGACGCAGACTTAGTCCCATACTTGAACACGACACACACGTATCTAGGAAGGCCGTGGAAGCAATATTCAAGGACAGTTTTTATGAGGAACAACTTGAGCGACGTTGTGAGGCCTGAAGGATGGCTCGAGTGGAACACAACTTTTGCTTTGGACACACTCTTCTATGGAGAGTTCTTGAACTACGGACCAGGTTCAGGACTCAGCAGCCGAGTCAAATGGCCTGGTTACCACGTGTTTAACAACTCGGACCAGGCTAACAATTTCACCGTTTCTCAGTTCATTGAAGGAAATCTCTGGCTGCCTTCTACTGGAGTAACGTTTACTGCTGGCTTGGGTGTCTAAATTAGCATGGCTCAGTGTTTACCATTTTGCTATTGTTTGTGCCTTTCAATTTTAACTTTTGATATGAAATATTAAAATCTATTATTATAACTCAAAAGAGTCCCCAAAAATTATATACTAGAGAGTATATTGATATGAGAAATGTCATAAACAAAAATAACAAGAAACTAAAAGAAAGAAGCATTGTATATACAATTGCACCTTGCTTTTATTAATTCTGATGCAAAGGCGATGAAAGAGAGCTATATATTACATATAGGCCACTTAAGGCTAAGGGTAAAATCATAAACAGGTATTACCCAAAGACCATTCCAAAAGGAAAAAAAAAACAAATAAAACTTGAGCACCATTACTAAACCCAATATTGTGTAATGTCTTGCTATATTTGCTAAACTGCAGAAAGATGAGTCAAGAGTTTTTACCAGCAACACCTTGACGATCGTCTCTCTCTTCATCATCCTTCACATCTGCTGAAGAACTGTTGTTGCCTGGCACAACCGTGGCAGGTGACCATTGGTCAGGAACCATCAGAAAATAAGCTGTCATGGCTTTCCTGAAACGTTTCTTGTATTGCTGCGGTGATATCACCGTGGGAGTTGAGTTCTTCTGTCCTCCAAGTAGCCCTGAGGTTTTGACCCAAGTCTCAAGATGTTTGTCCCAAGTGTATTGCCTCATGAAGTCGATGGTTCCTAGAACAAGTTCGCTTCGTTCCTCGTCTACCCCGACCAGTAAAGAGTAATCCATTACGTGTATTGACTTCAGACAAAGAAACAGAAGCAACACGTCTTCCATCAGTAAAATGTACAGACCAAGAACATATTCTGCAAGAAGTAACTGGAAACTTACAGCAAGAAACGATGTATCATTCCAGACGGCTCTTTCAAGAAGCCGTTTTGCCTTGCTCCCAACAAATATTGGAGATGTGGGCATTGCTTCGACCAGATTCTGGTCCAGCAAAACTGTGTTGCTACCACTTGTATCAGGATTGTAACGAGCACGGGTGGAGCCTTTTAAGTCATAAAGCCTAGCGAAGTTACGCTGAAAGAGAAGATTCTCCATCACCAACACATCCATTTTGAACTCTTTCCCATCTTTAAAGTGTTTGGATGAGACCTTCAAAGATTTAAGGGTTTAATTCTATGTCAACAAAATAGGTAATAAAACAAATCGGTTTATGTTGTGTTACCTGATAGATTCCCAAGATCTTTGCAAGGCTTGTGGGGCTTTTAGTACAGATGGAATCAGTCAGGTATTTGAAGTAAGCTGGAGCAAACTTGATGAAGGATTCAAGCTCTGTCTTTGTAACTTGCTTGATGATAAAACGATCATCCAAAGTCTTTGCAAAGAAGACGTTGCTCTTTCCACCTTGAGCTCCCCATTTTCTACATCGACCAAGAGATCTTATAAAATCAGTTTCCGAAGGACAGCAAATCTTCCTCAGTGCCTCAAACTCCTTCGCATAGTAACACGTCACAGCGTACTTCACTTTCCCGGGAGGACTCTCATCTGTAAACGAGATTCTAGCGTGCAGATCTTTCAAATACAAAGATGACTGCAGTAGCTGCGAGACTTGTTCATCAGCAGAGCTAAGGCTTCTACTCATGTCAACTGACAAATCGCTCAAAGAGTTCAACGAGAGAAGATTCACAGAATCAAAAAGTGAAAAGGAACCTCCACTATCTAACCGATCTCTTGCCTTATCTGATCCAGACATCTGAGCGTTATACTCTGATGATGTAAGGGCATACGCTATGATGCTAGTAGGCTCGTCATCGTATACAGGCAGTACCAAGTCATTAATCCCCAGAGGAAGAAGCAGCCTTGCACCACTTTGCCATTCAAGCTCTCTATATGAAGAAACATAAACAGGCCGGTCTTCAGCCATGATATGCTTGCGAGAATTAAGCGAATAATTCTTGTTGAGAGAATAGTAAAAGCTAGGAGAAGGCATCTGAACTTGCATTGTCTGTTCCTCAAAGGTCAGCCCACTTTCTGAATCCGACAGCTTTAAATCATAACTCTGAGTTCCGTTTGCTGAAGCAGCTCTGCTAGGCGGACGAGAAATACCATTATTCTCCGAGGCAGTTTGTTCACCTATCCATGCTGCATCAAGAGTATCAGATAAGTCTGTTGTTGCTTGGGTCTGGCTCTCAGAAAGTATCGCTTTAACCACCTGCGAAGGCTCCACAACGTTTTCTTTACCACCTTCACTAGATTCAGAGGGTATGTCTGAGCCTACATCTTCAGGAATAGTACCTTTCCCGCTGATATCAGAAAATGATTTACCCTTTTTAAGACTTTTATCATACTCCGCATCTTGGGGAAGAGAGTCATTACTACTTGCAATCGACTTTTCTTTTTCATCACGAAGCTTTTCTAAGGAGACGTCACGGCCCATAACTTTTGAGGAAGAAGTCCTCAGAGCTTCAGAATAGTTGTTTCTCACCATACTAGCCGCTCCTGTCAGGCATTCATCCCAGGCATATGAATCGAAAAGTATCAGTCTTCGAAGTTTATTTATCAGAAGGATATCAACAGTAGGTTGCCCATCCTTAGACACGCTTAACATTTGCTGCAAAGATTCCTGAAACCACCAACAGCTAAAATCAGTATTGCCTATAGAAAAATCATCTACACTGTAGAAAAAGACTCCAGGTTTTCAATGCAGAGATTAGGTTATGACTAAGATCCTATGAAGGCTAACGGATCAGGTGACCAGATCTACAATTGCTCAGAAAATAAGTTTCCGATCCTTTTTTGAACACAACCAAGCAGCATATAACATGTGTAATCAAGAAACAAGAAACAGTCCACTAGATGATAAAGAGTAACACATTTGTTTCTTTTTTACGTGTTGATAATTAACTTTCATTATATAAACAAATATATTGTGAGGAGTGTGTAAGTGTGAGTGATGTGAATGCGCCTAAGCATATGCAACTCTGTAACTTCTTAAGCTTAACGAAGTGTAACTTGCGTGATAAGGTACCTTATATTCCTTTTTACGCTGCTCAAGAAGTCCTGCAAGTTCTTCAAGAGAAAGCTTTATCTTATCGGGAATGCTGCCCATTGTTTTCACTGAAATCTGACTAAGTGCCTCCTGAACCTCATTGAAAAGGACTTCGGCTTTATTAATCACCTATTGTATAGAAACCACGACAAATAAGTAAAATAAGACTCCATCTGCCTTTGTTGATTATATACAAATATTCAATTAAAAAACTTGTAACCTCTTTAGATTCCTTTTGGAGCCAATCCTGGTTTTCACAGTTGAACTCAAGTTTTGCTGGTGGCAAAGAAACTGCAAATATATTGATTGAAGCGTAGCGGAAGCAAGCCACCATTTTCCCAAAACTGCAGTCAGGAAGATATATGAGACAATCAGAAAATATATGGAATGGTTTAAACATTCCACAGTGGAAGTGTTTATTAGGGAACTAGATCTCTTCATACCCATAGAAACGGAGACAGTCTCTGTGAAGGGAGTGACCACAGTTGGCGACACGACTAGCTGCTGCATGGTTCGAGAAGCTCAGTTCCAAAAATTTGCCAAAAGACAGGCCCCACGCAGCATCTGACATCACAATTCTGCGTGTGGCAGGAGGAAAGCCACTGATCCGAGGACATTTCAGGCACCGATGCCACATCCAAATTTTTCCTTCGCGTTGGCCAGGGAGCAGTTCAGGCAGCTTCTTAACAGATATTGTAAGACTGCCTTGCCTGTGAATATAACTATGAATGTGTGCTTCTACTGGCATCGCACATGACGGGCAAGAACGATCCTATAACAAGAGAATAATTGCAAGCCTCAGCTATTTAAAACCATACGTCTATACCACAAAATGATATGCTTCATAACTTCTTGTCTTACTCATTTAATTAGTCTGGAATCTTTAAACCATTTAGTGTCATTTTAAAGATTATCCCTACAGTCATCTCCTAAATTAGTTCTACAATTATACAAGTGCGCAACCATAGGACTTTAATTGGATTCCACTTGGTTTCATTAGGAGTACAACGTTCTCACCATCAGCTAAAAGAAGAATGGTGTGCTAAGATATAAGAAAGAAAGAAAAAAGACGCTAAAATGAAGGGTACCTGATCAAAGAGATTATCCCTTAAGAATCGGCCTAAAGGCTTGTCAAAGCTCCCATAGTATTTAATACGGAGTAGATGAGCCCGCTCACACACAGATCCCTTCCACACACATCTCGTTGATGCTGAAACCAATATGCTTTGATGGTCAGAAGAAGCTGACGGAAGAAAGTCTCCTTTTGAAGAGTCCATCTGTTCATGTCTACTAAAACTTTGATCTCTTGTTATTGTGGATTCGTTAGTGTCGGCACCATCAGTGACTTGTTCTGTGGCAGAGGGTAGAACAGACCACTGATCTTTCTGAATAGAATCTCCTTCCGCGTGAAATGATAGCTGCCTGGATTTTAGAGTAGGAACTAACCCATTGTCCTTAGAGGTGATCATTTCTGGATCAGTATCCATGTTCTGCTTAGAAGGCTCAGTCCCGTCGTTTCCATCCAATTTCCCTTGGAAATGAGTCTTACTAACGTCGCCATTGGCTTTATGTGGCTCACCCATCAACTCAGTAGTTGGAGACTTTTCAGCACTTGAAGCAGCGAAACCAGGTATTGTGGATATTGATCTGTTAATCGGTGATGGCTTATCAGGTAAAGCCACTGTAATTGGGGTCTGTAGAGGAAGTTCTGGAAGGGAAGCACCTTCATCTGCTAGGAATGATGTCTCAAGAGCTAAGTGATATGCTGCAAAAACTCCATACTGAATCACATGTTTCACCCTTTTTAGTTCATCTTCATGTGCCCCCTTGAGCAAAATCTGAAAAAAACAAAAAACAGATCAATCAGCCATATCTTAGAACTCTTTGGATTAGAGATAGAATATGCATAGTCATAGTAATAGGTCAAGGATCTCATATCTGAAACAGCAAAGAATATTGTGGAACTTACCGTACAGCCCAAAGGCTTGGGGCAACCATCAAAATACATTAACGTCTTTGCCAGTTTCTTCACACCTTGACCAGTATTAAAATGTGTCTCGACAAACTTTTCCACATGGAAGATGTCACAGTAACCCAGCTTTGGTGACGTGAGCTGGTCAACCGAAGGGACAATCTGCGCACCAGTACAGCGGGATATGCGCTCAAGAAGAGGCCTTTTTATATTCAAAACAAGAGATATGTCCTTGGCAAGAAGATACTCCTGCGCAAACCGCGAGACAGACTTCTCCACTAAGAGAATTTGGGGATTGTGAGAGTGAATTTTGGCAACAGCCATCTTCAAATGATCCATTTCCTGAAACACCAAAGATAGTCATTAGTGACAGTTATGATTTTCCTTTTCTTTTAGTCCAAGGATTCATGTCCATGATCATATAACGAAGGAAACCGATACATACCTGTTGCAACAAAGTGTCAAAACTAGACAACTGGTTAGATATTCGTTGATACTCCAGAGCTCCTCCAAGAATTAGCAGACGTGGCTTCTCGATCTTTGAAGTCATTCGCCGATGAGCCACATTTTTCTTGCAAACAACTCCTCTCACCACCATACTAATAAAAAGACATTTCATTATAATCAGTACTATAGTGCTTAGCAGTCAACCTAAAGAAATATAAATTCCAATCAAGGAGTCCTAAACACTACTAACCTCTCACTGCGACGTCCACAGGGGATGCATTTAACCTTCACATAACCTCCAGGATCCATTCCTCCACTTTTACTCGTATCCGGCTTGAGAAGTGTTGCAGCTTCCCATGATAACGATGTAATTATATCAAGCCAACCCTCTCTATCGCCTTCGTCAACCATAGGCAGATTATCAACCTCCAAAAGCTGTGCTACTAAAGCCCTAAAGTGCCCTTCAACAACGTTTTTCATAGCACCACCAGACTTCTCCCTAGAGTGGAGTTCCTTATCTTTAAAGCTATTCGATGGGCGAAGGTACCCCCAATCACCTCTATCACCTTCATCGCCTTCGTCATCAGATAACAACCCTTCTCTTTCGTCTTCTTCGTTCTCTGGCTCCGGAGGAAGCCATAAGAGCCCATCGCTCTCGAAATCTACTACTTCAGACTCAAAGGCCTCTTCACAAGTAGGGCTTCCTTCCTTCTCATCACTCCATCCATCTGCTTGCTGCCTTAGTGTATCCATTGTATCTGTATTGATTGCTTCAAGATCTTGATCAGGGGGCAAGACACTTTGGATGTTTGACCCTATGTTGTCTCCAGCATCATTAGCTACATGTGACCCATAGATACGATCAACTTCATCGAGACTGATGGAACCGTAGTAGTCATTTCCTTGAGAGTAAGATTGCGCGTAATCAGAGTTGTAATCGTCATCATCATAAGCTTCACCATCACTCCTGCCACTACAGATAAATTCATTACAGAAGCTACAAAGGTAAAGCATAAACACACATAACACAAGAAAAGCTAACCTGTTCACAAAGAACTCAACTGGATCCTGAGAGGAATGATTCCTACGCGATGATGATGATGCATTCTGCAAATCCATGTTTGAAGAGACACGACCGCTGGCTGGAGGATTTGTTTTCGAATCAACGGTGCAGTTGCTACTGTTGGAGGTGCAGTTGGAGGTAGTACTAGCAGAAGGGGAAGAGCTAAAATGAAGGCTAATAATAGAAGCTCCTTTATCAGGCGGGACTATCCCCTGTTCCCACTGTTTGTAGCAGTAGTTACAAACTCTTATCCTCCTGTCTGATGACGACTCCTCATGAGTATCCTTGGCTTCATCTGATGGAGAAGGGATAGAATTGGCAGCGCATTTGGCGCAGAAGACACGACCACAGAGGCGGCAGTGATGTCTTCGGTTGAAAACAGTGAACTGAGCATCGCATTCGTAACAGACAGGACAGCTGTGGTCAGGCATCCAGAAATCTCTAGACATGTGGGAGGAGGAGGTGGTGGAGGAGGACTCGGTCTTTCTAGGGATCCAAGATTTGACTAAATCAACAAAGCCAGGAGCTTTGGGATCTGGCGAGTCCATTTATTGAATAATCTCCAACGAGGAGAGTCATCATGAAACACCCATTTGCTTAAACGCATAAAGTCTCAACCTTTGAGTCCCTAAAAGAGGAAACTTTAAGCCAAACTTGTCTGAAAAAGGAAGTTGGGAGAGATAGAGAGGGGAGGGCAATGAGTTACCTGAAATTAGATGCTTCAGAGATCCAGACCAAGTCACACTGAGGTCACTCTCAGCTTACAGGCCCGTCTCAAGATCATTGAGATCCCTAATATAACAGTGGTATCGATTTCAGTGTCTCAAACTCGAAATTTCTCCTATGTGATTCAGGAATCAACAAAATGCGAATCGATAATAAACAAAAAACACCTAGAAACAAGCAACACTAGCTTCCGAGGAAGACTAAACTACAGGAGCAAGCAACAATTTTTTTAATACGAAAAGCAAACCAGACCAAAAGAAGAAACAAATAAGAAATTCCAAAAAGACGGTTGATTAAAAAAAAAAACAAATACAAGATAAGATTTGAAATCAAATTCGAGGAAACATATAACCATTAATCTCAGCTGAGAGAAAAAAAATGGTAAAGGGGAAGCCTTTCTTCGATTTTCTCGGAAAGCAAACAAAGAGATTACAGAAGAAGAAACAAAAAAAAAATCAAATTGATTGAAATAGGGAACAAGAGAACAAGAATTGGGAATGGTTACATGAACGAAGAATTGCAGTTTCTTGCAGCTCCTTTCTTTTTCCCCTGTCGTATTTTTTTGTGATTTGTCCAGTTTTTGTGTTCACGACTTGTCTGAAATTTTTGTTGCTTTTCTCCTCTATTTTGCTTTTTATTCACGTATTTATCATTTTATCCGACACGTACCTTAAATAATTAAATTAAAATTATATTTCACTTCGTTTACGTATATCACATATACTATATATTAATAAAATAGTTGATTATGCCGACGATATAAAATCAAAATTTAGTTAATTGTTGTCGACCAAAAATTCATCAACGATATTAGCACTGTTAATACCTTTGTTTTGCCAGACGTATTGATAATAGTGACTGTTAAGCAATCCAATTTTTTTCTGTATTAGTTTTGGCTCATGATCGTTGATTTTTTTTTATATTACCTCCACACTACAAAGCACCGTTATATCGTATTTTAGCGTATTGAACAGATAAATTACATTAAAAATCCAGGGTTGTGGTCCTCGAAATCATTTTTTAATATGCAGTATTTTAAGCGATCATCTAAGATACGAGATGCTATCTAAGCTGAGTTAATATATTAACCAATAGAACAACGAGGTCAAAAAAATAGGGAGTCGAAAATATGTACATAGGAAAGGAGAAAAAGGAGCACGTGATTTGATGATCTGTTGTCAAACATGTGAGCTTCCAAATGGATGGCTGTCAATGTACCGATGTGATCTGGTGTTAGAGATAGGACAAGAACACCTCAAAATATGCATTAATCTGCCCGTTCTCATATTCAAAAGAGACCTAATTAAGCTGATTTTTAAATAGAACAAGCAAACATTTGTTGAATCTTTTCTTCTACCATCATAGGGTCAAACACGGCTCTACTGAAACACACTGGTATGTTAACATAAGACTTTTGGACGGTAGAGAACTAGAAAGCTCAAAGGGCCTTCTGTAAATCTATAGCATCCAATAATCTTTGCGGTGCAGTCAAATCGAGCAACTACTTATAATGGTTAATGCAAAGATCACATTACAGTGTTGTAGTACATGAAAAGACAGGGAGACAAAAAGGAAAATTTCAAAAGAGTCTTCATAAACTGGTTCAACCAAGGATGGGGAAGATGCGAGCAATATGTTCCAAGGAAACATTCTCACCTGTGTTTTTCTTCAGCTCCGGATGGTTAAATTCGTTCTGCGGTAAGACGATACTTCCATCTTCCTTCGCTACAATCCATCCGCTGTTAGCCACTTGGTGCTCAATGAACTTGTCTAGAGATGCACCATCCATGTTGACAGCCTGTGTATCATTTTCATAAATAATGAGCAAGGGCATTTTATCGACAAGCAAAGGTCACCAAAATAATAGATCACCATAACTATGATGTGGAAAATTCGCAGCAGAAAAAAATATATATATATACAAGAGTGAGAGACTCAGACTTTACATCCAAAGTTCTCTACAGTTATCCTATGGGGAAAAGCAAGCCATGTGTAAAGAATCATAAGCTCAGTCAACATCATACCTCGGCAAGCACAGATCTTGGAACCTTTTGGTAGCTTAAGCTAAGAAGGTGACTTGCATACGCTTGGATAGCTTGCTCAAAACCTGCATTTCATCTCTTGGATATAAGACAATCCACACACAAATCATAATACGTAGCATAAAAAACTACTCATGACTTGTATATGAGGCGCCATTTCTAGTCGATTTTATTTTATCCTTAAGCAACTAGTTAAGATCCAGAAACTTGGACCACACGACTTATTATTATATGATTCAGCAAATTTGATGATACCTGGAACAGCCTCAAGAATGTGAGGGTTCTTGGCAGCTTCATCCCAGAACTGTTGGAACCTCCCAGTCTGCAAAAGCGAAAAAAAGTGTTGTAAAGACTCAATACACATTTTAGAGTCTCAAAAGATTCTCACAGCTAACACTGATGTCTGCATACCTCAAGGTAGTGAGAGAGAACAATGAGTGTCTTGAACTGCTCCTCCATTTGCTGCAAACACAATTCAAAACAACTCCATGAATCTTCTCCAGTACAACGAATAAGCGAGAGTGAAAGAAGATGCGTTACCACTCTTTCGGGAATCAAGAAGAGGCAAAGGCTGAAGTCTGGAGCTGGCATAGCCATAAGAGCCTTCAATAAGAAAAACCACAGAGAGTAAATAAATGATAAGTCACCAAAACAAAGTGGTCTTCTTCTGACATACCTTAACCAAGATTCGAGCCACGATATGAGTGTTCATGCGCTCAGGCTCAAACTGCATCAACAGAAACAATGCGCACAAAGTAAGAAGATGTTAGGAGAGACTTAAAAAAAATCTTGTGGAAGAGTAGTACCTGATAGAGACGAAGCAAGCATAGATTTGCATCCAGGCTATACGTTTGCGACGTAACCTGAACATTATCAATCAATCATAGATAAATCAGAATCCAGCAAAAAAATGAGTATATAGCCAATCATCGACGGCGATTTAAACCTGCTCGTTGACGTAGTTTTCGAGATCAGGTAAGATCTCGGGGTTGAAGGGATTGACGGCGACGAGCTGCTCAACGGTGTACGAGCTCTGCTCCTTTGGGGACTCCATCTCTCTTTTTTTTTTCCTTTCGATTGATTCGTTACTGTGGAGGGAGGAGAGACGGGATCTAGGGTTTTAGTGCACAAAACGACGACGCGTTATCCACTCTGGGCTGAGCAATTTCATACTTGTTCTGGTTAAAATTAGAATGGCATAAGCATATAAGGATTGTTTCGTAAATTATAATATTTTGAAGTTGAAACGACGGCGCTTTGTCATATTGATGTTCTTTCTTCGCCAACTCTGTCTAGCGGTAGCGGTGGACGTTTGGATACCCCATTCGGATTCGGATCTATTCGGGATTCAGGTTTTCGGGTTTAAATATTTCAGCCACATTCGGGTAATTCTAAATTTTGATTTGGGTTCGGTTCGGATCTTTGCGGGTTCGGTTCGGGTTCGGATAACCCATTTAGATTATTTTTAAAATTTTAATATTCATTATATGCTTAAAATTTCCCAAAATGTATAAAAAAAAATAATATATTACATATAAATTTATATAATATGTGTCAAAATACCTAAAATTAATATATAAATTGGTTTGATTTGAATATTTAGATAGAAAATCAATAGATATTTCAAGTATTTTGGTATTTTGAATATATTTTAGCTATTTTAGACATTTATTTTTAACTATTTATGTATATTTTTCAGTATTTTAGACAACTTAAAAGTATCATATATATTTTGAATGTTTTTAATATATATTAAATCTAAAACTAAGTAATATATCTAGGTATATAGATCTATTTCGGTTACATTCGGATACCCGAGATACTTCGGTTCGGTCGGGTTCGGTTTCGGTTCTTTAGATACCAACATTTTGAACCCGTTCGGATATTTAATCAATTTTCGGTTCGGGTTCGGTACTACTTTTTCGGATTGGGTTCGGTTCGCTTCTTCGGATCCGGGTTTTTGCACAGCCATAGCTCTGTCCGTCCACTGGTCAGTCATCCAAAAGGACCAAAACTTGTTTCTTTTTTTTTTAGGACTCAGACATGAGTTGAAATCACGTTTTGTATACGCAATCCAAGAACACAAACTCTATATCTTGCTTTCTTATTGGTGATTGATACAATGTTTCTTGTTTTACTGATCAGACTTCACAAGTCCAATTCTATACATTTTCAGTGTTTTTTGTTCTGAAGCCTGAACTCAGCAAAGTTCAGGATCATGTCAACTAGTAGATTATGTGAATGTTACTAGAATTATTGAATAAGATTGTAAAAATGAAATTATTTCTATTTAAAATATATATTCAAACAACGAAGTTTGACTCAATATGCACTTTACTTGTCAATACAGACCCAAAAAAAAACGAAAAAATTATGTAACAATCACTGCTTGTTGTTAGTCTTATGTAACAATCACTGCTAGACATTCTTTGTTGTTAGTCTCTCTTCACAGCTTCTTCAACGAATACGGTTCACATGAGAAAACGGCTCATGAGCTGCCTTTGGAGCTGCTTTCTTGGCCGTCTCTGGCACTCCGAAAACATTCCAGAATCTCAGCGTTTCATCTCCTGCTGCTGTAGCTACGGTGCAACCATCTGGACTCTGTAGAAACACACAGACAAATAACACAAGTTTTAGAACTGTCAAAAACTCAAACCACTTTCAGCAATACTAGATATATATAATTTGATCAAGTTTTTCTATTCACCTGAGCCATGTATAGAACTCTTGACGTATGACCAGTGAGCTCAGCCATTTTCACCATAGATGGGTACTTCCACAACGTAAGCTGGTTCTGTGTAAACCCGTGTGAGCTAAGCAACTCTCTTTCATTCTTGCTCCATAACAGCGAACAAACTTGGGAGCCAGTGTCTACTGAATTCAAGCAAGCTCCTGTGTGAGTGTTCCAGAACTTTATCGTCCTATCTCCTCCGCCACCACCAGTTGCAAGAAGATTCGCTTGGAAAGGGCACCACGCAAGGGCTTTAACCGCAGATGTATGTTCTTCAAGCCTGTGCAGATATTGAGTGGTCGAGTTTGAGGAGGCGACAGAACGATCCCATATGTGTACCACATTGTCGTTGCCACCACTCGCTAGCTGCTGTCCGGATCCTGACCACTTGAGCCCGCAAACTTCCTGAGTGTGACCTCTGTAAGTTTCCACAACGTGTGATCTGATTCGCACGTCGTTGTTGACGATCTGTCCATCCATTCCTCCTGTTGTCAGGATGTGATTGTTCCATGCCATTGTTCCTACTCTAGACTGGTGGCCACCCTTCAATGTCCTCAGCTGCAGGGAAAAGTACAGCACACATAACGTTAAGACATGAAGACAAAACATTTTGTCTAAACATAAGAAGAGAGAAGGGATTTTTGTAGTTACTTGACGGTTGGATGCAGAATCCCAAAGCTGGACTTCAGAGTTGTTGAGCCCAACTGCAACATGACGACCATCAGGTGCCCAGTTGATACTCGTGACAGGTCCTTTCTCCTCATCAATGGTGACAAGCTCAGAAGTGGACCCGCTGGAAGCATCCCACAGATAAACAGTGTGTCCCAACGCAATGGCTAGGACATTAGCACTGCCCCAGTCAAGCAGGTTGAGGTAGAAGTCGTCAACGATGTCAGGTGCATCCAATGTCCTCTCAGAGGTCTGTTAAAAGATTAAACAACAGATCAACACAACAACAACACAGTAGATACAGATCGTTTCTCTTAAAGCGCAATAACACAAACCTGAGGAATGTATCTACGAGGCTTAACGGATCTGGGCTGTTGGTGAAGAGAAGCAGAGTGGTCGGTGGGAAGCAACTCGACTGGAGCTTGAGGTTTGTTTCTGAAGGCGAGAATCCGAGTGTGGTTCAGGTTCATCGTCTCAGCGAGTTGCTTCCTGTAGGCCTCTCTGGATGGTGAGCTTACCGCTGCTGCTGCCTGATCTTTCCCGTTCCTTCCTTCGGTAAGGGCGTAGTGAGCATAGTCGAAGTCCATGGCTGATCTGTTGGGTATGAATCTGTCAAGCTGATAGAATTAAAAAAAAAAAGCAAATCAATACACATGATCAGTTTCTTATTACAAAACCCACATAATCAAAACAATTCGTTCATCCAATATCTGAAACAAATCTAGATGCAAGATAAACAATAACCCCCAAATCAAAACCCTAATTCTTAATTGCAAAAAAGGAATCGACTTTTGAGCAATTGAAAAGAGAATCCGCAAATTCGAAACCCTAATTCTCAGATGTCAAAACGGAATCATGTAATGGTGTCGGATCTGAGCAAACTTACGTTTTCCTTGGAACTCTTCCTGGGAAGGAAGTGTTCTTGAAGAGGGCAACGAGCTTGAGCCTTCAAGTGCGTAGATGTGTTCATACCTGCATCCATTGTTAACACAAACACACAAACACACAAAGAAACAGAAAGCACGATAATACACGAAACGGATTACAAGATCTCAATTAAATCAAATGAAGCAGTAAATTCGAGCAGAGAGAGAGAGAGAGAGAGCGAAGAGTTGTTGGTAAGCTGATGATGCGAGATGAGAGCAGATTGAATTGGTGGAGAAACCTGTGAAACTTAGGCGTTGATTTATACTACAAAGCGGCAGAGTCAGATTAGGGCTTCGTTTGTCCCCAATTCTCTAATCGGAAAGTCCGTAACGGCTATATTTTTCGAGAGACGTTTCAAATTTATATAAACCGGGAATGCCCATCTCTAGGTTTACATAACCAAACCAAAATTAACCGGTTATGTTAAAACTGAACCAAAAGATAAAGTCGATTCGGTTTAGCTAGGTGATGATTGTTTAACTGGTTTTTGGATTTTAGTTTTTGACTTTTAGATTTTGGTTGTTAGATTTTAGATTGTTTGTAGTTTTTGAAATGGGTTTTGGTTTCCGTTTTTCAAAACCTACTTTATTATCCAATCAAGATTTTGAAAAAAATAATTCTTTAAAAAATAGGAAAACTGGTTTTTGAATTAACTGCTCAATTGTAAAGAGAAATCGAAAACTGGATTTTACTATATTAGATGAATTGATGAATTGATACCATATTAGATGAACTGATGTTGAACAGAAACAATCAGAGATCACACTCTCATGAGAAAGAAGGAGATGAACTGATGTTGAACAGAAACAATCAGAGATCACACTCTCATGAGAAAGAAGGAGATGAACTCAAAATATGAGAATGAATATTATTTCTGTTAAATGTAAAATGAAGGTGTACAACTAATTATATACAATCATAATCTATCCGGTATAAACCGGTTCTAACTAACCAAACCAACTATAACTATATACACTCTAATAATCATATGGCGGCGCCGGTCCAAATCGACGCACCGTTAGGTTAAAAGGAGCGCCATTGAAGTGCCGATCGAACAGCGTATCCATTTCTTCGTAGACGAGCCACTCTCCCCTTGAACGCTGAACGATTGCAGCCACTGCATCTCCTTCGCCGATGATCTCGTCTTGGATATTGTGTTCAGCCATTGTCGACAAATCTTGATTCTCTCGTATTCCTTTTCTTTTGGATAAAAAAGTGAACTGTGATTTGAGATAGAGATCGAGCGGTAATTAATATCTAAAAAGGGTAAACATTCGCACACTTAACCAAGCCCCAATAACCGATAATAAATATTAAACCGAGCCAATAAACCAAACTCACATTTGTCTGGTCCGGTCCAACCTTTCTCACTAAATAATTAATTATTGCGTCTATACTGACATGACTAAGGGGAGGTGTATTGAATCTGAAATTTAAAGTAATTTGTTTTTTAATGAGTTTGTAAATGATTGCAGGAGAATTAGAGAATTTGGTGTGATTTTTGTTAAAACACTCTAGAAACTCATCTAAAATAGTGAGATTTAGATTTTTATTTTTATAACTAAGAAAATCCCCTCAAACACTCTATAAACAATTAAAGTACTCTAAAATCTCTAATTTAAATTTTGTTCAATAATAGTGGATTTCAGAGTATTTTATGAAATGTCAAGTTCAATAACATTGAATTTTAAAGTATTTTTTAAAATCGACGTTTGAATAACAGTGGATTTATCATTTTTAATATAAATTATTGAAACTCTTAGTTGAATACATTTGTCCCGCAGAGTCTCATGTTGTGATTAGATAAAATGCGTCAAACCTAATATGTCCCTGTAGATATTATTATTAACAAAACTTACACGCACCAATAGATTCCAAGAAACTGTCTCACTGCGCCGACCAACGTCTATTAAACAAATAATTTAAAGAATTTAAATCGTTACCGAAATTGAAAGTATACATACAAAACTATACATACACATATATTTTCATTTTGTAGTTGTAAGTGTGAAATAAAAACAAATTAAGCTCAACTAGATGTTTTCATTTTCATATTCTTGAAAATTGTGAGCTTTTCCAATAGCAAAGTTTTGATTTTGAATCAACTTAAAAAATGTATGAAAAAGTAAATATTTTACTTATTAGTAATTATATATCATAATAACCATTTCGGATATATACCTTATATTGGTTCTTATATCGATGATTTATAAAAAAAATAACATAAATTATTTTTTCATACATTTTTAAAATAAAATTATTAGATTAAACTAATTAAAATAAAATTATTAGATCAAATTACAAATTTTAAACTCTTCGAAGTTCAAACAATACTAGATTGAAAATTAAAATGAGAATGAGAACGGTCCAACGGAGGAGATTGACACATTCGTAGTCGGCCTTTGAGGCAAGCCATATTCATGACGCTATGGATATAGAACAGCGTAACGCTAGTAAGTTCAGCATCGCCGTTAACTTGCTCTCTCTTGAAATTTTGAGTTTTTTTTTGTTGTTGCTGCTTATAATTGAAAGAAAAACAGATTGTGAAAGTGAGAGGACTGTCTCTGTTTTTCCTTACTTATACAATGGGTTATGAGGTCGGTATCAAGTCCTAGACGAAATCCCCATTCTCCATTTTCTCTTCATTGTATGAATTGTGGTTGTGGTTGAATAAAGCTTTAGGTAGTCTTGGAACCAGAAGCCACTCGGCTACAATAGCTGTTGAGCTGGAGATATTATGGAATCCCAGCTGGATTGTAAAATGTAGCTATCGACAGTCTACTTCCCTTCTTCATCGTCATCACACAGTGTACAACACTCTTGTACGTACCTTCCGTTACTCAAAAACTGGACCTTCTCATTATGTGTCCTTGAGGGAGACCAATATTTTCACACATGAGTTTGGAGAGCCTTTCTGCAAACTTGTGCAGTTGAGAAACATATTCATCCATTGTCTTGCTGCAATATAAGTTTTATCCCCACACATTGTTTATTATAATAGGCAAGACATATAAATGGTAAAAAAATTGTCTAAATAAAGAACTGGTAAAAAGTTTGGATACATAATTTTGTAGTTACTTACATGAGTTCATCTGAAATGTTTGGGACTTTGGATATGTTTGAAGTCGGCTTATGCCAAATGAAGAAAGTGCTTTCCCAATCAGCATCTGAGGTTTTGCCTTCACTCAAAGCCTTGACCATCTCTGACTGGTGAAACTTCTCTTTCAAATGCTCCTCATAATGAGAGTTAATCAGCTTCTTTACTTTCTCCATCAATTCTGTATCATTCCATGATAATCAACCTGTACGTTATAGCTCCACACTTACGATATACTCAAGAACTGGATATAGGAAAATTTATGTATGCGTTTCATAAAATATATGATTTTTGGATAAAAATATATACATACCATGAAGAAGCCCCACTTATCACATGCATGATCAAGAAGTGACATGGTCTTGTTTCTCTTTTCTCCATCCAGTCTACTAAAATCAATAACTGGAATCTCCATCTCTCTCTCTTTGATTTAACCCATCTTTTTGTTTTGCTTTTTGTTCAAAATTGATTGAGTAAGTTATTAATTTAAGGAGTATTTATTGGCATGGGTGAGAGGAGGTCTCTTTTTCGTTGGGAGGCATAGTTGCCTACTTGGAGAGGCAAAACCATTTGCTTCTTTCAATACTAGTTTTAAACTTTGGACGTGTCATAACAATTAAATAAAATGAACAGAAGTATAAGAATCTGCCTTGAAAATTTAAAATGAACTATAGGATTAAAGAAAAGTCCAAGTTCAGTCCACACAACCATGTGATCGAAAGTTTTGAATTTTCTATTATGATTTCTTCTAAACTAACTTATAAAAATTTTGTTTATATAACTTGTTTTATCTTGTGGACACTCCTTGGACAAATGTTGGAGTATTAATTAGGTTTAGAGTGTGATATAATGATATTCCCAATATTCTTTTGAAGGTTGTGTGTAGAATTGAATACGGTTGATCCTTGTGTTACGAAGAGCACTATCATCATAGAGTTGTTCATGAATCCATGCATTTATCGTAACTACATGGATGTGTAAATTATTCATTATTAGTAAAATAATAATAAAAACCAGCATGATAATTTTTGTTGTGATCAACTCGAATCCGAGGAACTGGACTTCCAAAGCTTTTCAGCTCATATGCAACTGCATTACCAACTGATGATGAACACTGACCATTTCCCGGCCCAGCCAGCAAACATTATGTACCAACTCAACTATATATATATATACTATAACAAAATAAATGATTAAAACATTCTATAATCGAAGTTAGTAATCTATCACTAGATCCATTTTTGTCAACCTTTTGAGTCCAGATGACCATCCTAAAGTTGTCGCATCCGTGGTACTCCATCATCTTATATCATTCAGTAACTTTAAAAACTGAATGAGATATCATTTATTAAAATAAAATGAAAATTTGTTGTTTTCTAAAATGAATTTCAATAACAAGGGAAAAACTAGTTTCCCTAAAAAATTAGGAAATCTAAATTACTAAAATCATGATTGGATAAAAAACAGTTTTTGTAAAATCAAAAACCAAAAACTAGTTTAAAAACTATAAACAATCAATTTCTTAATTAATGTGTATACATCCCCAACACAAACAAGCCATGCCTCCGTGATTATATTACCACAACACGGCTTTCGTGAGAAATATACACAACAGAGAAAGATTCTTACGTTAACCTTTATATACAACTTTTCATCTAAGCATATACTTATTTGAGCCACCTGGATCACCACTTCCTGAGGTTTAAGCAAGAGATAAGGCTTTCCTTTTGTAAGTCTCACCTATTACAGGTTGCTGGCTCACTTTAGTTTCAACATCATAACAGTTAATGTATCTCTTAGGAGTTCTTGAAGAGGTTGCAGTAAAATCTTTAGCTCAAGTCTTCTCTGCATGCCCACATTTCCTGAAGAAATAACAGGTGGGTTTCTCACATCAGGTATCTCCATCAAAGATCAGCTTTGTTAGACCAATAAATCACTCTCCTGTAGAGAATGATCTTGCACAAACTTGTCCAAAACAAGTGTTCCATGGATCAACCAAGTAACTAGTTAGCAATGTTTTGGTTTATTGCAGATGAATATATAAATAACACTTGTAATCATTTTAATACAAAGATTAAGAAGAAGATGGACAAAAGCAGATGGTGGAAACTGTACATAGAAACCTTATTACAAAGCATAGTATTAACAAACACTAGTAGAAGCTTACACTAACTCCCTAAATAAGTTACAGTTGAAACATTTCTCAGCAGCTTTCATGCTTAATGAGTTAAGAGAGGTCATCCTACAGATGCTTGAAGGCAGTGTCAAAAGATCATCACAGTGATCTATTGTCAGATCTCTCAACTTTGGGAAGATACTGGAGACGTCAACTCCAGTTTGATCAAAACTGTTATTGATCTTGCAGAGAATCAGAGACATCTTGTGGAGATGTTTCATGGGGATTGTTGTGTTGTAGAGCTCAGGGACGTGAACACTGAAAAGTTATGGAGAACAGCAGGGGACATGCCGTTGTTGATAAACACTAGGAACCTTAGTCGGATCATCTTGCTGAGGAAAGGAGGCAAAATTTGTCTGAGGAAAAATTCAATATTAGAATCTCTGCCTTAGGGAAGTCCATGTCAAAGTTAGACCAATGCATGTCTCCCATTTCCCCTGCAACAAAAACACAAATCCAATCAACATTACGATCCTGGTTTATATGGGCGATTGCAGTTATAAGAAGATCACTTGCAATTATGAATAGAGGCTATCTGGGCATTGTATGGCTCATCACTGTTCCTTCCCCATTCTCTTGGAAGGCTTGACTCTTGTTTCGGCATCAGCAATCGCTGTCTTATGTTTACTTTCTCGCAGAACATCATGATGTGTCACAAATACATCATAGTAGCTTGCGTACAAAGAGCCAAGCCTGAAGTGATAATAATAGCATAAAGCTTCAGATCATATAAAGAGTGAAGAGCTACAACTAATGTGAGCACTTACCGTGGATCTTCCTCAAGGGTAAGGAGATTCTTGTGTGACAAACCAACAAGAGTGGCAAAAGCAACTTACTCGTCTAGATCATGCATCTCAGTCCACATGTTGATGAGAACATCAACAGGAATCTTCCTGTCTTTAGGAAATGCGCCAAGATCCAAGAAACACTCTCTGGCTGTTGAATCTAGATCTTCTAGACTAGCTTCCATGCGATGAAGCAACCTAGTCTCGTGAGTTTCATCAGTAGGTTCACCTCTTGATAATCTCAGCAATGCCCCCTGCCAATACTGTTCAGGGCGGTCTTTTAGTGAAGCGCCCGTAACTTTGAGAGCCAAAGGTAGACCTTTACACTCACCAGCAACCTGAGGATCGAAAAAGCATTTAAATATACATCACACTAGCCATGATTCAGTTATAGAAGAGAAAAGACATTAACAATACCTTCTTGACAAGGTCTTTGTCGAAACCAGGGGGAACAGACTTCTGACCAAACGCACAGAGACAGATGAGAGATATAGCTTCATATTCCCTTAGTACTTCCACATCGTAGGTAGCATTAGGCTCTACGAGTTTGGACCGTGAAACCACAAGAGTTGTGCAACCAGGAAGGTTAGACGTCAAGTGGTCCAAAGCTTCCCTTGTCCAAACATCATCAAGAATCACCAGCTTCTTTGTTTTAACCCCACCGTCATACTGTAAATTCCAGTTTGGAACATGATTTACACCTTCATAACCAGTCAAAAACCCCCATATATGTATTCTCAGCTCGTCAAGCATCGGAGATTGTGATACAGTCAGAAACAAAATCCTGTTCTCGAAGAAACAAAAGGCAGTGATTTAACAAAAAGTCAGAACCAATGTTTTCAGGTGGCACCTAGACAACAAAGGTCATAACCGAATTTTTTTTTTTTTTAAATCCGATTTAATTATCTCCAATTGGTTTAATCATCCTACATCAGTTAAAACTGGTGTAAATTAGTCTAGTTCCACATAAGTTGATTTAAATCGGCTAAATCAAATAACGATGTTTGTGTAAATTTACAAATCTGTATGATTTCGTTTTTTTTTGTATATCTAAATTTTTTTAGTTCATCAAAGTAATTTTACAACTAATAATAAAAAATTAAAATATCTTATATAAATATATAATAAAAAATAATTTATTAACTTCAGAATAATCCACCTAATTACTTAATACAAATGCTCTAACGATTTCTTGAATGTGGGTCCGAACTTTTAACCAGAGGCAGGGGACACGAGAAGATACTTACATCGGACTTCATTGTCACGCTCACGCTCAAGGTCTCTAGCAAGAGTGGTCTTACCGACACCACCCATTCCACTAATCCCACCTTCCTCTTTCCCATCTCCAACCCAACCCCAAACTTCTCATCGCCATCACTCGTCTCAATCTCCATCGCAGCCTCAGCTATCTGCATCGCATCTCTTATCATCCCTCCTCCTCCAATCTTCATAGACCCTAACTGTTCCGCGAGGCCAGTGAGGCTCCTCTCAACTCTATCAAACCTCACATCGGCGTTATTAGCCCGGGGCTGATGAACATCAGCTAAGATGTGAACGAATATATGATTCTTCATAAAGTCAGAGATCGACTTCCCAAGCTTCTCCATCTTCCTCAATGAGTTTCTTGTTTTTCTTTAGTTTACTAACGAGCTTGACGGTGACGAGTAAGCTCCACGCCGCTGTACTGTGTCTCCTGGATCGTAGGCTGGATGGTCTCGATCGAGGTGATGAGTTTCTCGGCGATGCTTTTGTAACTCCATCCTTTGCCGGAGATCTAGAACGAGCTGTTTCAGAAGCTCATTCTTAATTTCGCCGGCGAAAAAATCGTTTTCGGTGACGGCCATTTTTAGTGGAGATAAGTGAGTGATCAACGTTACGTTTTAGTAGGAGTTCTAAGAAATAAAAGAAAAGATAAAATCATTAAAGCAAAAGAGAGAAAGAGTAAAAGTCGTAAAAACTCAACTCTTATAGCATGTTTATCGCAGGTTTCTCAAGTTGGAGTTTTTATCGTAATATAAGATACGGTCTCTTAGCTTTTAACTAAAAAAGCTAAGAGACGTCTTTTATATCTCTTATTTAAAAGACGTCTCTTAGCTTTTTTAGTTAAAAGCTAAGAGACCGTATCTTATATTACGTTAAGAACCCCAACCTAAGAGGCCTGCAATAAACATGCTCTTATATCTCTTATTTAAGAGACGTCTCTTAGTTTTTTTAGTTAAAAGCTAAGAGACTGTATCTTATATTACGCTAAAAACCCTAACCTAAGAGACCTGCAATAAACATGCTCTTAGAACCGGTACAGATGGCAAAAGAACATATGTTGCTTTGTTAACTTTTCAATAGGTTCTAAGAAATAAATATACAATCATGTAGTTAGAATATTATTATATTTTTCTCTTTTAGAACTCCTTATAGTTTTACCGATAATGTTGTTCTAAGCAGTCAATGTTATAGATGGGAGGATCTAAGACCATCCCCATCGGGAGTCTCTAAACTAAGATTTTAAACAAAACACAAAAATAAATAAATGGAAAAAGATAAAAAGATATGGGAGTTTTAGGCTATGATTATCCCTAATAAACCCATCCAATGGGTTTCTTAGTTTAAAAAAAAAAAAATTAAAAAGCAAACCAATCGCGGATCGCCACGTGTCAGTGGGGTCCGTGAACAGTGTAAGAAACTCACTAAAATCGGTTCTTAATTAGTAGTTTTTGTAACCGGTCCTTAAGGGTTTTGTGGGGGACCCACGCACTAAGAAACTCACTAAGGACCTCGGATAATCATGCTCTTAGAGTCGGAACCCTCATGTGTCACTTTCCTATTGGTCTCTGTGTTGTCTCTCTCCTTCTCCTTGGTCGCATTTTTATTTTGATCCAAAATCAATTTTTCTCTTCTTCCTCCGATCTCAATCACTCATCCTCTGTCGATTCTGATCCGGATCTACTTCTTAGAATCAAGAAACCGACGTCCCTCTCTTCTCTTTGTTGTTGCGTAAGGACAGCCTTATCCAAGGTCCGATCAATCTGAGAGCTGGAGTAGGTGGAGGTCCCGACGGCGGACGTCTGAGAAGTTCATTGATAAACAGTATTTGCAGTCTATGGCACAAGCTGTTCATGCTTTCGATCTAAACATGCGAATAGTCTTCTGGTGAGCAGTTCCATCTTGTGAATCTCTCTAGTTTGATTCTATATGTGATTCATGTGTTGAAGGTTTCTGCATTGCTATCTTCGTGTGATATGTTATGACTTAGTTACGAATTTGGTGATATGATTGTTTCAGGAATGCTATGGCGGAGAAGCTTTGTGGCTACTCTGCAGCGAAGCAGTTGGGGTGGGGAGAATCCAATTAGTGTTATTGCAGTAGGTCGTGATACTACTTTCTCTGTGAATATTGCTAGGCGTTGTGTCCGTGGAGAGAGCTGACTACATTAAAGGCGCAAGAAGGTGAAACGAGCTTTGCACCAGCAAGGTATAGTTTTGCAAACTTGTCCTTGACTCTGATCAGCCTATACAAACTGCTATAGCATCAAAGATATCAAACTTGGTTAGTTAAGTTATAAGTTGCATATTATTCGCAGGTGAGAGTAGTACTATACTCTCTGAGGGTGGCAGTGGGGATAGCCATCAATCAGATCATAGTGTCTTCGGTGCGACTCACTCAGACCACAGGGACGATGCAGCATCAAGTGGTGCCAGCGGGATTTTGATGTCGGTTATGATGCGAAGAGAGAAGAGGGATTCCCGTCACTTCAAACGGATGCGGTTTCCACGAGGAAGCAGATTTTGCTGTATACACTTGGTTTTATGACCACAAGCCACTAGTAAAGACCAAACTGATTAATGGTCCCAGCTACCAGGTATGCTACTAATGCTTAATACTTTTGCTTTCTCTCGTGTAGTTTCCTGGTTCTAATCACAAAAGACCGCTTGATCTTGTAGTTTCCTGGTTCTAATCACAAAAGACAGCTTGATCTTGTAGTTTCCTGGTTCTAATCTCAATTTTAAATCTACTTTAAAAAGAATTTTATTTAAGAATCCCTACGAGGTTCTTCCATTGGACGAGTCAAAAATAATTTCCACTAACAAAGGTTCTTGACTAATCAAATCACATTATTGACCACTAATTTAATCATAAGAGCCCATTGGAGGTTCTAATTGATGGACTTGCTTAAGTCCTAACTGAAATTTCCTGGTAATTTCGCAGTGACAATGACTTATAAGAAAGAAAGAAAGAAAGAGGATCCCCCCTGACCATGGAAAAGATGGTGACTGTTCTGGATTGGAGATTTAAACTTCCATTTCAATATTTATAAATTTTGGTTCACAGGTTCAGATTTTTGCAGATTTGATTCGGATTCAAACCATTTAAATTACATTTAAAAAAAATTTAAAAATTCAAATATAATTTGCAAGTGGCTGTACTGTGTACATAATAATTTGTTGCTAAAGACTTCTTTATTTTTTGAGGTCAAGTCATTTCCTGACGAAATAACAAGTGGGGTCTCTCACATAAGGTGTATCGTGTATCACCATCAAAAATCAGTACTTCAAGCTCAGACGCTCATTTGAACTTGAAGACCAATAAATCACTCTCCTGTAGAGAATGGTCTTGCACAAACTTGTCCAGTAACTAGTGTTTCATGGATCAACCCAATAACTTGTTAGCAATGTTTTTGGTTTTTAAACTGCAGAATTTATATATATCACACTTTTGATCAATCTAACACAAAGATCAAGTTGGTGCAAAATGTGCAGAGAGACCTTATTACAAAAGCATAATTTTAACTAAATACTAGGAGAAGCTTACACTAACCTCCAAAACAAGTTACAATTTCTCAGTGAGTCTACGGTTTTACTCGTCGAGCCAATCTAAACTGAAACATTTCTCAGCAGCTTCAATCTTTAACCCTGGAACGGCCCTCTCAACTTCTTCCCATATAAACGCAACGTCCTCATCGCAAATCACATGGCGTAGGGACTCCAACGAAACAGCGGAGCTCACTCTACCAGCGATGTAGCATTCTCTCATGTCAATCTTTTCAAGTGTCTTTAGCTTTCCTATATCCTCCGGAAGACAACTCAGGCTAACACACTGCGAGATGTCGAGGTACTTAAGCTGAGGAAGCTCGCAGATTTCATCAGGTAATGCCTTTAGCTCGGGGCAAGCATATAGCCTCAGAAGCTCAAGAGCTTGTAGCTTGCTTAGGTTCTTAGGCAATTCACCGAGGCGTGGACAGTTTGTTATGCTTAATGAGTTAAGAGAGGTCATTTTGCAGATGCTTGAAGGCAGTGTCACGAGATCATCACAGTGATCTATCGTCAGGTCTCCCAACTTTGGGAAGATACAGGAGACGTCGACTCCGGTCTGATCGAAACTGTTATTGATCTTGCACAGAATCAGAGACATCTTGTGGAGATGTTTCAGGGGGATTGTTGTGTTGTAGAGCTCAGGGACGTGAACTCTCTCGAGCCAGAGACTCCTTAGTTTCGACAAGTTGGCAAACATTGAAAAGTCACGGAGAATCGCAGGGGACATGCCGTTGTTGATGATCACGAGGACCTTAAGCCGGGTCATCTTGCTGAGGAAAGGAGGCAAAACATACTTGTCCGAGGAAAAATTCAATATTAGAATCTCTGCCTTAGGGAAGTCCATGTCAAAGTCAGACCAATCCATGTCATCCATTTCCCCTGCAACAAAAACACAGATCCTATCAACATTGTGATCCTGGTGAGTATAGCATAAGAGAACCTAGTAATATAAAATATTGCAGTTATAAGATCACTTGCATGTATGAATAGAGACTATCTCTGCATTGTATTCCTCATCACAGTTCTTTCCCCATGTTTTCGGAAGCTCTTCCTCTCTTTTTGGCATCAGCAATCGCCTTCTTCTGTTTACTTTCCCTTTGTTGGATAAATGAAGTGCCAAGTCACGCAGAACATCATGCTGTGTCACAAATACATCATAGTAGCTTGCATACGTAGAGCCAAGCCTGCAAAATTAATATAAAGTGATGATGATTACATAAAACTTTGAATCATATAAAGAGTTTAGAGCTACAAGTAAGCTTGGACACATTTATCCGGAACCGAAGAACCAAACCAAATCGAAAACAAGATTCGGTTAAAGTTCAGATATTATAAATTACCCGAATGAATCTTATATCTCTGGAATTGAAAATTTAAAACTGAATTGAGAACCGAACGGGTATCCAAATTTGTATAATATAATTTTAAAATAATAAAATAGTTGCGCTCAGTTAGTTATAAATATCATATCAACTAGTTTAAACTTTAAAATAATAAAAATATTTTAAAAATATTATTTATAAACCAAATAACAAAAAAAAATTATCAGAATAATTTTTATCCGAAATATTTAAAACTATCTGAATTAGCCGATATTTTTATCCAAAAATCCAAAAATACAAATTATCTGAGTTTTTCATCCGAATTAACCGAAAAACAGAACCGAGCCGAAATCAGATTGGACTCAAAATTGTCTTGGATATTAGTTGGTTCCCAACTTTATTATCCGAACCGAACCAAAAACTAAAATAACCAAATTGGATTTTCTACTACTCGAACGGATCATATATTTCTATAACCAAAAACCGAAATAAAGTGAACCGATACATGAAATGCTCAGGCCTAGCTACAAGTAATGTGATCTCTTACCGTGGATCTTTCCCAAGAGTAAGGAGATTCTTGTGTGACAAATCAACAAGAGTGGCAAAAGCAACTGCCTCGTCTAGATCATGTACTTCAATCCACATGTTGATGAGAATATCAACAGGAATCTTCCTGTCTTCAGGGAATGCGCCAAGATCCAAGAAACACTCTCTGGCTGTCTCGTCCAGATCTGCTAGACTAGCTTCCATGTGATGAAGCAATCTAGTCTCGTGAGTTTCATCAGCAGGTTCACCTTTTGATAACCTCTGCAATGCGCCCTGCCAATACATTTCAGGGCGGTCTTTTAGTGAAGCGCCCGTAACTTTGAGAGCCAAAGGTAGACCTTTACACTCACCAGCAACCTGAGGAGGATCGAAAAAGCATTAAATATACATCACACTAAGCCATGAATCAGTTATAGAAGAGAGAAACAATTAACATTACCTTCTTAACAAGGTCTTTGTCGAAACCAGGAGGAAGAGATTTCTGACCAAACGCACAGAGACAAAAGAGAGAGATAGCTTCATCTTCCCTTAGCACTTCAACATCATAAGTAGCATTAGGATCTGCGAGTTTGGACCGCGAAACCACAAGAATTGTGCAACTAGGAAGGTTAGAAGTCAAGCTGTCCAAAGCTTTTCTTGTCCAAACATCATCAAGAATCACCAGCTTCTTTGTTTTAACCCCACCGTTATACTGTAAATTCCAGTCTTGAACATGATCTACACCTTCACAACCGGTCAAAAAACCCCATATATGTGCTCTCAGCTCCTCAACTAGCGGGGATTGTGATACAGTCAGAAACAAAATCTTCTCAAAGTAACCTGACAACCAAAAAAGGAGTGTCATTTAACCATGGTTATAAAAATGAATCTAAAATAGTCTACATATGTTAAATTAAATAATAATGTTAATACAAATTCACCACATTTTTCTAGCAAAATAGTCTAAATAAAAAAAATTTAGAATGAACCATTAGAGATGGTTTTAAGCTACAAATCAATCATACTTGAAATAATTTAAAAAAAAAATCTGATCTATACGATTTAAAGTAGTTTAACCCGTTATAAATCTGTTTAAATTGATCAAAATTAGTCTAAATCTGTTAAATTAAACAATAGTATTAGTACAGATCCACAAATTTGTCTATATTTTCTATTTTATATATCTAATTTTGATATCAGGTGTGAATCGGACTCTTCGCATCTCATCAAGGCTCTAAATGCGACGGTGGAACCCCCAGAATTGTACGGGATCGTATCAGATGTTAGGATTGTTTGTAACTCTTTCGACTCTGTTTCTTTTGTGTGGATTCCTAGTGGAAGGAACTCCAATGCTGATTGACTAGCAAAACAGGCTTTGGGCCATGTATGTACTCTGATGATTTAAGTTTAACGAAGTTGTGTTCCAAAAAAAAAATATCTAATTTTGATAATATATTAAAATAATTTTCTATATAATTAGAGCCAAAAGTTTAATATCTTATACAAACGTAAAATATATATAAAATTAATTAATAATTTGTTAATCTTTAAGTTATCTGGTTATCTACTTCTTGAAAAAATGGATTTAACCAAAAAAAAAAAACAGAACCAGAGACACAGGACACGACAAGAATACTTACATCGGACATCATTGTCACGTTCAAGGTCTCTAGCAAGAGTGGTTTTACCGACACCACCCATACCACTAATCCCGAAAAGACCTCCTTCAGCGTTGAACATCATCTTCTTCACCTTCCTCTTTCCCATCTCCAACCCAACCCCAAACTTCTCATCCTCACTGCTCGTCTCAATCTCCATCGTAGCCTCGGCTATCTTCATCGCATCCCTTATCATCCCTCCTCCTCCGATCTTCATAGAACCTAACTGCTCCTCGAGGCCAGTGAGGCTCCTCTCAACTCTATCAAACCTCACGTCGGCGTTGGCCCGGAGCTGATGAACATCAGCTAAGATATGAGTCAATACCTGATTCTTCATAAAATCAGAGATCGTCTTCTCAAGCTTCTCCATCTTCTTCGCTAGTGTGAACTGTCGATACATGTTCCATCGACGGGAGCTCAAGACTCTCTCAGTGAGTTTATGGCCTTTCTCGAGGGTGCTAAAGAGCATACCGATCTGAGCTTGGCGGTGAGGAGGAAGCTCCACGCCGCTGTATAGAATCTCCTTGATCGTGGGCTGGATTGTCTCGATCAAGGCGATGAGTCTGTCGGCGATGTTTTTGTATTTCCATGCTTTGGTGGATATGGAGAAGAGCTGTTTCAGAAGCTCCGTCGCTATTTCGCCGGCGAAAAAATCGGTGACGGCCATGGTTTTAGTGGAAGTGAGTGGATTAGAGAGATACGTGGTCGATGTTTATATATATGGGAGGATCCAACTCCAACGGAAATTTCCTGGCAGATTCGCAGTGAGAGTGACATTGTAATTAAAAGACAAGGTGAGGAAGAAAGAACATGGAATTCGACCGAAAAGAAAAAAGAAAGAACAAGGAACACGCTCACAAAAAGACATATGTGAAGGGATATGGTTTTCTTTGCGTCTTTGTGAATTAATTAAAAAATATTTTAAATATATTATTAAAAAAGTAACACAAAAAGGAAAAAATTATAAAACATCATAAACTATTTTTTTTTTAATATTTAATATTTAAGTTTGAGTTTAAAGATTAAGATTTATAATTTGTTATCTAGAAGTTTAGAATTTATAGTAATTTAAACATTTTACCATTTAATTAATACTATTTTAAGAATTTATTTTATTTCAGATTTTTGTTATAAATTATTTTTGTGTGTGTTTTAAGTCAATAAAATAAAAAATCACAGACAAAAACAAAAAAATCAGAAAAAGATGAGAAACCAAGCCAATAAAACCTAAATTTAACTAGAAAAATATAGTATAAAGAGGAAAATAAAACACTGCTAGTTACATAAAATGATAATCAAATGTAATATATAAAAGAAAATCAAATAGAAGTTATTATGAAAAAATATATATAAAAATTTCGAAAAAGAAAACCTTCAACAACAAAAAATTCAAAATGATGATTAACAAATTGAAAGAACTACGATTGAGATTTGAGAATCTAAATTTGTATCTTTTCAATATTTAACCTAAAAAGTTTAAATGAAGAATTTTGCATTTCCATAAAAAGAAATTATAACACATTATGCTAAGAAACAAAAGAGTGACAAGGAAAGAAATTTATACGAAAGAGATTACTAATCGAGTTTTTCTAAATCATTTAATTTAAGAAAAGGAAAGAGAGATTCATATTTTCCACACACTATCACATCGTGTAGGGCATCAAATGGTCTACATAATTATTGTTGCTTGTAAGTCTTCCTCATTTTCCGAGGTCAAGTCTACTACATAAAAATATAAAACAAGAGTAATTGATAAAAATGCACTCAAAAGCCCATATAATTTGTTATATATTTTTATTTTTTTTTAATATTTTTTATGACTATACCTTTATCTCTATCTTTCTTTTTTTTTTCCCTTTTACGTGTTATAATATCTTTATCTCTCGTATAGATTCTTCGAATCATCTTCTAATTCAACAAAAATCTTTATTTTTTTATTCTGATTCTTTTGACATCCATAATGATAATCTTATTATCTCACCCCAATTTCAATGTTTCTAATTTCGACTCACAATCAACCTTTTGATAATATATACGTTAATAAGTATTTTATTACTTACCTCATATTATTTAGATTTTAATGGATTCTTAATCGATATATGAAGTGTTAGCTGTTACAAATAGTTTTGGGTAGGGGTGTTCAATCCGGATATCGGTTCGGTTTAGGTTCGGTTTTTTCGGTTTTCGGTATTTCGGTTAGTAAAATATAACTACCATTCTAAATCCATATTTACTTCGGTTCGGTTCGGTTTATATACCGTCGGTTTTCGGTTTATTCGGTTTTATACCAAAAAACATAATTATTTAGTTTGAGATCATATTATATGAATTTTAGAGTCATATTGTCAATACAGTCATTTATTAAAAATATATTACATGTTCAAATAAATGAACAAAAAAGTAAAAATGCTTCTACCGTCAAATAAAATAATCAAATCTATAACTAAAATCAAAGCTTCAAATTTTGAAAATAAAAATATGAAACAAAACAGAAACATGAAAGAAAAGTTTTTCCACTCTTCCATATTTAGTGTTCATTAAAGTCATGTTTTTTCAATCGAACACGAAACTCTGTTTGTTTACAGATAAGAAAAAAGTTGTGAAAATTTTTCATTAATTATTGTCCATCAAATTTATAATCTTCATATTAATTTAGTGAAGACTAAAATAAAGCAAAAAGATCAAAAGAAAACTTAGAAAATAAAATGTCTGAATTGCGATGTATTGTTATTTAATTATAGTTCACGTGTTTTACAAATTAAGGTTCTTTATTACTATAAAATTATGGTAATAGTTATTAACACAAATTTAACTTATGTAACAAATAGATTTTCATGTATTGTTATAAAATAGATACATATTTACATGTTTCTACTTTTAATCGGTTTTGTTCGGTTTATTCGGTTTAATCGGTTATATACCAAACCATATCCAAATCCTACGGTTTTTATAAAATTATATCCATTCGGTTTATATGGTATATACCAAAACCAAACCATATTGTCTATTTCGGTTCGGTTCGGTTCGGTACGGTTCGGTTTTACCATATTGAACAGCCTAGTTTTGGGGCTATTTGATAGATAACTAATTAATTATTAATAGTTTCATTAACTGATATATGATTTGTTAGTCGATACATTTGTTTGATACATGGATTGTTAGATGATAATGAAATTATTAGCTGATATGTTAGTTGATATGTAAATTGTTACCTGCTATGTAAATATTTAGGAGTTACTAGTTTTCGATAAAGCATAAGGGTATTTTCGTCCGCACAGTGTCAAAAAAATACTCATTTTTGAGTTATCCATAATTATGAGCATTCAGTTAATTTGAACTTTAATTGAGTATATTCCACGCATTCACTCATAAAACAATAAGATATTAATGAGAGGTATAAATAACGTGGAAATATACCAGAGGCATAAAGTAGGGTAGGGTGGGTACACTTGCACTAAATTAATATCGGTTCATTTCTAGGTCGAGTTCACCACATGAGTTGTGAAACAAAAATAATCGTAAGATTCTTATTGACATGGTCTAAAAATATCACACACAGACAAAAAAATTGAAAAGAAAAGAGAGCAGAACGGGGTCTCATCAGTCTCAGTATTACACATCTATACATATATAGAAAACAAAACTTAGCCTATCAAATAAGAACGTCGTCGTCTTGGATCAGTAACATTGATCCTCCAATGAAAATCAGTGGAACCTCTAAGCCTCGCTCTCCTCCTCTCCCAGTTGATCTCTGTCCTCCTCTGTTTCGTCAACCTACAAAACTTCTGCAAAGACTCATCCATAGCGTCGTGCACTTTCCACCATCTACCGTGCGCCGCGTCGCTAGCGTACACTAGCTGCTCGTCCACGTCGAAGTTGCAGTCGTAGTCTCTGTAACAAAGCCATGGTTTCCACCCCAAGTAGTGGACCGCGTAGAGCTGAGGCGGCTCGGCTGCGAAGAGGTGGTTCTTTATGTTTCTTTCGTTGGTTGTGTTCGACCAGAAGTTCTTTAGAAAGTTCACTCGTCGAGGCAATCGGTGCCACCACACGAATATCTCGTTTAGATACCTGAAAAATACATATGTAGCAACATTTAATTTTGTTCAAATGTATACTACATATAGCATTATTGTTTTTTTCTTGTATGCGGTATAGTTAGTAATGTTATAGAGTATGTTCAGCATTTCTAATATATTACTCTATTTTATTTTTATTTTAATACAGAATTGAGTTTCAATCTAACATCATTTCATTTTAAAATATAAAAAATATAATAAAATAAAAATTGAATATTTCTATTTTACTTTGTTGTAAAATAGGATTCAAAAAAAATCTGGTGTTTGATTTTTTTATAAATATATTAATAGCTGAAGTTAGAAAAAAAATATATATATTAATAGCTTAAATAAGTTAAACAATTTAATTACTTTAACAAATTTTATTATAAGTTAAAAATAAAGTAAAATTGGAAATGATTTAATTCCATATTATATTATTATCTCACATCAATTTAATTAGTGTAATAGTTGAGTGTAAACCACTCGTTAGAGTTTACACTTAACCAACATTAAACTGATGTGAGATAACCAGACCAGATAAGTCGATGCTATCATTAATTAAGCACAATATCAATGAACTATGTAACATATATGCTACATTAGGTATGACATTAAAAACATAAAGTACTCTTTTATTATTGAAATGGCATGTGCTTACCCTTGATCTCCGCCGTTATATGAAACGATGTCGCTTCGCTGACTCATGATCATACTAAACGTACAATTAGAAGGCTCAATGACCATTACACCGGAGTTAAATATCCACACATCATTTCCTGTGGCTGACATCTGAGGAAAATGGAAGAGGATGTCAAGGTTACGTAGGATAATGATGTCAGCATCAATGAAGACCACTTTGTCGTAATCCGTCAACTGCCACAGCCGAAACTTGCTGTAATTATATTCATTGTACGAATCTTTTTCGGCGAGTGGGTTTCTGATTCTTAGAATCCGTCGGAGCTTCCATCCCGCGGCTGCGAGAGCTCGGAGTTTAGCAATGGAGATGGAGTCGTCGTGGAGAAGGATAAGGTCGCGTTTTGTGTTTGTCTGAAGGAGGCTTTGAGCCAACGTTATGGCGCCACAGACGTAAGATTCGGATGAGTGGAGGACTGTTGCGTAGGCTTCACGTTTTGGTCGCCTTGTCTCCGCTTGTATCTTCGTTAGGTCATACACTTTGTCTATACCTGTTTGTGTATATTGTAATCCGAGGAAATTATATTAAATGCTTTGAATAAACTGATGTGTTAAAACGTGCTAACTTATTTTAACTAGTATAAAGTATTATCATACTTCTAGAATATGTTTACCGATTTTGAGAAAACAATGGACTACCACACTAATCAAAGCTTTGATCCTAGTAATCTTAGTTGACCAAAAAGAAAAAAAAAATCAAACACATGTAATAATTAAAGATTTGGGTACTGAACAATATATTTTGCATATGTAAGCCATCATCAACCTTATCCGATGATCATTAATTTTGGTTTCTTAAACCTCAAGCAACAGCTAACTAATTCGGCCTACCAACGAATAAGAATGCCTAGCTAGTTTGAAAAGGCAATTAATATTGTTACTTAGTTTTCTTAGCTGTGTATTTTACTCAACAAATATTGTTTACAAAGCTAACTAATTGTGAAATACCACATATTAAGGTATGGTTCCTTTTAATAGTTTTCAAATGTAACATCAGTTAGAAATCGTAGTTTGATCATCTGGCTATATGTGTGAATGTAACGATTGATTCTAATATATACTTCTGAAAATGCAATGTAGCTGGTAAGACAATCAACTTCGGTGGTTAGCAAAAAGACATACCTAAAACACAACCACTAAGGTACTAATAGCTAATTAACACAACAAGCATTTAAGCAAAGTATCCAAACATATGACTTATTTTATCATGAATAATAAAGTTGGTACCTTTCACATCAATTTCACGTAATCAAATCTTTTTTAAGTTACAATGTCTTAGTCACTACATACGAGACTTTTCTATCTCAAGTTCAGTTCGAACTTTATTTTCTGCTAAGCTATTTCAATTTTTTTTTTAAATCAAATTCAAAACAGAAGTCAAGATAATTTAGCTAGTGATACTCAAAACATAGTTATCAAAATTAAAAACAAATCAAAGGTTTTTAATTTCATCTTAACATTTATGAATGGGATTTTGGTTTAGTATTGTGTGGTTTGTGTAGTTTAGTTCCTTTACTAAATTGGAATTATTAAACAAACAAAAATAGATTTGTTATGAAATTAATATTACCTTGTGGTGCCCACAAAGGAAGAGCAAGATTGCAAGATCCGATTGGTAAATTAAGCTTCTGCTGTAACCTAACCACCTCAGGCCGATACAACCACCAATCTCCCTCCCTCTTCTCCATATCATCACACCTGAAAATCTCAATCATCGGTTGACACTTACTCCAAAACAACACTTTGCTCTTCCACGTCCAATCCGTTTTCACTTTCTTGACCACCAAGTTAGCTGCCACTAGGTTCACTTGCAGCCTCAAAACCTCTCTTCTCCACCCTTCTTCAGGGTACTTACAAGGCAGCTTCACTATTACCAAATCCAGCTTCTCCAAGCTTTCGAAATCAGGCATTGGTATCTCAGGACATGTGGGAACCTCGGTATCTTCCTCTTCATCTATCCATTCAGGAAACAAGTCGTGCCATGAGAAAAACTTGGAGACACGCTCAAAATGTATGTGAATGATTTCTCCATAACGTTTCCATTGTGTGAGATCAGATTCTTCCATGTTCACCATCCCAATCTTTGTTTTCCCTAACCCTCTTGTTATAAGCCCTTCCATAAAACTTGGTGCCTCAAGCTTCGTTTGGTTACTAGAATCTATCTTGTTTATTTGGTTCTCTACAATGAGTTCTTGCATCTTCACTCCTCTCTCCACCTATATCTCCAAAGTGATCAAATAGAAAATAGAAAATAGTTATTATCACAATAAAACAACAAAAACCTCACCTTACCTTGGGAATGCAATCACGAAAGGAGCATCCAACAAAGGAAGCTGCGCTGCTGAAGTAGACTGATGAAGCAGGGTGGAGAAAAAAGGCAGTGGAGAGAAGAAAAGAGAGAGCAAACAAGATTAGGTTGAATCGTATCAAAGTGGATTTGGATGGAACTATCTTCATTATCATCATCATCATCATCATCGTCCTCCCGTTTCTAAATGAAAAACATTTCTCTTTCATCTTGTATATATACTAATAATAATGTTCTAGGGAGTTGTGTGTAGGATGATGATTCTCTTATATATATACGGTCCAAGTAAAGTAGTTAGGGAAGAGAAAAAATAACATAAACATGGCAATTACTAATTACTAATCTATGTAGAGGTTGAGTAAAATAATAAACACATAAAAATTAAAAACGTCTAGAAGAGTTTCATTGGACGGTGTCAAAGGATTTTCTTTACTCAAAAACAAGCCTGATGGATTAATACTAATATAACAAAGATGTGGCCAAAGCTTTAAGGTGGTTGGGATACAAATAATGAAATGAGTGAGCTAATACGTGTGCCTTAAGTTACGTATTAGTTTTGTTCTCAAGTCCAAACGTGGGACCAAAATGACAGTGTAAAGGATACTATAATGGGAACCAACCATCTTCTACATCTCAACCAATGAGTTTATCAGTCAGTCAAGTCACGAATTGTAGGTAAAAATGATATATAGTTAGTAAAGATTCAACACTCGTCCAAATGATCAGTTTGTCTATCAATTCATAAATTCTTGTAATTACTGACGAAATTGTTGAATAAGTTTTGTTACAATACTAAGTTTGGACTACGAGTGATGTATCTGATAGAGACAATCCAACCATCTATTTTTTTCCTTATAAAATGTTTCCACAACTTGATGATCTTAAAAAAGATGAAATATATATGTGTACAAAAAAGGTTACAATGGTTTGTATTCACTAAACTACACCAACTACAGCTTCTGAAAAATAAAAAAGAATCATAATAATTCAATGAGATGGAATATGCTTAATGTGAAAAATACACCAAACAAACGTAAGCATTATTCTACTTTTGTTGTTTTTGTTCTTTTCCCACACACATTGGTAGGCCTACCTTACTCTTTTCTTGTGTATTATTTTCAATTTAGTTAAGATATACTATGAGTATATCAAATAATTTTAGTATTCCACCAGAACCATGGGAACAACAGAAATTTAATATTATTTATACAACTTTATTACTTGAAATCTAAAATGTACGACGTGATCAACCAGAATCGTTATGGTAAAGTCCTACAAGGCTAAAAGCGTAGAATTAAATAATATTTGAATTAAAAAAGTGGGCATAGATTATATTAAGTGTGTGATTTGCCTGTGTAAGAAAGAGGCAAAATCAATGCGAGAGGGAGCAAATAGAGCAACATTTTTAAGTTCCCCTGTCCACGTTGGTTACAGGAGTGACGAATGCTTCTCATCTCATCTCATCCCTTCTCTCCTTTTCTTGTATTTAGTTTCATTTAAAGTAATACTCCCTATGTTTTATAAGAATTATTTTGTTTTAATTTACATGAAGTTTTGAGATTTTAAGGTTAACTTTAACTTTATTAGAAACTATTCAACGATTAGATTTTACCGTCATTTTTATAATTGATTAACTGATTTTAAAATTATATCTTTAAAATGTTTTTTTTAAAAAAATATAATTTTCTTAATCTTTGTGCACTCAGGCAAAACATTAAGTATTATGAAACTGAGGAAATAATTAGTTTGTCTCAATCAAGGATTATCATCACTAATCAAATATTATCATCATTTTAAAACTGAGATGTCTTTTTTGTAACAAAAGCTGAGATGTCAAAGTGATTTTACGATGAAAAAATGGAGAAAACGAGGATGGTAAGACATTGTAGTTTTTAGGTGACCACAAAATCTCTTCGGATAAATTTTTGCCGGTTTAAGCTAAAGAAAGTTGGAGAACATCTTGAACCACCATACCCGTAAATGGTATGAAGAACCAAGAGAGTGAATGGTTGTTTTAAGTGGTAAGAGAGTTCTATAATCAAATTATTTTATTGCAAAACCGCCAGAGGAACTGTTTTGTCAAATGAAAAATACACATACTCTGTTTCTCATCATTTTATATCTTTGATCACCTCTTGCATGTGTTGTGCATAGCTTCTTCCTGGTGGAATGAATATCACATCTTCCCAGCCTGAATTCTTCTCGCTCCTCTACATTAATCATTCAATTCATATTTCATCAGATTATCACTGGGTTTGTTGCATTAATATTTTACGATCTCTTTAAACAAAGAATAATAATAGTTACCTCCATTTTCCTCAGAACATCTTCCAAGCTCCCAACCTGTGAAAGGGCAAGGTTGATTAGTTTCATGGTGAAGATAAGAAGACTCTCAACATACCAATGCTGTGGAACTTCTTTATAGTATTGATCTATATATAAGGTATGATATCTATAGTTTCCCCTTTCTCTCGCTGTACTTGCTCTGAAAAACTTGGTATTATAAACAGAAAGCATATGAACACAGACCATGTAAAGCCCAATGAATGCTAGAAATCACGTGTTTTCTTAAATCAAGGTGTCGAATGTAATTACTGGCCCTTCAAATACAAGACGAATAGGAATCATTACCATAATTTGTTGTTCTCCTCTCGATGCTCTTGTATACTTTGAAAGTTCCCTCTCTAAATCTTCCTGAAAGAGGTCGCAGCAGTTATAGTTTGTCAATAACAATAAAGTAAAGGTTATCTGGATCGCCCTTTTGGCTTTTAAGTAATTTTATTAGACGTGGGAGAAGAACTTGACTAACCTTACTGAAATATACAGGGCAGTAACGTTTATTTTTCTTCCTCACTACAAGAAGCTCAGACTGCAGATGGCAACAACATATATGAAAAACAGGCAAAGACATAGCAAAAACACCAAAACATAAGGGAGCTTCATCGGTGTAGATAAGCGCAGAGAACATGTAACCAATTAAGATAGTAGTATTACTAATTAAGTGAAGGATCCATGAATACAAAAGCAGGCATTACAGTGCATCTCTTCAATTGTTTTAAATTTTTTTTTAATACCAGACTAATAATTGCAGCAGTATACAAACTTTAGCTTCAGAGCAGTAAGCAAAACAAGAAAAAAAGACGGGCAAAACAAATGATTGATGTCTAAGAGCAAGAGAATTTGTAAGAAAAAAATACCTGGAATACCGGAACTCCATCAAACCCATTCTTACTAGCTGAGGAGGACTTGAGCTGGAACACAAGCATTTCTAGCACTTTAGGATAAGATTCAAAATAACTAAATAACTAGTAAACAATAAGTGTACGATGAAGCAACCTCCAATGCATTCTTTATTTGGATAGGATCTGGCAAGAAGCGAAAAGAAATCCCCTCAACTTTTAACAAGTACACCTGTCAACAACAACATCCTCTTCAAACCTCAGGGCAATGAATTCGACATCAGACAAATAAAATTGCAGCCACCAGGACCCACGCAAATACATATGTATCTGTCAGTTCCAAGCCTAGACTCTCTAGAGCAATGCTAATCATGCAAGTAACCAAGCAAATGAACACGAGACATGAACAAGTTAGCAGAGATTAAACTCCCTATCACATAAACTAGTAAGAAACAGAGAAACAGTCTCATGAAATTTGAATGTTTTCATGTGTTCCAACAATGACTTATACATTGATATGGTGAAATGATCAAAGGGAATGGGAGCTACCTGGTCAAGATTAATGCAGCCACCAGGACCCACGCAAATACAAATGTATCTGTCAGTTCCAAGCCTAGACTCTAGACTCTAGAGCAATGCTAACCAAGTAAATGAACAGGAGACATGAACAAGTCAACTGAGATTGAACCCCGCCGATCACATAAACTAGTAATAGACAGAGATACAGTATTACAGGAAGTTTTGTTTCTTTCCATATGTTCCAACGTCAGCTTAAGTGAGTCAACAATGGCTTCTACAGTGATAAAAGAGATTGGGAGCTACCTGGTCAAGATTAATGGGAACGACCTTAGCATTGGTTTTCAATTCTCTTCTCCGCAGACGCGCCTGCAAGGGATGATAATTGAGAGTCAAGAGCTCATAAAGTCAGAAACTTTCAATCTCTGGTGGATAGTAAAAAGGAAGATAAAGAGGAAAAAAAGCAAAACCTGAGCAAGAAAAGCTTCAGCATCCTCTTGACGGAAACAGAGCAAACCGATAGACTTGTCTCCGGTAGGATCCGAGATGAGAACGAACTCGTTATTGGTATTGCTAACCGTAAACACCGAGGTCCCAGCTAGAGCTTTAGCGACGTGAGATGGATTCAAAGTAGTCGTGGAAGAAGGCTTGGAGGATTGCGAGACTGAGGCGAAGGGTGGAGAAAGAGGAGAGAAACGTCGGTTGGTTAAGGCTTCGGCGAGACGTTTGGTGTCTTCGAAACGGGAGGAGAGGTCGGAGGCGAAGCGGTTACAGTGGTGGTGAAGGAAGGAGAGGAAAGGATTGGGTTTTACTGATGATGACTCCATTTTTTTTTGGATTTGCAGAAGAACGAAAGAAAGAAGAGGAAGCTGTAGTAGTGAAGGAGAAAGAAAGAGTTAAAAAGGCTCAGAGTTTCGGCCCATCTCTCATCTTCTGGGCTTTCTTTATTCGGCCTTTCGTCGGAGAAAGTAAGAGTTAAAAAGGCTCAAAGTTTCGGCCCATGTATCATATTGGGCTTTATTTATTCGGCCTTTCGTCGTCAATAACAGTTAATGAAAGAAAAAAGATTAGGGGTAAAAGTGTCTTTTGCGTAAAATCTCGGTTAATTAGCGAACCAGCGATGTGTCTTTAATTAATTAAACACGTTCGTACTATTAATTACACAACTAACATTAACACTGTGTGTTCGGTAATAATTCGAAGCTGCTCCTCTCGTTGCGATTTCCTTTTTCTCGAGAAATCGAATCATCTTCTACTTTCCTCAGATTAAAGCATAAAGAAAGTGTTAATCGAAGCGAGTTTTCCACTTTCTAGAGATCGATCTTCAACACAGAGTGATAAAGAGAGGAATATGGAGGGATGAAGGCGGAGGAGAGATGGCGAGGGGAGGAGGAGAGTGGACAGTCACCGGAGGCGGAGTTGTCTCCTACAAAAGAATAACACTACTCGTTTGCTCTTTCAACATTCTCATTGCCCTCTTTGTTCTCCGCTTTCTCTATGCTTCTTCTCTCCACTTCTATCCCAATAACCGCAATGGTTCGCCCTCTTTTTTGATTTTGCTTCATATTGATTGTTTGTATCTAAAGCTTCTGCCTTTTTCATTTTTTTCTTATCCAGCCGTTAGGTACACGTCAGATGAGATTAGGAAAATGGAGGAATCTACTCGGATTCGAAGATCCAAACATCCTTCTGAGCTTGTTAGATTGGTTAGTTGATTATTTTTTTTTTAGATTGATGCGTTGGGTCTCATCAGATGTTTTTGTCATCATAATAGGTGAAGAAGCTGAGACATGATGTCGCCACATCAGAATCAAGTGTTGAGCTCTCTCCTAGTGTAAAAGGCAAACTAGTTGATGAGATCTTGGAGCGTTTGAAAAGATTAGAGGAGAAGTCTAATGTTACACTTGTGAGAGGTTTGTGCTGTTTTCAAATCCTACATAATTAAAAAAAAAAAATTGGATCTTTGTTTCGCTTACTAAGCTATAATCCTTTTAAAGTTACTGACATTTATTTTTAAAACAAATCAGTTACCTGCTAGGGGTTTGTCTTCTTGCTCGTTGAAATGTGATTGATGGTGTCTTTTTTTTTGACCTGATTTGTTTTATTTACTTAAACTGTGCAAGATGTGTTAGATGTCAAGGACTCAATTTAGTAATTAGAAGTGGAATATAGCTCATGTAACTAATAATGTTGCCGTCCATTCAATGTATGATCTGTAATACCTTGTTATGTTCATTTGGCGAAACAGAAGCTGTAGAAACGTGGCGCAGTGAGAAGCTGAAGGAAGCTAAAGAGCTGATTCAGGAACAAAATGGTGTTAATTCCACAGTGATAGTGGAGGAAGCAGGTATATTTACTCATTTAAGAGCGATTACTAAGTTAATGGATCATTGTTTAATATAAGTAGAGTTGAACTCTCTCTCTTACTAAGTTAGTACTGTAACTGTAATATAGGGATGCTTGTAAGAGCGTTGGAGCTGGAGTGGGATGCGTTGTCTGAAGAGATTGGGTTTTGGTTACCTGCTGAGGTTCACAATGAAGAGCACGATGATAAACCTGAAGGAGAGGAAGAGCCTGGTACTATTACTCATTCTCTGATTTTGCATAAATGTAATTTGTTTATAACTCATGAATTTTTGGAATTTACAGAGGAAATATTAGCAGGGAGACCAGTGCCAGGTGTATGTAATGTAGAGCTTCACACAGATTACGGTGGTGCTGCGGTGAGATGGGGACTTACACATCACAAAGAGAGTGCAGCTGATTGTTGCCAAGCTTGCTTAGACCAGGCAAAGCGCGCTAAACCCGGAGAGATGAGATGCAACATATGGGTTTATTGCCCATCTGAGTTTGGTTGCTTTTCTCCTGATATTTATGAGCATAAACATCAGGAATGTTGGCTTAAATACGTAAGAAAAGTTACCTCGTTCACTATAGTTTCCTTGAGATTATTACTTAGTCTAAGTCGGATTATTAAGCTTGGCTCATTAAATTGCAGGCAGAGAAGCCAAAACGGAGCTTTAAAGACAGATACTCAGAGGCTTACAGAAATAACCACCCAAAAGCGCCTACTATCGTTCCTTGGGTTTCAGGTGTTGTAACGGCTTGAGCAAAAAAAACATGTCCATTGGACAGGACTGTTTGATGAGACAGTAGGAGAGAGATAGTGTTTGGTTATCTCATGTTGTGTTGCCATCCTTCAGAGTCTTGATAAGTTGAAGTACCGGACCAAGATGCTAACATCTTTGGCCAAGTTGTATACGAGAATAGAATGTTTTTTTGTTTCTTGTTTTTGTTTGTTTGTCTTTGAAACACATACCATAACACATGGTCGAAGGTCGGAATATGGTATCACGAATCATGTTTTTTTTTTTGTCATGTTCAACTCTCTTAGTGGCCACCTCATAGTGATGTAAACTGTACTGTACTGGTTTTGTTTATTTTTCAGTTTTCTAAAGATTCTAGAGTGTTCACCAAAATCCTTTTTTCTAGTCTAACTAAATAAATAGTTGCTATATCCTTGCTTTTGCTTACATTTATATATATTTGAACTCATGTTCTCGTACCATTTTTGTAAATGTTTGTCTGGTACCGTTGTTGTAATATATCCCCTGTATGGTGATGTGAATGTGCAGGAGAAATAGTGGATATAGATTTGATATAAAGCAGGTATCAGAAGAGAAAGAGTTGATGGGAGAGAGAGAGAGTTGAGAAACTAAAAGAGGAGTGGGACTCGCAAAGACTTGAATTCTACGAACAAACCAGGCTCACTGCCTCACAAGGAAAGAGAAACTGGTGGAAAGTGGGAAAGATGAAGAACAAGATGATGATGGGTTTAGTGAGCTTGAACCCATTGCCACCACCGGTAAAAAGTTTATGAATGAAAAGCTATCTATGGACATGACATCATCTTTTTTTGTTGTGTCGACCAAATTTTTGTCTCCTGGTTCTAACAGTGAGTTGTGACCACAGGTCAGGTTGTATGCGACAGAGAGATACAACAGAGCTATATGGTTAAGGTTAGTTAGGGACAAATGTCTATATCCGGTAAGTATGTTATTAAAACATCACATTACAATTCTGAAATGAATACATAATGAAAAATAGGAATCAGAAGAAAGCGAAAATTATTGAGGGAAAGAGAGGTTCATCAACCATTTGTTTCCAGGATTATCTCTTTTCTAATTATAGACTTTTGAATTGTCTACCTCTTGTTACTTGTCTAATAAAAAAAAACTTATTAACCGGAAACATCATTGATTTCATTTCTCTCCTCTACTTTCTTCATTCTTTTTTCTCTTGCAAGTTTCTTTTTGTTGATTTCTTTCTTTTAACGTTTGCCTTTGTAAGCTTCCTCCAATGGAAGATTTGAAATTACCAGAAGCAGTATCTCCTCCTCCTCCAGAAGAAACATCAAATGATAGCGGCGACGTTGGAATCACAGAGCCTGAGTTGCAGCAGCCTCACGCAAATGAACAACAATCTGAATCAAATGAAGATTCAACTGAAAATGAGAAAATTTATATGGATGACACTTTTTTGCCCTCCGGTTTATCAAGCAGTCAAGCAGAAGAAGCACAAGATTTTGTTTCTGAGATTGTTCTGCCTAGAGTGAAGATTAAGAATGGAGCAGTGGGTGCACCAAGAGTGCCTTCAAGATCTCTTTCTTCCCTAAGAAGCCTTGGATCTCCAAGAGCACTCTTGTCTCCAAGATTTGGAGTATCATCATCACCTTTGAGCAATGGAACACCCAATTCTTACAGACACTCCATTGACACAGCATCTCCTTTTGAATCTGTTAAAGAAGCTGTCTCAAAATTTGGAGGAATCACAGATTGGAAAGCACATAGAATGGAAGTACTAGAGGTAATGCTCCTTGTGTGTATCTTTGCATTTTTATTTAACCAAGACTTGTGCTCACTATCTTTTATGCAGAGACGCAAGTTTGTGGAACAAGAACTTGAAAAGCTGGAAGAGCAGATCCCTGAGTACAAGAAAAAATCAGAAACCGTTGAGATGTCAAAGTTTCTAGCCGTTGAGGAGTTAGAGAACACAAAGAGACTCATTGAAGAGTTGAAGCTTAATCTCGACAAGGCGGAGACAGAAGAGAAACAAGCAAAGCAAGACTCAGACCTTGCAAAGATGAGAGTTGAGGAGATGGAACAAGGAATAGCTGGCGAAGCCAGCGTTGCAACCAAAGCACAGCTCGAAGTGGCTCAAGCCAGACACACATCTGCAATCTCGGAACTAGAATCCGTCAAGGAAGAGTTGCAAGCTCTGGAAAGTGAGTATGATGCTTTGGTAGAAGAGAAAGAGGTGGCTGTGAAGGAAGCAGAAGAAGCAGTTAAGGCTTCTAAAGAAGTTGAGAGGAAAGTTGAAGAGCTCACTATAGAGCTGATAGCTTCAAAGGAGTCTTTGGAGTGTGCGCACTCTTCTCATTTGGAAGCTGAAGAGCATAAGATTGGAGCGGTCGTGTCGCGTGATCAGGAGACTCACAAGTGGGAGAAGGAGCTAAAGCAAGCGGAGGAAGAGCTTCAGAAACTCAAGCACCATATAGTTTCAACGAAAGAGCTGAAAGCGAAGCTCGACTTTGCTTCAGCGCTGCTTCTTGATTTGAAGAAAGAGCTTGAAGATTATAACGAATCATCCAAGGAGAAATCTCACGCAGATGTGCAAACAGCTGTTGCTTCTGCAAAGAAGGAGTTAGAAGAAGTCAATGTGAACATCGAGAAAGCGAGTTCCGAAGTGAAATGTTTGAAGGTTGCATCATCTTCCTTGAGAATGGAGCTTGAGAAAGAGAGATCAGCGCTTGACTCGATTAAGAAAAGAGAAGGGATGGCGTCGATAGCGGTAGAGTCTCTAGATGCTGAGATAGACATAACCAGGGTCGAGATAGCTCTCGTTGCGTCCAAGGCAAAAGAAGCTAGAGAGGAGACGGTGGAGCTGCCAAAGCAGCTCCACCAAGCAGCTCAAGAGGCTGATGAAGCGAAGTCATTAGCTGAACTCGCTCGCGAGGAGCTGAGAAAGTCTCGAGAAGAAGCAGAGAAGGCAAAGGCTGGAGCAAGGACAGTGGAGAGCAGACTAGTCGCAGCTCAGAAAGAAATCGAAGCTTCTAAAGCTTCAGAGAGATTGGCTTTAGCCACCATCAAGGCCTTGCAAGAGAGCGAGTCTGCTTTGAAGGAAAACAGTGCTGATTCTCCGAGGAGTGTGACGCTGACGCTAGATGAGTACTATGAGCTTAGCAAGCGTGCTCACGAGGCTGAAGAGGCAGCCAACGCGAAGGTTGCAGCGGCGGTTTTGGAGATTGAGGAAGCTAAAGAAACAGAGAAGACGAACTTGGAGAGGCTGGAGGAAGTGAACAAAGAGATGGATTCGAGAAAGAAAGCATTAGCAGAAGCGATAGAGAAGGCTGAGAAGGCTAAAGAAGGGAAGATGGGTGTGGAACAAGAGCTGAGAAAATGGAGGGAAGAACATGATGTAATGAGAAAGAATGATGACGATGAAGTGAACACAGAGAAAAGTCATGAAGAAGAGTCTAAGGAGAAAGAAACTGAGTCTAATGGTACTGAAACGAATCCAACCCCACAAGCAGTTCCTGGAAAGAAAAAGAAGAAACTCTTCCCAAGATTTTTAATGTTCATGATGAAGAAGAAGTCAAATAAGTGAGTTTGATATGAACAAGTTGATTATGTAAATTTTTATTTAAATGTAAAAGTCCATACTATAAAAGATGAGTTAAGCACTAATTACCAGATTTGTTTCCGCAAGAACATAGTCATGTTATGTTGAAACCTTCTAGCTTCTTTCAAATGAAAACAGATAATATAACCAACATAAGAGTCAATGTCACACCAAAGTAGATTAGCAACATCCTTAGATGTTTATTGTGTTTTAATCTAACAGCGTACTAAGAGCGAGAAAACAAGAGTCTCACATGGCTACAAACAATACTAGGTTTCGAATTATATAGACTTAAGGTCCATCACTTGCTTGTTTCATCATCGCTTGCTGGATAAGCTGAAAGAGCTGACTTTCATGGGAGTTGCAATGACCAGAGGCGCTTCAGGTGAACCAGAGATTGCAAAGTTGTCATTCATGAAGCGGCTGTCAACGATGGATTCGTTTCGCAGGACTATCTTGTAGCAGTAGCATTTCTTCAGTCCTTCCTGGTCATGGTAGCATTCGTGAGATCCGTTCTTCACTTGCTGAAAGTTCCATATCACACTGAATTTGCCAACGGTTGCCACCACATGACGCTCTTGTTTCCCATCCTCCGTGACCTGTACATATCCAAATTCACCAACAAAGAAACACTTAAGATTGATTACCAAAAAGTAATAGCAGACAAATAAGGAACTCTATAACCTGTAATTTTAAAAACTGTGAGACAAACTGAACAAGACAATACAGCTTTTATTGCACAGGCAAAGGTTCACGTTATGAGAACTGTACTTCAACTAAGAAATAAACTTCTCCAGTAGTCAATATAAATGGAAACACCTGCATAAAGTCACCAACTCAGCTAGTGGAATGGCATCAAAAGGAAGCAATCCAACAAAAAGAAAAATCAATATGTTTGTCTTCCAGAAAATTCATGGAGTTCAAAGACTATATGCACTCTACTAAGAAAACATGCAAACAATGCTGCAGTTAGTTTAGAGTAAGACCGTCACTTAGGCGCACAATATAAGCAGCAAATAGAGTTTTGCTTACCCATGAGAACTGAGCATTGCGGAACTTGTTGTTAGATCCAGCTAAATGAGCATCAAGAGGTCTTAGCTTCAGCAACCTTGGTGCAGCTATCTTATTGCCCATGCGACCCTCGAAGCCAGTCTTGGTTTTACCAGCCTTGTCAGTGAAAAGGGTACAGATAACAATCAGATACGTATCAGTCGTACCAACAATCCATTTCCCATCGAAAGTAGCATCCACATGAGTCACAGGCGCACCAAGTCCAGGGAAAGCCGTCTTCGCCTGCCTCATAGTATTACTCGAGTAAAGCCTAATCTTCCCATCAAGAGAGCCAACCACAATAGATCCATCACCAGTGGTCGCAAAGCACTGGAAGTTAGTCCCTCTAGAAAACTGATGCCCCTGCGCCCAATTCAAAACCGGGGCACTGGCAGCAGCAAGATCCTGAACCATCCCGTACCTATCACGCATATCCCACCTGCAAAGCCTATTGTTATCCAAACCAAGAAAGGTCGACGCAGACGGGTCCAATTGAGCACCTTTACCATCGTTAGTAATATCACTCATAGAGATATCAACTCCATCTTTCTCAAACTTCCACTCGGATATAACCTTCCCTGTCTCAATATCAAGCTGATGGATCCCTCGGTTCTGACTCATGGGACTCATGAGCAGCATGTTAGTCTCAGCTCTCATTAAAAGAGCCTTCCTGGGCGCAGAGTGAGCTTTACCATAACCAGCCTCGAAGTTAACACAAACACCTTTCCCTTGAATCCCTTGCCTCATGTTCTTGAACACCTGAATACCAGAATCCCCCACGAGGAAGCTATTATCCAACGCACCGAGAGCTAAGCTATGTATCCCTTCGCTCGTAGCTTCCTCAAAGGCTTCAGTCAAATCCTGCGTATCTCTCAACGGAGTCGCGGACTGTGGACTCTTGAGCAAAATATCGTCAGCGTCTTCCCACATTGAATCATCAGCAGCTTCCGGATTCGCCCACCCGATGAAATCTTTCCCGAAGATCTTGGCCTTACTAGCTTCGTTCAACTCGACGCCGTGATTGTTCTCGAACAAGCAGCCGTTGTAGCTGTTTACGTAATCGGCGAAGCCTTCGGCGGTGGCGAATTTCAACGCCCAGACGCCTTTAGCGACGAAATCGACGCGGCGCTGGTCTTTGTACGCTTTCAATTGCATCTCCTCCGATACCTTCTCTCGGATCTTGCTACCTACCTTCAACACCCACCATTCATTCTCCGAATCTTGATTTTTATCATCGTCGTCTTCTTCGTTTACTTGAGAGGTTTTCACGAAGGAGTAAGCGGTGGATTTCTCGGCAGTGATCCATTTCGCTTTGGGAGTGTTGCCGTTGATGTAACGGAAGAGCCGAGCTGAGTTCTGCGTAGACGGAGGAGGTGTGTATTTCAGCTTCAGGGATTTGAGCTTCGCGTCGACGTCGTCTAGTGACGAAGGAGGAGGTTTAGGAAGACGACCACCGGAGGAGGGAGACGGAGCTAACGTATCGTCTCTAGAGTCCTCGAACTTGTCTTCGTCTTCTGATTCTTCTTGGCCGTCTCTTCGTTCTTCGTACTCTTCGTATTCTTCCTCGTCTGATGTACAGATCTCTAGATCTTCCTGACTGTGAGCTGCTCCCATCTCGAAGAAACTCTAAATGAGAGAGAGAGAGAGAGAGAGAGAGAGGTGGAGAGAATCTGGAAATAACGGCAAATGAGATTCAAATTGAAGGTGGGAAACTGTAGTAGTAGAAGAAGGAGGAGGAGGAGACGAGCGTAAATTCGAAATTTGAAAAATTAGGGTTAGACGTTGTGTTCCCCCCCTTTAACCACTTAGATTGGAGATAACCGGCTACAGCCAGTAAACAGACCCGAAATAATAACAAACAAATACCGGGTACAGCCCGTTAATTGGGCTTATTTATTTTATTTTCTAAGAAAAAAAAAAATCAGGAAGTTAACCAGCGAGCAAGATCAGATCTAGGCCTGGGCATCCGGTTCTTCGGTTCGGATTCGGATCGGGTATTATCGGATCCGGGTCCTTCGGGTCCTAACAATTTAGATCCATATAAGTACCTATAACTTTTCGGTTCGGTTCTGGGTCGGGTCTTGTCGGATCCGGGTCGGTTCGGGTCTATAATTTCAATACCCGTAAAATACCCAACATTTTTTGGTATATTTCGGATCCGGGTCGGTTCGGGTATTTATGACCCGAAATAGACCCGAAATACCCGAACTGGACCCGAAAACTTTAAAAATACCCGAAGAACCGCAAAAATACCCAAAAATTTATCTAAAATCAGACCCGAAAACCCAAAACATACTTGAATTTTACCTGAATACCCAAATTATATTTTCTAAAAATCTAAAATTTCACTAAAAACCTACAATTATACCCGAAAATCTAAACCCGAAACTTTAAAAAAAATTTGAAATACCAAAAATATATTCAATCACCCAAATATACCTAGTATATACAATAATTTGCGGGTACTTCGGGTATCCGAACGGTCTCGGGTAGGACCCGGACCCGAACCGAGACCCGCAAGTCCAAAAAAAAGATACAATAGGTACTTAGCATGAATCCGGACCCGGACCCGGACCCGGACCCGAACCTGTATTTTCTGGTCAGTTCCGGTTCGGGTCTTCAGGTCCGGGTAAAATGTCCAGGCCTAATCAGATCGGATCCGGGTCTTTCGAATAAAAGAATTCTATACCCAATAGATACACTAGTATTGGAACAAGAATTTGAATGGAATTTAATAATTTTAAGAGTCGAGAGATTCTTAAATCTAAGTAGAGTTAACAAATATCTTCTGAACTTTTAGCAAATGTTTTGTATGTATTTATATTGAATGCAATGGATTTGCATAACATATTTTTTCAAAAAGTTTCTCTTTATAAGGTGATATAAACAAATCTCTCTTTCTAGAAACTTTTCAATTTTAGTAGCTTGATTTTGAATTGCATCACTACCAATTGAAGATTGATTTATGTCTACGGTGTTTCTGGAGAAAGAAATATGTAGTATTACATTAGCTTGTTTTTGATAATAACAGTGAACTCTCTCTTTATATTATATTATAGATATATGATGAAAGTTGAGTGAATAACATCATCGATGAAAGCAAAAACACTTTGAATAGCATCATCACCGCTTTAACATCTTCTTTTACAATTTTGTTCAAAATTTTTATCAGCTTTGCTTTCGTTGTTTTTTTCTCTTGAAGCACCCTTCTAGACTGTGAGTTTTATAACATAGATTTTAAAAAATTTATGGGCGTAGAAAATATTCTCGAAGTTGAGTCTTATGAGTAAAAATAAAAAGAATTTACATCCCAATAACAAAAGATTTTAATAGAATTGTTAAATCCATCATAAGTAAACTTTTCCAATAACAAAAGATTTTGAATGGAATTTAAAAATCTGCATCCCAATAAGAATTGATTTAACTTAGATTTTAAAAATTATTGTTCCAATAACAATGGATTCTCAAAATTTTGTAATTCCTCTAAAATTCTTCTACCAATAACCCCTAGACACTTGGTAGATTTCGGGTCGGATACCACCAGTTTCGGATTATTATGTTAATCATATATATATTTACCAAATAAAATAATTTACATATAAATTGAATTGGTCTAGTGGTTAAATACTCGACCATTAGCGTAGCCAACCCGGTTCAAGTTTCTAAAATATCAAATTTTATAAAAATAAGTAGTATTGAATTGCTATATATATTTACAACATAATAGTATTCGTAAAAGTTAAAGTGGTCTTATGGTAACATAGTTGCTTCTCCATCTCTACGACCCGGGTAGAGGTGGTGATATTTTTTCTAATATTCTGGATTTTATCTAACTATTTTGGTTTAAACAGGTACATGTTCGGATCTCAAATAATAACCGAAACCAAACCGATACCCACGGGTATTAGAAGCAAGAATCCCTCGGGTAATATGGCTATATCCGAAACCAAACCGAACCAATCCATTTCGGGTCGGATCCGGTTCGGATAAACGTTCCAGCCTAAAGTTAACAGGTTAATATAGTGAAATTAAATAATAGTCTGTTGACAAAAAAAATAAAAAAAAATAGTCTAACCTTTGTTTTGGGGACTAATAGTAGCTAATTAAATATAATACGTTTTTTGGACAAAATTAATCATAATACGTTGTGACAGTGTAAATAATACGTTAGCTAATTAGATTATTAATGAATTCCAAATATCTTTTCGCTTCTTCTTCTCCAACGCCTGTGAAACGTAGATGAGATCCCAATTCACTCCATTGAAGCCTTTTTAAGGGATCCAACAACGCGTTTAAGGATTCTCAGGTGAGAACAATCTTCTGCTTTCTCATTCTATTTTGATATTTTCCTCTCGATTTAATTTCTGCAATATGCGTCTCACTCTCTTTTGAACTGAGACATTGCTTTATTACTACAAGGTCTCCAACCTAGTTTTTGTCTCCTTGGTTCGAGAAAACAAACCCCATTATTGAAAAATACGAACTTTATTTCCTTTATGGATTGCTTGGTTTTTACTAAATGTCAAATCTTTTTGTTTATCTGCCTATAAACCAATTCGTGATTTGCTTTGAGTATAGAATCCAAATTGAGCTTGATGTCTGAAAACTACGTGTGGTTTTCCAATTTTCTATGAGGGCCAGGCTTTTGTTTCTTTGTATAATTTTTTTGGTCTTAAACCATTTTTTTGGAAGTTGATTTGATTTTTTACATTAGTTGTATCATATCTTTCTGATGCCTATACTTACTACATTAATCATGCAAATTGTCCATTATAGTATCTAATGCTTGATTTTTGTATCTAATGTAATCTCATTTTTATAACAATATGCTTTTAAGCGCACAATTATCATAAGCAAAAAATCAGATAACTTTGAAATTATTCATTGTTTATAATTAAAGACAGTGATGTATTACATTTTAGTTATAAACAATGCATAGTTTCATTGTCAATTAATTATCTGACTTTATTATGATAACTGTGAGCTTAAAGCATATTAATGTTACATTAGATATTTGATTTTTGAGTCAGGCACTAGATACTAAAATGGATCATTTGCATGATGAATGATGTAACTATACTCTCAGAAAGAAATGATAGACAACTAATGTTCAAAATCAACTTCCAAAAAAACTGTTTAAGACCAAAAAGTTAGACAAAGAAACAAACTCCGCACATCTCTCTTAGAAAACTGGAAAACCACACGTAGTTTACGAAGAAACAAACCCGCGCATCCCTCTTAGAAAATTGGAAAACCAATTTGAATCATATAGAACCCAAATTGAGCTTGATGTCTGAATTTGTGAAAGACATGTTCTGTAAAACTCTTAAAAACTGAAGCTTTCTTTTGTTTGTTTCTTGTGTGATTTGGATCTTTAGCAGGTTCACATGGAGACTCTATGGACTCTTTTGTATCTGCTAGAACCTGCTCCAGCTACGCTCATTCTCACAGCTGTCACCGTCACGTTCGCATCTGCCTTCCGTGCACTTAACTACGCCAAAGAGATGGAGAGAAACCGTGACTTCTCCGTATCATCCATCACCCTAGACACCTCTCAGGCCTTGATGATCCCAGTCATGAGTTCTTGCAGTTTGCTCCTCATGTTCTATCTCTTCTCTTCTGTTTCTCAGCTCCTCACCGCCTTCACAGCCGTCGCCTCGGTCTCATCTCTCTTCTACTGGCTATCACCGTACGCGTTGTACATCAAGTCACAGCTTGGTCTCTCTGACCCCTTTCTCTCACGCTGCTGCTCGAAGTCCTTTACCAGAACGCAAGGACTGCTTCTTGTGGCTTGTGCAGTCACAGTAGTGGCGTGGCTGGTCTCTGGTCATTGGGTGTTGAACAACCTGCTTGGGATCTCTATCTGTATTGCTTTCGTCAGCCATGTTCGTCTTCCTAATATCAAGATATGTGCTATGCTGCTACTGTGTCTGTTTGTGTATGACATCTTCTGGGTGTTCTTCTCTGAGAGATTCTTTGGTGCTAATGTTATGGTGACCGTGGCGACCCAGCAAGCGTCGAACCCGGTTCATACAGTAGCCAACAGTTTGAATCTTCCTGGACTGGAATTGATTACGAAGAAACTGGAACTGCCTGTTAAGATAGTGTTTCCGAGGAACCTATTGGGCGGTGTGGTGTCTGGTGTGAGTGCCTCAGAGTTCATGATGCTTGGTCTTGGTGACATGGTAACAGATCAAAACCCTTGTTGTTATAGTTTAAGATTATTTCTTCCCATGTTTCACTAATTGAATGAAATGTTGTTTTTGTTTTTCAGGCTATTCCTGCCATGCTTTTGGCTTTGATCCTCTGCTTTGACCATAGGAAAAGTAGAGATGTGGTGAATCTTTTTGATCTGAAATCTTCCAAGGGGCACAAGTACATATGGTATGCACTTCCTGGGTACGCCATTGGCTTGGTCTCGGCTCTAGCTGCAGGTGTCTTGACCCACTCACCTCAGCCAGCTCTGTTTTATCTGGTACAATCTTTTTTTTTTTGTATCTTCATGAGCTGGATCAGTGTGAAGTATAATGAGATTATCCGTTGTGGTGTGGATTATATATAGGTACCATCTACGTTAGGACCCGTGATCTTCGTGTCATGGCGGAGAAAGGATCTTGCGGAGCTGTGGGAAGGTTCAGCATTGTCCAATCCCATTGAGAAATCTCATGAAATAGAGATCTGACTTTATTATATCAACCAAAGATAGCTCCGAAACATAAAAACAAAAACACAAAGACGTTAGGAACCATATCAGTCAGATCAGATGTTCTTGTATTCTCTAGACTAGAGTATTATATCTCATTTTATTGCATTTGTATACCTTACATGCAGCAAAAATATTCAAGGAAGTAAAATAAACATTTAAGTTCCAAGTGTACAACATCTTATATCAGTTAAACTACAAATATTAAGAACATCCATCATATGAAAACTAAGCAAAATTTAAAGTGTTTTCCAAATTTTGTATCATCATTAATGTGGTAGTCATCCAACATATTCTAACTAGTTGACAGGACATAATGGCCAAAGTCAGAAAAATAATCAGGAAAATTGTACAAAAATAAGTTCATCTCCAATGTAGACCCACTCTATAGAAGTTTATATTACGTCAAAACAATGTCCAGATTTAACAAAAAAAAAAGATAAAAACATTTCTTGAATCAACTGTTTTCGTCCTAACCGGATAAGGAAGTGGAACAATGTAGCAGTAGCACTAGACAATCCGCGTAGAAAGCACTGAGTTATTAAAAAGTGAAAATTGGCATGCGATTACATTAACAATACCAAACTCTCTTGTCCATTTCTATGGATGTCTCGAGCTAATGGAAGCCAGCTACATCTCTTGTTTGACTTTTGTATCTCTGACTCTCTGAGTTCTCTTCAATCATACATGCATCTATATAACTACTATAGTCACTAATCAACTCACCATTATCTTATTCACCACTGATGGATGATAGTGATCAAATTCTCTACATTTCAAAACGAAATGTAAGTTCTAGATTGGATCCTTCTAGATAGCTATATTTTTTTTTTTATCAAAGATAGCTATATTATATAGACGCAGGCTGGTCCCGGGCCTGAACCCCACCTGGTTAACAAAAAAAAAAAAAAAAAAAAAAAAAGATAACTATATTATATCTTGATCATTTCTACAAGATCAACGTTAAATCTATAGAGAAGTCTACTAATGCTAATTTATATTGTGTTAAACTCCCATAAGATCCTAATTTACCAACGCTGAGTTGACCTAGTGGTAAAGAGGTTGCGGCTGTAATTACCGCCATTTGGGTTCAATTCACGTTGTAACCACCTTTTTTTTAATCAAAAAACTCCCATAAGATTATAAGAATCATATCTTATAGAAACCAATGGAATATAATCTTTATGTGGCTAATTTGGGTCTGAGTTTATCATATCACCATGTTAGCTTTTGCCGTCCGAGGCTTCTCGAATCAGCGTGTTTAAGTTTAGTTCACTTTCCATCAAAAACTCGTTGCTTAAACTTTTTTTATAATTTAGTTAATATAAATATGATTTGTAGTGAAATTCACATTCATCTTCAAAATAAAATAAAAAACAAGTTTTTGTATTTTAATAAAAATTTGTGGTCAGGTATATTAAGCATGAGGTACATTTGGTATCTACTATATTAAAAGAGAAGTCATGACTTTTTTCATGTGTGATATTTTAAAATGGACCCTCATAGAAAGTCATTAAATTAAAACATATCATTTAAAACATAGCATTAAGCGTGAAGCATCTATCTATTATACTAAATAATATTCCTTTCCATTAACAACCGAACTGTATTTAAGAAAATCACTAACCATTAGTTAAAACCAACCAAATCAGTTCCCTTTAATAGTGGAAACGATTTACCACCCTTCAGTTCCGGTTTTATTTTTATTCTTTTGTTCTTCGGTTCTTTAGTTATAAAGATTTATGATCATTTATCAGAGAGACACGTAAGCGTTATTGAGAAAATTTGATTTTTTTTCTATTTTTGGTTTGGTTTGGGTAACAAAGTTAGGAACCTCCTAATATCTAAGATAATTTTGGATCTCATTATTTACAGTTCGATTATGTTTCTTTGGTTAATTCGGGTTAAAAGTCAGAAATTACATTTTCAAATAAAATCTTAGAATATTTCGAGTTTATGGAAAAAATTGAATAATTTAGACAATTTTTAAATTTCTAGAAAAAAAAGAATTCTGGTAATTTGTTTTAAGGTACTTTGGTTTGTAAATATTAATTTTAAATTATTTGATTATTTTAAAACTAGATATAGTTAATTTTTATAAATACATAACTTTTTATAAAACAAGATTTCAACGTTAATAAAAAAAATTGAATTCAAACATCCGCGCGGTTGCGCGGGTCGAGATCTAGTTAAGTTATTAATACCAACACAATTTGTGGACAAAGAGAATTCAAGTTTTGGCAAAGGAAAGAAATGGTTTATGTGTCAAAACAACGTGCCACTTTTTCATGCAATAACATGCAAATTAGGTCAGCCATTACGAATAAAATAAGATGAGTAATTCACTTTGATAAGAGTAAACGGGAAGCCACCATAGACCACTATATCCCATCATGGGGCCAATGGTCCAATACACAATTATTATCTAATTTGGTTTTATATGTTCCAATGTTTCAACCACTCCAATATCATGAAGCCGTGACTAAGTGCGAGTCCATACTATATATAAGCGATATATACACTAGCTTGTAAACTTAATAGCATACTTTAAAATAGCTTAAAACAAAATACACACCACTAGAGAGATGAAAAATAATAAGATGGTTAGTGTGAATTTATTGAGAGTGATTATGCTGATGCATGCAATTATTGGGCTTCCTTATAACGTGAAGGGTTTCAGTATGGGTTACTACATGATGAGCTGTCCTATGGCAGAACAGATGGTGCAGAATAGTGTTGACAATGCTCTTCGAGCTGATCCCACTTTAGCCGCAGGTCTTATCCGTATGCTCTTCCACGACTGCTTCATTGAGGTAAAGTTTAATAGTGTGTTTCTAAGTACGTAGAAGAACCCTAATGTTAGTTTGAAAAAATAATTTGTTTTTGTCATATATTAAGGGATGTGACGCGTCGATTCTGCTGGATTCAACAAAAGACAACACTGCGGAGAAGGATTCGCCTGCGAACCTGAGTCTACGTGGTTACGAGATCATAGATGATGCAAAAGCAGAAATCGAGAATACATGTCCAGGAGTTGTTTCTTGCGCTGATATTATAGCCATGGCTGCTAGAGATGCTGTCTTTTGGGTAAGCAAGCTGATCATTTGTGATTGTATATTATATAATGAATGATATTTATAACTATTAGAGTTGGTGATTGGCTTTTTATTAATTAGGCTGGTGGTCCATATTATCAAATAGCAAATGGAAGATTTGATGGTAAAAGATCAAAGATAGAAGATACAAGAAATCTTCCTTCACCTTTTCTCAATGCCTCTCAACTCATTCAGACTTTTGGGCAACGTGGCTTCAGTGTGAGGGATGTTGTTGCTCTCTCCGGTAAGTTTTTACTTACTACACACTTTGAGCAACACCATAAAGAAAGAAAGCTAGTAGTTCAAGTAAAAAAATGGAATTTACATAGAAATAGTTATAAGCTTAAGATTTTCTTATCTAGAAAATTTTAAATATAAGAATTGAATTTGATTGGATTTGAACTTCAACTAATATATTTGTAACTCAATTAATTGTTTGATTTACATGACCGTGCTTTATTTTATTTTTTTAAATAGTTTAAAGTTGAATTTATATATTTAATTTCTAAGGGTAACCTTAGTATAAAACTAAGTTTGTGGTGTTTTTACTTTTTAGAGTTGTAGAATATTTTTGGTGGCTGGAAAAAAAAATCTATAATATAAGATTTTACTATTTTATAAAATATTTTAATATTAAGATACTCTACATTCACTTGGAATGAAATCCAAACAAATATCAAATGTTTATCAAGAATCCGAAGTCCATATGTAATTAATTTTTTTTTTGGTTGTAACTTAATTTGTGGAATCATGTATAGGAGCACATACCCTTGGAGTTGCACGATGCTCGTCCTTCAAGGATAGACTTACCACCCCAGACTCTACCATGGACTCCTCTTTTGCAAAAACTCTCTCTAAAACTTGTAGTGCTGGTGATAACACAGAACAACCATTTGATGCCACGCGTAACGATTTCGACAATGCTTACTTCAATGCGCTTCAGAGGAAATCAGGAGTCCTCTTCTCAGATCAAACCTTATTCAACTCACCAATGACCAGGAATCTTGTTAATGGCTATGCCTTTAACCAAGCTATGTTTTTCTTTCATTTCCAACAAGCCATGCAGAAAATGAGCGATCTTAATGTTAAACCTGGTTCTCAAGGTGAAGTCCGTCAAAATTGTCGCAGTCTTAACTAAGCATATATGCCAAAATGCATTAATGATTTTTGTATTAATGCTCCAACCTTTGGTTATATCTCTACTCTCTCTCATATGATTCATGATGAATCTCTTGTGCTACCATGTAACATAGTTGGTGTAATCTTATCATAATATGTAGTTGTATATACTTATTGTTTGTGGGTTTCAGACCTTCGTCTATGTATTTAACAGATATGATCTTTCTCTCTATCCAAGACAACATTCTATTTTTGTTTTTTTTTCACTTGAGCATTATCCGTATATATAAATAAAAAGACAACATAGAACACGCCTAAAGATGTCTAAAACATGATATAAACTTGCAAACAATCCTCAAGAATTAACTTTTTAAGTCATGTTTTGAGTTTTAGTTTTTATCAAGAACATTCAAACCCCTTTTCATATAAAACTTACAAACCCCAACTCTGATTTTTCTCATGCATGTACTCACTTAAGAACCCAATAATATGGAGCAGCAGAAACTAAAACCCTTAATAAATACAGAATAAGAAGTAGAAAAGCAAGGACAGATAAAAGCATTAGTGTTACAACAAATCTTATCTTGGACCCGAGGGGTAATCGTTTTCAATGTGGGAAGTGGAATCTCCTATGAGCCAGGCAGTGTTCGGTTGGTTATAGTTTTGGTAATTGAAATCTTGTCTGAACATTTCCTCCTTTTGCCACTCTTCCCATCTCTCAGCTAAACCATCTCCTTCAAGCATTCTCACAACTTCAGACATTTTGGGTCTCTCCATTGGTGAGCTCTGAGTGCAGAGCAGAGCCACTTGGATCAGCTGCTCTACTTCCTCGTCTATATAATTACCTTGAAGATCCACATCTACTAGCGCTTCCAACTTCTTCTCTTTCAACAAACCTTTCACCTGTTGAATGGTACCCAAAACAAATTAACACAAAGAAGGTTACACATCATGGACTATACAAGTGTGAAGCTTACCCAGTCTAGTAACATGACATCATCGTCATTCGCCAGGCGAGCAAGATCGAAAGCTCTTTGTCCAGTAATCAGCTCAAGAAGCATAACTCCGTAACCAAACACATCGGTTTTCTCTGATGATTTCCCCGTAGAAAGATACTCAGGTGCTATATGACCAATGGTACCACGCACTGCTGTTGTCACATGCGTGTCTTTGTAGTCCATGAGTTTGGCGAGCCCAAAATCACCGACCACGGCTTCAAAGTCTTCGTCCAACAATATATTAGCAGCTTTCACATCTCGATGAATGATCTTAGGGTCGCAATGATCATGTAAATACGCAAGCCCCCTTGCCGATCCCAACGCAATACGCTGCCTCTTTGGCCAATCAAGTGGTGCCTGGGACTCCGGACGGTCTAAGGAGAAGATAAGAATATAAACATTACTCACAGATCAACACTTAAGGAATAAACCACAAGATGAGAGTTTACCTCTTAAACAGGAGGCAACACTTCCATTAGCCATGTAGGGATAAACAAGCAATCTTTCAGTTGGAGTCATACAGAAGCCACGAAGACGAAGCAAGTTCCTATGAACAGCCATACTGATCATCTCAACCTCGGTCTGGAACTGCAGCTCTCCACCTTGTGTGCGCTCTTCTTTCAGTCTTTTAACCGCCACTAAAGTACCATCAGCTAACCGTCCTTTATAAACTTTGCCAAAACCACCTCTACCCAATATGTTCCTGTTGCTAAAGTTATCCGAAGCAACTTGTAGTTCGCGTAATGAAAACCTCTTGAGTTGTCCTAAATGAACCTCTGGGTCCTCTTCAGCTGCAAAATAATAAAAACAAACGTTTCAGCCAGAGAAAGTGTCAACGAGAAAACAGGCAATGGAGGTTTCCGCTAACCTGGTACATCGAAGAAGTGGTCCTGTGGCTTTTTCCTTCGCCACAAAGCAAGTGCAATGGCTGGAACAGCAAATAGAAGCGCAGCACCTGCGGCAACTCCTCCCGCAATTGCTCCAGTAATTCTATTACTCCCTGCAGGTATGATTTGAACAACTCCTTTCTTAATACATAACTGATCGGTATTGAATGTTTTCTTAATAAGCTAAGTACCTTATTGGGGAAACAAGTGTAAAGCATAACGAAACTAACAGCATTTTTAACGACTAGATTAATAGACAGTAGAATAACAGAGTGTATACCATCTATTAACTTCTCAGATAGACTTTTTAATAGGATAGGGTATCAAATAGGTTTCATCACTTATCATTGGCTATTGAATTTTAATAATTTTCTGCTCACTCAAATTGGCAATGCTATATATTAATCTATATTAAGATACATGGCATAGACAAAAAGGAAAAATACCTGCAGGTGATGGCGGTGTAGGAGAGATGGGAGGAGGCGGAGAAGCGGGAAGGGGAGTCAAATTGGTGTTGGCAAAACTGTAGATAAATATAATTAATCAATCAATCTGACATACCCACAAATATTCTGAGAGTAGGAGAGCAAGAAGCAAAACCTGATGGGTGTGAAAAGTGAAAAGGAGCCATTAACAGGAATATCTCCAGTGAGACGAGTGTTTGAGAGATCCCTGCATTTTCAAGATGAATATCATTTTTCTGGCCAAACAAATAATCAGAAGCATTTCAAAGAAATTTGGGAGACTTACAGAACTTGCAGCGACAAGACAGCAGTCAAAGACCTTGGAATTTCTCCAGATAAGCTATTGTTATTAAGACGCCTACACACCAATAGCAAAAGACCATGAGTTGATACTGACGAAGGTGGAGCAACTAGTACAATGGAACTTTTAAGGACGGTGTGCTTACAAGAAACGGAGTTTCTGCAGTCGGCCGAGAGATGATGGGATGGGACCGCTTAAATTGTTCAAGTAAAGATCCAAGCTCACAAGTTCCGTCAAATTCCCAAGCTGCTCTGGGATTGGCCCAGTAATGTTATTGCTATAAAGCTCCCTGTAACATCACACTTTCTTTAATATTAACTTCTACAAAGGATCGGAAGTTATAAAATCTCAAAATCTACCTCACCAATATATCAGCTATTACTTAAAAAGTATAACCAGGTCTGATAACGTATATAACATGCTATTCGCAAGCATAGACAGAAAATAAAGCGCCACTCTGCAGCCTATTTTGAAGAAACAGTATGCTACTACTTATTTTATTGTAAAAAAAATAGCATGTTTAATATGATAGCTTATGAATAAGCTCTTATGTTTGCATAAATATGTCGTCTTTTTAAGAAGAGAAGACTTACAAGTACTGCAAGTTTGGGAGCTGACCAAGCTGTGTTACAAGCTGACCAGATAGATTGGCATTCCCAAGATCACTGAGCAAAGATAAATTCTTAGTAACAGATGCGAAAAGCAGAGACAGATAGAAAGAAAGAAGAACTTACACACGTGTGACACTGTTGTCACTATTGCAAGTAACATGAAACCAAGTACAAGGGGTAACAAGAGTAGCGTCCCAACTCTGGAGGACCTTGTTAGGGTCGGATAAACTGTTCTTCAGAGCACTCAGAGCATCACCTAACCAAAAGAAGTAAATGTCGAACAAACTAAGAGGAAGACCAACAAGATAACTCAAAGTCAAGGAGACAAGGATGCAAAACAATCAACAAGTAAATTAAAAAAAAATGCCTACTTTATGAGATTAAAAAAGGAACCTTTAATGGAATAATGAGAGAAGAAGAAGAAGCAAACCTTCGGCGTTGCCAGAAGTTCTGAGAACCAAATCGAAAACCAGAACCAGCCAAAAGAATCCAGCTATCATCAATCGTCGTTCCATTTACAGATTCTTAAATTAAAAAACGAACCCTAGAATTCGACTTTCATTTGAATATGCTCATCAGAGAAAGATCCAAGCTTTTTACACCCCCCACCCCACAAATTAAGGATCTGGATTCCTCGATTTGAGCTTACTAGTTACTACTACCACACACACACACACAAGAGGAAGCCCCAAAAAGTCAAAGAAAGAGCCCTCGACGCGTATTCACCCGTTGACTTTTAATTTGAAGAGAAACCCCCAAACTCGATCTCAGCTGTATTTCCCGATTCGAAACTCCTCCGAGATCGCTGACCGTTGACTACTTTTTTTCTCCGGGGAGGATTCAGATTGAGAGGAAGATGATGATTGATAATATACTCAAAAGAATAAACGAAGCGAAAGAGAAAAAGAAAAAAAAAAAAAAAAAAAGAAGAGTTTTTTTTTACTTGTTTGAGTTGTGAATTTAAAAAATGACATTTAATTCAAATGTAGACTACTGCGAGAAAAGAAAGAGAGACGATGACGTGGCGCATTTCGAGCTTTTAGCTGGTCAAAGTCAGACGCCGCGCACGCACGACTTCCAACTTGGGATGATGATGATGATAAAAGCATGATTACATACCACCATCATCTCTTTAATTACTTCGTTATCATTAATCCCATCCTAATCCAAAATAATTGACCCTCTCTTTCAAAAGGTTGCAAGTCCAAATCGGCCTAGCTCAGTTTTTATACAGGCTCGTGTTTTTTTCTATGGGCTGGATAAAATAAAACCAGTCTAATAAATGTGCAAGGGCGAGTCTAAGTCGGCCCAGCTCAGTTTTTAAACAAGCCTTTTTTGTTGTGTCGGTTATATAGAACCTGAACTGAAAGTCTGGAACACACAAAAAATGATGTCCAAAGATATGATTGGACCAAAAAAAATGAATATATTTCTTGACACATATATAAAGAATACAAATATCATTTCAGTATCTATCTACCTTACAATTTTAGGAATCATCATATTTTTATTGTAATAGATCGAAAAGTACAAAAAATATACAATACGGACAGGCAACTACTCTGTAAGATATATTTAGTTTGTCATAAGAGAAAAGAAAAAGACCCAGTCACTATACCAGACCATTTAAAGGCCCATAGATAATGAGATGTAAAATCTTACCCGTGATCTTCTTCTTACATAAAAAATAAATTTTATTTTTTATTTATTTTTCAGAAGATATGTGCACTTTCTCTCTTCTGTGTTAAAAAAAAAAAATGCACTTTCTCTCTTTCTTTTTTTTTTTTTTTTTTCCTTCCCTTTACCACCTTTGGCTTTTGGCACTTCACATGCACCATTGTTAGTGCCTTTTACACGACATATGTGTCCTGTCTGTATACATTTTTTTTTTTAAAATTACATTCTCTTTTCTATTTTCAGACAAAGAAAAGTATAAACAAGTGTTGCTTGTCGAATATTAGAGGTAAGGTATCATCAATCTTCCACCTTCGTTGTCACGAACCAAAAGCTTTACGGTAATCATTTGCACACACATGCAATTCTGACTTTTCATTTCTTTCTCTCAAACCCATCACGAAAAGCTTCATTTTACAACTCTTCTGTTCATAATTATTATAATCTCAGAGATTCTCCTCTGCTTCGTCAATTCTTCATTTCATCTGAATCAAATAACGATGGAATCTGAGAAGCCGAGTGTTGTGAGTTCTATCACAAGACCGTCGTGGGTGCTCCTTCTCCTTGCTTTCACCGTCTTAGCCATTCTCTCTCACCAAATCTCCTCCAGATCATTCCTCCCTCTCTTTATCCCCACCACGGCGATACATGACCCGGTTACATGCTCCGGGTTTTTTAACCACGACCCGTCCCCGAAACGGATCGTCATGTCATTAACCGAATTCGGCGGAGTCGGAGACGGTAAGACGTCGAACACGGAGGCTTTCCGCCGCGCCGTAGCGAATCTAAAAGGTTTTGCGGCAGAGGGTGGGGCCCAGCTTAATGTCCCAAAGGGCACGTGGCTCTCGGGAAGCTTTAACCTCACCAGTAACTTCACGCTCTTCCTCGAACAAGGCGCTGTTATTTTGGGATCCCAGGTAAAAACAAAACTCTAGTTAAGCTGGTATTGCTTGGCTATGAACAGAGTTATAATTGATTTAATAGTATGTGTTTACCAATCACCATTTGATGATTGCTCTGTGAGAATCCAAAACTTGGTTACGGCTTTGTCGGTTCGTTAAGTTTGGTTGGTTGGTAAACACTTTCGGTAGATTACGCTAATCACGGTCACTCGTGAAAAGTCTGTAACGGACCCCACCACACCTAGTGTTTGAAAGTAGAAAGAGTTGTGTTATGAGTGGGAAAATCCTCTTTGATTTGTATAAATCTTGATCATTTTCGGATTTACTTTGTTAAATGTGCTTTTGATGTCATTAGTAGTTGCTGTAAAAAAAGGGTCTAGGAAGAAGTGAAAGAAACCATTTTTATATGCTAATAAGATTCTTACAAGAGTTAAAAATGACTAGATTACTTTTGTCTGAAGCATGTTTTTTTTATAAGAATTTAGATCTACCAGATTACTTCTGTGGTCTTCTAATTTGTAGTATTAAATTATTCTTCAGTTTTGCTTGTCATGTGCCATGATACCAAGAGCTTTTTCCGTTTTTGATATTGGTTCAAATTTGTCTGCTAGTAGTGTCTTGTAAGCTCAAAAGTCAGCTGTACTAATTTTGTTTATTTCTTTCTTTGCTTTTATCATTTTTAAGTTTACATGAACTGATCACGGTTACAATTTCAATATTTTTGTCTGGGATCATGGTTTGATAGGACCCAGAGGAATGGCCAATAATAGAGCCGTTACCTTCTTATGGAAGAGGGAGAGAGAGACCTGGTGGTAGACACATTAGCCTCATTCATGGAGACAATCTCACTAATGTTGTCATTACAGGTACTACTTTACTCTCTTGTTTTTATTCAGTACTCCAGTTACTTGCGCTTATTATATCTGTTCAACCATTACCAAAAGCTTCTATGGATTGTTGGGTAAAAAATTACTCTGTTTTCTCTGCAAAGATATTTTCCTTAATGTTTTTTCATTCCTTGACGTGAACTAGAAGGCCAATGCAAATGGAAGGCGAAATTTCTTTATATTTGGTTGAAAAGTATATTACACAAAGTAAATGCTGCGTTTGAAACAGTCAAGGCGGGTGTCGTAGTCTCTGCTTTAGCCAGATCAGCTGATCTATAGCTATCAGGAGAGACAGTTTAGGTTGACTTGGTTTTGGGTTTACATGGTCTTAAAGAGTTTGGAATTCTCTAGAATTAACGCATTTGCTTTTGGGTTCTGTCCTTTAATTCTCTGAGACTGAGAGTAATAAAGAAAATAAATCAGTTTCTAGTTCTATAATAATGACATCTAGATTTATTAAAAAAAAATTTTAAACTACAGGTGAAAATGGTACAATTGATGGACAGGGGAAAATGTGGTGGGAGTTATGGTGGAACAGAACACTGGTGCATACGAGAGGCCATCTTATTGAGATCAAGAACTCTCATAACATCCTCATCTCCAACCTCACCTTGCTCAACTCTCCTTTTTGGACAGTACATCCTGTTTACTGCAGGTTCTTACTTATAATTCCAACGGTTTTTGCTTGCATTTTTACATCATTTGAATAACCTTTTATGACTTTGTTTTGCAGCAATGTTGTTATTAGAGATATGACCATCCTTGCTCCGATGAATGCTCCTAACACCGATGGTATAGATCCAGGTAAGGATTCTCTACTCTGGTCTTGATTGTTTGCTTGCATACAATCTTGTCTTGTGTCTTATTTCTCTGAATAACATTGCAGATTCAAGCACCAATGTCTGCATTGAGGACTGTTACATCGAAAGCGGCGATGACCTTGTAGCTGTGAAGAGCGGGTGGGACCAGTATGGTATGGCTATGGCACGTCCTAGTTCAAACATCATCATCAGACGAATCTCTGGCACTACACGGACTTGTTCAGGTGTTGGAATAGGAAGCGAGATGTCTGGTGGGATTTTCAACATTACCATCCAAGACATTCACGTCTGGGATTCAGCAGCTGGGCTCCGTATCAAAACAGATGTAGGAAGAGGCGGTTACATTTCGAACATCACCATCAGTAATGTATTACTAGAGAAAGTGAAAGTTCCTATTAGATTCAGTAGAGGCTCAAATGATCATCCTGATGATAAGTGGGATCCTAAAGCTATGCCGAGAGTTAAAGGGATTTATATTAGTAATGTCGTGAGTGTGGACTCGAGGAAGGCTCCCATGTTGCTTGGTGTTGAAGGAGGAACGTTTCAGGACGTATGTTTGAGGAATGTAACGCTTCTTGGGTTGCCTCATACTGAGAAATGGAAATGCAAAGATGTTTCTGGTTATGCTAGTGATGTTTTTCCTTTGTCGTGTCCACAGCTTTTGCAGAAGGAAGGTTTGGTCTCTCAGTGTTTATAGATGAGTTTGTGGTTAGTATTTTTCTATATATAGAGTTCCATGTGATATAGGAGGTCCATGAGTTTGAGCAAGTTTTTTTTTGGGGACAAGATTCTTGGTCACTTCAGAAGATGCCATCTTGGTTTTCCTTTTTCACATTTTTTTTTTTTGATAAGTAATCCTTTTTCACATTTGTTTATTCTTGTTTGTGAATTTTGATTCTTTTGACACATACTTTGTGTAACGAAATATACTTTGATTGATTCAATATAGATGTCTGCATATTCATTTTTTACCGTCATTGTCTTGCACACCGTTTGTATTTCACCCACTAGCAAAAGAATATAGCGTTTAGGTGCGTGAAAGCGTCATCGTTGGTCAATAAAGTAGGTTTTCCACATAATGACGTATAAGCAGTTCTTCTGCATAACGACGTATAACGAGTTATATTAGACTGGAGACTTCAAATATCTTTGTTATGTGGATTGCGAATTTGATTGTTTATTTGATAATAGTCAGAATTTTTAATCTTGAGAAACAAACAAAAAGAAAGATAGATAAGTCATTTGTAAGAAAATAATAATTTTATGAATACAGCTAAATATATTTAGGTCTATGATGTTAGGACTCTTGTGAAAACTAGCTAGATAATATGTGTAAGATGCTAAGTATGCATGTGCATTCGTGTATCAGATTGGGTTCGGATTGTTACTTCGGATTTCAGATTTCATGATTTCATTATAAAATTCCAGATCAGATTCAGTTATGTATGGGGTTTCGGTAATATCCGAAAGAATCAAAAATTTATCGGATTCGGTTGTTCTCTGTGTACAAAATCAAATTTGATCCAACAAACCCGAACTTACCCGAAATATCTGATTTTCAAACATACAAATCTCTATAGAACTCAACTTCGACAGGTCTCTTAACATTCTTAAACAAAGACCAAGTCCCATGAAACCATTACCAGCTTAGCATTAACAAAAAACCAAGCTTAACAAACTTGGAGAAATCATGAAATCATCCTCCAAACAAAGACATAGTCCAAAATGGTAAAAATGCAATCTAGGTGAAATAAGATTATGAGAAACATTAACAGCATTTAGGGTTAATAAAGCATATGTTGGATACAATCGGGTACTTGCCAATTACACGTATCACTCAGATATTATTGAATACATGCAGATTATTTATTCTTTGAAAAAAACTAGATGATTGCACCGAAATAATTAATAAGTATATAAACAAATTGGTTTTAGGCATGTCCGTAAAGCCAGCAATGAGAAAACGATTTATCCGTTTCACCCAAACACCATGCAAATATTGCATGTAATGACGGTCTAATGTAACTAACGCACTAAAAATATCATATAACATGTACCTTTTGATACAAGCTCCCACGGAGATTAACAATTTCAAGCCTTACAGGTTCCAATACATCAGCTATTTGGTAATTAGTACCCACATACGTATTATATACACTTACAAGACTTGCATCTCCTTGTGTATTAATACGCCTATAAATATTTGTTACATGCATCTCTACTAATTAGCAAACCATGCATTACACCAACAATAACGACAGGGACACATACACGTATGCGTATGTACCAATTTAAATGCATGTGATACACAAACGTATATAATTATATGTACATGTTGACACCTACATATATAAATGTTGTATATATAGATTTAAATGGATGGAAAACGAGAGTTGTAATTGATAGAAGATCCATATGAGGTTTCGAGGAAGCAAAAGGCTGAAAATGATACCTAACCCTAATGATAGATACCCTTTAAAATCATTGAGTTGTGAAAGTGTAACCTAAGAAACTAATCCAACTCCAAGAAAATCAATGAAAGCAACATTTCTCTTCCCACCATCATCTCCCGTGGATGGTCCATCTTCAACTGAGTTCTTGTTTTGATCTGGTGTAGCTGTGTGAAATGCGTTATTGTGTTCATCCACCAGCTCTTTCAACTTTCTCCTCTCAGGATAAACTTCTTTGCGTACATTCGAGATCGATGAAGATCCAAACTGATCATCTCTAGGTGTTGAAACAAAAGTGTAAGGCGAGGTACCATGGCTCTTGTCCTTTTGATACCTCCATAGTCCAAACTGGGATCTATTAAGCCTTGTAAGACTAGGACTAGGGCTCAACATATTATGCCAGCTTTGGTTGAACGTAGAAGTGGACGTGGAAGATAAGCTTTCACGTTTGCGTCTAGCCATGATGACATGGAAATGGTTCTTGACAGCGTTATCGGTCCTCCCTGGGAATAGCCTTGCTATAGAGGCCCAACGGTTCCCCTGGATCCGATGAGCTTTGAGAAGTCTCTCTTCTTCTTCCTCAGTGAAAGGTTTCTTGGTGATGTTTGGATCAAGTTGATTGTACCATCTCAATCTACAACTTTTCCCTATGAATCCATATTGTTCAATTATTTAAAAAAACACAGATCCAATATAGAACATATATGAAAAAGACAAAGCTATATATATGAAAAGTATTAATTACCTGATCTTCCACAAAGATGTTGAGCAATGAAATTCCAGTTCTTAGGACCATATTGTTCCACGAGTTGCCGGAGGTGGTCGTCTTCAATAGGTCTCCAGTGACCTCTCTGACAACTGATTTTCTTATAGTCAAAACTGTTGCTTCCCCTAGACATGTCCATGGATGCTATCTCTATCTTCACCTACATCAAACAGAGAAAATGTTGAAGAAAGAGGAATATGATGGATTAGTCTAAGGTGAAATGATAAAAAGGGTGAATATTAAGACAAAAGAAAGAAAAATAAAAGGAATAAAAAAGAGAGGGTTGGTCTTGGTTCTCTTCTCCTATCTAGGGTTATAGATGATAAGTCACTTTTCTTCTTTTTACAAGACACCCTTTCATTTTATATAATATGGTTATTATACTCATCTTAACAGAAAATTGGTTGATTAAAAAACAAAATTATTTATTTTCACCAGTCCGTGCTATTCTATACCAACATGATCATCTATACCACATACACTTTGGAGTTATGAATGCAGGCTTTTATATGAACTTGGAACATATATATTTATTATAATTTTTTTTACGTTCTATATATTTTTTTAAAAATTATTATTTATAAAGCTAATGATTTTGATGATTCAGAATCATCACAACCAACATGCATTGACGATCATTCTTATTAGTTTTTCAAAAATACGTATTATTTTGTTGCATTCCATGCCTTATATATTTTCTGGTTGCATTAAGCTAACCAATTTGTATTTTGGAGATGCAAGTAGATGCAAATCGATTATTATACAAGAAAAGCAAACAAACCAGAAGTCTTATACCATTGGTTGTATATGTAACATACATTTACAAGTTATGCAATCTAAGCTTATTTTAACATTTCTGTTAGATTGAAGTGCCCGTTATTGTTATTAGGAAGTTGATTGTTTACAGATTTGAAGTAGTTTCTGCATTTTGTTTTTGGAAAAACCAATTTTTAGACAATGAAATTTTTATGAAAATAGATTCTCTACATTTTAGGAAAACTAGTTTTTCAAATAACTGTCATTTTCTAAAGAAAAACCAAAATCTCAATTTTCTTGGTTTCTACATCTCATGATGCTTTTTTTTTTTTTTTTTTTTTTTAATTTAAAAGTTCTGTTACATTTGTGCATTAATATAAGAATAAATAAATAAAATGCTAACTACTATAAGTATGAGCAAATAAGTTTTAGTAATAAGAATTTGTTTAACATATATAATACAAAATAATATATATTAAGAACATTCTTTTAAATTTGCCACTAAAATTAATTTAATTATTTAAATTTACTTTTATGTAAAGTTTGCATGTTTTGTTAATAATCTATTGGTGTTATTTTATTGAAAACTGTGATATATTCTTATAGTAATTTTAAGTTTGTTTAAAAAATAAATTAAATTATAAGTTAACGTTTTAGAAAATAACAGAAAAACTGAAATATATCAGTAATCAAATTTTAGAAAAACAAAAATGCAAAGAAATAAAATTCAGAAATTTATTTTATTGTTTTATTTTTGTTATTAATCTATATTTCAACTTCAAACAAAAATAATTAACTAACATATACTAAAATTAATTAAAACCTGAAAAAATATCATTTGTGTTTTTCTAAAAACTAAAATTACGGTAAAATCAAAAATCTAAAGGTAAAAACCAAAATCGCCATTCGAGTTTTTTCAAAATCTAAAAACTACTGCAAAATCAAAACCAAAAACTAAAAACCAAAATCTAAAAACTAAAAACCAAAAGCCAAAAACCAAATACTAAAATCTAAAAACCATCCAAACAATCATCACCTAGATGTTGTTTCAATACTACTGGAGACTAAATGTAATATGTGTAAACATTTTGACCTAGAGAGAAATATGAGCCAAAGATCTGGATTCTTTTTGTAATTACGAAACAAATATATTTAAGTTACAATATAGTCATCACAAGGTATCTCCACTAGGGTGGGTGTTCGGATATCCATTAGGGTTTGGTTCGGGTCTATTCGGGTTTCGAGCTTTCGGGGTCAAAGATTTCAGTCCCACTCAGATATTTCTAAATTTTGGTTTGGGTTCGGTTCAGATCTTTGCGGGTTCGGTTCAGGTTCGGATAACCCATTTAAATTATTTTTAAAATTTTAAAATTCATTATATATTTTAAAATACTCAAAATTTATAAACAAAATAATATATTACATATAAATTTGAATAACACATGTCAAAATACGTAAACTTAACATATAAATTGGTTTGATTTGAATATTTGGATAGAAAATAAATAAATATTTTAAGTATTTTTGGTATTTTGAGTATGCTTTAACTATTTAAGACATTTACTTTTGATTATTTGTATATATTTTCAAGTATTTTGGATAAGTTAAAAGTATCAAATATATTTTGGATATATTTTAACATACATTAAATCTAAAAATAATTAATATATAGGTTTATAAAATTATTTCGGATACATTCGGGTACCCGAAATATTTCGGTTCGGATCGGGTTCGATTTCGGTTATTTAAATACCAAAATTTTAGACCCATTCGGATATTTAATCAATTTCGGTTCGGGTTCGGTACTACTTTTTCGGATCGGGTTCAGTTTGGTTTTTCAAATCCGGGTTTTTTGCCTAGCCCTAATCTCCACTATTTGTGTAGTCAACGTATTAAGTGTTCACTGATTTTTTTCCTTTCGATCCGGGGACTAATCAACTTTGCTCTGCATAAGAGAATTGCTTATACAGTCTACAGGGGTACATCACAGTCTTTTACAAAAGCTACGTAAATTTCCATTTTTCATTGCCTCTCCGATGTCTCTATACATGCTACAACTTTTTGACTACCACTGATGACAGGATCAGTTAAAAGTTAAAAACCAATTTGATCAATGTAAGACGATTGTTTGGCCTTAATGAAATCTAGTACGGTGGCTGCATCACCATGCCTGACCACCCTCCCATTCTCCATATACACAGCTCCATCCGCATACTCCAGCTCCTCTAACCGATGTGTTACCCATAACGCCGTCACATCTCCTCCTGTCTTTGCATTTATCAACTCTTTCACAGCTTTGATCACACCCAACTGTAACAATAAGCATCGATGAAGGGAAGATTAACATTTTTTCATTTTTGTTGAATTCATTTTATATTCTGTTGAAATATACAAGTTACTCACTTCCAGTTTCTATCATACAACAAGATCAAGGTAGATCAGCAATCATATGCTAAATTCTCACAACACCACTAGCGTTTCATTAACAATTTTATTAGAGTTAAATCAAACGATTACCTGGTCAGACTCATCTAGGAAGGTTGTGAGCTCATCCAACAACAGCACTTTGCAAGCTTCAGCTAAAGCACCAGCAATGGCGACTCTTTGTTTCTGACCACCACTCAGAGTTTGAATCGGTCTCTGGAAACAAAAACCAGACTCTAATTTATTATAAATAATCGAAATAAGGACCGCACATATACATATTCAATTAACGTAAATCCAACCTGCATATAATCACGCATGCCAACAGCATCCAGAGCTGTAACCACCCTGGACTTAACTTCTTCTAGACTCATGTCAGGATACTTGCCAAGACCAAACGCTACATCAGCTTCTACAGTAGGCATCACTACCTGCCATTGAAAAAAAAAAAACATCTCAGACTAAACACACATGAGAAAGCAACTGTTACTAACTAAGATGTCTTAGCAGTGGGAAACAAAAACAGATTGCTTAGGATCATAAGATTAGTTAATCTTCATGCTATTAACAAAAACAAGAACAAAACTAAAGGTTTGGATTAAGGCTGTCTATACGATATAGGCATGAGCTTAACCATAAAAACAACATTAGGGACTCAGAAAGAACAAATCACAATAAAAGTATGATCCTTTTAACATAAAAATACAAATAGATGATCAACATCGTAAGAGCAAGAAACATAACCTGATGATCAGGATTCTGAAACACAAAATTCTTGGGCTTTTCCACAAAGATATTGCCGCTGGTTGGATTCACCACACCTGCTAAAATCTGCAAACGTTCCAAAGCAGAGTTAATGAAGATATATAAGCCACACAACATCGAAAGATTCGACCTTTTCCCTGACCCATGTGACTATAAGAGCTTGACGACTCTAAGATGACTTTAGGATAACGAAAAGCTTTCATTAACAAAACGGAGAGCGAGAACTTGCAATGAGAGAGACCTTGAGAAGGGTAGATTTGCCACAGCCGTTGGGACCAAGAATCATCCATAACTGCCCCGAAGGAATCCGAAAGGAGCAGTCACGGAGAATGGGGACGGAGATCCCCGGTCTTGTAGTGGCGGAGAAACAGAGATTCCGACACTCGACGGCCACATCTTCGGAGACAACTCCGGTTCTGCGATAAACAGAAGGAGAAAGACTCGATATGGAGCGAGGAGGGAAGAGGCGAGGAGGAGGAGAAGGTGAGAATAAACAGTTGGCGTTCATCGTCGTCGCTCGAGAAGATTTGAAGTTGCAGCTTTCCTTCTTCCTCTCAATAATCACAGAAGAAGGTTTATCGAACCGGTAGATTAGTTAATTTTAGAGTATTCGGTTTGGTTCGATACAGTTTAATTTATTTTGGTTCGGTTTAATTTTGACATAAAACTTCTCGCATTCAAAGATTTTGCTTGACTTGTTTCATTACAAAACGTGTTTCACTTGTACTGAAATAACATCATTGTAACTGTTCTCTCCCTTCCAACGGACTAAACACTAGATGATCTTGGTATTTTTCAATTCCAAAACATACCGTAACTGGTAAATTAAAAAAAAAAAAACCGTATGGAATAGAAATGAATGGAATAAGATGATTCCATTTACTCTTTATCAAAATGATGATCTTGGAATATTTTGTTTTGTATTTTGGTTAGATATTTTTGGAATTGATGAAATGAACATTTCATTCTATTAATTAAGTTAAAGGATAAACTTTTTTTTTTATAGAAAGAATTGATCATTTCAAAACATTACATTCTAAAAATGGTCAATCCAATTACAGCCAGTGTTTAATTACTAGAAAAAGATTCTAAAATATACAGTGTATTCATCAACAAAACATCTTCAGATGTAAAGATATATTACAAGAAAGATTTAAGGAGTAGATGAAAACTAATAAAGATATAAAAGCCAAAACAAAGCAAAAACGTTTCTTGGATTAATTAAAAAGGAGCTGAAACAATGTCCCAACCAATAGGATCAAGAAAGATTAATCTCTCGTCTTGATCATCATCATAATCCTTCAAATCTAAACATCTTCTTCCTCTTTTCTCCTCATCCGCCCTTAACCCCTCTTGCGTCTCCTGCATGTTTTCAGTTCCATTAATAAATGTCACAAAGTAGAAGAAACAAAAAAAAATAATGAAGAATTAATTTGATTACCTTTGTGAAAATATCCATAGCTTCCTGAAATGTCTTTGTTCTTATCACAAACAATGCCTCCTCTCGAGCATGTTCTATTTGATCGAGATGCAATGTCATGGGCTCCGTCTCTATCGACGACTTCCTCTCCAACATCTCCATTCTCTTGCCTACTTCCATTTTCATTAGATAAAACTGTAAATAACTGATGGAATCTCTCAATAGTTTTGGTATTATACCAACTTTTGATTCAGAATAATGAATCATTTAAAAGATATCGCATGTGTTATATAGTACTTAAGTAGTAAGTACGATGTGGGGACGTATAAAGAAAAGATAAGAAGCTCTGTCACGCAACATGGCGTGTTAGGGCGGGTTAAGTCGGTGAATTGGACACGTGACATGTCATCAATGGTGGTAGCTTTCCACGTGTAGGTTTGGTGTTGAGATGAAGCAGTCAACACTAGCATGCAATCTCGATTTGCATGAACACCGTTGGATAACGTAAACAACAGAGTTCTACTTCTTCCCACGTTTTATGTTCTATTAATTATTCGTTTAATACCCGTTGGTCGGCGCAGTGAGACATTTTCTTGGCATCTATAGGTAAAGGTGGATGTTTTGATATTATAATTTACAAGCAGTGAGACATTTTCTTGGAATCTATAGGTAAACGTGGAAGTTTTGATAATACTATTTACAAGAACATTAGGTTAATTTGACACATTTATATTACTTATCTAATCACAACATCTGTAGACATTTTGAAGCAAATACTCTTTATAAACAATGAATGCTTTTGGCTCTCTCAATAGCATCATGCACCTTCCTCATCGGTTCATCATACAAGTACGCTGGGTTATCGAACTCTGATGCCAAGCTTTCTTCCCCAAGCAACGCTCGAAACGAGTCTGCTACTGATGCAGAAAGTGACTCAAGATTGTATCCTCCTTCCAGGAAGAACACACAACGCCCTCCACATACTTCTTTTGCTAACTGTTTTATATCTTTCGCCAATGAGTAGTATGTTCCGGTTGTGAACTGCAGATTCGCTAGTGGATCCAGGACATGAGCATCATACCTAACCACAGATAGAGAGACAAATGAGATGGTTTAAACCAATGTTTTAAAAGACCAGAAGCTGAACCTGTTAAACATGGTTCAATAACCTGATTCAATATATTTTTAATAAAATATATATATATATATATATATATTTAAAATTAATATCAGTAAATATAATACATAATCAAAATATAAATAAATACCAAATATAAAACATTATTTCGTTCATATGTTGGTTTATGGATTTTTGATACTAATAATTTTGAGATTCAATCCAGCTATGTCCAGGTCCCGAACCTTGTTAAATCATTGGGTCGGTTCGGTTCGGTTTTAAAAACACTATTTTACAAACGTATAAGTTTCTCTACTCACCCGGCAGAAACAAGAATAAGATCTGGCTTGAAACGTTGAACACAAGGAACAATGATTTCTTCAAAAGCACTTCTCATTGCAATATCACCTGATCCTCCAGGTAAAGGTAAGTTCAGAGTGGTGCCTTCACCTTTTCCTTTGCCTATGTCACTTATCTTCCCTGTTCCAGGATAGCTTCCATCCTGCGATTTTTTTTTACATGACATAACATAACGACTTGTGTTCATTCTCGAACTAAAAATAACAAGCAGGCGTACGTACCTGATGAGTTGACAAAAAGAATATATCAGGATCCTCAGAAAACGCATCGTTTGTGCCATTTCCATGGTGAACATCGAAGTCAATAATGAAGACGCGTTTCAGACCATGTGCACTTTGGGCGTGGCGAGCTGCGATTGCCACATTACCAAAAACGCAGAAACCCATTGGGCCTTTTGGCACAGCGTGGTGTCCTGGAGGTCTTATCAACGCAAAGCCAGTTGGAGGGTCCAAGCTGTTTCTTGATGCTGCGACCTGAAACATACGGTCATATCAAGTTGCTAAGAAATCTACTACCATTTCCAACATTAATGAATCTGAAGCATTACATGGTGAGATGAGACATCACCACTGAATCAACTAAAGCCATTCCAGCGCCGGCTGCGGTAAGTGAATCTTGGAATGTCTGGGACAGAGGGAAGAGATTCAGGGAGCGAAAACGATTCTTGTGGAGATGTAAGACTATGAACACAAAGCACTTACCGTTGAAGTGGCGTATGTTGGTCCAGAGCCTTCAATGAAAATTAGTCCTGAATCTGAAGCTTGATCCATTGCCTGAACTAAGAATGAGTTTGTAAATGGTCAGATAAATTCAAACTCGTATTCTTTGCTATTAGGCGTATATTACTGGTTGCTTATGGAATAAAAAGTTTTGTCAATAGATAGAACCTTCTCCAGGCCTAAGACATAAGCCTTCTCGTGAACATTTGCAATGTCTTCTATTGTCGCATTCTTGAAATTTGCAAGTTCAAGAATCTCCGAGCCACGGAACTGAAATACAATACTACATGAGAAAATTTCAAGCTAAGATAACTTTCCACAAGAATTGTGATTCAGATATATATATATATGTACATACTGATCTGCATCTTCTTGAGATTTGCCTTAAAGATAAATGAATGTCAAGAGACTAAATCACCTTAGGAGTGAGCTCATTCTTCTCAAGAGCTGTGACAATGGCAGGAACTCTTGCGCTGCATTCCGGATGTGAGTCCTGTCAGCAAAATAATAGTTTAAAAAAAAAAAACATAAAGCAAATACAGTAATTTAAAGAGAAAGATACCTTGTTATGACCCAGTGCGGCAGATACACTATAGATGACACGAGCATTGGTTAACTGCTGGATAGAAGGTAACAGGGGATCGTTGTCTGTACTGAACGAGCAACAAATGTAAGCTCCCTTGTTTTGTTTCACAAGATGTTTTCTCCACAAACTCAATCCATTCCGCAAATTAAAACCTCTGATCCCAGAAACTTCACCACTTCCTAAAGAGGCAATTAAAAATGTCACTTCCAGTGGTCAGAACAGGGGGAAGCTCATCCACTGAAACAACTAAACGTCCAGTTTAATATTAAAAACGTAAAAAGAGGAGCAGACAAAACATCAGCACCACATCAAGTCTCGTTTTTTCTTTATACAAAACTGTGGTTACAAACGAATGTCAAAATTAATAAATTCACACAAACCCAGACAGAAACACTAGCTGATAGAGAGGACACCGAAGAGAAGGAACAAGAGAATTACGAGGAACAGATAGAGGCCGGACGGTAAGCGCCATGAACACTGATTGTCTATCTCAGTTAAGCTCTGATGGTGGTTGGTACACAGCCGCAAGAAGATTCGAAAGAAAACAAATGGGTGGATAGGCTTTTTACGGCCACACTTCCCACCGAAGAATAAAAACAAATTATTTAAGTGAAAATGCGTATTAACTGCAAAGTGAAAATTAGTATATGTCAATCTGAGGCAGAGCTAATCAATGGAGTTTTCTGCTTTGGTGTTTGAACCATACGTCTCTGTACATCTACTTTTGCATACAAATGATCGGAACTCAATTAACATTCCATTCCCAAAGATAAAGATTTGCAATAGAAAAAACATTTTTTATAAATGATAAAACAGGAAAACAGCATTGATATGGAACATAAAAAGAAAGAAAGAAAGCTAAGTAAGTATGTCTTTCTATGAAAGCTTTTAAATTTCTTCCCCAAGCAATGATTCCAGAAGAGCCGCCTCTTCCTCCTGCCCAAAACAACCAGTTTACCACATCACTTTCTTTTTCTTAAAACAATTAAAATGTTTGTTAATGTTAAATCTACGTACCACCAATGCATTGAATTCTGTTTCCTCGTCTATGGCGCTGATCACGGCTGGATCGTCTAGGAGCTCCTGTAACCCCATTGGCATACATGTGTTAGATTAGAAGCAATTCTCCCTTCTAAAACCAGAGAACCAAAAGTAACCAAGAACCTAGTCCTGTTTCCTTTTGCTCTCTAATTTTACTAGAAACGTCACACTATGTTTGCTAAGGCCTATCAAATAGTCTAAGTGGATCAATTTTTGAGATCACAGAATGTCAACATCTAGTAGTGCAGCTTTTGCTCAACACCTTTTTAGTAACCCAAAAGACTCTGTAAGTACATAACAGAGAGGTTCACTTACATCATCAGCAATTTGCAGCAGCCCATTCGGATCCTGCATAGATGGAGTTGACATTTTATCACTCTTGTTTCACATTCTTTACATGAAAAATGCTACAGCTTGGTAAAAGTTTTTAAAAGCAACTAAAGTTTACAAACTTACCTTGGCAGCAACAAAGAGAAGTGGATCTGAAGGCGTGTAGACCATATAGTGTGATCCATCCTGATTTCACAATTCATGTTTAGACATCTCAACATCCTAAAAGACACCTCAAATTATCAATAAGAAAAATGCCGAAAGCAATGGTATATACCAGATGAAAACATGTAATCTCAACCCCTTCAGTTGGCAAACCTTCAACATCTTGGCCATCATCTGCAAATAGTTGATGTTTCTACACATTTAATGACATCTGAGCAAAGTAGGACACAATAATAACCAGACAAGCATCTGAGCAGACCAGTAAAAACACCTCTCACTTAGAAGAAAGTAGATAACAAGAACCAAACATGAGATAACCATAGACTTTTTACTAAAGATGCAAGTTCACAGGACCATGCAAGTTCCGAGGTTTTCTACCTATTATCCGTTGTAATCTCGCAACTCTACAATTAACTACATTCAAGCATTAATACCATATATTCATAGTAAATATGAAGCCAAGATTAGTGTGGTCATATAGAGCCGATGCTAGGGAAAATTAATCATGCATAAATATCAGAAGACAGAGGTTGTTGCCTGTGCGAAAATCGAAGACATTATCTTCAGTGTAGCAAAAGCCTCCCCTTGCAGTGTAACAGAATCTGATTTACAAGTGATAAACCCATTAGATGGTATTAGACACAAAGAAACATAGGAAACTAAAGCTTGAAAACAGGGCAGGGTCCTCCTACCCGCTGTGTACAAGATGCATATGGATCTTTGCAAGAGCATAAGCAGCAGCAGGAAGAAGAGATTCAACCTCTTCATCACTAACCTAAAATGTCAGAAACATCCGGACAATCAAAACAAAGGTCCTGAACAAAGCAAAATAAATCTAGAAAATGACTTTTCTACAAAAGGTAAATCTCTTCTGAAGCAAAAGAGAAATGGAAATGAGAGAAAAAATTGATGGAGAAAACTTACAGCTGACCATCCATCTATGTTTGTGCTCTTCAAAATCTGAACTGGCCTGAAGCAATAAGCGAATCAATCACGTAAGAAAGAACAAACTTGTCAACATGATAAGAGAAAGAGAAGAAAAACAAAAGATTGACTCACGTATCAACAGGGCAAAGAAGCATACAGTCCTCTCCTTTACTACTCGTAAACACTCGTCTTATTACACAATCCAAAGGACTATTGTTTGTCGGATCAACCTGTCTCATTCACAACAACAAAAACCACTTAAAATTCTCCTTTCCTTACACAACAACTACCAAAGAGTGAAGCTTTATGGGGAAAAAGGAAAGAAGTGACTCATACCACAGTGGCGATTCGCTTCTTAGAAGCCATAAGAACTCTACCAGTCTCATCAATAACGAACCCAGCAGGTGGCTTAGGTATGGTAGGAGGAGAGTTCGCAAGAGAACCATCATCATCATTATCATAATCTTCCTCAAGAACAGCATCTGCTTCTCTCAATTTCCAATTCTCCTCAAGGTTGACACTTTTCCCCTTCTTCTTCCGTTTCTTGTTGGTCCCACCACTACCCGTTGAAGCTTTCTTCGTCTGCGGATTCAACGCGGAGGTGATGGAGAGACGAAGATGGCGGCGGGTGTTGCTCGGTGACGAGACAGATAACGAAACGGGAAATGAAGAAGACGGGTTTGGGAATTGGTGGATGTTGGAATAGGAAAGAGTCGAGCTTGGTGAAGGCGAAGTTAAGGAGAATGAGAAAGCCATTGAAGCTTAGAGAGAGAGAAGTTGAGCAAAGTGAATTCGCCGGAGATAGTGTTGAAGTTTTGAGCTACTTAACCGGTTTCAAGTAAATCATTAAATTGGTAAACCGAACAAACCACACATGTCTAAACCAATTTGGCATCTATTGTTCATTGGCGTGAGCGTCCCATTTTTATTTGGTTCGATTTCGGTTTTCGGTTTTTTTGCTTTGAGCGATTTAAAAACCATTGTTATTTATGAATTTGATAGCTACTTCAGTTTGGCTATTTCGGTTTTTGGTTTGATTCGGATATCAAATTTAGGAACCAACTAATATCTAAAAAAAATTTCGTCCACTCGGCTTCAGTTTGGTTCTGGTTTTTAGATAATTTCAGATAATATGGTATAACGTATAATTCAGATTTTTCGAATTAAACATTAAGTAACTAGGTGTCTTCCTGCACCATGTGCAGTAAAAATATTTAAAATATTTTTTTAACAGATAAATATGAATTATATTTTAAAATAAAATTTTATTAATATTGTAAATTTTTTTTTTCGTATCAATATTTTAATATAAATTTGATTTAATTAAACATAAAAATTATATTTAAGAATATGCATGTATATATTTGAAATTATAATTTTAGATAGATTTTTCTATCTATTTATTTTAATTAAATATATTAAATAAATTTGTATAAGTTGCATAATTACCAAAAATTAAAATTAAACAATATTTATAAAATTTGTAGATATATAAGAAAATAATGATTTTACGATTAAATTTTTATAATTTTCTAAAAAAATTGTATACATTTTTAAAAATTTTAGTAATAAAATTTTATAATTTAAAAATATATAATTAAATTATATTTCGAAATTTATAATGTCATATTTGAATATATTTATTTTAATGATGATTTATGAGTTATTCCCATATTCTAAAAAAATTTCCAAAAATATAAATTGACATTAAATGTAATATATGAGTTATTACCATATTTTAAAAAGTTTACCAAAAATATAAATTAACATTAAATGCAATTGTCCATGTCATATTAAACTATAAGACATGTCATCAATTTTTATATTTGTTTTGTGAAATTGATTGTAGAAAGGACATATGGCAAAATCACTTCGCAAATATAGTCTAGGGAATTCGGATTATTCGAATAAAAATATTAGTTCAGATATTTTAAATATTTAGGGTAAAAATTTGGTTAATTCAAGTTTTCAGATATTTCGATTTATAAATAATATTATTATGATATTTAGTTATTTAGATACTAAATATAATTAATACTTTGGTTTGGTTTAAGTTTCATAGATATAGGATCTATACAGAATACGAAATTCGACTGCGGATAAATGCGCTCATAGCTAATTGTTCATATTAGCTTTGGTTAACTGTAACACACAAAATGAATTATGAACAACATCCGATTCAGATTCAGATACGGAAAGTTATCTATTACATGCAAATATGTATACAGCTATAACAATAAAGGTTGTCAATCTATTACATCTCTTTATCAATGATACCATTTCTCAATATCCATGCGCTTGAGCAGCAGCATATCATTTCTCAGTATTCATACACTTGAGCAGCAGAAGCCTGTAGTGAAGCAAGTTCATCACAATCAGCTGGGATCCACCCAATGGATTGTTTCTCATTGTCATAGATTATCATCTGATCTTGCATCGATATATCTATCCAAATAAAATAGAGTTAGTATCTCTTTCTATTCCTGAAAAAACAAGATCAGGAGATTGCCAATGAGGACTTTACCGCCAATGAGGTTCATGTTCTGGAGACCTATCTCTGTCCCATTCAAGATTCCTAAACATACATTTCCCTTCCTCTGCAACATTTCATCCAATACTTTTAGCATTGTACTTAAGAACAGTCAGAGACTACAAGAGAAGAGTTTGCTCACAGAGATGATGAGATAAGCTTCTGGGGGTATTTCAAACAGAGTTTTTGACCTCCACCCGGTTTTGAAGCTTAAAGCTAGAGGCTTGAAGTACTTCTTCACTTCTTCTATGCTCATGAACGGTCTACGTCCTTGCCAACACAGAGGCAGCGTGTGATCATCCCTTGATTCTTTCAACGGTTTCCCGCTTAGCTCTCTTTTCAACTACCAACAGAAGAAACAATAATCATTTGAGTGTTTTCTCTCTTTACATTCTAAGGTGTTTTTACAAGTTCCTTACCACGTATGTGACTGCCTGGTACGCCTTGGAGTTAAAATAAGTGTAAGAACTGCCACTATCAAATATCGTCAACAGATTCTTCAACCCAGTTGTTCTTCCCCCGAATAGAAGCTCTCCTCCCATCGCAGGAGAGTAGTGTTTTCTGAGAGAGAAAACAAATACTATTACAGCAAGAAGAGAGCAAATATTTAACAAAGAGAAGAGGTAAAATTACGAGTTTTCACGGGACATAGGTGTCCAAGAGACCCTTGAAGAATCATAAAGATCGTCTCCAAAAAACAGAATCCCACCTCCTAGGCTGCTTAGGCAATGACCGATAACATTCTTGACATGACCTTGGCTATGAAGCTGTGATAAAATGCTTACTTTCCCCCTACCAAGCCCCAACACTCCATCTAGAGGATGATTACTTGAAGCCCCTGGGATTTGATCGTATCCACATCTGTTACAAACAAACAAAAAACTCCAATGAGGGAGAAACTAACTAACTCCTTGAACTAAATAAAAAAACTGTCGGTCCAAAGATTTATAATATACCCGAGAGCTAGACGAGGAGTGAGACGGAGACCTTCTGTATAGTTCAATGAGAAGACGTCTCTAACGAGTACACCGAGAGAAGACCCTCCATCAGCATACTCAACCTCATAGTCACATTGCTCTTGAGCCTCGTATCTATGGTTACCGTTCATATGCATCGCCTTGCATAATGGATCACTGCAAGGGATTAGATCGTTGCTAGGCTGATACAGTGGATGAGGTGCCTGAAACCACCAAAAACAAGATCCGTTCAGTTTCAGTTACGACATAGGATCATTATAAAGAAACAAAAGCAGTGAAGATGAAATTATTACAATACCTCCAAGCAACGAACACAAGGAGCATCACATTGGAGCCAAGTGAGATCACTACCAGTGTCAAGATCAAGATAGTAAGGTCTCGGTGGTTGTCCTATGTTGATAGTAACATTATAATACCTGAATCCAAAACCAAAGGCAATTAGAAAAAAGAACAAAAACGTTTCTGAAATGAGAGACCGTGACTTACCCAAGAGGATAGACGTTTCCATGAACTGGGAACACAACTGAAGAGCCGCCAGCTCCTCTGGTGAATCTACCAGAGAACCCCCCACCTTTCCTCCATCTAAAGTCAACTGCCGACGAAAACCCCAGAGCCAGAGACATCACCATCAACAGAATCATCATCAAACGAACATTCATTTTCACCATTCTTCACGGTTAGTGAAGGTGAAATAAAATAAAAAAAAGATAGAATAAGTTTTGTATTAGCCAATCACGTGATGCTGATGATGAAGATGGAAAACGACAGAGACCAAAGACATTTGAAGATATTTATTACAAGAAAATTTGTCTTTATATTGAATTCCTAAAAGGACTTTTTTGCATAAATAAGCAAAGAAAGAATATTTTTTTCTTGACTTGGGATAAGTAGACAGGTAAGGTAAGAGGAGATTCTTAGCTTAAACCATAGGACTCAAGGAACAAGTATTCCAGGTTGTTTTTATGAATCTGAGTTAAAGAATATTCTGCTGATGAGAAAGATAATAGCCCAAAGTATATCTTGCGGATCAAGTAATCAAATCTTGTTTGGCATCTTTCTTCAATTCAAATCAACACAAGAACAACGAGTGAGCTTGCCACAATCTCATTCACTATCATCTTCATCATCATCATCATCAAATCCGTTCCTGTACCTAACAAGCTCACCATCAACCTTAGCCTTCCTAGGACTCATAAGCACAAGCTCAGCCAACTTCCTCCTAGCCAAATAAACCTCGTTCGGCTCCACAAGCTCCCCTCTCTTATACGCCTCTCTTAAAAACACCGTATGAAGCTTCCCGTAGTTCCCACGAGTCGATATATAGAATATCCCCTGATGCTGGAGAAGAAACTCCTTCAGCCTCTTAGGCAAACACATCACGTTCCTGAAGTGAGCTATCCTCTCGAGAGTTATCTTCTTCTCCACGGTCAAGGACAACAGCTCGTGGATGCACGCGACAGCTCTCTTCTCCAGCCTCTTCTGCGCCTCCAAGGATCTCAAGTCGTAGTTGGAGATGTCCTCGTAGGGAGACCAGTAAGGAAGCCTCTGCCATTTCCAGACAGCGATGCGGAAGTACTTACCAATCTTGAAACCGGGAGGGAAGTTCACGAGGAAGGAGAATCTAACATCCTCTGCGTCTATTCCTTTAGTTCTATACTCTAACTCTCTAACTCTCTCTATAGCGCAACGAGATAAACTCTCTTCTCTATCAACAATCTCTATATACTTATCTCTAGTCTCCTCTCCATCAATAAGTCTAAAGAACTCAGGATGTTTCAGAATCACAGAGTACTCGAAATCCTCAGGGAGACCAAACTCGGTTCTAGCTATCCTAACGTGTTCTAAACGGATCCGACCAGTGTTGGACATCATAACTAGCTTCCTTAATCTAGTGACAGCGTCTGGTATCTGAGAGAGGACAGCTTCTTGCTCATCACGGATCTGATCAAGAGCCTTTCTTGTTAATCTACAGTAGAGGATTCTCTGGACAGGGTGCTCGTAGACTTCGAAGACGTGAGGGAACTTGAGGAGGAAAGCTCCGGGCTCGTGCTGCTTGAATCCGAGGCCTAAGCGGCGAGCTAAGGTGTCGAGGAGAGAGATTGGGATGGTGTGTTGGGGCTGAGAGAGGATGAGGGAGTGGAACTTGACGACTTTGCGGATTTTTTTCTCGACTTCCATGTAGTTGTCGTAGCCGTGGTCGCGGACTCGGTCTTGCTTTGTTGGGATGGTGGTGGATTGGGAGAAGGGTCTGGTGAGGGTTTGGTGGATTAAAGGGAGGAGCTTTGTTGTTGTTAGTTTGGTGTTAGGGTTTAAGGTTGTGGCGTTTCTCAGTAAAGACTTCATCTTTCTGTCTTGTCTGAAAGTGCTGAGAGAGAGAGATGAGAGAGAGAGAGAGAGTTAAGTGTTGGTTTTAGGGCTTCACCATCTGGACCCGGCCCAATGTTTGTTGCGCTTGAGATTGGTCAGTCTATTTTAGCACTGGAACCGGTCGGTTAGATCCGGTTATTCGGTGTAGTTTGGTTTTTGGTTAATTCAGTTCAATGTAAAACTTACCCAAGTCTATCCGAAATTAATAAAAATCGGTATTCGGTTAGTTCGATTTTTGGAATCTTAATGAAATTTTTGATTTTGATTAAATTTTAGTTTAATTTTGTTAAAAGTTTTTTGATAAATTTTGCGTGGTTCGGAGGACAGTAAGCCGCCGGCGCCCAACCGTATCGAAGAATTCTACTGCAGTTAATTGCGTTTAAAATTTAGTTAGTTCGGTTTGAATCTTGGGTGTATTTTTTTTTTAAAGAAGAAAACCAAAGTTACCGATTGCGTAACCAAAAAAAAAACAATTTTCTTTAGAAAACCTACCAAATCGAACCAAACTAACCGAATTTCGGTTTTAGCGGGTCCGGTTCGGTTCAAAATCCCGGCCCAGTTAGCATGAAACAACCAGCTATGTTCACTGGATCATGTTCTGTTCCACCTCTTAGTTGTAATCAGTTTTTACATGATTGTACATCGTTTTCAATTAAAGAATAGAGAAACCAACAAGATGGTGTGTATTATAATATCTCTCTTTATTTACAGTGGGAGAGGAAGATGCATATACTTTAGATAGAGACAGTTTTTACAAGTGAAACGATGACAGTAACTGCATCAAGTTTACCACCTCTGTATCCATCATGTCCTTCTTCTTTAGCTGCGTCTGCAAATGGCGTTCTCTCCGTCTCTGATCTTCCCACCTCTTGTGCCTTTGCAGCCACCAACTCTGCTATTCTCTGCTACAACAAAATATATATATATATATATTAATCAACACAATTCAACAACCATTGATGTAATAATGGGTTAGTTGAGACATTGAGCACCTGAGGTTCCAAACCCTGTTCCAGTAACCTGCAAACTATTGAAACAATCTCTTTCTCATACAAATTGTCAAAGAGCCCATCAGTTGCTGTAATGACAACATCACCAACTTCCAGATTCACATGGTAAACCTGTAGTTTGTGTGAAACAAGACCGCATATATTCTTGGTTTGGAGTAAACTATTCAAGAGTGTATGTCTGTTACTTGGAAAGCAATAAGCAACTCGTACCTCTGCAAGTTTAAGGACATCATCGCCTCGTGTGATGTGCAAGGGAAAACAAAAATGATGAAATATTGGAGACGACTTCTGCAATACTGTTCTGTTCCTGACAACCATGAATCCTGAGTCTCCAATATTGGCAATTTGGAGTTCCTACAAAGTAAGTTTACATGATCACATACTCAATCTAGTCTTGACACACTGTTATAATTACCCAGAAAGAGTGCCAATGTAACCAAGTCTCACATTATTGCTAAGATGAGCAATCAAGGCTGTGGATGATCCAGAGGACTTAGTCTCATTAACACTTCTATGAAGAACATGAACTGGATCATCACATATCTCTGCAGTTTCAGCAGAGATAATCTTCTGACAGTTGCTCATAAGTTCTTGAGCATACTCCCCCTCACTGATTCCTGAAAGATGAACCAAGCACACATACAGTCGATAAGAAACAGCTACAAGTGAGTATTTTGGAAACCAATAAGTGAAGAAAACTTTAAACGTACCTTCAAAAGACCATTGAGAGACTCCGTCTGCAATACCTAGCCAGTTGTTGTCAGAGATAAAATAAGCATCTTCCCGACCTGTCAATGCCTGGACATCATTACTTTTACATTACTAACCATATTATGTAAGAATTTAAAAACTAGAGCTATTGTTTCTTTATTATGATGTGCTAACAATAATATTAATATGCCATAGGGTCAAGTCATATTCACAAGTTATCCAAAACTGTAAGATTTTTGAAAGGAGATTGTGATGAATTAGTGAGATGCAGAAGGTGATAGTAAAGTTACTACTTGTGCATGTTGAAAACAAGTGAACTGCAAACAGAAGGAATCACAGGTACCTTATTGGGGTTTTGGAATGAAGCAAAACCAGATTCCAAATAAAATGCTTTGGACACAGTCTCTTCCCTGTGTTAGATGTCAAAGATCCAAGCACATCAAAAACATATGATTCTTACCACCCAGGAATGAATATGTAGATTAAATATTGATCAATGCAAGACAAATAGTATAGTACATTAAGCATTCATAAACACAAGAGTAAAAATATATCACTTACTAACCTGTCTAAAGCCACTTCAATGAGTTGACGACTAGCTGTTTCAGGTGCAGGAAGTTGGAGATCTTCGTCATTTGTGTCATTGACAGTTTTAGATATGCTACCATTATCATTTTTACTGTCAATCACAGCTACTTCATCTTCTATGGTTGAAGACACATTTTCTCCTTCATTTGCCTTAATAAGAATGAAAAATTGAAAACTAATTAGAGTGGTCGTTGCAAAAACGCTCTCTGACGTCTTTTTCCTTCTATAACTGTTAAAACTGCTTAATGATTTAGAATTAGAACTCACCACTTCAGACGTATCAATTACAGGCGTTTCAGCAGTCTCCTCAACGCTGTGTTTTGTTGCTTCGGAAGTTGAAACTAGTTCATCAGGAGACACAGCAGCCAGTTCATCAGGAGTCACAGCAACTGTAGCTGTTGGTTCAACGACAAGCTTTTCCTCAGGAGGCACAACGACTAGTTCATCAGGAGACGCATCAAGTTCAACTGTAGCTGTAGGTTCAACGACAAGATTTTCCTCAGGAGACACAACGACTAGTTCATCAGGAGACGCATCAAGTTCAACTGTAGCTGTAGGTTCAACGACAAGATTTTCATCAGGAGACACAACAACTAGTTCATCAGGAGACACATCAAGTTCAACTGTAGCTGTTGGTTCAACGACAAGATTTTCCTCAGCTTCGAAAGTCTTCATCAGGTCTTCCATCTCTTCCAAATTCTCATCAAGTTCAACGGTAGAAACCTTAATAACTTCCTTGAGATCATTCAACTGTGAGTCATGTTGTGTAGTAGATGATCCTGGTCCTGCTTGCTCCTCCACTCGACTCTCAGTGATTTGATTGTAACCATTTGTCTCACAGTCTCTTATTTCATTCACTGAGACTTTCCCCATAACTTCAGAAGAAAGTGGCTCTACATCCTCACTGGTTTTTTCTTCAGTAGAGCTAGTAGGAATAGCTTCTGCTACACTAACTATAGAGTTAGCAACTTTAGCTTCAACTTCATCTTCACTCCCTAAAACATCCACTGGAATCGGCGTTTCTTTCTTTTTCTTAACAGGAGAACGAACCCTTTTACGATCCTTAATTTTGATCACACTGCTGAGTCTGGCAGGAGCAGCAGCTCCTTCCTCTTTCTCAGAAACTATTTCAGTACTAGACTTCACCGGTTTTTTCTTCACAACAGATTTTTCCTTGGGAGACTCCAGTTCAGAAACAGGACCTAGATCGGCCAATGCATGTCCATCTTTCACTCCTTCTTCTCCTATCTTAGCACTTTGCTTCTTCTCTAACTCTAAGCATCTCGCTTTTTCTTCACTCTCAAGATACCTTTCAACTTCACTTGCATCTCCGAATCTGAAGACATGGCTTCCATCCTTTAGCTCTACAGATCCAAACAAGTATAATTATAAATACATTATAAAATTTCAAAAATCATCCTCAGATGTTTTGAAACCATATGTTTGATAATCTAGCAGTTGAGGCTTCAGACACTTCAAAAGAACCAAAGTTTATAAACAAAACAGTCTCAAAGACACTAGACTGAGTCCTGAGAGAAGGAAAGAACAAAGGAAGAAGAGGAAAGACAGCTTACGAGTGCTAGACACGAGATCAAGCTTCTCCGGAGCAGTAGAAGAAGAAGAAGACTGTGAAGGTGAAGTAGAATTAGACAATTGTAGTTGAGAAGACAATCTGAACTCAGGAACAGAGAATCTAATCCCACTGCGAGACAAACCCCATCTACGGTTAAGAGAAGAAGAGAAGATGAGAAACGGAGGAGGTTGAAGAGAAAGGACCATCAAAGGATCTGCCATTAACACTATAACATTAAAGTTTTGTAACAGTCACATGATGCTTTAGAGAGAGTCGAAGAAGATAATAACCCAGTGGTGACCCTCTGTCTCACACAGATGTGTTCGCTACACGCACGACACGTGGCTAATACTTTTCTTACATACTAATAATAATTAAGGGGAATTAGGCGACATGTACATAGCAAAAAAAAGAATTAACTATATAACCATTACAACTTATATGTTACGATATTTTGTATAATTTTATGAAATATTCCAACAATATCCTTTATCTGCACGTGAAAGGTTGAAAGTCGTTTTTTAATCTGGCAGTTGAAAAGTGTGTTTACTTACGAACCTCTCGCATGCGAAACAGAAAATCTAGGTGAATAGAACGATTGTGCGTGAGAAGGAAAAATGGTTGACTCGGCGAATAATGATTGTTCAGAGCGACATCAATTGGCTCTTCAAAGTTAGAGTTACAAAGGATCTTTCAAATTTAGGGTTACAAAGGATCTTCCATTTTCAAAGCGGCGTGAGCGATTGCAGAGCACAAGTCAAGCAATCTAAGGTAATTCCAAGATGATTTTATAGCATAAGGGACACATCATAAGTTTCAAAGTTACGAAACTCTATTTTTTGGACTATTAAATTTCAGTAAATCCAGTATGATTGACTAGAATTATGGGGCCAAGCAACAATTTCATTGACAGTGAGGTAAATATGTGAATCAATATCTTTAAGAATATGAAGAATAATGCGACGATTGGATTGGGGAAGATGAACAGTATCTCGCTTCATATGTTCCATACTATATTTAAATTATAGTATAGTATGATACACTTCTCTTTCTTTTCTTTTACAAACTGTATCTCTTTCTCTGCCTCCTAATTTTTTTTGTTCACTACTTGATCAGTTACATTGTTTTGTCCTCCAAAACCGTCGCCACTCATCATCTCATCTTCTTCTCTTCTATTTTATTTTATAATCACAGATGCTTAGCATGGGCAGTTGGCTAGTTACGAACCAACCAGGCGGACGGAAAATAATCAACAATTACTTCAATTTAGGATGGATAGAGATCATAAAATTAGCTCTTTCAGATGCTCAACATGGACAGTTGGCTGAGTCGCAACTAAAGACAAATTATGCTAATGGGATCCCATATTTTTTCAGTCATATTTGTACACCAGCTGTGTCCCGTCAGTTGGTTATTTGTATCAACATTTTATGTACTATCTTCTTGTTCACTATTTATATATTCTTCATGTCCACTACATTATGTCATAATCATGTTTAGTATAGCCATGTAATAGATGAAACTCAATCTCGTAATTAGTTAACTCTCTTGTGCGACTATACTATATAGTATGTAGTATAGTATGACAGTTTTCATTTTGGATAGTCATTATCACGCACACGCGCGAATAGGGAGATTTCAGTTTTTTCGTCTGTTTGCACACACACACGCGTTTGTGGGGTTCTTTTCAGCAATTTTGGACCAAACCAATCTTTTCTGTGGGTCCACACTGTAGCATGGCTATATTCTTCACTTTGTTGGCCCTTATGAATATCCCGCAAATTCTCTCAATAATGAAAGATGTCGTAAGACTTCGTTATCTTATTCATCATTGATACACTTACATATAAAGGAGAGTTAGTTACAGGTAATTGCAGTGTTTTGAAACCCGACCCGGACCCGCGGTTGAATCGGTAAACCCGGCAACCCAGAAAAAGTCTGGTTTGGGTTTTGTGAAAAACCCAATATTTAGAAACCCACAAAAACCCAGTAGAACCCGGAACCCGATACCGGTTGAACCACTGGTTGAACCAATAAATAATTTTTACTTCTTTTTTAATTTTTAATTATGTTTTTAGATTATGTTTTATATTCTAAATTTCTAATTAAAAAGTTATATACTGACAAAAAAGTTAGGTTTTTTTTCTTTTCAGTTTTATTTTTTTGATTTTTAGATTTTAATGAAGATTTCACTATGTCACTTGAAGAAAATAAAGTGAACGATGGTAGAGAGAACCAAAACTAGTTGATGTGATTTGGTGTTTATTTATTTCCGTTATTGATAATTTATTATAATGATTTTTTACTTTTGATTTATTTTGTATTTGAAATTTAATTTATTATTCACATTAAACATTTAAATATTTTTAAATTTTATGTCTTGATTTTTTTAGATGTCATAACTCTTACCTTGTTAGACAAAATTATAAATAGTCTAAACTATTTTTTGATACTTTGTATATCAAATGAAAATAAAAAATAGAAATTAAAGTTAAGTATTTTCTGAATGTTATTAAACATAAAAATATACATATCCAAACTATTATTTTATGTTTATAAAAACATTTAGAAAATATTAAACTTTAGTTTCTATATTTTTATTTACATAGCTGATATATTATTATATAATAAAATTAATTCATTTATTAACTCGCGGTTCGTCCGCGGTCGACCCAGTTACCCAGCGACCCGGTAAGTCGTCCGGTTCAGTGTCCGGGTCGGGTTTAAAAACATTGGTTAATTGAGATCTTCCTAGATTACATGGTATTTACAAAATATCATAAGAATATCTGAGTATATTCTTTTATCCTCCCTCAGTTGAAGTGTCGAAGCGTTTGACGGTTAAACTGTTACGGAAGGAGACAAACAACGATGAAGTAAGTCCCTTAGTGAAGATATCAGCGTATTGGAATGCCGAGGGGACGTGAAGTACTTTCACCTCACCTATTGTCACTTTCTCTCTGGCGAAATGAATGTCCAATTCGACGTGTTTGGTGCGTTGATGCTTGACAGGATTGGACGACAAGTAGAGTTGTCGCAGAAAATCAGAGTGGCTCGCGAGAGTGGATGATAAAGCTCGTAAAGTAGATTTCGGAGCCAGCATGTTTCAGCTACTGCATTAGCCACGCCTCGATACTCTGCTTCTGCGCTGGAGCGTTAGACTTCGTTATCTTATTCATTGTTGATACAGTTACATATAAAGAAGAGTTAGTTACATGTAATTAAGATCTTCCTAGATTATAGGGTATTTACAAAATATATATCTGAGTATATTCTTTCATATAAAACAGATGTGTTTACTTTTCTATCGTCATTAAAAATCTCACCTTTTTTTCTTTCTCTCTATCCTCTCAAAGCAGAGATGATGACGACTCTCAACGTTTCTTCTCCTCTCCCAACCAAATCGTTCCTCCCTCACCGTCCCCCTCCTCGCCGTCAGATCTCCTTCGGCCCCGTCTTCGCCGTCCACTCAACCGACCCCAAGAAATCTCCAGAATCATTCTCCCGTCCGGCTAAATGGAGCTTAGACAGCTGGAAATCGATGAAAGCCTTGCAATTGCCGGAGTATCCGGATCAGAAGGATCTCGACTCTGTTCTGGAGACGCTTTCCTCTTACCCTCCCATCGTCTTCGCTGGAGAGGCGAGGAAACTCGAGGAGAAGCTTGGTCAAGCCGCCATGGGTCAGGCCTTCATGCTCCAGGGAGGTGATTGCGCTGAGAGTTTCAAGGAGTTTAATGCTGATAACATTAGGGATACCTTTAGGGTTCTTCTTCAGATGGGTGTTGTTCTCATGTTCGGTGGTCAGATGCCTATTATAAAGGTTTGATTTTTCACTCAACTCTGTTTTGTTTTTGAGTCTTGTGTGTGTGGTCAGATGCTAGTTATAAAGGTTTGATTTTTCACTCAACTCTGTTCTGTTCTTGAGTCTTGTGTGTGTGTGTGACTGTGTGGTCAGATTCTAGTTATAAAGGGGTTTGATTTTTCACTCAAATCTGTTTTGATTTTAAGTCTTGTGTGTGTGGTCAGATGCCAGTTCTAAAGGTTGGATCTTTTACTCAACTCTGTTTTGTCTCAAGTCTTGTGTGTGTGTGTGTGATCAATGAGTTATAAAAGTTCCATTTTTTCACTCAACTCTGTTTTGTTTTTAGTCTTGCGTGTGTGCGGTCAGGTGCCAGTTATAAAGGTTCGATTTTTCACTCTACTCTGTTTTGTTTTTAAGTCTTGTGTATGTGTAGTCAGATGCTAGTTATAAAGGTTCTATTTTTCACTCAACTCTGTTTTGCTTTTAAGTCTTGTGTGTGTGTTTGATTTGGTTGCGGAAAGTTTATGTTTTGTTTGTTGGGTTTTGTGTTTTCAGTTGGATTTGGTCGGAAAGTTTGTTGGGGTTTTGTGTTTACAGTTGGTTTTGGTTGTGGAAAGTTTATGTTTTGTTTGTTGGGTTTTGTGTGTTTTCAGGTAGGGAGAATGGCGGGTCAGTTTGCTAAGCCGAGATCAGACCCGTTCGAGGAGAAAAATGGTGTGAAGCTGCCTAGTTACAGAGGAGATAACATAAACGGTGATGCTTTCGATGAGAAATCTAGGATTCCTGATCCTCATAGGATGATCAGAGCATATACACAATCTGTGGGTACCTTGAATCTCCTGAGAGCATTTGCTACTGGTGGTTATGCAGCAATGGAGAGAGTTAGCCAATGGAATCTTGATTTCAGCCAACACAGTGAACAGGGCGACAGGTTTGCTCAAGCTCTTATAAACTTGTGTTGAATCATTTGGAGACGAGCTTTTGCTGAAGTCAGGAACTGTTTTTTGTTGTTGTTGTGATGAAATAGGTACCGTGAGTTGGCTAATAGAGTTGATGAGGCGTTAGGCTTCATGGGAGCAGCTGGACTCACCAATGCACACCCGATCATGACCACTACTGAGTTTTGGACGTCTCACGAGTGCTTGCTACTGCCTTATGAGCAAGCACTCACGAGAGAAGACTCAACGTCTGGACTTTACTATGACTGCTCTGCTCACATGGTTTGGGTTGGGGAACGAACTCGCCAACTCGACGGTGCTCATGTTGAGTTCTTGAGGGGAATCTCTAACCCCCTTGGAATCAAGGTACTTAATTAATATAATCCCAGCGTTCCATTAAGATGGATGTTTAAGAAAAAAGTTTTGTTTCACAAAGATAGATTTTTTTAATCTTTTCTATAAAAAGATTGTAAACTTCAAGAGAATTAATTGAATTACTATTGGCTAAAAGTTATTAAAAATTAATAATTACGGAAAATATGTATTTATTATAGTGATTTAATGTGTTTTCTTAATATATGTTTAGTTTCCTCATCTTGATTGTGTTTTTTTGTTGACTCAGGTGAGTGATAAGATGGTCCCAAGTGAACTGGTGAAGCTGATAGAGATACTAAACCCACAGAACAAGCCTGGAAGGATCACAGTTATAGTGAGAATGGGAGCTGAGAATATGAGGGTGAAGCTTCCTCATTTGATCAGAGCAGTGCGTGGAGCTGGTCAGATCGTGACTTGGGTTAGTGATCCAATGCACGGCAACACCATCATGGCTCCAAGTGGGCTTAAAACTCGTTCTTTCGATGCAATCAGGGTAAATAAATCTTTTACATACATTAACATTCAGCTCGTATGTTCTTTGCACTTATTGATTTTATTATATCAGGCCGAGTTGAGAGCGTTCTTCGACGTGCATGATCAAGAAGGAAGCTTCCCTGGTGGAGTCCACCTAGAGATGACGGGTCAAAACGTGACGGAATGCGTTGGAGGGTCGCGCACCATCACTTACAACGATCTAAGCTCGCGTTACCACACTCACTGTGACCCGAGGCTCAACGCTTCTCAGTCTCTGGAGCTTGCCTTCATCATCGCTGAGCGTCTGCGTAAGAGAAGGCTCGGTTCAGGGAGCCTTCTGTCCTCTATTGGATTCTAGAGGACACAAGAGGACAATGCCTTTATCCTTATTATGATATGTTGATGTGTATAGAGAGGCTATGTTAAGTTTGGCTTTCGGACTAGTAAAGTAAAACACTTGTTTTTTTTTTTTTTTTTTTGGTTATGCTTTTGTGTTTGGTTATGCTTTGATAAACCGGTTGGTAAATCAGTTAAAGTTTCAGAGTTAAATTCTTCTTTGTCGACTTATCTTATATTTTTAGAACCGGAAAATTAAAACTGAACTAAAAACTAAAAGGATTTGAATTTTTGTGATATAATTTATATACATAAAAAATATTAATTATATTTTAGTTTTAAAATAGTCAAATAAGTTACAAAAATTATTTACAAACTGAAAAATTTAAAAATGAACTATAATGATTATTTTTGTCTGAAATATTAAAATTTATCCAATCGTTTAAATTTTTATCTGAAATCATAAAAAATCTGAGATTTAATTTGAAAATTTTTGAATTTAATTTTTTACTAGAATTAACCCAAAAAAACTGGAATCAATCCAAATTTGAATGGAACTACAATTATTTTGAATATTAGTCGGTTTTTAATTTTACCACTTAAACTAAATTGAAAACCGAAATAATCAAATCAAAAACCAAACCAAATTTTTTAATTTTCCAAAGAATCGAACCTGAACCAAACCCAATACCCACCTAACTAGTCTGGCTGCAAGAAAGAGTCAATCTTTACCACGAAAAGTCTGTTCATTCTGTTGTAAGATTTTGACTCAAAAAGACATAAACTTTAGACAAAACCATAAAGCTGTAATCGATTCTCAGACCTGACACCACAACAAAAGATAAACTAGAGGCTCAGGAGGAGCCACCTCCAATGGAGTCTACATTCGCCGCTTTCTCAACCATCACGGCGATGGCTCCTTCGTTGCCTCTCCTCACTATCTCCAAAGCTCTCCACCGTCACTTCTCCGGCGCTAGGCATCTCCGTCCTCTGTTACTCGCTCGCTCCTCTCCCGCTTCCCGTAGTCTTGGTTGCTTTCGCGCGAGCCGAATCGTCTCGTCGAGTTCGCTTTGTTATAGAACCTTGGGAGCTGCTGTTTTGCCGGTGATACGCCGCCGTTTGCAGTGTTTGTCCAGCTCGTCTCCGTCTTTCAGGAGTATCTCAAGTGGTGGTGGTGGTGGATTTGGAGGGTATAATGGTGGAAGCGGCGGTGGAGGAGGAGGAGGATCGGATAGTGGTGATTTAAAGGCGAAATTGGGTGGTGGCGTCTCTGTTCCGTCTTCAGACATCATTATCCTCGATGTCGGAGTACGTTCTCTCTCTCTCTCTCTAGATGATCTCAAATTCACTTCAAGACTGTTATGTTTAACAACATTGATGTTGTACTTGATTGAAGGGGATGACATGTGGTGGTTGTTCAGCAAGTGTGAAGAAAATACTGGAAAGCCAAGTAAGCAGCCTTTAAGACCAAACACTCATGTTATTATGTATGTTCTTTACAAAATGCTCGTCTGGTTATTTTGATTTGAAAGAAAAAAAGTATTCCTGTTTTCTTCTCTTTGATGTATAGCCTCAAGTTGCTACTGCTAGTGTTAATCTCACCACGGAGACAGCGATAGTGTGGCCTGTACCTGAAGCCAAAAGTGTACCTGACTGGCAAAAGACTTTAGGCGAGGCGCTTGCCAATCATCTCACCAATTTCGGCTTTGACTCTACTCCTCGAGGTGAGAGGGAGGGTTCAGTCTCATATGAATGATGATGATTCAGTATGCTTTTTGGTGTATTAACTTCTTTTATCTCAACAAGGATCAGATTGTGGACCCTGCCTGATGGTGGAGGGGGTTGTTTGTTTCTTTGATGTGCTGTTCTTGCATTCTACTCTTTTCTTTTTGCGTTTGCACCTCTTTCTTCTTAACTTCTCATGCAGTTTCTAGTACTGACTAGAAATAGGGTTCCTTTGGAATCAATCAGGGGTAGCCGGAGATGAAAATTTGGTTAGTTTGCAAAATGACTGCATGAAACAAAGGTTGAGCTTTAGAAAAAGGTTTAATCTGTCTGATTGATTTTATTTGGAAACATGATGACCTTACTGCCTTCTTTAAACCAGACAGCATAACTCTGTACTGATGATCTTGTACTGTTTTTTTTGTTTCCTTTGCTATCTCTTATCTTAGTTTTACTGTTTCGTTCTTTACATGTGAAGTCTTAGGTATGTCTGCTTATCGTTCATGGTAAAAGTACTAAGTATCTTTCTTTGTTAAAGATTTGGTGACAGAGAATTTCTTCAAAGTTTTTGAAAGTAAGACAAAAGACAAGCAGGCTCGCTTGAAACAGAGTGGTATGAACCTTTCCCCAAGATTGATATATATTATTTCTGGAAGTTGATGTTTTATCGCTGATATTCGTATAATCTCTTCCTTGATTACAGGACGCGAGCTTGCTGTTTCATGGGCTCTTTGTGCTGTATGCCTAGTTGGCCATGTAACTCACTTTCTTGGTGTGAAGGCTCCCTGGCTCCATGCAGTCCATTCAACAGGGTTCCATGTCTCTTTATGTTTGCTTACGTTGCTTGGTCCCGGTCGTCAGCTAATACTTGATGGTTTCAAAAGCCTTTTAAATGGTTCTCCCAACATGAACACGCTAGTTGGTCTTGGGGCTATGTCATCATTTAGTGTTAGCTCCCTTGCAGCCTTGATTCCAAAATTGGTAAATTAACTATTCTTGTTGGAGTTTTTAAAACTTATTGCTCCTTGTGGTTGGTGGCTGATATTATAAAGCTGTTTGACGTCATCCAGGGATGGAAGACATTTTTTGAGGAACCAGTGATGTTAATAGCTTTTGTGTTACTGGGAAGGAATCTTGAACAGAGAGCCAAAATAAAAGCCACCAGTGATATGACTGGCCTTCTGAGTGTTTTGCCTTCAAAGGCTCGCCTTCTGCTTGATGGTGACTCAACTGTTGAGGTTCCTTGTAATAGTCTCTCTGTCGGCGATCTTGTCATCATACTACCAGGAGTAAGAAGAAAATAATTTTCATTTTCTCATGCATTGTATGATGTTATTTCCCATGTTTAATGGCATGCTACAACTTTAGAAATTTTGTTTCCCTGCTAACGCAAAGTGTCCTTGACGCATTATCATGTTTTTGCCTATTTCACGCAGGATCGAGTTCCAGCAGATGGTATTGTCAAGTCAGGTAGAAGCGCTATTGATGAGTCAAGTTTCACAGGTGAACCATTGCCAGTGACAAAAGAAGCAGGGGTAACTTTCTACTCCACGCCTATCTCTATTTAATGTAGCATGAAACAGATGACAAAGAATAATATCATCTTGACTTTTTCTTGGTTATCTTTTTGATTCTTCTCATGGTAGTAACTTATGGATGTAATGTAACTAATGTTTTGTTGTTAAAAAATTCTCTTGGGCTAGAGTCAAGTCGCCGCAGGATCTATAAACCTGAATGGAACTCTTACTGTCGAAGTGCATAGATCAGGGGGTGAAACTGCAGTTGGGGACATTGTTCGTATGGTTGAAGAGGCTCAAAGCAGAGAAGCACCCGTACAACAGTTGGTTGACAAGGTCTCTTTTCTCTTTCCTTTTTACCTTTCTATATAAATTCCTAGGGTCATTTCAGGACTAATATTTGTTTTTGTTTTTTTTTTTGGCAATTACAGGTCGCAGGGCGTTTCACGTATGGAGTGATGGCAATCTCTGCGGCTACATTTACATTCTGGAATCTATTTGGTGGACATATTCTTCCCTCTGCCTTGCATAACGGGAGCCCAATCTCTTTGGCCCTCCAACTATCTTGCAGCGTTCTGGTATAACATTTTTTTATAACATAAAGTGTTATGATCACCGTTCTCCTCTTTTAGTAATCATGCTGTCTCACAGACCTTTATCTGGATTTAGGTTGTGGCTTGTCCATGTGCCCTTGGGTTGGCCACACCAACTGCAATGCTGGTAAGTTTTCTAACTGGACAAAAACCTTTTTTCTGTTATGGACGAGACAGAGGTAAGATGTTGAATAGCTTGATATATTCTTTAGGTTGGTACATCACTAGGAGCAAGAAGAGGCTTACTTCTTCGCGGTGGTGATATTCTTGAAAAGTTTTCCTCCGTTGACACTGTTGTCTTTGACAAAACTGGGACACTGACAAAGGGACACCCTGTTGTGACTGGAGTTATTATTCCTCAAGATTCAAGGTTAGGCTCTTTGCTCTCTCTAAAATTGAATGATAAACATCTGATTTTTCATGTTCTTACGCAGGCACAATCTTAATGATACTTTGTCAGAAGTTGATGTTTTGATGTTAGCAGCTGCTGTTGAATCAAACACTACTCACCCTGTTGGGAAAGCGATTGTTAAAGCAGCCAGGGCTCATAATTGTCAGACTATGAAGGTGGGACTGTTAAATGATATGTGTGTCCCTTGTTTGATGAAATTAATGAACTCAATCACTGCAGGCAGAGGATGGAACGTTTACTGAGGAACCAGGGTCTGGCGCCGTTGCTATCGTCAACAACAAGAGGGTTGCAGTTGGGACACTAGAGTGGGTTCAGAGGTATAATCTGTTCATCATTTGTATTAGTTGTTTATTAACAGAAGCTTTATTTTTTAATTCACGCTTGCTCAATGCAGACATGGAGCCACTGGGAACTTATTGAATGCATCTGAAGAGAATGAATCCAACAACCAGTCTGTTGTGTATATTGGTGTGGACAATACACTTGCTGCAGTCATCCGCTTTGAAGATAAGATCAGGGAAGATGCTGCACAAGTTGTTGAGAATTTGACTCGACAGGGGATTGATGTGTACATGTTGTCTGGTGACAAGAAGAGTGCTGCAAACTATGTAGCCTCTGTTGTTGGTATTCCTCAAGACAGGGTATGTTCTTCTCTCCATGGATTGAGCTCCTGAAATCACCTTAGCTCCTTAAAATTTGCATAGGAACTGATGATAGTGAAGTGCCAAAACACAGTACCTGATCCTAGTTTATTATACAGGTTATATCAGGAGTTAAACCAGCAGAGAAAAAGAAGTTTATCAATGACCTTCAGAAGAATAAGAACATAGTTGCAATGGTTGGAGATGGAATAAACGATGCTGCTGCACTGGCATCTTCTGATGTTGGAGTAGCTATGGGTGGTGGTGCAGGTGCTGCCAGTGAGGTGTCTCCCGTTGTCTTGATGGGCAATCGGTTAACACAGGTTTGTCATACTAAATTCCACAACACTTGTAACTTTTTTCATTTTGTTGTTCTATATCTATAAAGTGCGAGCTCTGACTGATTACTACATCAACTTATATAGTCAATGCCGTAATTGATTTGATATCATGAATTTGGGCACATGTAGTTAATAGTTACATGATTTCCACGCAGTTGCTCGATGCATTGGAGCTAAGCCGGCAAACCATGAAGACTGTAAAACAAAATCTTTGGTGGGCATTCGGATACAACATTGTAAGTTATTCTGCATTTTCAACGTTTGTTTTCTTAGTTGTGAATTTGTAATGAGTGAATGTCTCTTGTTTTAAAAACATATACAGGTAGGGATCCCGATTGCAGCTGGAGTGTTGCTGCCATTGACTGGAACCATGTTGACTCCATCTATGGCAGGGGCTCTCATGGGTGTGAGCTCACTCGGTGTTATGACTAATTCTCTACTTCTAAGGTACAGATTCTTCTCGAACCGAGAAGACAAAAATGTCAAATGGGAACCAAAAGAGGGATCAAAGCAACCGCATGAGAATGAAAGGTGGAAGGAAAGCTCTTAAACCGAACATTCCCTCTATATGGATGCTATTTTTTGCATAGATAGATCTCTTTTTTTGTTTATTACTTTTCTTCATTTCAATTATTTGAGCTTGTAAGAGGACCAGAACACGATAAAAATTTGAGGACCATTGCTTGGAACTTGTAACTTTTAGACAGAATAATACATTCAACACACTCTCACTGAGTCTCTAAGGCAGTGCATTTGAGACTCTGGAATGTGATCTTCTGTAAAACTATAGTGAATAAGCAAAAACTCATTGAGGAATTAAGACACCATACAGACCCAAAAGGAAAACTCTCTGCCAAAGCAAGCTCTTTATTATACAACTCCAATACAATACCCAGTCTGGAAAGAGCCAGGACAAATCAATTAATAAAAGAACAAGTACATAATCATATCTCAACCCTCAAAACAGAAACAAAAAAGATCATCTTGTTTCTCCTATACTTTTATAACCAATAACATTTATGAAACAATGTGTAGAAAAAAAAAAATCTCTCACCCGAGTTGGTTTTGTGTTCTTTCGTGTTCTTCAGACACCATGGAAGTACTCCATGAGATTTGCTCGTAGATGAAAACCAGTTTGTTTGATCAGTGTGCTTGCAGATCCTCACCAAAAAAAACGGTTTACACCATATAAGTCATTCCAACTTGCATCAAATGCGAATGTGGAACGCTTAGGTTTGTAATCCCTCTCCTGCTGTTCTTCCTCAAGAAAGCATACATGTAATTTATTACCAGCTTCTTCAGAAACCAAGAATCCTTTGTAGCTCTTATATCCCCATGTCCCAGTAGATACACTACCCCTGACTCTTTCGCTTTGTGTATAAACGACAGTTCTTTCTCTAAACTCTGTTCTGCATCCAGCGCTGGTGTTTCATTTGAAGGACCTGCGCCAAAATCCATGCTGCTCCTTTTCTCCGAGGGTCGCATGTATGACTCCAAGTGCTCAGCCAAGAGAGGCACTCCAAGCGAATACACACTTCCATTGGGTGCTATCAAAACTCTGGACAGAGTCGTGTCATCCTCTGAATCCGTATTATTGTCTCCGTCGCTCTCAAGTGAACGCTCCTGCGCTTCCTTCCTTATAAATTTCTCTAGACTCTCAATCAAAATTTGCTCAAACGCCTGGTGGTTTTCCTTCCGCACATCTTTGTATCCGTACCTGTTTTAAACACGAGAAAATAAATATTATCAAACCAATTTTTTTTTTTAATTATCAAACCCAATTACTTTCCACATGAAAATCACTTTGTTTACCTGGCAACACAGCGGAATAAATGATAGCTTCTTGGGCAGACACGTCTGAAAAGAAACCTCTCAGACTGAGGCACGCTTGGAACAGGGACATACTTTATACACACAAAGATAACCATTGAATGGATTGCAGGTAGTGTCGTTAAGAAATGACCAAATATAGCTGGAACTCCTTTCGCTAGCTCATTATAAAGAAGACCAATACCGGGTGCTCTAATTGTACCAAGGTTACTGCCCAGTTCTCGCAGTAGGTCCATTGGTAGCTTTTTCTGGACTTCGGTTTCATACTTCAGTTTACTCCCGTAGTTCCAAACGTACATAATGAAAAACATGATTGCAGCAAAAACAAGGATTATCCAACTTCCGTCGGCCACACTTGACAAAACTGATGAGAAGAACATCAGTTCGACTCCTAGAGCAACAACTGCAAACAAGCACACGACTATGATGTTCGTCTGCCAGATAAGAAGCATGATGAGCGTCACCAAAATTGTTGTAGTCATCATAATCCCCAGCTCTGCAATGCCTGAAGATACAAAATCCAAAACCAGAGGCATGAATATGTTTAGGATTAAACGGACAAACTTGAGGTTTAATACCTTGTGACTTGAGTCATAATACAAATTAAGGAGTAATTACGAGAAGGAAATATTACCATATGCGTTTCCAATCATGAAGATGTTTGAGATAGAGCAGATAACGATCAGGCACACTACCAAAAGAAACCAGTTTAGAACCGGTATATATATCTGTCCGATGAATTTCTTTGACGTATGAATGATTTTAAGACGGGGGAAACAGCCTAGTGCTATTGATTGTTTGATGCATGTAAATGTTGCAGTTGTCATTGCACGACTGGCAATTAGAGCAGCAATATTAGAAATGAGAAAGACTGGCCAGAATATGAAACCTGGAAGAAAAAAACAAAGAGTCATCAACAGTTAGCAACTTGAAATGAGCCGTAAAATCAAGCCAGCAAATGAAGAATACACTCTTGTTGATTTTGACGTACTGTGGGAATCTAACGGATCTTACTTGGAACTGACGAAAAGAAAGCATTCCCAGCATGGCTGAAATTTTCAGAAAGGTATGCGGCTTGACCCAAATAACCCAACAAGAGGCAAGGTAACACCAGAAGGGTAAAAGTAAGCTGCATATAAATACTACCACTGAATCAAAAGTTCAGATGACTAAGAAAGGCAACTATCACGAAAACAGAGGCAAGAAATGAGTCTTTATCTCTTTAAACTACCTGGATCGAGTGAACCGAAAAGTAGCTAAGATCTGCAAACATGGCCTCCGAACCTGAGACAAAATCCGCATGTATGATATGAGAAATGACATTTAGTAGAAATTAAGTCAATATATTTTATGCTTTTAATAGTTTATCCCGGAATATGAAATAGAAATTTACCAGTTGCACATAGAACACAACCACCAAGCGCATACCACGCATTAACAGAGTTTCTCTTGAAAAAGTAATAGATGTGTGCAGGATTAAAAGCTCTAAAAACACTGCTGTCATATTTAGCAAGGTTGTAAATCCCGATTCCCGCAAGACAGAAGAACCACAGAAGTAAAGCTGGACCCAAGGCAAGCCCCAGTTTGCTAGCTCCATATTTCTGTACACTGAACAAGATCACAAGAAAGCTGACTGATATCACGAGCACCTGATCTGCAAATGGAGCCACAATTATAAATTTATTCACAAAAAGGGGTGACCAATCACTCGTAACGATAAGATTTATGTTTCTAATTAATGATAAGACACAAAGAACTTTCATATTTCTTAATCACAAGCTGATGGCCGTCAACTAAATTACGAATTACCTTGTTCTATAGCACCGACTCCAACCTTCAGACCACCAATAGCAGACATTACTGCGTCCAAAAAGAGGAGGAAGATTACATGTTACTTCATACACATCAACCACAACACAAGGTCCAACCATCATCTACCAACAAATAATAGCAGTAATGATGCTTACAAAATCCTTTTTTCCTATACCTGACATTGCAGGCGTAACAACGGCATCAGCAATCACCATAGCAGTACCAGCAAGAACCAAAATCAGAAGAAGCTTTTTCAACACCATTGACGCCTCAAGTTTCTCTTTAATTATCAAAGATCTTTCAAGTTCCGGAGATGGAACCTTCAAACCAAATCCCGATATGCGAGCATCTGATGGAAGCTGATTCGGGATAAGGCTAACATTCGCGTGCCTACAGATCAACGAATACAAAGCAAAAGTACCACCTGCAATCCATTTCCAGATATCAAAACTTATCCTTCAACAAGATAGTGGAATAAAAAGAGAATATACCTTCACCATCGTCATTAGCCCAAAGAACAAAAAACACATACTTTACAAGAGGGAGCAATATCAAAGTGTAGATAACCAATGACAAGGCTCCGATTACATCTTCCTTGTCGTTGATTGGAGATCTGTTGAACATGACACTGAACGTGTACAACGGACTAGTTCCAATATCACCAAATACAACCCCTAAGGTCTGCAAAGCAAGCACGAGCTTCCTCCCTATGCTTGAGTCCTTCAAAGTTAATTAAACACTTGGATTAAGCTTACGCAATCAGGTCCAACATATGCACTCAAATCAAATGCTTTACCTCGATGTCGTTCTTCTGAGCTCCAGGGATCTCGAGCGCGTCCACGTCGAACGAGTCAACGGCGGGGCTAGTACGGATCAAACGCTGCTCCACGTTGTCGTCCTCCTCCTCGTCGGAATCTAAGTGCTGACGCTCGTCGTAATCTTCGTCGTCGTCGTAATCGTCGTCGTAATCGTTCTTCTCGTCGAAGACCCAACGCGACAAGGAGGTCGTGGAGCCGTCTCCGGTTATCTCGTCGTCCATCTCGGACCCGCTGCTTCCTTCTTCCACGCTAAACATCGATACCGTCGGGAGAGAGAGAGAGAGAGAGAGAGAGAGAGAGAGAGAGAGAGAGAGATCAGTGACGCGGGAAGGTTAGATCTATTGTGATTCAGATTCGTTATCTGATCAGAGATGGAGATTGGGAGAGAGAGAGACCTGGCACGGATGAGGAAGAAGCTTACACGTGTCGTATCGTGGTTCAATTATAGACCGGTTTAATCATAAACAAAACCGAATCAAAGAATAGACCTGAAGCTTGCACGTGTCGTATCGTGGTTCAATTAGAGACCGGTTTGAATATAAACAAACCAAAATAAATCAATAGTTAATTAAACCGGGTCGTCGTCTCCAGTCAAAGTTAGATTTAAATAATATTTTCTACACTGTGAAGTTGGAGATGAAGTAAGCGTTGCGTCTACGTCTCTTTCTACACTTTTAGCTAAGATCAGAGGAGCGAGAGGAAACGCCAGTAATGGCTTGTGCTTCTTCCTGCGCGATTTCGTCGTTCTTGTGTCACTCTCGATCAAAAGAACCGATCTTTCAATCGAAAGTTTCCTCTTTGGTTTTAACGGGAAGGAGAGCTTTTGGATCTATTAGAGCAGCTCAAGTGAGTAGCTATGGGAACTCTAGACGGCGCACTCAGAACGTAGAAGGGGATATTTATGTTGGTAAGTAAAGTTTGTTTCTTTTGTTGGCTGCTAATCGACACAAAGAGAGATCAATGACACACACTCTCTCTCTCTCTCTCTCTCAATTGGCTTTCGCAGACAGTACCTGTATTGATTGCGATACTTGTCGTTGGATGGTGCCGGTAAGTTCTTTTTTCTTCGAAACTTGTGAAAAGGTCCGTACTTGTGGATGGTCCTTTGGTGGTACTATGAAAAGTGATGAACAGTGCCATGGACTTGTCATGATTTAAGTATTTTGGTCAGTTAGATTGGTAGTTTTAAGAAGTTGTTGGATATCTTTCGATGTGGGCATTCGTAAGTCTTGATCTTGTCATTGTGAGGAGCTGCTAATAACGTGTACAATATGGTTTGATATAATCACAGTTATTACTTTGGATCACAATGTTAGAATGTTTGAGTTATAGTAGTTTGTTGGCAAATCCCAAGCAGCTACGTGAACAGATTTCACTTATACCTTTACATTTGTTCAGCCACTTCATTGGCGTTTTAAATGCTTTGTCTTCACAGGAAGTATTCAACAGAGTGGACAACATGTCTGCTGTTGTTAAACAACCAACCTGTAAGGAAGAAAGGCTGAACGCTCTTCAGGTTCTTTTTCTTTCAATATAAGCTGAACTTAAAGATATATCTCATGTACTGTGTTGTCTGTGAAAATATTTTCTAAAATCTCATGGACTCATAATTTCCTTATGATTTAAATTTTCCATTTTAGATGACTTTTGAACTAAATTTGATGAGGTTGTCCTGATTACTCATGGTTTTTTTCAGGCTTTATTATCTTGTCCGACTGGATCTATCCGCACTGAAACTCCACCTACTGACATACGGGAAGCTCAAGAGACCTTTCCACTTACATTGGACCAAGACAAACTGCCTGTACTTTCTCATTCCTTAAGCTTTCTTTTTTTCTTATGATGATCATTAGCAAGTTAACTAACTCTGATTAGATAACTGTAATACCTCGAAAATATTTTGGAAGAGCTTGTCTCCATGTTTTAAGTAGCTGTGGATACAATAATCTTAAGTTCTTAACTGATTCAGCTGCACTGAGAACTCACACTTCAATACTACACTGTTCTTAGATGTTGCCTTCTCTTTGGCTTTCTGCTTTCGCTGAGGCTGATTAGTTTCGAGATTTGTGTTATGCTCAGGGGGTTTTTCATTGTGGGTTTCATTCCAAGAAATCTTTCGGAGCAACTTCCTACTTGATACTTCATCATGAGGGGAATATACTTGTTGATAGGTATATATATACGTCCGCAAAGGCATCATGGATTCTTATACATTGTGGATGCAATGTTTTTCCTGACATAATTTGGTTTGTAAATTAACTTCACACAACTGATACTTTCACGCTTTGATGTGTGCTGCAGTCCCAGGTACATAGAGAAACTTGCTGGGAAGATTGAGAAGATGGGTGGTGTTCGCTACATGTTTTTGACACACAGGTAGACTTGATAACACCAAAATAAATTAAAAAAAAATCCATGTTTTCTCTTATAATCTCTCTTAAGCTACTTCATTGTTCAGGGATGATGTTGCGGATCACAAGAAATGGGCAGATCGATTCAAGTGTACCAGAATTCTACATTCTGAAGATGTATGTACTTGAATTTATCGCTCCCCTCTTGTTAAAGTTTTTTCCAACTTGATAAGATCTTCAGCCTCTAGATCCTCTTAGAAAAAGCTTGCAGAGCTACAAAGTTATCTGGCTGATTATGTGTTTGGATGAATGTGAGGAAACTGGCTAGAGAAACAATTTCGTTATTAAATCCAGCTTTAGTGACAGTAGTGGGATCTTGCTACTTTGCTAGGTCCAACCTTCGACCACTGATGTGGAGTTAAAGCTGGAAGGAAGTGGACCATGGAGACTCTACGAAGATGTCGAGCTTATACACACTCCTGGTCACACTGAAGTAAGTCTGTCCAACCTGCAATAACATATATAAAAAAAAAAACTAATGCTCAATTTTTGTTAAAAAGGAATTTCACTATGATCTTGCTATTCTACAAAATTACAGGGATCAGTGTGCTTGTTCCATAAACCTCTCAAGGCATTATTCACTGGAGACCATCTAACTATGTACGAATCTGGAATGAGCATTATAGAGATGTACAACCATTGTTCATGTAAACACCAATCTATTGAACTTCTTTGGGTAAATGTTTTTGAATATATCTGTTTACAAATGATAATCATTGTTGGTTTCTGGCAGTGCCTCTCCAGCTCGAGAACGTAGAAAGACTCATCAAGCTGGATTTCAATTGGGTGATACCGGGTTAGTGCTTTTTCACTATATGTCCTGTATTATCTACTCTACTTTAATGGAGAGTTTGTATTCTGATTGGGATTTTTGTATAAAAAGGACATGGAAGAAGAGTGCATTTCAAAGATGGAGAAGAGAAGGCAAAGAAGCTGGAAGCACTTGTTCAGAAGCACAGGGAGGAACAACTTGTTTCTTCTAGCCAATTCGGTTATGCTTGAGAAACCTTTGTATGCTGATTCTAAAACCAGTGAACCAAACTAAACTAGACTGTTTATCATGCTGTCTGTGTGCCAGTTATGAAGAAGCTATGTGAGATTGTGAGTGATGTATTTATATGTAACATTTTATTACCACCCTATGTTTAAGTCAAATTATGAATCATGTTTAATCCTTAATCAATTCTCCATCAATGTAATTAATGCATTTTGAAGTTCTACGGTGATGCCACGGGACAGAACATAAACCTTCAAAAGTCTTCCATTTCCTTTGGAGATAATGTACCAGAAACAGAGAAATTGGCGATTCAAAACACCTTGGGGATCACCAAACAGGGCGGAGCAAGTAAGTATTTAGGGTTGCCGGAGTGTTTCTCAGGCTCGAAAGTAGATCTTCTAACCTACATAAAAGAGCAAACACAAGGCAAACTAGAAGGATGGTATCTTCAACACCTATCACAAGGAGGTAAGGAAGTCCTCTTGAAATCATCAGCAGGAGGAATCCCAGTCTTCCCAATGTCCTGTTTCCGTTTGCCAAAAACGATCATCATGAAGCTCAATAGTATGATGGCTAACTTTTGGTGGGGAGCAGATTCCCACAAAAGCAAGGTTCATTGGGTCTCATGGGAAAAAATGTGTCTCCCCAAGCAGCTAGGCGGGATGGGTTTCAAGGACTTAGAATGCTTCAATCAAGCATTACTAGCGAAGCAAGCATGGAAAATCTTACACAAACCGCAATGTCTACTAGCACGTGTCCTTAAAAGCAGATACTTCACTGATGGAGAGTTCCTATCAGCGGCTCTGGGGGAGAGACCATCATACGTGTGGAGGAGCTTGCTGTTTGGAAGAGATCTGTTGCAAAAAGGACTGCAGCACAGAGTGGGAAATGGAGAGAACACGCGAGTTTGGCTTCACAAATGGGTTGCTGATCCAGTGGAGGGAATGAGAGCTCCATGGAAAAAAAACTTAACCTTTGACGTCAACTTAATGGCAAGCTCACTCATTGATCCGGTAACAAAAAGGTGGAATGTACTGCATCTCTCTGAGATTTTCGTTCCGGGAGATGTACAACTCTTGTTGCAGAATCAACCGGTAGCAGATAGACCAGACTTCTTCTCCTGGAAATTCAATAAAAGCGGTCTGTTTACGGTTAAGTCGGCATATTGGCTTGCTTCAAAAGAAAAAACAGAGACTAACTTACCCGAAATCAACATGATGCCCTCTCTTAATGTGTTGAAAGAAAGAACGTGGAAGCTACAAACGGTTCCAAAAATAAAAGTCTTCATCTGGAAATCGATTAGTGATGCTCTCCCTACAGCTGACTTGATCACCAAGAGAGGAATGAAGATTGACAAGAGATGTCAAACCTGTGGAGCGGAAGTGGAATCAATAAATCATTTGCTTTTTGATTGTAGCTTTGCAAGGCTGGTCTGGGCCAACTCAAATATTCCTCACCCGCGAGGAGGTTATGACCCAGACTCTGTATATGCAAACTTCAATTCCTTGCTCGCCTTGAACGATAACAGGAGGGTGGACGCTGATCGGAAAAGGAAGTGGCCCTGGATTTTATGGCACCTCTGGAAAAGGAGGAATGAAGTTAACTTCCAAGGGAGATGCTTCAGTGCGACTGACCTAGTCCAAAAAGCAACGCAAGACGCGGATGAGTGGTTTGCGGCTCAGACGGTAGAGGAAGAATGGCAAAGAAAAGAAAATCCAATCAAGACAACCACCAAGAAAAATTGGACTCCTCCAGAACAGGGATGGAATAAGTGCAATATTGGAGTTGAGTACGATAGATCAATTGGTCTTGTTGGAGGAGGATGGGTTCTAAGAAACGAGAGAGGGGTAGTCTTATGTCATAGTAGAAGAGCATTTTCTGGTTGCAGGAACAAGGAAGAAGCAAAGTTGACTGTGGTCTTGTGGGCTATGGAAAGCATGAGTAGCCAAAGACAGACAAGAGTAACCTTTGCAGGAGATTTTAGTGAACTCTTTAGAGCAGCAATGCGACCTGAAGCTTGGCCTTCCTTCCTATTTCAAAGCGGGTGCATTGGAAGGGAATTAGAAGGGATAGAAGAATGGAAGTTGGAGGTGGTCACTAGAGAAGCCAATAGAGCCGCATATTTCATTGCCCAAAGTGTTACCAAGCTTGGATTGGTAAATTCGTACGTAGCCAGAGGACATCCGGATTGGCTATTCGAACTCTTTGTTAATGAAAGCAGATTCCTCTAATTAGCTGTCTAGTGGCGTTGTCTCTTTTGATCCTTTTTGTTTATAGGTTCTTTTGGAGTTTTTTTGTGATGGTGGCCTTCTTGACCTCTCTGCTGGTTTGTAAGTCTATATTATTATGGTTGTTCAACCATATATTATCAATGAATCTTCCTTGACGGAAAAAAAAAATTAATGCATTTTGACTTAAAAAGCTGACACGACACAAAAAAAACTTTGGTTTCTCCGTCTTTGTTGGAGCAATGCTGCATCCACGTCAACGCCCTCTTCTCTCTCTCAAAATGAATGCTCTTCAGATGCTTTGTCCCTTGTTGTCCCAGATTCGAATTACCTCATGGCATCTTCTATCTTCCATGATCTTTCTTCTTCTTCCACGTCTCTCCTCAATCTCCAAACCCGACAATCGGTGTGTCAAAGTCTCTCCTTTTTCTCTCTCTTCCTTCGTCGGAATCTAATCGTGGGTTTGTGTATCCTGTCGGATTTTGATTCAGATCTTCGTCTCCAAGGACAAAGTAAAGGACTTTGAGAAAACCCAGTTGAGGATTCCCGTTTCTTTCAGGTAATTTCCGTGATTTAGTCAGTGAATTTTCAGTTTGGGATTAGGACATTGGTTTTGTGATGCTTGAAACTGCAAAACCCATGTGGAGATGTTCTGTTAATATTCAGATTCTCACAGGTTTAGGTTCGTTTGTGGTGTTTGCAGGAAAAAAGCTGTCAACTTGCAAATGATGGCGTCAGGAAAGACACCTGGACTGACTCAGGAAGCTAATGACCGCACTTATGAGGCTACAACTGATAATTTTAATAATAACACTGATGTGTTTGACGACATAAAACAGCGGTTCCTCGCCTTCAAGAAGCTCAAGTACATGTAAGTGGAGGTGAAACTATATCTTCAGTTGGCTTTCTGTTACCTTCTCCCATCCAATGATGATATACTCATTTGAACAGGGATAACTTAGAACACTACAAAAAACTAGCAGATGCTCAAGCTCCAAAGGTAGCTTTAAATTTTTTTTACTGTTCATGGATTGCCTTGAGATATCTTCTGTGGTTTAAAAGTTGCCTGGAGAAATGTATTTGTTGCTAACACTTTGAGCAACAGTTTCTGGTGATTGCTTGTGCAGACTCTAGGGTCTGTCCATCAGCCGTCCTGGGATTTCAGCCTGGTGAAGCATTCACTGTTCGGAACATTGCAAATTTAGTACCTCCTTATGAGGTACACAATCTAGTGCAGTGCAGACCGCCACATTTTTTTCTTTCACATTTGATCTAATTGCATTTGCATGTTGCAGTCTGGACCTACTGAGACAAAAGCTGCTCTCCAGTTCTCTGTGAATGCTCTTGAAGTATGTTTCTTATCTCTCACAGTTGTATAGAGATACATACACTCCCTTTTAGTAAAACATGTGCATCTGTCACATTTTATATGTTGAATCATTATAATTGTTTTGTCTCTGTGATTGATATATCAAACTTGTAGGTGGAGAACATCTTAGTAATTGGTCATAGCCGCTGTGGAGGAATTCAAGCTTTAATGGGCATGGAAGAAGTAGATTCCAGGTTTCTTTTGATCAGCTATTTTAATCACTCTTCTGGAAAAAAGAAAAAAAAACATTTCTCAATTGTTGATTTTTGCCATATTGAATTTTCGTGTAAGCAGAAGTTTCATACATAACTGGGTAATTGTGGGGAAAAAGGCAAAGGAAAGCACAAAAGCTGTTGCTTCAAACCTCCATTTTGATCATCAGTGTCAACATTGTGAAAAGGTGATGTTTTTTTTTGTTGTTAAACAGTGTAGCTTATATGTATCTTCTGTAGATTGGATGAACTAATACAGAATGTATGCAGACATCGATAAACCATTCCTTAGAAAGACTGCTTGGTTATCCATGGATAGAAGAGAAAGTGCGGAAAGGATCACTGTCCCTCCATGGTGGGTACTATGATTTTGTAAACTGTACATTTGAAAAATGGACCGTTGATTATGAAGGAAGCAGATGCAAGAAAGAAGGCAGTGGGATTGCTGTTAAAAACCTGTCTGTTTGGTGATGACTAATGACCATCTCTTATCTTCATAGACATCAGAGAACACTTTCTTGGAATGGAATCATCTTGTCTGTTTAATTTGCTGCAGTTGTGTGTTGAAAAGATCATTTTGGTAATGCTACCTCTCACTGAGGTTTAAACTTTGGGAGATCCCTTCAGAGACTTATTGTTTGTGAATTCATGTTTTTTAAAAAAAAATTGTCCATTGTAGTGGGATCAGAGGCATACCCGTCAACACTCAAAACCGTTATTATATAGTTGCATTTTATCATTTACTTATTATATAGTACAAACTAGGTGTTTTTCTGTGTAGTAAAAATTTTTTTAATCTAACTTATATTTAAAAATAAAATTTATTAAATATTATAGATTTTACTATTTTCTTACTAATATTTAATATAGATTTGATATATATTAAATCAATTTGTATAAAACTAATAAAAATGATATACAATTGTATAATTATCAAAAAATTAGCCTAAACAATATTTATAAATTTTGTAGGTATATAAAAAACTAATGATCTTATGATTAGATATTTAAATTTTTAAAAAATTGTAGAAATTTTTGAAAGCTTTCGTAGTAAAAATTGTATATTTATACAAAAATAATAATATTTTGAAATTTGAAATGTTATATGAATATATTTATTTTATAGATGATATATGAGCTATTACCATATTTATAAAAGTTTGCCAAAAAGAAATATCAATATTAAATGTAATATATGAATTATTACCATATTCTAATAAGTTTACCAAAAATATAAATCAACATTAAATGAAATTATTCATGTCATATTTTTTCATAAGCCATGTCATCAATTTCAGTAGTCATGTCATATTTGTTTTGTGAAATTGATTATAGAAAAAACATGTGGCAAAATCACTTCGCAAATATAGTCTAGGGGATACAGTCAATACTCATCACATCTTAAAGCCACCAATCCATATTCAGTTAGCTTATGTTGATGATAGAATCCTTCACACATGAGGAAGAGTATAGTTACAACAGTTACAATATTTGAATTATATAAGCTTGGAGGAGAAGTTTCAATTGCTCAAAGTTGGAGTAACCGGGATAGAGGGCGGAGTGGAGATGGTTGGCGTTGCTGGAGGGAAAGAAGGTGAACCGGGTTTTGGAAACTGAGGGAATTTTGGGAAACCAAAACCGGGGAATTGAGGAAAACCGGGTTTTGGGAATTGAGGGAAAGGCATGGGGTTCTTTGGGAAACCTTGCCCTGGGAGTTGAGGAAAACCGGGTTTAGGGAATTGAGGGAATGGCATTGGATTTGTTGGGAAACCGCCGGGTCTTGGAAACTGAGGAAGACCGGGTTTGGGGAAAGGCTGTCCAAAAAACTTCGGTTTTAATGTTTGTTTCTTGGTAAGCTGTTTTGTGGCGCGGCTTGAAGTGATCATGGCAGAGAACATGATTGCCATGAGAAGAGAAGCAGCTACTAAAAAGAATCTAGATGAGGCCATTGTGTTAGAAACAAAAGTTATTCAATTAACTGTTGTGTGTGTTTTGTTTGATTGTTTATTCTCTAATGGTATGGGGGTTAAATAGGAGCAAACTCAAAAGAGATAACGAGTACAATGTCATTTCATTTGACTGGTTTTTTTCTTTTTAATGGTTTCATCATTAAAAATAGGAAACTGGTAATATTGTTACCATGTTGTTGCTATTGGTTTGAATATACTACTTTGTATCAACAAATCCATAAGATGTAAAATTGAGTTTTGACCATGCATAATTGTATTATTTTTCATCAAACATCCATGTCATACATCTAGTCTTACATAACCGTGGCTGTGTTCCACGATCTGCTTCTTTCTATTGTTAAAACTTAACCAAAACGCTTCTCGCCCACTCCCCAAAATAAGTCTCATTGTATCCGATCAAAGAGTTCATGTAGATCGACGACATACATCACTTATCCCATGTCAAGAAACTGACAGGTTTCCCCGACCGGATCATGCCATGTGCCTTCATGTCTTATTCTTGACCAATTAGCTACCCATTGGTACACAAGCTGGCCAACTCCTGCAAGCTTAAGCCACCCTTTGGGTAAAAACTCCATCACACTACTATTTCTATCCATTAGGAACATGTTTGTAATACTATAACACATTTGTATTCTTCATTAACACATGGAATTAGGAGTGAATATATCACATTGAGTGAAACAGTACATAGTTAACGCAACGTACCTGCACAGCGCCATTAATATCCGTGACAGATTTTGGATCAACCAACAACACATGCTTTCCGTTTTTAATTTCTTGTTTTGCAATTTTTAATTTCCCACTCTGCATCCAATGATAAGTTTCTTTTTTGTTAATCACAAAGACATGGTACGTGTTAACAACTCTTAACCTAGCTTCATACAAGCTGTCAGCTCGAATAATAATTCATATAATTAAGTCTCTGGTCTTTTGTTTAGTTTCCTGTGTTTAACAGTCATTGATCATATTTGTGGATTTTGGTGCTAGATCTATATTAGTTTAAATATATAGTATAAATCTCTTAGTGCCTAACTGTTTTGGATCTGGAATTAGAAATCTAACATTCAAAGTTTTGTTTCATGTATATTGATCATTACTAAACTATATGGATATGATTATTGTGTCGTTGCGTTTCCTCACTTTTTAAGTTTGGATGTTTCACTTCAAATACAATGCTTCTTTTTCTAGCAATTAAACCTCTTTAGATTATTAAATATCAATCAAGAAAAATTTAACCATTCGCTAATATCTTTTCTTGTGGGTCGGCTTTATAGTATAAAGGGAAGAAATTTCTTTATTCAAGTGATTGGAAAATACAAATTGAGCAGTCATAAAACATTCAAGTGAAACAAAGATTAATACAACATATCCACATTTTTCGGCAGATTTTATTATAAACGATGTGCAACAAAGTGATTATTATGAAAATATAGAAGTTGATCATCCGTTAACACAGAACAGAGTCCACATGAGGTAATTTCTCGCCCGAAAAACGAGAAACAACCTTGCTTTCAAGAACTTGTAAGGCCTCGGGAGATTTTATGCATCTCGGTGTCTTGTATTGAGTCAAAGTAGCACCTTGAGCAATGAAATATTCCATGAGAGAGTCAAACGTTCCTGGTTGAACAACCCTTATCTCCAACGCTCCAATAGTTTTCTCCTTGCTCCTAAATTTCCTGTAAAGAGCATTGAGTGATTCTTCGATTACCGAGCAGCATTCCACCATCATATCAGGATCAAGCTCACTGATGCCATCATAGTTGTTGCCTTTGAGTTCCCAATAAAGAACATAGTGACCTGGAGTGTCAGCGATATGAGGATAGCATGTGAAATCCCTCAGCATTATATTTGAAGATTCAATGACTTCTGTAGCACGTTTCACTGCTTTTAAAAGCTCTTCTTCAGTTGTGGCCTCCAAATATACACTTATGACCACATTTTGTCTGCGTACGAATTTAAACTGTGGTGCGCTATTATAAAACCCAGTCACCTGGAGAACATCACCCACTTTACACCTGTGTAAACCTAATTCAAAAGAATAAAATAATTAATAAGAAAAATATAACAAGAAATAGATAATTTATACTTTCTCAGTTTAATTTTAGTTGATGTTTTAAATTTGTCCACACATATTAAGAAAAGAAAATATTTAATTTTTTATATGTTTAAATATATATTTTGTATTGAAATTCTAAAAAGATATTTATTTTGAAACTAAAAATTTACTCTACAGTGACAATTAAAAAGAAACCTGAGAGAGTATATCATTTATTTTGTAAGAGTACGTAGTAGTATAACTCACCTGAATAAGTGGTGACTACGAGTTCGTAGTAGCTACCTAACTTGACGTCCACAAGATCCACAATTGCGTCATCATTTCCCTCATCAATCGGTAGAAACTCGAAGTATGACATGTTGGGAATAAATGTGTAGGATATATCTTGTGGTTTGCATAGAGGATTCATATTTACCGCGAACGGAGATTCAGAAGAGGAATACGCTGGGGAATATAGAGGCAACTGATCATCGACGTAAAACTCCAACGCTGGAACATATTGAGCCATCTGTCCTGTAATAACACCCTCGACAAATTTGGTGTTAGGCCAAAGCTGTGGGATTATACCTTTCCATGATTTTTGGCTGCATATGTCTTGGATTTGGTCTGCCAATTGAGGATTAGGTCCTCCAAGTATCTTAGAAACAGATTCTCTGCATCCGAGGTCGGTGATCCAGTCACTGAGCTGACCTGACCGTATGTTACTGCACATGTCTTTCCAAGTTTTTTCAAGGAAAATCATTCCTTGGACAAAGATAGAAGCGAACACAGCACCGATTCCAGTAACTTCATCTCTCATGACAAGACCACAAAGAAGTTGACAGTATAAACTCTGCTTCGTGTCGGGACAATATATAACTTCACCGGGAGTTGTGAACGAAGTGTCCCAAAATGATGGTGGGTTCTTAAAATAATCGCTTTTAAAGAAAAATGTACTAGCGTAAGAAGCTGGCAAACCAGATAGAGTCATGGAGGATGGCCCGGTGAAGAGGAGCTTCAGCGATTTTCCTTGGTTGTGACCATCGACATGCCTACAAAACCAAAAGAGATCTTTATAAGTTGCATACAAACAATACGGTTAAAAACCCTTTTAGATTATTATTTACTCTCCCCATTTCTTAAAGATGTATTTATGTATTTTTTTAAAAAAATAATAAATATTTTTTTGTCATCATTATAATAAAATTTTATAAATAAATTTATTATCTATTTTTATCATACATTTTAGTAACTATTATTTAAAAAAGAAAAAAAGGTATACACAACTTACCAAATATCAGCATTTGGTCCATCTTTATGAAATAAAATAAAACATAGAAAATATATTTTTCAAGAATGGAAAGAGTGATTAATTACTTGGATAATACGATGGACCGAAAATCAGTTAATAATTTTGTGTTCTCCAAGTATTTGTCGTTCATAGGTATTAACTTCTGTTTCCCGCTTGACGTTCCAGACCTACACAAGCCACACCACAATGAAACGTATGATAATTATTTTTTTTAAGAAAAGAAAAATTTCTAGAGAATGACATTATATCCAAAAACAAAAGCTAGGGTACATACGATAGCACGAATCCAGTAAGAGGCCTGCCGGAAACGAGACCAGATGGCTCTCCGTTGACGACACGCTCGATGTAAGGCTTGAAATCTTCATAGGTCCCTACCGGTACATTCTTCTTGAACAGCTCTTTATCAGCACTCCCATGGAGAAAACTTTGAAGGTACTCAGTGTTTGCATCACATCTTAGTATCTCTTCTAATACTTCATCTTGTATTTGCTTCACATTGGACGTTAAATCCTCAAGAAGCGACATGGCAACATCTTTGTCAGTGAGAGTATTCATGTTTTGACTTTGTGCAAGGCGATCTGTGAATCAACGCTTGTTTCTTTGTTTCTTATATAATCAAGAAAAAATAATAGTGGACCTTAAAATAACCCAAATGATTTAGCGAGGAGTTCATGGTGTATTATTTTAGTTTGCAGCGCTCTTCTCGTGTATGTGTATCAAATATACTGAATTTTATATTTTGATTACACAAATTTTTTAAGATTATAATCAGGTTTGATACATTTATTGTCTTGTAAGGATCTGTCCGATGGATACAACTATTCACATTTAATTAGTTGTTAAGAAATATAGCATTTATGTATAAGTTATATTTCCTATTATATTTATTATTTTTTAAATAACTTAGAGCATGATTAATGAAAAATTCTTATGATACAACTATTTACGTAGTTTGTATAAATAAGCCTGCAAGACTAATGAATATATACATTAAAAGAATTATACTACCAAAGTTTTCTTATTGATGTGGCTCAGATTGAACTGTATGGATTGAGCTCTAATACCATGATAAGTTTTATAAGCTTTCCAATTAAAATCAAGTGACAATAATTAGATTGGTTTAAAGTTTTTATATATTAGTTATGCCTCAGTAAAATTTCTGATGTGAAAATTTATATTATTATACGTCTCCTCAAAATAATAGTATGCTAACTATTAATTTTGACAATCTCTTGGTCTATAATTTGGTTCGATCAGACAGCAAGAGTGCCAGACTATTCGGGTCATGCCGGACGATCGATCGTGCCGTTGCTATAAGGGTAAACTATCTCTTTCTCTTATGTTCGTTGCAATAGAATCTTTTGATGGACCTGATCAATTTCGGTTTGATTGAACATGTGTTCGAGCTGGAATACTAGGACAAGTTTATTAGTACAATATTTCTTTCAAATGATTCATTAGTATTTAGTCCTATACGCTTATTTATATAAATTATATTACTTGTGTAACAAGTTCTTTACATAATAAAATGTAAAATATAATTTATACAACATTCATGTATATTGTAAGCGATCTCGTGGTCCCGGGAATCTCATAACAATAGCATTATCTTTAGATAGTTGACTTTTCTGGTTAATTTATACAGCTCATGTACTGTATATTGTACAACTAATATTTTGCAAACATTGCGTAAGCTTGTTGGTCTATACATTATATACATTTGGTACTATACATATATCCCTATTATATGATTCATATATACAGATAACAGTAGCTTTAGTCGTCGTTGGGAATTGGAAGTAAAAATCACACTGAGTGAAGCAATACATAGTCAACGCAACGTTTCCTGCACATCGCCATTGATATTCCTGACATATTTGGATCAACAACACATGATTTCTGTTTTTAATTTCTAGTTTTACAAATTTTAATTGCCGACGTTGCATTCAAGGATAACCTTTTTCTAATCACAAATACATATTAACCGCTCTTGACTTAGCTGCATAAAAGCTGTCTACTCGACGATATATTCATATAGTTAGTCTTTGTTTAGTTTCCTGTGAAAATCAGTCATTGATCATATTTGTGGATTTTCGTGCTAGATCCAATATACTAGTATAAGTATATATATCATTTAGTGCCTAACTGTTTTGAATCTTTTAAATAGTTCACTTTACTGCAGTATTTTTACAACTAATATTTTACCAACATTTTTTCAAATGAATATCTTACAAACATTGCAGAAGCGCTTATTGGTCTATACTCTAGTAACATTATATACTTTTTTTTTTTGAAAAAAGTAACATTATACACTTTGGATATTATTTCTGTATAATTAACCAGAAAAGGACGTTAAAAAAAAATTAACCAGAAAAGTCATTTGATGAGTTATACAATAGAAACTTATAAATTAATACTTGATAAATTAACAACTGCAACAAATTAATAAATTCTTTTTTGTTTCAAATTGGACCATTTCAAAATATAATACAATTCAATAAGATAATAAAGTTTTGAAAAATCATTGACAAATATATGATACCATTAAAATCATAAACTAATAATTATCATATGAAATTTATATACACATAAACACATCATTATTTTGTTTATATTTATTCACAGTGCGATTTCTTTGTATTTTTTTCTTAACATTTTGATGTTATTTTATCAAATTACATCTAAAAACTCATCTAGATTATATATTACATATATTGATACTAAAAATAATATAAAAGAAACTATAAGATGAATCTACTAAATATAATGAAATACAACACCGTAAAAACAATTATTATTTTTACCAGAGAAAAGAGGATCTCCGGAGCTCAACCAGCATAAATATATATATATATATATATATATATATATATATATATATATATATTCAAAAAATATTAATTCAAAAATATTCATTTAAATTAATAATTTTATAAATTAATAAAATATCAGAGTTTAATCATTATTAATTCAATTCATAGAGCTTTTAGTGTATTTGGCTGGTTAATTAGTTAGATTTCTTTGATAAAAAAATAATTATTTATATTTCGGTAAAGTTTAATCTTTTAACCAAAAGATATTTGAAAGCAGTAACTAATATAAAATACAAAATTTGATAAAAAAAATATATTGAGATTGAACATGCAATTGCATAATGCCCCAAGTTATTTTAATTTGCATGCTCTGACTTTTATAATCTGACTACACAAAGAATTATTTTTTAATCACGTTTGTGGCATTTATATTTTGTTAAGGATACTGGTCGATGCAACAAACAACATTTTTAACATAAAAAATATTTGAATATTTGAATAAAATCAACTATTTAAAGATTATTCTAATTTATTTAACATTTTATTAACATTAGTTGACTTTTTCTGGTTAATTATACAGTTCATGTGCTGTATATTTTTCACATGGCTGTGGTCTATACTCCAATAACATTGTATACATGGGGTAATATACACATATTCCTGTATATGATTCATATATACCGTTTAACATTATTCCAGTTCTGATTTTCTGATTGAGCAAACATTTTGGTAAATTGCTTGTACATACATATAATGTGGATTGAAGTTATTAAATTGCAGTCCGGACGAGGTAGTCCAAGTGGCAGGACGGGCCTGTGGTGGCAACCACCATCCGGGTTCGATTCCCTCCCCATGCGGAAACTACCCTGCCTTTTCTGGACACCAAAGCGGTACTGGGTTCGATCCAGCCCAGGTAAAGCCCTCCCGGATGAAGTGGACCGCTGCCTGACCGGGCCCAGGGGAATGACCCGCGAAGCGGAGAACCACTGGATTATAAAAAAAAAAAAAAGTTATTAAATTGCAAACAATATTATACCAACCAAATTGGTCTAATGGTAAAAGAGTACTTAGTATGCATTCTGCTATTAAGATTCATTCTTCGTTGGAAAATTTTAATTTTCTTGTTTGGATTTCCGGCAAAAAGTTAAAACCATAATTTTTTCACAAAAAACTAGTTTTGTACAAAAAAAATATTGACAAACAGTATTTGAGTAATCCAAAGTTATCATAAGACTATTTAGAATTTAACAAATTATAATTGATTTTTTGTTGATTTCTTCTTGTTCAAAATAGAATTTTGTTGATAAAAAAACATAGAATTTGTCATCAACATTCAAATTAATTTTTCTTCAGACTTGCAAGTTGCAAGTTGTAGTTACACCTACAGTGAAAAAAATGCTGTGTTGCACATCTTGTTAGGTTTACATTGTATTGTATATAGTGAAAATAGTTTGGGCCATTACGCTATTGTTGGAATAATCTTGTATATCCATATTACATTTGGGCTTTAACCAAAATGCAATGTCGACAGAAAAAAAAAAGTGATTCCACAAAAAATCGGGGTTTAACGGGTCAGACCGGTTTCTCAATGCCGGTACGATGTTCTTAATCAATTGCTGTTGCTGGTACTCGAAACGCAAATTCAAATACACGTCTCGACCCTTCTCGTCTCCTTCCGTTGTAACTCGAGCGCAGCGCGATGACTCAGCCGTCTGTTCACTCCCGCGGTAAGCGCGAGAATATCGGAGTATTCGATTACACCGACGAGGACGAACACGTCGAAGAGATGTCGAAGAAACTCCTCCGAAAGTTCGATTCCCCTGGAACTACTAAAACCCCCCGCGCCATCGATAAGTACGACTTCCTTCGACTCTGTAAGTGGTCTCTTAACGAAATTGTGGACTCGATTTTGCTTTAGGTTATCCTGGGAGAATCTGTTAGGCTCTATAAATATCGGAAGATCACAGTGGTTTCTTAATTTACTTGAATTTTACTTTTTGTTAGCGTCTGGGAAACGAAACGAATCGTTGATTCAAGAGTTGTTCGCTTCTCTGTGATGTATCTAAACTATACTCTAGTGATCATGATGCTTAGATCATCAAGTTTTACATGGTAACACAAGTGAATGAAGATCTTATTCTTGTGTACCGTCTTTTTAATTTCAGTCGCGCAGGAAACACAAAGCGAGAGCAAAGCACTGGACCACATAGTTATTGATGTTGAAGATAACAGTAAGAGTTTATTCGTAGCTGCGAGTTCCAAATTTTTCAGTTTTCTTGAATTTGTATGAGTTTGTCATCTCACTTGGCTAAACTAAGTGTGGTTTATGCAGTCCCAGAAAAAGAAGAACGGTCAAGGTGTGAACCCAGCGGATATGAAACTGTGAGCCTTTTAATCCATTCATGAAGGAGTTACCATAAGGAATAAGAATGTTCAGAAATTTTATGATTTTTGTTTTAGAATATATTGCAGTGTGACCTGATTGATGTAGCCTCCGATGACTCCCGTGGAAGGATTGGAATCAATTCATCATCGTCTTCATCTCTGTCGGAAAATGATGATGGTTAATATAGTTTCAGTTTTCTTTGTTGTTTCTTCCCTCAAAGTTGCTTGCTCTAAAGAAGCTTTCTGAATTATCTCAGCCTCAAATGGAGAAGAAGCCACAAGTGTTACTTCTGTTTCACGTGAAGTTGTAAGTCTTTTCGAGTATGCACTTTTATTAGAGATAGTGAAGGATCATATAAAATTGAAAAACGTAGGCTTTTCTTCTTCTGAAAACATTTTGATTTGCTGTCTGTCTCGAGAGTTATGGATGTGTGTTCATATTCAGAAAATATCTCATACTTTTATGTCTGCATTTACAGGACTCCGAGAATTCACAAGTTCTCATTATCCCTGATGTTATTATATATGGAGATATATATTGCACTAACTCGAAGTTAACATTTTCACGCAACTGTGTGAGTGTTGAAAGTTCATCAGTAAATGCAACTAAAGGGACATTTAGTTGTCAGTGGACAATAGAAGATATCGTCAGAATTGAGTCTCAGTGGTGTTCAGAGGTGATTTCTGCTAGATCATCATTTATGGGTTGATGGGTTTTCTTATGATACTCGAGTTGTAAATTTTCAGGTTGAGACTGCCCTGGTAAACGTCCTTCTGAAGTCCAGGGACGGAGTTGACAATGCGAAAGAGATTACAGGTTTACTATAAGTTCATATTTTCATATGTTAGTGTTGTTTCAGTGCGAGGGGGTTTCTTAACGTTGGAAATTGCTAGCTTTATAAGAGCGCCTACACATCATATCTCTCCATTTGGTAGATTTTGATATTTACAACGTTAGCTCCAGTCTAACTAACACCTGCACCCATGCTTGACAGGCATTGATCTCCTAAAGTTTTCCGTTTATGACGCTAAATGGTCTAAAGAAGTAGAAACCATCAAATTGCTGGACTCAAGATACAAGGATATTTGGTTTGATACCATAACGTAAGTCATCATTATCGCACCATTATGTTAGCATATTCATTGCAATTTGTACAGTATAAATGTTGGTGGCATCTGACTCAATAGGTCGTTGCTCAAGTCCTGAAGTATGAATTTTTCTCTTTCTAATTTCCACATCTTGAAATGAACACAGTGAACAACACATTTATGTGATGTCGTATAAAAAAATCTCTTCCGTTAAGTTGTTTCCTTGTGAACTAGAAAGATTCTTGGAAATTTTCAAATGTACGAATCTTTTCATGAAAAGAGCTTTTGACAATAGTAAAAAGGATTTAATTTGTTGTTAATGTTGACAGAGAAAGCGAAGAAAAAGCTTGTAGTGGACACAATTTGGAAACTTCACTCAACAAGTAAGTATGAACTAGTCTATAATATACTCGTGGTTTATAAATTTGAATTTTGGTAAATGTAATCTGTTAATTTGATCATGTACTCCTCTAATTACTTATATGTTATTTTATGACTTATGTTGGTATTGGTGACCTGAGACTTAGATGTGTATAGAATTATGGAAGATTGTTCTATTAGTTTTTGAAGGCATGCTATATGATGAATGTTTTTTTCGATACCCCTTCTAGTTATCTGAAATATATAAGCAACATATATATGGATGATATCGTAACGCTTGGTGCCTTAAATTATTTTAGATATTGACACCCCCGTTTAGTTTTATCTTACCTTTTGATTGTTTATATTTTGATCTTCAGTCTCGCTGGTTCATTTGAAGATCTCGTTTACCCTCAAGGAGAACCAGATGCTGTAGTAGTTCGGAAGCAAGACATTGAGCTTCTGAAGCCAAGACGTTTCATTAACGATACAATCATTGATTTTTATATCAAGTAAGTTACTATCTTTCCATATTGTCTTAACTTTTAACATTATAACGAAATAAAATCTGTACTCGTAGAGCGTAGAAGGACTACAAGCCAAAAATGGCAATACTAGGTGCATTATTTTTTCATGTCAACAGCAAGGTCAATTCTCATTTGCTTAAAATAGGCAGAAACAGTAGCATGAGTAGATCTTAGGTGTTTAGATTATAATTGAAAAAAACTTGTCGTATTATATTTGCTTTCATTTATATTTACCTTTTCAATGCATAAGCTAGTTGGATGCAGCTTGTAAAGTTTGGTTCAATACTTGCAGGTACCTTAAGAGTCGAATTCGACCAGAGGAACGGGGCAGATTCCACTTCTTCAATTGTTTCTTTTTCCGTAAGCTGGCTAACTTAGACAAAGGTTCACCTAGCTCGTTTGGAGGAAGAGAAGCATACCAACGTGTGCAGAAGTGGACTAAGAATGTGGAACTCTTCGAAAAAGATTATATATTTATTCCTATAAATTTCAGGTGAAAACATAATCCACACGCATGGCTAATTAGTTCTTGCCGCTGATATGATGATTTATCTTGCCTATGGTTGCAGTTTTCACTGGAGTCTGATTATCATCTGTCATCCAGGTGAATTGGTTTCTTCTACTGGTAAGGTTAACTCCCTTTGTTATGTTCTTATACTCGTTTTATAATAGCCGAAAAATAAATTATCACTCTGCTGATGATGAAGTCGAAAACCCATCAAGGGTTCCCTGCATCTTGCATCTGGACTCAATTAAAGGAAGCCACAAGGGTGGTCTCGTAAACATTTTTCCGAGGTATACTCCACAACGTTTCATTAAATTCACTGGCATACTATGCCACAATACTTTTGAAATTAGTCTCCAGAGAGTATTGAGTAAACCTTATGCATAGGAAGTCACTCGTTCTGTGTTTGCAGTTCATTATTGGTTTATTTACTTTAGAATTCTTCGTTTATTTTTCATCCATTTTACTCGAAGACTTCTCAAGTCAAAAGCATCATTGTATCATGAATATTTGTTGTACAGCATGAGTGACCTACTTAAATGTCAATCATGTGATCATAGTTACCTACATGAAGAGTGGAAAGCGAGGCAAGGAAACACAACAATTGATTTATCAAGGGCATCAAATATGCAGCTCCTTTCACTTGAGGTATTACTTCTAACGAGAATGATATTATCTTGAGCATAGATAGAAGGCTCAAAACTAATATAACTTTCATGATTGCTTAAAGCTCTGGTTCTAGATTATCATTTTTTACATAGTACCCCTGCTTGATGCGTACTATAGATTAACATGTTGAAAAACTTTATAGGTGAATCTTTATTCTGTAGACCTGTTAGTGCCTAATATATTAATGCAGTTTTGGTGGGCTTTCGTCGAGAAAAACGTTACTATTGTAATGTCATTCGATATTTTCGTTGTGGACTGTGGAAATTTCTTCAGTGGTTTTTCTGATGCTGTTGCTTCATTTAACTAATTCAGCTCCCGCAACAAGAGAATTCGTTTGACTGTGGCCTCTTTTTGCTCCACTATTTGGAACTTTTTGTGGCTCAAGCTCCTGCTAAATTCAATCCTTCTCTTATCACAAGATCGGGAAATTTTGTAAGTTGTCTTTTTCTTCATCTCCTTGGATATGATGAAGTTGCATCTGACTTTCTGAATTTCTTGTACCATATTTTATGATATGAAATAAAATCAGCAAGAAACAGTGATTTGAAGGGGATGCTTTAATTAATCTTCTGCTCCTTTTCAGCTAACTAGGAAATGGTTTCCTGCCAAGGAAGCTTCACTTAAGCGTGGTTACATCTTAGAGTTGCTTTACAATCTCCACAAAGGTCATGATCCAAGTATTCTTCCAGCTGATTCCAAAAGCAAACCACCTCATTGCCGAGTTTCCAACGAGAATGATGAAGAAAACGAAAGCAAGAATGTGACTGAGATCTGTAAATGGAGAAAGCCATTTGATGGTTCCTCAGCAATCGTCACATACATTCCTCAAACAGAGACTTGCTCGGCAGATCAGATTCTCAGCAAAGAAGTTTTTTACACGAGAGGTTATGACCTCCCTGAGGCTTCCAAGCGCCGAAAGTCCTTTATGTCGCCTATTGTGGTAATTGCTTTTACTATCTCTTCAATTTAGTTTATAATGGTGATTATCATATCTTTTGATAGCGATTGTTTACTTTCTCATAAACCAGGAAGTTCAAGAAAGTGGTGAGAAAGAAGAAATCCATTTGCCAATGGATACAGAGGAATCTATTTGTCAAGAGATGGAAACATTGCGAAAAGAAGAATGCATGCTTTATATCGAGGACACTGATGATGAAGACGCTGTAGTAGAATACGTTCCTGATTCCCAAGATTCATGTGAAGCTGAGATGAAAGAAGAAGAAGATGATAATGAATTGTTTCTGTTTACTGGAGCATCCAAAAATATTCATAAAAGCAGAGAAATCAAATCTGCTTCAGCATGGATCGAAAAGGGAGTCCACAAGAGTAGGAGCAGAGGTTTAGCTGCTCGTTCTTGCTGTAACAACATTCTTCTTGTGCTGTCGGATGATGAGGGAAGCTCTGCCGCAAGCGACGAGCTTCACAACAAAGAAAACTTCTCTAGTTCAAGATGTAATGTGATGGCCAAGAAGCCAAAGACTATTTACAGAAGATGAATATCGCCAATCTCATGCGATGCTTTTGAGTTTTAGAGTTGTTACGTTGGCAATAGTTATTTTAACTCTTTCATGTATAAAGCAAGTAATCTACATCGATGTGTCAACATTTATATTCAATACTGCTCTCGTCTCTAATACGTTAAGCATTAAAGGTTCGTTTCTCTATAGACAAGGAAAAAAAGAAGCAGGTTTTATCAAAGTGAGAGGATGCAAAAACAGAGAGCTCACACAATCCTTTACTACAAAAAAGAAAGAAAGAAACAGATGTCGTCCATTCAAATGAAGCTGTAGTTGTTAATTCACACGTCGTCTCTACCGCGATGCATTAGGAGCAATTGTTCCAACTCTTCCCTGCGTCGGTCTATCTCCTGCAACAAACAAGATTCAATGATTTAGAAGCGCTATCTGATGAATATAATGCCATGATGATGCAAATGAGCCTCGATGCAAATTTAAACTATCAATATTTGCCTCAAGATCCTTGACAGCTTGTTCTCTTGAAATTTCCTTCTGCTGTCGAGCACGCTTCAGAAAGCCGATGCATAGAACTCCCTGAAGTTCAGACAACGATAAAAAGCATTAACTGACGGCTAAGAACACAAACGAAATTGACTACAACAGACAATAAGATGCACAAATTCGAAGATGCAACCCAAACAAAGATGAAAAAGTTACAAGAGTAAGGCAAAAGGAGAGAGTAAGAATGTGAAAAACGTACTGAGATGACATAGATAAGACCGCAAGCAAGGAGCATGTAGCTAGCGATATTCTGCAGAAGCAGGAGATCCTTCTTCTGAGCCAGATAGTCAGGGAAAGCTCTTGTCATCACAGCAACACTGAAATAACCAAATCAAACGAACATAAAACATTTAAAAAAAAAAATCTTAAAACAACCAAGAAATTTTATCCCAAATTCTCTCAGCATCATCTTGGAACTGTAAGTTTCAAATCAAGAAACGCTGATTCAGGTATGATGACACACTGTGTTCTTGAATTGGCTGAAGCAAACACTCCAAATAAAAAAGAATTATAAAATAAACCACTCCAAGAGAAAAGATTATGGTAACTTACAAAATCTGAAGCATTCCTCTCCCAGCCCAGTACTCAAGAACCTGTGTATAGATTAAGTAAGTATTGACGAAAGGAAGCATATACTATAGAGAAACTAACCTTGGAAAATTTGAGGATGAAACCCCATTCAGTCTCAGCGAGAACCACAAAACAAGCAATCACCACAGCATAACACCGGAATATTCCATCGAACAGCTAAAAATGATTTAAAAAAAAAAAGTAAGAGTGAGAAAAAGAAAGAGAGAGAGAGAGAGGGAGGTTACGATTTACATCGTGGCTATCTCGGAAGGATCGAATAGCAGCGAGGACATTAACGACGACGCAGAGAATGGCGATAAGAGAGGTAACGAAGCTGAAACACCTGCATACAACGAGGAAAGGATCCGCTCTGTTACTGAGCCTCGATCTTATGGCGGCTCCTCCAGAAGGCTCGCCGGTTTCTTCGTGTACATCGGCTCTCTCCATCTGAAACCGATTTCCCCGGGAGATACTCCGACGATAATCCACCGTAGATGCGATGTGTGTTTGGTTCTGGAGGAGGAGGAGATCACTGGAAAGTGTGATTCTTTCACCTTCCGATCACGTTTCTCTTTTCGTTCCTTTTTGGGATAACTATTTATACTCTCTAAATAAAAATACAAACAAAACGGTGCGTTTTGGTTTGCTAATAACAGCATCACTCCACATGTCGCAGTGTCATTGGATAAGCACATAAAGATCCCCCGCCACGCCATCCAGACTCACTCCCACCAAAAGACTATTTTACCCTCAGCGTGTCTCTGACCCCGCTTCTGCTCCTTTTTATCCTCTTCCTCCTGCGATTCAGAATGTCGCCATCAAGCGCTTCGGTTCTAAGCTGGTACATCACTCTAGGATGCTGTAGACGACGTCGTTTTTCCGCTGGGCAAGGATCGGGGAATGTTAACAACGAGGAAGATGGAAGCAGCAGTGGTTTCCCATTTCCTTTTGTATTTTTCAGTTCTCATTTCTTAAGTAATATTAATAATTGTGAGTCAAAGAGAGGGAAGCAAAAGCAATCATTGATCTTCGAGTTCGTCATTTCATTACACATTTTTTTGGAAGATAAAACGAAACAAAACGGAAATGGGGAACTTAGGAAGTGGCGGCAGCGGAGACAGCAGCTTGAGGTGGAGGTGGAGGTGGAGATGGTCGGAGAGTGATCTCAACCTTGTCGTGAACGCCTTGGAGCAAGAGTTCTCCAGGGAATGACACTATTTTGCGCTTCTTAGCGGCTCTCAAAGTCCCAACCAAAGCTTCAAAGATGTTGGCACATCGATCGTCATTGAACAACACACCAAACGTCACCTAAACCCAAACACAAAAAGGAAACCAAAAAACCAAATAAATCCTCAAAGATCTTATCAAATCAAGATTAACATTTTATTTAGATCTGATCGCAGGAAAGCAATAAAGAAAGAGCAATTGACGAGATCTTGAAACGAGAAAAGCACATGGGATTGAAAAGATGAAAGAAGACCTTGTAAGAGCCATCAGGCTGGAGAGAACCAAGACGATGGATCTCTTCCTCAAGTTTCTGAATCTCCTCCTCTACGTTCATTCTCTCTTCTTTTTGGGATTCAAAGCAGAGACCTTTCAGCTCGATGACAGATGATGATGATGATCTGTCTTCTCCTCTCACCTCCAGACCAACACTTATGTCTGAATCTGATCTGATGATAATTGTTTCTTCTCCTCCTATCCTGTTAAAAAAGGACTAAACCGACCCCACATCTCACTTATGTTTATATAAATTGAAAAATACCCCCTAACATTTCAAAAAGCTTGCAACTTTATCAACAAATTAAATAATGTTCATTATTATAACCTAGAGAGAAAAAATGCGACTTCTTCACGTTTTCGAAACTCTAGCCCAAGTAAAAATATTTTTAATTTAGAACAAAAATAAAATTAAGAGCTTGATGATAAAGTAAAAACTCGAGATATATACATATATATATATATATTAAAAAAAAATGAATAACAAGTCTTGATCTTTATCATTCATTCGTGCCTCCAAAATCGAGAGGAGGAAGGATCTGTCTTCTCCCAATAACACTAAGCACGAAATCGACTATTCACCCCCAAAAACCCTAATCTTTCTTCAATTCAAATCCGATCCATCGATGTCTGTTGAAGAAGCAACCAACGAGACTCATCCTCCCACTCCCCCTCCACCTTCTTCCGCCGCCAGCAAAGCGGCGCCTTTGGGCTCCTCCGTGATTCCGATCGTCAACAAGCTCCAAGACATCTTCGCCCAGCTCGGGAGCCAGTCCTCGATCGAGCTCCCCCAGGTCGCCGTCGTCGGGAGCCAGAGCAGCGGCAAGTCCAGCGTCCTCGAAGCCCTCGTCGGCAGAGACTTCCTCCCCCGCGGCAACGACATCTGCACTCGCCGCCCCCTCGTCCTCCAGCTCCTCCAGACCAAAAGCAAAGCCAGCGGCGGATCCGATGACGAGTGGGGAGAGTTCCTCCACCTCCCTAACAACCGTATCTACGACTTCTCCGAGATTCGTCGCGAAATTGAGGTTTCTTGAATTGATTACCCTAATTGTTCTAAATGTAGAAAGTCAAACATCTTTTGTGGTCTAAATGTATAAAGTCAACATCTTTTGTGGAATAAATGTAGAAAGTCAACATCTTTTGTGGTATAAATGTGGAAAGTGAACGTCTTTTTTGTAGGCTGAGACGAATAGATTGGTGGGAGAGAACAAAGGTGTGTCGGATAAGCAGATTCGTTTGAAGATTTTTTCGCCTAATGTGTTGGATATCACGCTTGTGGATCTTCCTGGTATCACTAAGGTGCCTGTGGGTGACCAGCCGACTGATATTGAAGCGCGTATTAGAACCATGATCTTGTCTTACATCAAGCAGCCTAGCTGCTTGATACTGGCTGTTACTCCCGCTAATTCGGATTTGGCGAACTCTGATGCGCTTCAGATCGCAGGAAACGCTGATCCTGATGGTATGTTGTGCTAACTAGTCTAGTGAGGAGAAAAAAATTGATTGCTTTAGAGTGTGTAGTATCTGACGTTGCTAATCTTCACTTGTCTCCAGGTCACAGAACAATAGGTGTTATCACAAAGGTGAATATATACTGTCCAAACTTGCTTTTTTTTTGCCTCTATCATGTAGTATAATTCATGTGTTTTAAAGTCGTTGTTCTGTGTGTTTTCAGTTGGATATCATGGACAGAGGTACTGATGCTCGTAATTTACTTCTTGGAAAAGTTGTTCCATTACGACTTGGATATGTGGGAGTGGTGAACCGTTGCCAGGAGGTAAAGTTGTGATCTTGTGCTGACTCTTCCTTTACTTTTTTTTTTTTTGCTATTTACCTTTACTTGTACCTTGATTTCTTAGACTCAACCAAATTATTTCAGTGCGGGTGATGACCTTTTGCTTTGTATTTGTGGCTATACATGTTACAAAACGGTTAATTTCCTTTGAACTTTACTTTTTTTTTATAAACAGGATATTTTGCAAAACCGTTCTGTCAAGGAAGCACTTAGCGCAGAAGAGAAATTCTTCCGGAGTCGTCCAGTAAGTTGCATCATTTTGACTAGTCCCTTCATGATACTCTTGAGGTTTGTCCTGATTATATATATTTTTTTTTCTTTTGTCGCACAGGCTTATCATGGTCTTGCTGATCGTTTGGGTATCCCTCAGCTAGCGAAGAAGTTAAATCAGGTATCTTCTGCAGTTCTGGAGTAGTCTTTATTTTTTGGAAGATGTTGTTGAGTTTTATATGCATTATTATTCACCTCTTAGAGTTACTTACTATGCTTGTACGTATTTACCCTAGTCTAGAGAAGTAGCCTTTGCATTATTTTTTTTACCAGCATCTCTGACAATTTATTATGAAAGTTGATCTATGTACTAATTATTTTGTTGTTGTTGGCTTGTTTTGTTTCTTTCTCAATCGATACTTACTTTAGAACAACTAATTGGAGCTATCCTTTCTGTTACATTTTTTCTAGATCCTTGTTCAACATATCAAGGTTCTGCTTCCTGATTTGAAGTCGCGTATAAGTAATGCTTTGGTTGCCACAGCTAAGGAACATCAGAGTTATGGTGAAATTACAGAATCCACGGTAAGTTTTTATTGCCCAGTTCGCTGCTTTTACGGCATTCATTGTTAGCAATGACACTGTTTTAACTCTGGTAACTAGGATTGTTACACTTTATGGTGTCTTTTGCTCAGTCTTTTTGTTTGAGTGCAATTTTGCTCTTCCAGGCTACTTGCTCATGCATCTACCCTGCGTTCATGACTTTCTTGGAGTCTTTAGTTTATTAGATTACAAAAAGTCTTTAAGTGGTTGAATTAGCATTTAAAATGTTCTAATTTGCAAGGAAGTATTGCTGGCCACTGGGTGGTTAACATTTTCAAGTATATACATTTTAAATCGAATTTCTTATTATGCTACTTTTCATTTCTTTCTGACTTGCTTCGACTAGTCAAGCTTATCCTAATTTTTTGGTTTACTGTACTTGAAATCCGTAGGCTGGGCAAGGAGCTATTCTCCTCAACTTTCTTTCCAAATACTGTGAAGGTAATATCTGAAGATGAAATTTTGTTTTATGCTTTGTTTGGTTCATAGTGAGTCTCATTGTTACTTTTTCAAACAGCATACTCTTCATTGCTGGAAGGGAAAAGTGAAGAAATGTCTACCTCCGAGCTCTCTGGAGGAGCAAGAATTCACTATATTTTCCAGTCAATCTTTGTTAAGAGTTTGGAGGTTCGCTGCACAACTTATATATATATATATATATAATTTTCCAATCAATTCTTGTGAATTTAGACTGATGGACTTCCTTCACATTGCTTCTTCAGGAGGTTGATCCGTGTGAAGACTTTACAGATGATGATATTCGGACTGCAATCCAGAATGCAACTGGTCCAAGATCCGCATTATTTGTTCCAGACGTAGGTTTCTTAACATGTTTCTAAGCATGTTTGTCAGGACTTCCAAGCATACATGTGTTTCCTCACCTTTTCTAATTCTCAGGATATCTAATTACAGTCATTTGATACCAATCTTTTCTGCATAGGTTCCATTTGAATTTCTTGTTAGGAGGCAGATATCTCGTTTGTTAGATCCTAGCCTTCAGTGCGCTAGGTTCATTTTTGATGAGCTCGTAAAGGTGAGGTTTTCCTTTTGTTTATTGCTAAATAATAATAAAAATGTTAATTTCAATTTATTCATAAATATGAATTTATCTACAGATTAGCCATAAATGTATGATGAATGAGTTGCAGCGCTTCCCTGTCCTGAGAAAGCGCATGGATGAGGTTATCGGGGATTTCCTGCGAGAAGGTCTTGAACCCTCAGAAGCAATGATCGGTGATATCATTGATATGGAGGTCTGTTTAATGAACTGGAGATCCCTGTGATAATTGACGTCATTTACCCATGAATAGTTTACCAGCTGAGATTGTGTATTGTGTATATAGAGCACAGACTGATCTTTTGACGTGTTGCTTAACTGTTTGTACTGGTTGTCATAATTGCCTTGATGGTGATGTTAATATCTTGAGTGATGTTTGCAGATGGATTACATAAACACTTCTCATCCAAATTTTATTGGCGGAACCAAAGCCGTGGAGGCTGCGATGGAAAACGTAAAGTCTTCTAGGGTTCCCCATCCTGTGGCACGACCAAAGGTCTGAAGTACTTTGAGCAACACATAAAAAATGGTTTTGTGTTTCCTATTTGCTCTGTAGTGTTTTCTTATACGTTTCATATGATGTAGCAGGATCCGGTGGAGCCTGAGAGAACTTCTTCTTCTTCTTCCGCAAGTCAGGTGAAATCTCGATCTTTTCTCGGCAGACAAGCTAATGGAATCGTCCCTGATCAGGTATGTCATTACGTAATCAATAAACGCCCATGAGGCAGTTAGAAATTTTCAAGCAAAATAGTTGTTATTTGACACTTTCTCCATGACTATGTTCCCAGGGAGTTGTATCTGCAGATGCTGAAAAAGCTGCACCAGCTGGTAAAGTTCTAATTACTGTCGTTTTCAATTGCATGCAAAGAGATGATTTAGCATATTTCAGAAGATTTTTTGGCTGTGTGATGTATCTATGTGTTTAATAGCTAGAGATTGTGGGTAGAGTTTAACTGTTGTTTTATTGGATACTTGATAGCAAACGCGAATGATTCAAGGTGGGGAATCCCTTCAATTTTCCGAGGGGGTGAGAATCGGGCAGTGACCAAAGAGAACTTCTTAAACAAACCATTCAATGAAGCTGTTGAGGATATGTCTCAGAACTTATCGATGATCTATCTAAAGGAGGTGTGTGTCTTCTGTGCCGTCTTAGATGATACATATTGCCCATGCATGTTTTACTTATTCAACTATGCTGTTTGCTTTGCTTCCTGAAGCCCCCAGCTGTCTTGAGGCCATCCGAAACCCATTCAGAACAGGAAGATATCGAGATTCAGATAACAAAGCTGTTGCTTAAATCATACTATGACATTGTGAGGAAGAATATTGAGGACTCAGTACCAAAAGCAATCATGCATTTCCTGGTATGTGCTTCGTACTAAAGTTACTTGCAGCAACTCAAACTCTAGCATATTTGATATTTGAAACCAATACCACTTCTGTATCGAACTCAGGTAAACCACACAAAACGTGAGCTGCACAATGTCTTCATCAAGAAGCTTTACAGGTGATAATGGCTTGTTTTGATGCTTCACATCTGTGTTTGGATAGTCTCTTACTAATGGGTAGTTTGTATCATATGGTGCAGGGAGAACTTGTTTGAAGAAATGCTGCAAGAGCCGGATGAGATAGCAGTTAAGAGGAAACGCACTCGAGAAACTCTCCACATTCTTCAGCAAGCTTACAGGGTATGTTCTCAACTAGACCTTATTCTTTCAGCAAAATAAAAAAAAACTTAAATGTTTATATATAACCATATTGTTTGGATTGTCAAACAGACACTAGACGAGTTGCCTATGGAAGCAGAATCAGTGTGCAGTGGTGGTACCGATACAACAGGCGTGTCAAAACATCTGGACTTACCAGCATCTTCTTCGATGTATTCCACGAGCAGTTCATCATACTCGGCATCTCCATCTACGGGAAGAAGATCCAGAAGAGCAGGAAATCAACACCAAAACGGATATGGATTCTGACACGATCCAAAGAATCACTTGTTTTAAGTTGATGGACGCATTTCATTCATTTAATGGCTCTATCAGGTTTTGTTTGGTATTACTTAATTATGTGTTGGCAAAAATGAAGAATCTATATAGGAAAGTTAAGACACCGGTTTTGGAGTCTGCATTGGGTTTGTCTGTTAAGAGAGTGAAGAAGATTGATATAGTTCCCTGCAACAATAATGGGAAGCAAAAACCCTCGCACTCTTTTGTCTTCTTTTACACATTAATAAGTGATGCATTATTTCACTCTTCTATATAATTTTTGTGGAACGAGACTTGAAACATTTTCCTTTCTATAATTTTATGTGAAATTACGTTTTTAGATCAACATTTTTTACTTTCTTACAATCCAAAAATCAGTGTCTTTGCTATCAATTCACTAGCTAACAGCCAAGATACGGTTGCTTACTCTTTGGTTTAGAAGCCTAACACATGGCGTTGGTTGGCAATGGCATTCTCCATGTTCCCTGGTCTGGATATGTTGCATTATCCCACCTAACTGCTACGTGGCCGAGTATCTTTACGCAAAATGTATGTTTAGATTATTAGTTTCTAGTTGAGATTTAAAGACTTGCCAACAACACACCGACACATTTTCTTTATTTGTTTGCCTGTGAACAAATCAGGAATCAGAATATATTCTCTGCAAGAATATGAGCACAAAGCAAGTATTCTGTGGAGGTTAATGTCTGCAGTTACAACGAGTAATTGTACTTAGCTTCAAAAAGTTGTGATAGATATTTAGAGGATAGCTCCAGAAAGTTAATCAGTTAAACTCCTTAGTTAGAGTAGAAATAACCCGGATTATCAGTCAGTCTCTACAGCGCTAGTGTGGGCTTTTATCGATGTTTATTTATATTTTGCCAAATAACACACAGCTTGTATAGTAGAGGATAATTAATCATACAACACTTATTACATAAACTCCATCATAAACAAAAAAAACAAATACAAAGAGAGAGATTTAATATATTTTTAAAAAGTTTAATCAAAGCATATAATGGTCGGGTCGCAGCAGCATTCATCCACAAAGCAGCAACAACACATGGCCGCAAGACTGCACAGCCAATAACACACCAATTTTAAGTTTAAGACAAACTTCTCTCACACTGATCTATAATATCTACATTGCAACATGCATTTATAAATTCCATAAGATCTTAAATTTCCAAACCTTGTATTAAAAGTTTGGTAAAGCTAATTATAGAAACAAAAATAGTCCAATGAAACTAGTCACAGAACACTTACAATCCTTCAAGAAAACCAACTTTCTTTCTTGGCGGTGGAGGTGGTGGTGGTGGAGGATAATACTGCGGCGGTGCTCCCACAGGAGGAGGCGGGCCTTGCGGGTAACTTCCCGGTGCAGGGTAAGGATAAGCATACTTTGGTTCGCTCATATTTTTGCTAAATGATCAAAATCACTCTAGAGGAACTGATGAACCTTATCAAAAAAATGGAAACAGAGGAAAATAATAATAGAGACAAGACTAGGGAGAGAGAGAGAACACGGATTGCGATCTTTAGAGTGTAAATGTGGGGCTATGTCGACGTGTATTTATATTTGCCAACGAACACAGCTTGAAAGATAAGTCTCATAATAAAGTACTAACAAAATAATAATGTATACTTTGGGTAAGAAGACTTTAATATTGGAGACTTTGAGAATAATCTTGAAAGTACACCACCACTGTCAAAGTATAGGAATCAATTCTTTGGTGTGGAACATTCTAGTGTGTGATGCAAGCAAAAAAAAAGGTGAAGTAACGTGGTTGCTTTTGTTTTGGAGTTTTTCATTGCAAAGTTTTCATTCGTTTACAATTCTCAGAATAATTGTTCACAAATCAGTTTTCTTTAGGCATTTTTCTTTTCTTTTCAGACCATACAGTTTGAGAAAAAAAAAATTCATGAAACAAAGTAAAAGTCTAACTCGATCTTCATTTAATAAAAGGAGGAACAAAAAGGAGTAATCATTTTGTAATCTGCTTACACAATTTTTTTTAATATGGTTTGGACATGGATGGAAGTTTGTTTTATCTTATTTCAGTGGGTTATCTTTTAGCTTTATTTTATGGTCCCAAGTCCACCACCACCATAGAGTGGCGCACAAGTTCTTCTTTCTTATTGTAGCATTGGCACTCGATAGCCACGGCTTTGGCACAAGTTGACTATGTTGTGCTACGTGTCATGAAATGAATGGTTATATTTGGATTTAATTTTCTTAAGAAACAACTAGGGTGCCATGTAACGCACGGCACACACCTACTCCCTTCATTCTTTATCCTCTCTTCTCTATATTAACGCATGAAACATGCAACCAATCTTCTGCACGCAAAACCTCCTATTTTCTTTAACTTTAGACTCACCAAATGGCACCATTAGCTGCGATGTTCATGCTCTCCCCTCCTCTGATTCAGCAGTTACCAACAACAACAACAACAAACAATAATCTGCAGCCACAACCAGAACCTTCTCTGCCGGTGGTTAGATGTCATCTTCCGGCAAGAAGCTCATCAGAAAGTTCTGAAAGTTCTCGTTCCAAGTTTATGCTTTGGCTGTTTGGTGATCCTGCTACGTATGACAAGAGGTTCCAACGAGCTATTGAACTTAGTTGCTCCTGATGGAGATTCTTCATACTTTCTTCTTTTGTGTTGCTGTAAATGAACATATATAATCTCCTCCACATAATCTCATACCGTACGTTCTGTAATTTATACAATAATGAAACCCTTTGAAGATGTTTTGATTACTTTTTGATACATAACAAACTCTATTAACCGTATCAACTCAACCTAAACGGTTCTTGACACATCAAAACATTCCAAGAAGTAAGAAAAGAGTTTACTGTGAATAAACACGACCAAGAGTTTACTCCTGCAACATTTCTTCTACCTGATAAGAAAAACTACATATTGTTTCATATATTAACTATAATTCAAACAATATGTGGAAATATTTATTAATTGAATTGTTATTTCGTAACTTACTGAAATATTTGTTACTTAGTTGTCAGCAATTCAAAAAACGAAAAAACAAAGGAAACGGTATTATTTAGATGCTTGTTCAAGTCATTAAAGAGGGTAATGATGATGAATGATTACAAGAATCTTAATCATTTGTAAAGCTTCTTGAATCTCCGACACGCCTCCAAGATGTTCTCTCTGTGACCAAAGGCGCTAACACGAACAAACCCTTCACCTCCAGGTCCAAACCCGCTCCCTGGAGTCGTAACCACATGAGTCTTCTCCAGAATCTCAGCAAACACATCCCATGAGCTTTGGTTCGGGAAGTGAGCCCAAACGTAAGGCGCATTCTTTCCTCCGTACACATCATACCCGAGAGAAGTGAATGTGTCTATGATTATGTTTGTGTTCTCTTTGTAGAACCCAACCACCTTGTGCATTGCCTGCAAAAAAGACCCAAGTCATATTACTTGTGTGGGAAGAAATGGGTTTTTAAGTTTTTGAAAATCTCTCTCTTAACCTCAAGTCCTTGTGGTGTAAGGCAAGCAAGAGCACCAGCTTGGGAGAGATTAGATGCACCGTTGAAACAAGTGCAGACAATTCTATTGAAGTCTTTTGCTACAGGGAAGCCGTCTGAATAGAGCAGCTGTTTGGGGATGACTGTCCAGCCAAGTCTAACTCCAGTGAAACCAGCGTATTTACTGAAGGAAGCTGTCTCCATAGCAACCTATCAAGCAGTTAAGTTGGAATAAATAAATTCAGTGTTCTAAAAATCGGACTAGGCACCCACCTAAACAATAATCCTCTCTATTATAAGACGCTTAACCACCGCCTAGCGATTTTTAGAACATCGAATAAAATAGACCTTTTTGGAGAGTTATAATCAGTCATCATCATTCTATTACCTCTTCTGCTCCAGGGATTTCGAAAATGGAGCGTGGATTGTCCTCAGACATGTACACTGCGTATGCTGAATCATACACTATGATTGATCCGTTCTTCTTTGCAAACCCTACTAACTGAGTCAGCTGATCCCTCGTGGCAGCTGCACCGGTAGGGTTATTTGGGGAACAGAAGAAGATTATGTCCGTCCTGCTAACGGTGGATAAGTCTGGGAAGAAGCCGTTCTCTGGAGTGCATCTCATGTACTCAATGTTCCCATACTTTTGCACATCTGTGTTAAATTGTCCGGTCTGACCCATAATAACACTGGAGTCCACATAAGCCTGTTCTAGCAAGAAAAGAATCATTTAAGAAGAATTAGACAAGACTACAACTGCAGTTTGGTTTCAGATCTGTCCAATTACCGGATAGGAAGGATCTTGAACGGCAACTGTAACATTGGAACCAAACATAACCTGCAACAAGTGTAATCAAAGAAAGAAACAATTGCTCAGTTTCATTGATCTTCCATGAGCTAAGGATGAACAGTCGGCAAATTAAACAAACCTGGAGACGGGAGATATCACATTTGGCACCATCAGAAACAAAGATGTCATCTTCACCTATGCCAAGGCCACTGTAGTATGTTTTGGCAAGCGCAGCTCTCAGTGGCTGTTCAAATGTGTGAAAACAAAGGTTTAGCTTGGATAAAAACTTAACAAACGATGCTAAAAATACGAAACAGATCTAAAACCATCTTCTCTTGGGTTTAGCATCAGTCCACAATAAAATAAAGCGACTTGCAAAAGCACATAATAATTAGAGAGTGGTGGTCACTGACCTTTGCACCTTGTTCAGCACCATAACCACTATATCCCTCTACTGTGGACAACTCATGCGCTTTCTGCCAGAGGAAACAATCATCAATCTCTATAATAGTAAAATAAAATAAAAAACTATGCTACCAGAACAATTTATATCAAGTTCTCATTGTTCTTCAAACAAAAAAATATAGGAAAAGTATTTATTTTGTCAAATATGAATCATTGTGCATACTAGCGCAGTATTAGTCAAAATCAGTTAAAGATATGTTGAGATAGGGTTAAGAAGGAGGTACATTTGCCATTGCAGAAGTGATCACTTCTGGAATTGGCTCAGTTGTGTCTCCTATTCCAAGGCTTATGATTTGCGCATCTGGGTACTTCAGCAAGTGTGCAGACCTTCTTCTTGCAATCTGTTTGCATTTCCCGAAAGAGATGAGCATCACATAGAGAGAGAGACAAAGTGGATAGTATAACTTATTGCACAGGTAACCCCAAAAGGGTATGGCTTATTCATAATGTAAGATCACTGCCAAACTTTTACAAAAATTTTACTGGGTACACACCAACATTTTGTTTATTAAAAAGAGGGAACAATGCATGTGCTTGAAGGAGAAAGAGTTATATATATTGAAATGAAAGCCATTCCTTCAAATATTTGCCAGCAAATTGCTTACAAGGTATCACAAATCTTAAGTAAAACAAGACAGAAATAGATACAAACCTCCGGGAAGAGGTAGCCAGCCTGAAGTTTTGACATGTTTGAATTCCGAGACACGTTTGTCTTATACTCTACAAACAAAGTAAGACAATATAACAGCAAAAAAAAAAAAAAAAAAACAAGATTAAGAGTTATGTGTTCAAAGAGCAAGAAGTATTACCGATCTTATCTTGAGGGGTTGCAACGCATTTGCACGTGTTGACCCGTTTGGCCATGGGTAAGCAAGCATTTCGAGTTCTGAAGAGAATGACAAATTAGTATAAAAGCAAACACAAGACTACAAGAGAAATGATGACAATGTTACTGTTACCAGCAGCTTCTGAAACTATGAATAAAAGAGAAAGATGATGGTTTACAGAGAAAATAGACTACAGACTCTGTCTCTTACTACCACCCCAACTCTCATCATCATTCTCTCTTCCGTGTTAAACGTCTCTTCCCACCAACCCCCCCATAAGGCTAATAGTATTTAGATAACAAACACCTAACCAAACTATGGTTACTTGGAGAGTACTGCCTAAAGTAACTATGGTTACTTACTGTATCACCTTTGGGTCATCCACCGATCCTTATATCCATTTTAAACCTCTAAACCATCGTTTGTATCAGTTAATATCATCGCAAAAGCAAATGCATTGTTCAATGACCAGTAAACAGAATCCAACATTGGTTACTAGAATTGTGAGCTGTAACTCATATTCATCCTCTTAGAAAAAAATAGTCAACGCACCTGCTATTAAAACTCGAAGAGGCTAAGAAAGTGGATGAAGAAGAAGAGATCATAGAAGAAATTGACGACATTTTTCACGCTGAGCCTGAGCTCAAAATGGTTACTCAGAAAATTTGCAGACAAAAGAAACACGTGTTGTTGTGGGTTATGTAACGTAGGACTTGGTAATACTAGCAGCCACTAGGGTTCTTCTTCGGTTTAATACTTTGGTGCGAGAGGGAAAGAAACCCGGTTTATTCCAACCATTCTCTCGTTCCGGTTTGGTTTGGTTTACCAGAAAATCTCTGAATTCGATTGTTCTTCGCCTGATTTAAAGCCGACGAATTAACCTTTTCTCTCCGCCTTCTGGAAGCTTGATATCTGGGGAGTTCGATTTCGTGGTAAGCAATCTCCTCTTCGACCTTTATTATTCCTTCTCCAGAAAAAAAACCCTTCTCGAAGCAACCAATTTTGGATTGTCTTCTTCTTCGTTTTCTCGTTGATTTCGAGTCGTAAGAACATAGCTTTAGTAGGAAATTTTAAAGCTTTATGATTCTCGAATATATATATATATATAATAGTCGAATTGGATTGAAAAATACGAGCTTTAGATTCTTCTACCCAAGTTATCAGCTCCATCTTTGATCTATCACTTGTCTTGATTTGGAGATTTAAAGGTCTCAACTTTTTCGTTTGTTGCTTTTTCTAACAGGTGGGGAGTAGATGGATCTGGAAACTGAGAATCGAATAGCTTCGATTCTGTTGAGAGAAGCAGCGGAATTGAGGAGACAAGCTGAGAAAGAAGGAGTCCGAGCGTATCTTGAGAAGCCTAATGTAAGGCATCGACCTAACTCTAGGTTTCTCACTGCTACTGTTCTTGGTGTTCAGCAAGGTATCATCCTTTTTTTTAACTCTTCCACTATGTTTATATTTTGGTTTCTCTAAAGCTGGGATTTTGATTATGTTGAGCTTGTTTTTTGTATGGAGAGATCATTGGCAACTTTTATATCTGCATCTGGAGACTGATCTACAATAGCTTCTCAGTCTTGTTAGGGTTGTGAGAAGGAGAAACCTTTCATGGTTTCATCTTTGTGTGTCTTAGCCTCTTTGTTATTACTGTTTAGTTTTTCTTATTTGGATCATCCGTATTGTTTTCTTGTCTGCCGAAGGGAATCCAGTCTTTAAGGTTTAAACTCTAGTTAACTATGTATTCTGATGTGTTGCGACTTTTGAGGTTCCAGTTGAACACTAGAGTTCATATTTGTTTAGTTCGTTCTCTTTATGTGGTTACTTCCTTTGCGCCATGCAGCAAACAAAACTGTAGAAACCGATGAGATGTGGAGGCTTCGACACGCAGAGATTGAGTTTGATCAGAGGCTCAAAAGAAAATCAAGAGAAGTGAGCAATGGCAGTGGCCAAAGTGAACAGGGCGATAGGAGGAGTTTTGTTAAGAGATGCACTTCAGTTGATGAGAATGTTACTCGTTCTTCACCATCGTCAAGTCAGAGCAGAAACAAAATATGGCAACCCGATGGTGATGATGGAGAAGGGTTGGGAGATGTCGAGGTTGAGACTTTTCTCCAATCAAGGTATGTCCTTTAAGACTCAATCTAGATAGTAGATGCTGCCTGTTTATTACCTCTATAGTCATGAAACGAGTTGGTAATCGGCTTTTCTTTATAAAACGTTTGATTTTGGTCTATGATAGGGTCAAGCGTGGCAGAGGCTCTATTGGTCCTATGATGGATGAACCATTTCCTTGTCTTCCTGTGAAAGAACCGTCAAGAACTTCTGATACAAGAGAATGCAAGTTAGTTTTACAGCCAGAGAGACGGCCTATCCTTAGACATAACACTGATTCTTCTTCTTCCGATGATGAGCAGACTCATAGAAAAAGAAAAGAGCATAAGCAGAAACGTAGTAAGAGGCACAAGTCGAAAGAGAAGAAAAAAGATAGGAAGGAGAAGAGGAGAGAAAAGAAAAAGAGGAAACATGGTAGGGACTAGGTGGTCTTCTTCGGACAAAAGCTATTGCACACGTTCAGAAGAGTGAGAGAGGAAAAAATGTTAATGTTGGGTTGAGTGGGAGAGAAAGTGGATGTTGCTGTATTTCAAAATGTTATACAAGAGATGGATACAGAGATTGTTTACTCCTACGATAATGTATGTTCAATATATATAAACCATTTTTCGTTTTAACCCCTTCATCACTCTGTATATCACACTGATAACATAAAACCATTGTATTACTTTCTAAAACCGCGATTACAAACATTTTTAGTTCCTACATTGATACAGCCGCATGACAAGTAACAGAGTACTCAGGCTGAAAACAAGGACATGACCATTCATTATCAGTGGTCATTCACTGTCACAAGTCTTCAAAATGGTGATCCGTTTCGTCGAAGATCTCCTCCTACAAACCCACAAACCCAAAATTATAAATCAGTCAAGTGAAGAAAGACTTCTTAATTTTTGATTTGGTAACACTTGTGGAAACATTCCTTACCTGCAGAAGTTCCTCAATAACATCTTCCATTGTAATGATACCAACAGCTTCTTCTTCCTCGGCTAGTTTAGGCAGCGGATTGCCATTTAAATGCAAGATGTCTGCGTCATTGTCCTTTGACCACTTCTTGGTCTTACTTCTCTTGAACGAACTTGCTCGGTTTGGAAAGCTCTTCCACTTCTGAAGCGATCTCTTTGTCCTTAGCATTCTCTCTTGAGGAGTTCCTTCACCATCCACATCCACTTGTACTTCCTTAACCCTCTCTGTTAGAAACCAAAGCAAAGATTCTCAAACTCGAAAACTCAGAAGCACCACATTTTTTCAACTAATGAAAACTGCTTACCGTCTTTAACATCTTTACAAGGTAACGGGTGAATTTTATCGCACTGCCTCACCACAACAGCCATATGGCTGAGTCCTTTCTGGAACTCGTTCAATATGTCATATAAAGGCAAGGTTTCTGGTACTCTAAACAAAAAGCAAGACATCAGCCTTTTTGTATCACACTCAGTGGGATTAATAGTTTAGGTTCGGATACTTCACCTCGGAATCCTTCTTATTGTGACACTCTTGACGGGTGTTTCATCATCTGGATTGATAGTCAGTAAGTTCTTTACCTAATGATTAAAATATATGAATGGTTAGAAGCAGGGAAAGTATTTGCCTATGTGAGTTAAAATGTGGAACTAATGCATGAGATTGAAAGTCACCAGAACAAGGCCAATGATGTTAGTTGGCTGCTCATAGTAAACTGGAACTCTGCTATGTCCTTTCTCAAGAATCAAGTTCATCAAATCCCTATATCAAAGGAAAAGAGCACAAAGCTTAGTATGAGAAGAATAAAGAGTAGAGGAAAGTGTATCTCTCATATGATAGTTCTCCTAGCAATCACAGAACCAAACCTGTCTAGTTTGGCATTGATATCAATAACAAATATATCAGAGATTGGTGTCATTGCATCCTTGACCATTTTCTCAGAGAGTTCAAGAGCTCCTGCAATGATCGTCGTCTCGTCATGAGTCAACTCTCCGCCCTTTCCAGCCTGTAAGAAACGAAAAACATGACAAATAAGAGATACATAAACTTGACCATCTTGAAGATGAGATCAATTTGCATACCTCATTTCCATGAAAGTCCACAAGTGTTTTCAGCTCAGCTCTTCGAAAAAGCGCTGCACGACGATGACCCAACAGAAAGTCCAGTAGCTGGATCATTCAAAGGACCAAAAAAAAACTTAGTATAATGATGGATGAGGCATTGACACCTGAGGAGATGTGTAGAGTGTATTTACTTACCTTGCTAATTGGCCATGCAACTGGTAAGCAGACAAAGACTAGGACACGGACGAACGGAGCCACTGTTGCACCAATGGCCAAACCATAACGTGAACAAATTGACTGAGGTATAATCTGCAGTTACAGTAAAGCCAACAATCAATGTTAACATCTCAGGACTCAGATACATAAACATGACTGAAAAATGCTCAGAGGCGGTTTTCCGATTGATTGTTATAACAGGAGAGGCTAATCTTACCTCACCAAAGAGAAGAATCAATGTAACTGAGATCAAAATGGCACCCCAAGCCGTGACAAGAGCATCAAGAAAAATAGGAAGCGTCTGAAAAGATAAGAATCATTACTACCAAGACCTATAATCACACAACACAGGAGAAGGCGACGTTTCAACATTACCTCCATAGCAGCTGCATTGCATACAAGTAGAGTGACAAGCAACAGATGCTGATTCTTCACCACTGGTAATATCTTTTCTGCAGGAAAAAAAAAAAAGGAAAACACTTTCCATCATTAACATAAGATTTTTCATGATGCTAATAACAGCAGCTGAGATCATTGATAGTAAAAACCGATTAAAAGGATGTTCTTGTATTGATCTAATAGTTTAGAAATCAGATCAAAGTCTTCAGTACTCTTAACTAACACGCTACTACAACAGAATAACAAAGAAACCAAACTCCAACCAACTTTGGCAGATGCGCTTGGAAGTTAAATCAAAACTGTCAATCAATCAATGAACATCACAAGCAAAGAAGATGGCTAACTACAACTGCACATGTGTAAGCTAAATCAAAAGTATCAAACTTTATTAACTATCTGCAAAACTTATAAAGAGTAAAAAAAAAAAAAGTATCAAACTTTAAGCATCGAAAGTAAGAAGCTTTTTACCAGCGTATTTGCGATGCTGGGGAGTACCGGATTTAGCGAGAACCTCGAGATCAACGAGACTCAAGGACATAAGACCCAATGTCAAACCAGACATGAGCCCAGCGAACAAGACGAGAAACGCTATCACAGCTATGTGTATGAAGAAGTTCGCCTCGCAACACACAAGCTCCGCCGCCATCTTTACAGCTTCCCTCAAGAAATCAGAAAACACACTAAACCCTAGCTCACACTCACAGACCTCTCTTCATCGTCAGAGATATCAAAATCAGAATAGGAAACTCGATTAAATAACGGACAAAGTTGTAAGCACAGATTAAAATAAGGTGGATTTTGCAGAGAAATCGAAGCAAGGAGATGATAGAAGCCCAAGAGCTCGTGCGGTGGAGATACTCTGCATATGCCAATATAGTATTATAGGGGCCTGGCACTAGGATGTTTAATGACAATCGTACCCTTTATCTGAGCGCGACGTACCTTAAGTGAGAAAGGGTGTTTTGGGGAATTCATCATTTGTAAGAGAAGTCCTTTTTTATTTTTTTTGCTGACGCAGCATTAGCTGTTTTTTTCCCGCTACGGACAGTATTTTGATCCGATACGGATTCTCGCACACTACCAAATACTTTTTCTCTGTGTGTATGTCGTTGTAAACCTGAATGATGTAGCATAGTACCATAATTAAGTATATTTTCATTAAAAAATATTTGTATATTGTTTTTTAACTTCATTATTAGTATCAAAATTTGTGTTGACAGTTTATATGATTCGAAACAAAGCTTTTCATTATTAGCCACTTGTTAGGTCGGCAAGTATCTTTTAAACTATTGAGCGAAAAGGATACTCAAGTTCCCATACAATATAGGAGTATCAAGGGCCGCTGCTGAGATTTAAGGGGCTATAGTTGGTTTTTAAAAAATTTCAGTTAAAAATTTTTTTTGGTAAATTTTGGGACCTAAAAAAAAATTTTTGGAGGTTTTTTTCTATGTAATTTTTTCTAAAATTTTTAGGATTTAAAACCAATGTTTCGTTAGGCTTTGCTCAGGACCGTTCCCGGGAGTATCTCATTGTTTATTTTATGAGAGTCGTGCATTTCCTTTAGCGAGATATCATATTATAATTCATTCGTGACAACAAGGAAAAAGGATGAGTTAGGGCCTTACTGACAGTGGCAATATTATATGGATATTGTCCATTAAGGCCCAGCCCGTTTATAAACCCGGCCGAGTGACGTGTGCGGTGTGGCAAAGTCAGGTGTAAGTAACAATGGTCGGTCGAACCTTCATCATTTGCAGGCTTGCAGCTATGATCCTCCTCGTAATATTTGGGGCTGTAAGAGCAGGATTAACGCTGTCTTTAGATGGGTTTCTTAGTGTATTTATGATTTAAAGAAAAAGAAAAATTGTAATTACCACAAAAGATGTCTCTTAATCAGGCGATGGAAGATCCGTATCTTATAAGACACGTGTCACTATTAAAAAAATTGGAAGTCTTTCGTCTCTTCTCTTCCTTTCTATCTCTTCCTCTCACATTCTCTCTTTCCCTCCTCCTCAATTTTCCTATAAAGCTTCGAACTTTAAGCTCTCCTCCTCATGGGTTCTCCTTGTTTCTCTCCCTATATTGGTTTAAAGCATATGGGCATCTCCATCTCCCCGAAATCTTCGAACCCAGGTGTCAAATTTCTCCATCTCGTCACAAAGTTGATTCCTTTTTATAATGTAAGAATTTGTTCAGTTTTGTGTAACTGAGTGGTTTTTGTTGTGCAGAGAAGAAGAGAAGATGTAGTAAGGGTTTGGTGATTCGTGCGTCTTTGTTTGGCGTTGGAGCACATGAGGCTTACAGGTCATGAGAGGAAGGAGAACAGTGAAGATATCAATCTACGACATTGTTGTCGGAGATGTTATACCTCTTAGAATAGGTGACCGGGTAAGTATCTTTTGTCAATATAAACATCTCTGGAGTCAAAGCTATACTACACTTTGGCCTTATGTATTGTATCCATCTGGGTCCCTGCGGATGGAGTGCTAATTAGTGGTCATTCTCTTGCTATTGTGAATCTAGCATGACGGGTGAAAGCAAGATTGTGAGTTCATCATGATTCTGCTTGTTCAATTATGTATCCTCTTTCCTCTTACTAACACTGTCTCTTTATTGTTTATATGGTCTTCAAGAAGTCTTAACACTTCCTTTTTTGGTAATCTTATAACAGGTGCGGTTAAACGGTCTTGCAACCTTCATCGGTATAGTGGGGCTCACGGTGGCTCTTGTTGTACTGGTAGCTCTTCTTGTGAAGTAACCTTGTTAAATAAAAATATAGTTCTTCTGTAGCTTTAGTTATCTCTTGTTGATCATTTTATGACCACATTTCATTTGCTAACAGGTTAGGAGGCTTTCAGCTTGTGAAACCATGGGTTCAGCAACAACAATTTGCAGTGATAAAACTGGAACTTTAACTTTGAATCGGGTCAGTATCTAGTGAAACTCATGACCATACCCCTCTAAAATGACAGATGACTGTGGTTGAGACTTATACTCGAATGTTCTTGTGGTGTCTCTCTCTCTATGTATTTTGTATTGCCACGAGAAGATGAACATGTCTATGAGGTTCATCGTTCTGATCACCATGTCACCAGGTTCGTTCCCTCCCTTACAGCTCACTCTTAAATGAACATGTCTTGATTCTGGTTGGTGTTAGATATATGGTTAGTGTTAGTGTTAAATGTGGTTAGTGAACATCGTTCTGAACATCGTAGTGAAGCTTGTAATCTTGTGTATTCATGTGTCACGGGAGCTTGTAGTCTTGTAATCTTCTCTATATTAAGTTTTGGTAAAACCAAACAATTTGATCGCAAATTTTCTTGTTCTCTCATTTTCTATATATAAAGTCATATTCTCTTCTCTCTTTCTCTATAAAGTGTTAATTATTTTCTATATAAACCAAACAGTTTTTTTTTTTAAAACCCTTAATTAAAAAACTAGCATTGGAGCACGTAAATGGTGGATCTCTTAATATTGTCTCTTAGCTCACTTTAACTACTAAAAACTATTAAAAAACATTAAGAGACCCTAAATGGATCTCTTGGATAATCATGCTCTAAGACTTACTATATATATATATATATATTCTCATTATATATATGACCATCATCTATCAAGATCGTGCATGCATGCGATGATACCGACCATCATCTATCAAGATCGTGCATGCATGCGATGATGCCAACGTGCATGTGGTCATATGTGTCTATGATCCTCTCTCTGCCTTTTAAAACAGAAGTCCTCGCTATATTTTCATAGCGCCCTGAAAATGAATGTTGTTGTAGCATTTAGTCATTTACCTATATAAGAACTCATATGGACTAGAAAAACATGCACAGTACCAAGTACCAAGGCTCGAATGTTCCGTTTTGTATTTATATTTTCTGTTGCCCTTATATATTTTATTCAAATGGAGCTTAAAATTTTAATCATCTTGACCTAAGATAAAAAGAGAATATTAACTGTGGAATCAAATGAAGGTTGTAGAGTACCGTCTAAGAAAATTTGTATGCTTTTGCGTCTTGGCTTATATAACGTCACCACCAAAAAGTTGACAAACGGATAATTGATGAACTGAATAAGTAATCACAAATTAATTTAAAAAATCGTGATGGCTATTGTATCATCTATAGATTGTTTGGCCGTCATAGATGAGAATATACGAAAAACGCAGCGATGTGAAACTCCAACAACTATATGTAATACATATAATTAAAGGATTTCTTAATTTCTCTGAAGTATTAGTAAAAAAGTTCGAATTGACGTTCGTCCTTCTACCCACATGTTCTAAATAATCGTCCTTTCATCCTCAATTCACCTTTTTTTAAGTACATCACCATATCGTAAACATAGGTTTTTTTTTGCTATCTATAACGTATATACTATATATAGAATCTTCGGAAATGTATAATCTATATATATTTCGGACTTGAACATTTTGACATAGTTAGTGATATTATTCAACGAGTCATCGTAGAATGCGAAGCATCAGCACATTCAAATTCCAATTTCATTATCCACTACAGTTAATATGTGAACACATGTTAGAGACTAGAGAGATTAATGACCAATTACCTTGAACTCTTGAATATGTCATATGTTCTTAATCAATTGGCCAACTATATTAGACCGCAGACGCATACTTTTCAAATTTTAATTACGTAAAATTTTGTATTTGTTTCTTTGCAAGAAAAAATAACAATATAAATTAAAAACTACAAGTGTGTTTCGGGAAATAAAAAAGGTTCAACAAGGTTCCATGCCAACTACTATATAACTCGGCTACAATCCTCACTTTAAAATCATCCAAAATTTCAAAACTCTAAACGTCAGAAACAAAAAAGATGAAAATCTTTAACCCATCTCAAAACCTAATCTTAGCCACCACCATTTTCCTACTGTCTATTGTTCCACTAAGAGCCCAAGACAGGCCACAAGACTTCTTGGCAGCTCATAACCAAGCCCGAGCCGAGGTTGGGGTGGGTCCTTTAAGGTGGGACAACCAGGTGGCTGCTTATGCCCGTAACCATGCGAACCAGCGTAAAAGCGTCGGCTGTTCCATGGAACACTCGAGTGGTGGGCCCTATGGAGAGAACATCGCTTGGAGCAGCGGTAACCTATCAGGCGTCGAAGCAGTTGAAATGTGGGTGAAGGAGCAATTTGACTACGATTATGAGTCAAACACATGTGCTTGGAACAAAGTGTGCGGCCACTATACGCAGGTTGTGTGGGAAAACTCGGTGAAGTTGGGATGTGCAAAAGTGAGATGTAACAATGGTAATACCTTTATTACTTGCAACTATGATCCTCCCGGTAACTGGGTTGGTCAGTGGCCTTACGGAGAAACAAAAATTAAAACCATCATTTGAGTATGTTTCGAAATATATGTTATACACATGTATGTACGGTACTGTTTCTAAGTTGTTTATCCATACCAATCTTCTGTTGTCAGCTAATAATGATTGGTTTGTCCGGTCCGGTTCTCGTTTGTACCATATATATACCTGGACTTTTATAATGAAATAATAAAATGCAATGCTACGGCACTTGCTTTGTTTGCTATATGTATAAATCTTCTTTTTGTTCTTCTGTTTTATATGTAAACATATATTTAGGGTATTTTTATATACAATATTATAATGTTGTATTTAATGAAGAAAAACTCGAGATTTCTTTTAACAACGTATTTCATTTTTTTAATTCTCTTGTAAATTGCAAGATAGTTAAGAGTAAAAATGTCAAACACAAATGTTAATTTTCTTATGTTTGCTCATTATTAGAATATCATTTTACTTGTAAATATAGTGTAAATATATCTCTATGATATATGTACTTAGTCAATCAGAACTCCGCAGTTCATCACTAATGCATCGGATCCCATCAGAATTCCGCAGTGAAGCGTGGTTGGACGAGAGTAGTACTAGGATGGGTGATTTCTCGGGAAGTCCTCGTGTTGCACCCATTTAAAAAATATGTGTTAAAAGAAAAGTCAATCAAAACTACTTAAAGGTTATCTTTAACTACTAAAAGGAAAATTCCATTAAAATCACTAAAGAGTTACCTATTAATATATACATATATATTCAGAAAACAAAGGTTGAATTATCTAATTAAACCCTATATATATACTTCTTCATCTGCGCATGTACAAACTATTCCAATGAATGGAGAAATAACAGTGTTACATGTAAATTGATATGCTACCTAATTCATATTAAAGTGATTTGTAATTGATTGTGGATGGATTATTCGGGAGATAAAACTATAGAGAAATAATGTGAATTTTAGATAACATGAGCCAGACGGGACAACGTTTATTTGCAATAATTAATATTTTTACATTGACATCGTCTGTAAAGGCACGTCATCCGGCTGCTTTGGCAAGGAGACTGCCATAGACTGTAATATTAAAAAAATAATATGCCAGTTTTTGTTCTATTTTCTTATAATAATTTGGACACTTCTTCGTGACAGGATTATGAGAGAATAATATGCCAACTACTTTCAAACCTCTAGCTGATTTTTGTTATATCCTTTCCAAACCTTTAGCTTAACTTTGTAATATGGTTTCTACTATTTAACGATGAAGACTGATTCAAAGCAGCGACTCTTTCCCAGTAGCTATTTAGGATCAGACTGGTTCAAACGCAGCGGTTGCGGAAGTTTGGGGATGCGGATAGTTGTAGTTTTTAGCGGTTTTAAGAGATTTGTACGACTGATTATACAGTTAGAAATTAGTGCGTTTGCGGGATACTTACGACTGGTTAACTAGCAAATGCAGCAGTGGTTACACTACAAGAAAACACAAGTTTAACGAGGAAAATTAACGAGGAAAAACAATCCTCGTAAAAATACGTCGATTTTGCGAGGAAATTACGTGGAAAAATAAAAGCATCGTTATTTCCTCGTAACGTTACGACAAAAAAGTTTCGTCGTAAAGATGATGTAAATTGACGTGGTTTTTACGAGGAAACACTATTTCCTCGTAAATACGACGTAAACTTTGTGAGTTCTTTAGAATTAGTTTACGTGTACTTAACGAGGTAATTTTGAATCCACCACCAAGTTAGCTTCCTTCCATACCCTCGGATGAGAGATTCGGGTATAAATTGGTTAGCCGTGATCAAAGTTACACCTCGAGGACGAATCATCAGTGGAGAAGAACCATCATTGAAAAAAGAACAGATAAATGAAGTCGAGGAACCTGAACAAGAAATTGATGACATCCTTCTCATTGATCCGCATAATCACGAGTACGAAGATCTTACCGACGATGCCACAGACAAAGCTGTTGAAGACGAGTTTAATGAAAATGATGATGTTTCTAGTGATGACGAGAATGTTGATATATCTGATTGATGTATTTGATTTTGTGTAGTTTTTTTTTATGAATAAGATAATGTGGGAGGTTGTTTTATGAATAAGGTAATGTGAGAGTTTGTTTTAATTATGAATAAGGACTTGTGGTTTGGAATGGAAAGAATTGATTGAGGTGAAAGAATAGATTGAGGTTCAAGGGTAGATGGGTTTGGGGTTTGGAATATATGAAGTAGAAGATAAAGAAGATGGGGTTTGGGGTTTCGGATTTTAGGGATTTAAACGTAATACTCGTTAATTCCTTGTAAAATAGCGTGGAACTTACGACGAAATGTAAAATAAAGAACGCGGGCCATGCTAATTCCACGTAAGCCAAAATCGTCGTAAAGAAGTCGTAAAGACACGAGGAAATTACGACGAAATTAAAAAAAAAATAAAGAAAGCGGGGCACGCTAATTCCACGTAAGGCAAAATCGTCGTAAACGAGTCGTAAGCCAACGAGGAAATTATGACGAAATTATAAAAACTAGAAAAAAAAAAGAGAAGAAATATACTGGAATCACATGTGGCGAGACTTACGTTAGTCTCACCCACATGAGTTCCAATATCTTCTTCTCCTCTTTTTTTTCAAATATTTCTAATTTGAAAAACATTTTGGTGAAAAGCGGGACTCGCTAATTCCTCATAGTATAAAAACTAGAAAAAAAGAAAAGAAGAAAGATTATGGAATCACATGTGGCGAGACTTACGTACGTAAGTCTCGCCCACATGAGTTCCAATATCTTCTTCTCCTCTATTTTTTTCAAATATTTCTAATTTGGGAATGTGGGAATTGTGATTTAGAATGGAAATAAAGATGGGGTTTGGAATATATGAAGTAGAAAATAAGGAATATGGGGTTTGGGGTTTCTGATTTTAGAGATTTAAACATAACACTCGTTAATTCCTCGTAAAGCGACGTCGAACTTACGACGCGGGCCTCGTAAAAGACTCGTAAGAAAGCGATGAAATATAACGATGAAATAAAAAATAAAGAAAGCGACCCCCGTTAATACCACGTAGGACGAAATCGTCGTAAATACCACGTAGGACGAAATCGTCGTAAATACCACGTATGACGAAATCGTCGTAAATACCACGTAGGATGAAATCGTCGTAAATACCACGTATGACGAAATCGTCGTAAATACCTCGCAGTGTAAAAACTAGAAAAAACAGAAAAAGGAGAAAGATACCAGATTCACATGTGGCAAGACTTCCAACAATTATAATGGTAAGTCTCGCCCACATGAATTCTAATATCTTCTTCTTTTCCTTTTTTTTCAAATATTTATAATTTGAATAGGATTTTTCTGAGGAGTGTGATTTGAGATATGGTGTGATTTGGGAGTTTGTGTGTGGGTTGAGAAGGAGAGTTACGGGTATATTTATAGGGAAGCTTTCCTCGGTAATTCCACGTAAGCGAAATCGTCGTAATGTCCTTGTACCTAAAAAACACGGGCCTTTGTAATTCCTCGTAACTTCCTCGTGCGATAAAACGCGGGCCTTTGTAATCTCTCGCTGTTTCGTCGTAAAAAAAAACACGGGCCTCTGTAATTCGTCGTAAAATTACGAGGAATTTGCGACGGTATGTAATCTTATATATACCCCCGAGCGCTCACTCTTTCTTTCCTCTCTACTTCCTCTCCACTTCCTCTCCACTTCCTCCCTGTTTCGTTGCAATGGTAAGCCTCTCTAATTCCTCTCTAATTTGGTTAGTTTAGGTAGATTAGGTGGTTACTATAGGGAATTTAGATAGGTTTACGGATCTTATGTTATTTAGTGTTGATTAGGTGGATAATGTTGGAAAATATACTGTTGACGAAAATTTAAAAAATTAATTTTTTTTCTCAGGTTCGAAAAGGTAGACTTACTGCCCATTACAGAGAGATGTTCGGTGAGCCGGGTAGTCGTTTAGACCCGTCGTCTTCTTCAGCGCCCGGTTCTTCGGGTCAGGAGACTGTCCCCGAGACTCAGTACACTCAGAGAGTATATTTTCTAAAATTTTAATTTTTTTTATTATTCATTTAATTTAACTTTAAATTTTTACTAACAAAATTTATTTTTTCTTTTTAAGGTTGTCCCTAAAAAAAAGGGACGGACGTTGGGGATTGGTTCCGTCAACGATATTCCGAGAGTGACATCGTCTTATGGTCAGCGACGGGATGATGAAGTCTCTCAGCTGCGTAGGGAGTCCGATGAGTTGCGTAGAGAGTCTGCTGAGCTACGTCACGAGTTGAGCTCGACGCGATCTCGTATGGGTGGACGAGGGCTTCTTGGACGTTGTAGCGGCCACAAATCCGGAATGGGAGACCTTGTTGAGGACCATGCGACAACGAAATCCTATTCCAGGCAAGTCAACATCCGACACACATGCCGAGGCGGATGTAACGGCGAGAAGTGATGAATTCTACCGGCGATTAACGACCCTTAGTTCTTTTTAATTTCGGTTCTTGTATTATGAATTCAAAACTTATTTATATATAAAATATTTTGGTTTTCATTTTTTTAGAATTTTAATTTTATTAATAATTTAAATTATTTAAATTATTTTTTTAATTCTATTTTTTTATATTTCTCTAAAATAACGAAACGAAGTAAATTCGTAGCTAATTTTGTGACTTCTTTACGTCGAAGCTTAACGAGGTTTTTACGAGGAAAGGTTTACAAGGAAATGACGTGGAAAGTTCACGTGGTCTTTACGAGGAAAGCTATCAAGGTATTTACGTTTACTTTACGAGTATTTACTTTCAAGTTATTTACGTGGGTTTTCAGAGGAACGGCTTTCGAGGTATTTACGAGGAAATTTAGCGATGTCCTTACGTGGAAGCTTACGTGGTCTTTACGACGAAATATTCTTCTTCGCTTTTACGGCGAAATTATTTCCTCGCTATGTTACGACGAATTAGCGAGGATATATGCGTTATGACAAACGTATAACGACGAAACATGTTTCCTCGCTAATTACTCGTAACACTGATTTTACGACGAAATCACGAGTAAAACTGCCCTCGTAAAACTTGTGTTTTCTTGTAGTGTTAAATAATAAATGAACAATATTTACATTTTACATAATTATAAAAATATCAAAAATCATAATATTATAATAAATATAAAAATTTTATTTAGAAAGTTATAGTTTTAAATTTTTTAAAAATTATAGAAAATATTTTTATTTTAAAATTTTATAATATTAATTAAATATAATAGATATATATATTTTAGTATTTTTATAATTCCAATTTAAAATTTTATTGAATATTTTTATTTTTGTATCTATATTGTTTTAAAAAAAAGAAAAAAAAATTATCCTCCCGCAAACGCTAGATGGAACGAGCTTTTGAATTTATAAGGTGTAGAGCGGTTTGAAGCGGTTTGGAATGGTTTGAGCGATTGTTGCAAAATGCTAACAACCATTACCAACCGCAAAAGCTGCGTTTGCGGGTGGTAGCGGGAAAACAAGTCATACCCTTAGTATATCTAACGATACAGTTAGATTGACATAGAAACCGTTGTTGTAATTGTAATCTAGTTCACATACTTTTTTGAAAGATGAGAAAAACGTTATAGAATTGTTTGTAGGAAAATGGGGGAACATGTACATAACAAAAAATAAAAATAAAGTGTATATTCATAGCAATAATTAAGCTAGAGTATTCTGTGTATTTTATGTAATATTACTTGTTTTACCCTTTGAACAATTTCAACCATTGATTTTCATTTTTCTTTTGTTTTTTTTTTCATTTTCTTTTTTCTTTTTTCTTTTGTCTTTTTTTTTCCTTTTTCCCCTGTAAATTTTATTGATGTATATCTTTTGAATCAAATTTAATTCAACCAAATAATTATGTTAATAAAGATATACATATTTTTTTACATATGACATAATTTAAAAAAAAATTAAATAGATTTTTTAACAATATCGGACAAAAAATATACTATACTATTCATTAAAATAAAATAGTACATATAATTAAACATATTTCAAACAATATCTTACTAATACTTATAGTAGTATACTATTCTATTTACTTAAATAGTATAATTTTTTGGAGTTCCCTCATCCTCTTCTTCCTTCTTCCTTTTCCCTCCACCTCCTCTTCTTCTTCTCCCTCCTCCCTCCTCCCTCCTCCTCTTCTTCTCATCCTTCCTTCTCCCTCCACTTCCTTCTTCTTCTCCTCCTCCTCTTCTTCATTTTCCTCTTCTTCCCCTGCTGCTCCTCCTCCTCCTCCTCAAATGCACGCTACTTTTGTATATTTTTTTCTATACTTTTATATACTATATACTGAATATATATCGTATGGTATAATACGTAACTTTTAATAATATGTTAGATGTACATGACACGCTCCCAAGGAGAATAAAGTCAAAAATGTGTTAAATTGTCTCATCAAATAGTATAGTATGGCTATATTATTTCTTTTATGTCCTCTTAGGGGTGGGCGTTCGGGTATCCGTTCAGGTTCGGATCGGGTATTTCGGATTTTCGGGTATAAAGGTATAGAGGTATGGAACCCGTTCGGGTATTTCTGTACTTCGGATCGGGTTTGGGTATTTTTAGTTCGGGTTCGGTTATTTCGGATCGGGTTCGGATATTTAGATTTTGAAAAAAATTAAAATTAAAATTTTTCATTTCTCAAATTTCTTGTATTTAAAAATATAAGTTTCACTTAACTAATTTTTTTTATTTTTAATAGATTAAGTGGTTAATAGATTTGGACATAACATTTTGAAACTAAAAAAAACATTAATTTGGTTATTGTTTTTAAATTTTGGATGTATTTTTTTTGTTAATTCTTGAAATAAAAAGTTTGACATGCATTTTAAGGGAGTAGCAAATCATTTTCTCCGTAATTCTATGTATATCATATGAACTTAAAGTATGTGTAGTATCAATATAAATATTTTATATAAAATAAGAGATGTAAACTAGAAATATATGGTTAATTATACATATGTTCGGTTATCTTCGGATATCCATTCGGATTCGGATATTACCCGTTCGGGTTCGGATATCCAATCTCTCCTAATTAAATACCCGTTCGGATATTTTGCTACTTCGGTTCGGATTTCCTATGTCCTCTTATGTATATATAACAAATTCTCCCTTGTTTGTATATGATATATATATCAAAAATTTCTGGTCCGTGGGATCATATCTTCCAGATATAATATATTCATTTGAACCATTTTTTTTTCTCATTTCGCATTTTAGATATATAAATATATGTCTAAACCGTTGAATTATAAGTATTGTTCCACCACCCTCAGTTTTTCTTTTGTACTATCCAATCCACAGCGGAAATGAATAATTTTAAAGATATTGTTCCATCATCCTTAGCCGACAGAGAAAGTCATCACTATCAACTCTACGAATATGCCACCGTTTTTTTTTGTACACCTAACCCTAAATAACGTGCGTACATCATTTCACAGTGTTGAAAACTGTTTAAATATATGCTCTGGTCATATTTACTTGAAAACGTGACACCAACTAGGCCTCTAAATTATCATTTCTATATGTAGTATACAATATATATAGTGTAAAAGAAACTATAAATATCCATCACAAACACACCAGAGAGTCATCTCACAATAATTATAGTTGATATTTTTTACAAGACATACAACACAAAAATCATTAAAATGTTTCGTAAGGTCTCTATAGAAGCATTGGTTCTCCTACTTCTCACCATCTACTTGACCCAAATTGATGTTTCTTTCGCACAATATTATCAGTATCCGCAGTCCCATGACTCTCCTGACAGCTACCTCAGACCACACAACGTAGCCCGAGCCATGGTCAGAGTCAAGCCTCTAAGATGGGACTTTGGCCTAGCCACTGTGGCTCAGGAATACGCAAATCAACTAGCATCCGGTCCATGCAGCCTCGAGCATTCCTCTGGACCATATGGAGAGAACCTTGCAATGGGAAGTGGAGACATGTCACCGGCTCAGGCTGTTGCAATGTGGATAAATGAAAAGTCGTATTATGATTATTACTCAAACTCGTGCCACGATTCGGCTTGTGGACACTACACGCAGGTCGTGTGGCGTGGATCTGCTCGGCTCGGTTGTGGTAAGGGTGTGTGTGGTAATGGTGCAAGTATTATTGTGTGTAACTATGACCCCGCAGGCAATTATATTGGGACTAAACCATATTGATTTCAAATTCAATTGATGAATGTGTGTAAAGATTATTGTGTAACTTTTTACCGTACTCAAGTGCATGACAAGATATATTTGTTTTTCTCTGATGTTAACGGAAAAGCTTACAATATAATAATAGATATGGTGAATATGCAAAATATGTAGAAAAATGTTGTAACTTGTTGAAAAATGTAGAAATAACTCTAGCCACTGTGGCTAAGGACTATGCAAATCAACTAGCATCCGGTCCATGCAGCCTCGAGCATTCCCGGTAGGCCGATCTAAGATAGGTAGGTCTTGATTTATTTCAAGGTGTAACTCTGCCTTAATCCTATGGTTTGCGGAGTAATCCGTGGTTAAGCGCTAAATCAAATATTAATACTTTTTTTTTTGTCACTAAATCAAATATTAATACATCTTCAATATATTAGCCGATATCAAATGTGTAATAGACTAACTAATAGCGCTCAACAAATATATTTCAGAGATTAATGTGGTCTTGATCCGGTCTCTAGACAACTTTGACCATTTCAATTTTCAAGAATGACTCATACACACATTAAAATTTTAAAAGCTAAAAGCATTTTCTTACAAACTAGCCCTGGGACGGATCCGGATATCCGAAAAATTTAGGGTATCCGGATCCGGATCCGTCGGATCCGTGAATTTAATATCCGGATCCGGATTCGTGGTTTCCGGATATCCGGGTTTCGGATATTCGGGTTTCGCATATCCATCTCGATATTCTATTATCCGCGGATATTTGGATCCGGATCCGTATCCGTCAAAATAATTAAAAATAATATTTTTAACAAAAAATACTAATTTTTTAATATTTACATAAATTAAATATTTATAAATGTATTTATATATGTTTATAATATTGTAAAAACTAAAATATAATATTATAACATTAATTCATATATAAATATTAATATTAATAAAATTTAAAAATTTAATGTATTTTAAAAATACGGATCCGGATCCGGATATCCAGACCTAAAAATTAAGATATCCGGATCCGGATTCGGTTTGCACGGATCCAAGATTTTACTATCCGGATTCGGATCCGGAGACCCCAGATATCCTATTTTCGGAGCGGATCCGGAATGAATCTCGGATCTCGGACAATAAGCCACTTACATCAGGCCTATTACAAACCACTTAGTCGATTAATTTGTACTAGAAGCTGTTTTTACTTTTTTGAAAATATTTTTGTTCATGTTATAATTTGTTCCTTCAGACAAAGGTTGTGTGTTTAAACCATATTTGTTACATCACATCACCACTTGAGTTTCATTTCACAATTCTAAAGATATGATTAAATGATTTTTATTATATATATTCCTTTTCAGTCTCCTTATTAGAATGAGCTTTGGTAATTGAAACTTTTAAGATAACTCAGTTTTTAAAGATAATATTAAAGATAAAATTAGTCCAAAAATAATTAAAAAAATGAGAGAGAGAGAGACAGACAATAGTCAATTAGTCATCGCTTCACCTGTCTTTGCGTTGTCTGGGCGTTATCACACTCTTTTCTTCTTCGACGTTTTTCCTCTTTGTCCCCTTCCTAAACTCTCTCTGTGGATTTACCAAAGCTCAATCTCTTTCCCTCAGGCAAATCCATCTCTCAAACTCTTAGGTACTCTCTCTTCCTCACAAAAGCTTCATTTTTTATTTTCTGCTGTCTCCGAATCTGATTCTTTTCCTGCATTCATACTCTTTGTGGGTTCTATCTTCTTGTTTTGATTATATACAACTTTAAGCTGTTTTGGGTTCTTGATTTGACTCATCAAGATCAAAGCTTTAGTTGCTGTTCTCCTACAACTTGCTAGATTCTCAGATGTCTTCTCCTGATTAGTGTTTCAAGTAGTGTACTTTGGTTAGATTCTCTGTAACTCTGTTACTAACTTGCATCATGGTTGCAATCAATTGGTCTTTTTCTTTTGCATGTCACATCTTGTGATGTTCATTTAGGTGATTTGCTTGTCTTATTCTGTAAAGGCTGTTCCTTTATTGTCACAGGTTAAAAGAATCTAAGTATGGTATTTGTATAGTTGTGTGTGAGAAGAATATTAAGAGTGTTTGTTAAAGATGAAGAAACAATCATCAAGCAGAAGCCAAAGAGGGAGCAGAGGTATCAAAGGGAAGCATGTCCTGCAGATATGTGTTCTACTTGGAGTTTGCATCTGGTTAATCTATCAAGTGAAGTATTCTCATGACAAGAAGAAGGAACTCTATGAGGCAGATTTCAAGAAATCAACGGTGTTGTTAGAGAGTGAAGAAGGGATGGTGAAGCTTGGAAGAAAAGATCTTTTACCCGGTTATCATAATCAGAACGAGAAAGAGAAGCATGTGGAAGAGGAGGAGGATGAAGAAGAAGAAGAGAAAGAGAGCAAGAGTAGAGTAGAGAATAGTAGTACTCATGAGGAAGAGGAGAAAGAAGATGAGGAGGGTGAAGAGGAAGAAGAAGAAGATAAGAACAAGCTAGGAGAGGAAGTAGTTGAAGAGGATGTGGAAGATAACAAACATGAAGAAGAAGAAGAAGATGATATTGATGAACAAGATCGAAGTAAGGATGATCAATTGCTTCAAGAAGAGAAGGAGAATGGTGAGAAAGAAACAGAGACTGATATGACTGTTCATGAGGCACGCGAGGAGCATTACAAAGCTGATGATGCTTCCAGCGCAGTGTCTCATGAGTCTCGGATTCTGAACACTGATAAACTGAAAGAAAGTTATGGAAATGCAACAGGACCAGCTCAGGAGAACAGATTTAATACCACTATAAGTGAGGTTGAGGTTCAGAAGGAACCTGTCTTGAAGTTAGGAGAAGAAGCTGTGGAGAAAACAATCACTCAAGTGAAAGAAGGTGAGAGTGAATCATCCACTGAATCAAGAGTTGAAACAGTGAATGGTAATTCGACAGAAGCAGTTCTTGAAGCTTCAGGGTTTTTGCAGAATGAAACAAGAACCATGCAAGAACGGAGTCAAGAACATGACAAAACAGAAGATGGTGCACCACCTTCAGGATCCTCTGATCTACAGAATGCCATCGAACTTGAGCAAACCCGTAATGAAACTGATGCCAACATCACTGTTTCTGCAAACATTACCAACACATATTCCATTCAAGATGAGTTCAAGAACTCAACTTTAAAGTCTTCTCTAGTTGAAAACATCTCTGGGTCGAACACAACTGAGGTGATGAAGGAGAGTTCAAGGTCTGAAGGTGATGATGAAACAGAAGAGAAAGAAAGCTCAGACCATTTTGCCACAGAGCAAACGGAGGAAGCAGATGATACTCCTGAAAGCACAATGTTGCAAGAAGAGAGAGAAGCTCTCACTGATACACAAACTCTGCCGGATATAAGTATAGAAGGGAAAGAAGAAGATGAAGAAGAAGCGATGGCAGCAGAGTAATGAAGCTCCGATGGAAAGAAAATGGATCAGTTAATGTGAATGTTTTCTGTTTTTTTCACCTGTCATAGTAAAAACTAAAAACATCAGTGTCTGTCTCTGCTACTTAGTTTCAAAAATTGTATAGTCATCTTCAAGTTTGGCTACGGATCTGCTTTCACTTGTCCCATGGAAAACTAAGCTTGATATTTGTCAGCTACGTGGGAACTGGTCTCTTCTTGTATGCACTGTCTGAAACAGCAACAATCATGTCTAAAGCTGTAGAATAATATAAATATCAAATGTGTATAATGAAAAAGGAAACAAAATGTAATATGTGATGAAAAGTGTTCAGTTTTATGTGATGAAAAGTGTTGCGTTAGCTGTTTAAATAACCTTATTTGATTATGTAAAATTAGGAGAAGCTATAAAAAATAATTTGGTTATTTAAACAGCTAAAGCAACACTTTTCATCACATAAAACGCAACACTTTTCATCACATATTACATTGTGTTTCCTTTTCATTATACGGACATTATCATCTGACCAAGATTCACACCTTATAGATAACATTTAGGAATTAGCAACTCAAAAATGCTATTGTGAGTTAAAAAATATCAATCTTTTATAATCACTTCTTGGGAGTTTTGCAAATCACTTCTGCAAATATCGTTTCAAAAAGTGGACATCCATACAAATTTCTTTAAAATCAATAACCACACTGAAGATGTGGACAAGAGCTTTGGCAAGAGAGATACCATAACCACATCTCTACTTACTCCTCTTCTCAGAGCATTAAAGATACAATGATGCTTGTGTTGAGAGTGGTATTAGTTGGTGCGGATGGAGAGATCTTCGAGCTGCTTTGGATCGACTTCCGAGGGAGTTCTGGTTAGGGCACATTGCGCAGTGGTTGTCTTTGGGAAAGCTATTACATCCCTTATGGAACTCGCACCTGCCAGCATCATTACCATCCTATCTAATCCATAAGCAATTCCACCTGCAAACAATATACCAGATGCTCATCAACCATGCTTGAACAATTTTGTTCAGCATCATCATAATCATCACAAGAGTGCCATCAAGTTATTGACATACCATGAGGAGGAGCACCCATGTCAAGAGCCTCCAGAAGATAGCCAAACTTTGCTTCAGCCTGTTTGTAGAAAACAGCATGAGAAAAGGCTTTTCTGTAATAATCAATCAAACAAAGTGATTCTAACCTCTTCAGCTGAGATGCCAATGATCTCTAGAACCTTTTCTTGGACATCCCGCTTATATATCCTTAAACTTCCTCCACCAATCTAGCATACATCGAGACAGTATATCAAAAGATCTACCAAACCATTGTTCAAGAAAATGGCTAAGCTGTTTATGTACCTCGACGCCATTATAGACCATGTCATAGGCAAGAGCTCGTGCAGAAGGTAAGTCATCCATATCTTCAGGCCTTGGAGCTGTGAATGGATGATGTAACGCCTCAAGCCTCTGCTCTGGTTCATTCCACTCAAACATTGGGAAGTCCGTTACCCACATAATGGAGTGTTTGGACTATATAATAAACAAGAAATGGTATTAATCTGATATACTGTCACTGAAGGGGAAAAAAAGAAGTGACTGGCAAATTGAGAAACTTACATGGTCGATCAAATCCATGTCATGGGCTACAAAGAGTCTTAGCCTGTCGAGGGTTTTGTTAACAGAAGCAGCAGGACCCACTCCGAATAAAATAAGATCACCAGGCTTTGCTCCACATTGTTTCACAAAGTTTGATTTATCCTCTGAGTCTAAACTAGACACTAATGCTGCAACTCCCTCGAGGTCGCCTGCATCATAAGTTTAAAACCTCATCAGAGCTGAATGTACAAAGTATGACAGAGAGAAAGAAGTAGGCATGATATATCTATTTACCATTATCCGAGACCTTCAAGAAAGGCAGACCCTTGGCTCCAGATTTCATTGCTTCATTGTAAACATCTCCTTTTTTGAGAGCCGAGTTTGAATACTTTTTAGCACCAGAAGGCACACATAACACCTTAATGATTCCACCACTTTCAAGGCCCTCTGTGAAAACCCTGAAGGAAGATTCTGTGAAAACATTTGACACCTGCAGTTTCAGAATTTAATATTTTAAACAGACTTCAAAGCTTCTGTACATTAAGGTATATATACTTCTTTGTAACATTAACGAAATAAGCAAGATGCAGATAATATTACATCTTTCAACTCAAGATCAAATCTTGCATCTGGTCTATCTGAACCATATCGATCCATCGCATCAGCATACGTCACTCTTGGGAATGGATCAGGTAGCTGGATACCTTTAATCTCTGAAAATACCTGCACAAGTAGGTCAAAGTATGAAGTAACAAGTTTGTACACACATTTTTTTGACAACAGTCTTGCATCACTGTCGCACAAGATAAAAGTCATTAAACACAACTCAATGGGACCCTAACCTTACGGATAAGATCTTCATTGAGCTTCAGCATGTCCTCCATAGGCATGAAAGCCATTTCCAAATCAAGCTGAGTGAATTCAGGTTGCCTATCAGCTCTTAGATCTTCATCTCTAAAACATCTGATCAACCGAAACAGAACGCAAGAGAGAGGAATCATTTACATGACCAGTCCTATTTTTTTATGGTAAATGAAGTATACTGAGCCACCTATGCCAGAAAGTCTAATTCTCAACCAAGCTTTAAGAGCCAAAGATCATATACGTACCTTGCTATCTGATAATATTTGTCAAAACCAGAGACCATTAACATTTGTTTGAAGAGCTGCGGACTTTGTGGCAAAGCATAGAATGTTCCTGACTTCGAAAGAGACATTTGACAGAATCAGATCTATAAACTATAATGAAAGCTTATACTGGAGGGGAACTTCATTCTCTAACGGGAAATAAATCAAAGATTAATTGCACCTGAATTCTTGAGGGTACCAAATAATCTCGTGCGCCTTCCGGGGTTGATCTAGAGAGTATTGGAGTTTCAATCTAACACAAACAACAAACCAAGATGAAAAAAAACTGGTTAAGATCCAAAACTTTGCAGAGCCTCTTTCAAATAGAGAAGGAAGTACCTCAATAAACCCATGCATGTCTTCTAGATACCTCCTGATCAGCTTCACCACGTTATGGCGAAGAACAATATTATTCTTCATTTGCTGACGGCGTAGATCAAGACATCGGAATCTAACATCAGTCAAACAAAATACCATCAGTAAGCACTTAGAGATTCTAACAGACCAGCCATGAAAGATATATAGTAGCACAAGCTAATATATCACCTTAAGCGAATGTCTTCTTTAATTGAGTCTTTTGTCTCGTCTGAAGTGGTAACTAGGAAAGGAAGCTTTGACCTCACAGGGTTCAATATTTCAACATGCTCTGCAACTACCTAATGCAACCAACACACTACGCGCATAAACACATGAGGCTTAAGCTGAATGAGAAGAGAAGGCAATACCTCAAGGGATCCAGTTTTCATCTTCTTGTTGATGGACTCATTAGGCCTAGTACGAACAGTACCTTCCACCGAAACAACGTACTCAAGCCTCATGTCATTGACCAAGCCATGAGCCTCAGGAAACTCATCCGGAAGCGTCCTAACCTAAAAATTACAAAACTTTCAAACATCAACTTAGCATAAAACTCCTCAAACATCCATACTTGCATTACACAAACTAGGTGAATAAGTTGCACAGGTTCGAATCAAGTATAATCATTTCGGACCAAAGAACAAATAAAAACCATTAACCAATCAAATTAAACACTAGTTATTGTCTCATTCACTCAGACTGACATTACAAGTACAAAGTGTCAAACTTTAGGTGAGATTGAGACACCTGGACAATGCCGGTATGATCTCGAAGATTAAGGAAAGTGAGACCTCCATGGACTCGGTGAAGGGCGACCCATCCGCAAAGGTGGACCCTTTTACCAACATCTTCCACTGACAGCTCACCGCAAAGCCCCGTGCGCGAAACCCATTTGAGAACAGAGGGAGGAGAAGGATTCGACTTCACTGCAACGGCGTCAGCTGAGGCAGCCGCGGCAGCTGCTGAATTGCAGAAGGTTCTTCTTCGCGGTAGGCTTCTCGGTTTGGGTAGGAGGAACGAAACGGCGGCGTTTGAGGCGGATATGGCCGTGGCGGAGAGGAAAAGAGAAAACGAAGCGTGTCGGAGAGGTAAAGTTCGGAGTAGGAGAGACATCTTTGGGAACGAGATAGTAGCTAAGAGAGGCAAAGGTTGAGCCTTTCAGAGACGAATAGGAAGAGTTGAAAAAAATCAATTGATCAAACCAACTAAATCGGTTTTGTTTGGTTTAGCTAAACCGAAATTGAGGATTTTGATTGGGATTGAGTACAATGCAACTCCTCTAAAATTATACTCCATCAGTATCAAATTTCAGTAGCGTATAAATTTTTTTTTATCTTGTTATTATGTCATTTAAAATTTATGACTAATTATATAACCAAGATATATTACATAAATTTTGTATTTTCTTAATTTTCGTGCAAAAACTTTAAACATCAATTAAAAAATACGGAAAGAGTAAAAAAAAAACTTCAGAATCACTAATCAAAAACTTGTTATCGGTAAGAGCTAATTCTATTAATCAGGTGATAAATTGGTTTGGTTTAAATAGCTAAACCGAAACTGAGGATTTTGATTGAAATGAGTACTACAATGCAACTTGTCTATAAATTATATTAAAAAAACTTCAGAATCACTAATCAAAAACTTGTTATCTGATAGAGCCTTCCAAAAAGGGAGAGCTAATTCTATACAAATCCATAATTAGTCATATTATTCTTATCACCACCACCGACATCAGTCTGCTACCTCTCCTCCAAGCTTTCTTCATTTACAATGTCTCTTCTTATGTCTGGCTTGCGCCAGGTTTTGGAAGAAATCTACAAACACTTGCTCGTAATCTGGCATCTTTCCATAACCTGCAAATAGATTTTCAAAGATGAGAAAATCATATTCATACTACACAAAAGCTTCAGAATACAAACAACAAAACTTGCCAGGAAAGTAATTGACGTCAATAACATAAAACACGTTCTTGCTCCCATGTTCTCTGATCATGTCTATGTTGAAAAGCCGAAGTCCCTATCAAAACAAAGCAGTAACAAGTTAAAACCAAACATAAATAAACAGACTTGCAGGCGGGAAGGCAAGCAAGTTTATACCAATAAGGTTCGTAGCTCTTTCACAAGGGCCTCGAGGAAAGACTTTGGAGGAAGCTCAGCAACACTAGGGTCCAAGTCTGCGTTATCCGCTGAAGCAGCAGAAGATGAAACCCTCGGGAATTTGAAGGCGCCTTCAACTTTGGCTTTGTCGCAGTTACTTATATTTGGCAGAGAGAACCGTCTCACAACTTTTATGATATCACCAACCACAAAAACCTTGAACATAACTCCACCTTCAGGCAGCAAAATAATGAATCAAGATGCATTCAACATTATGTTAAAGTGTAACTTAAAACCAAATAGTACCATGATTAACAAACTCTTGCAGGACTAAAGGAGGATCAAGTTCTGCAAGCGAGCGCCTGTCGTAAGCTAAGAACAACTGGTGTGACTTTGCAGTTCCATCGATCCAGAGTGGCTTCGCAACTGGGACAAAAGGCGAAATAAGTAAGTTTGATCCATTCATATCCTTTGCTTGTAATCATCATCATATATATATAAGGACATTTAGTGGCAAAAGGTGTGTTAAGTTGTTCTACCTAGTGGAAATTTAAGACCAGCTTCCACAACTTTATCGGCACTAGAGGCTGAATCTTTCAAGACAACCATTTGCTTTGGAACAAACATGCTGCCTACAAGGATTTAACAAAGCAAAGATTACTAATAAGGAAATTTAAGAGTGGTTGATGTCAATGTCAAAGGAACAAATGAGAATCATTACCGCTGCAATCAGACAGCTTCAAATCTGCCATGCCCTGAAGCATCGACTGTCGATTATATATACGCTGGATTGAACTTGGAGGATCAAGCACAGTCACTTCCGGGTGTGTCTGCTGGTAATCCTACAAACAAAGTCAGTGAAACATGAGATATTGTCGAAAAAGATCTTGTGTTTGCAGACACTAGACTCAAAATGTATTGTTCCAGCTTCACATGAAAGGTTAATAGTAATCTAAATGCTGTCAAACCAAAAGGCAGACAATTCTCCTAACCTCAATAACCTCTTGCCACTCTTTTCCCAGCAACTGCACGTGCATAATCATATTACTGATTAGATTTCCAGCAGCAACACAGATAAAAGGTGCAGTTAAAAGCATTCCTATAGTTTTAACCAACCTTATGCAAAACGACATCAAACGGTCCTTGTTCAGAAAGTGGACGGTTCAAATCGATGGCGACAAAGCAAATGCCTTTTCTCCTAAAACAGACACAAAAAAGCAAGTACTGTTAGCGCTTTGTTCAAAAACTTTGTTGGAAAAAAAGCAAACAAAACGAAAGCCATGGGGTTGATAAGAAAGAAGCAAAGTATAAGACCATTAAGAAATATTTATCCCTGAACTATAAAAATCCTTGTTTGAGAGATTCTAAAACATGATATTATATAAGTTGAACCCAGTCATTGTTTTAACTACATCACCCATGTGGGTGAAGAAAAGGCAAAACATCTCCAGTATTTTATTTTTAAAAAGTCAAAACTTCAACAGAGACTAATCAAAAAGGATCCAGGAATATTCCCATAGAAACAAGGTTCCTGATACCATAAGCATTAGTAAGTGCGTGTCTAAGCAAAGGACAAAACACATGGGCTAATGACAAGACAATAAGCTAGTGGCCTCCACAATAGAATCAGGCAAAGCCAACCAAAACAATAGTAACCAAATCTAGAGGAAAATGTCAAAGTCCATCCTTTTGAAATTTTGAAAAGAAACTGTCGGTTCTGTTTTAATACGCCAAAACATAAGAACAGTCGTCTCAGGGAAAAAAAAAAAAAAAAAAGAAAGAAAGACATCAACTTTGAAGATGAGAGAAGCATTTGTGTGGTGTGTGTTTCTTTACCTAGCCATTAATTCAAGCTTGGGCTGCAAGAAACTCTTCTTCTTCTTGGAAGTGAGAGCATACCCAACAACAAGCTTCTGCATCTGCTGCTGAATCTCAAACGACGCCGTTTCTTCAGCCACGTGTTCTCCGTCATCTTCCTCTCGTGGCTTCATGTTGTCGTCTTCCAACCTCATACCCAGGTCCTCGAATCCACCGCAGGAAAACCCTAAATTGCGTGTTACCCCCAAATTACGCCTCAATCTGGCGGTTTCGATATCTCCGGAAGCTAGAGTCCCAAACATTAATAGATAGAGAGATGGGTAAGAAGAAAGGTAGATCCTTTATAAGATCCCTCTTAAGATTCTATCTCCGCTTAGACACAAACGGTAAGAATTGGCACTTCCCTAAACGACCAGAGAGGAGGGGAAGGGGGGGGAGCTAGAGAGATAAGTCCGAAAGCTATATTATATTACCGTAAAGGGGTCACAAGTTGGAGAGAAATGAGATTTGTGAGAATGATGTTGAGGTAGAGATTGGACTCGGGAATCAAATATTTATAGGAGACCAGAGAGATCGAAAGAATTGCAGAAAAAAATGTGATTATAATTTTATTTTCCATTTTTTTATCGACATAATTTATTTTCCATTTATTATAGAATACACTGACGCCGTCAGAGGTTTTCAAAAATCAACAATACTTTTCCACGTATTATTCTATTTTTCATAACCTTTTTTTGAATTCCACCTAATTTTTTTTTTGTTTATCAATGAGTTCCACGTAGTCTCTACATCAAAATGCATATTATATCTTTATATTATATATGTTCCAAAAGTATTGTGCTAGCATGTGTTAAAGCGACAAATCATATCGTTTTCCCTGTTTGCTTTTTTTGATAATATGAACTGGCCTACTGTTTTTTGGCGTCTAACAAACTCAATCACAAATTTGTAACGTCTGGCTAAATGATTAGGTAGTCACAAAATATGTGATAATGGATATATATCACTATGACATGGAAGATATATACGGTTATTGATATAGAAAATATAGTATTAGCACAGGAAATTTATTAATTAATTTTCTACATTAACAACAATATATAAAACTTCTGAAGAAGATGTTGAGTGTCCGTGTTTGATTTCTGCTGGCTGTTGAGTAATTCAATTTTATATCTTTTGCGTTAGTTTGTCGCAAATTCGTTAGCCACATAACATGAGAACGGATATCCTGTGGCCCTTTATTAAATTGATAGATAATTACTTGTTTCTATTTATATTTATACGGCTGGTTTTCTTAGTGAAAAAGAGTTGCCATGAGTTCCACATGGACTGCGATGGCTCCTTGAGCAGGCTAGACGTCTAGAGTTGAAGGCCTTTAAGAGCATGATTAGTGGGGATTCTTAAAATAGGGTTCTTAGCGTAATATAAAAACATGTCTCTTAACTTTTAACTTAAAAAGTTATAAACCGGTTCTTAAAACTCTTATTTAAAAACTGGTTCTTAACTTTTTTAGTTAAAAGTTAAGAGACGGGTTCTTATATTTCGCTAAGAACCCCACTCTAAGTACCCCCGATAATCATGATCTTGGGGCTTTACCAGAATGGCCTTTACCGGCGGACGCAAGTGGAGTGGGGATGTGGCAAGTCCCACACTCTCATATTTGTTTTGCTTTAAATGATAGATAATTAGTTGTTTCATTTTTATCTAATATTTAATTATATATCTCTATTTTAAATATTTTTATATTATGTATCTTACACTAAATAATGCTCTCCCCCCATAGGTTTCACGGTCCTTGATTTGTCGAGCCTTCTTCTTTGATTTTAGAAAACGCTGAAAACATTTGGACAAGTATGTTTGTTTAAAGAAAAAGCTTGTTTGTTTAATTATGTGTTGTTGTTAGTCTACTTAGTTCGCACCCGCATGCATATTTGATAATAATCATACGTGCCCACAGCTGAAATCATTAAAAGGGATTTTGATGTGTACTGTCCATTTGTTTATTGGTAAACAAACAAAAGTTAGGATAAGCACAATTAATAGTTTATGAAATGGAAAAACAAATGTTGTAAAATGTCTTACAGATAACTTGAATGTCTTTTCTGGTGGATCAGGTCTTAGAATCACATCTAATTTAAAATGATAAACAAAAAAGGTTAAGTCTATTGATTTCCAACTTATATGATATGTTAACATATATAATAATTAAATCATGGGATAAATGTAAATTACTTTACAAGAATATGTAACAATAGGCAATATGCGAGGGAATATGCTTCTCTTAGTTAGGTTGAAGAGTCTCTCTTGTTTCTCTTAGAATCTTCCTTTAAGGTTAGATAGATTAAACCCAATATTAAATCATATAATCATTACCTCATTAGTAGTAAGCCCTTTTCACGTTTAGAGAATTTATAGTGTAATTAATTAGTATCATCCACAATACTTATTAAAATAAATGATTATTTATTGTTTCTGTAAAACATGTGATTCTAGAATTCATTTGCATATGGTGCAGATAGAATACGATACTTGATGTTATAGATAGATATACACATTGACGTGACTTATCAGGTGCTGACGATTAACTAATTAATTGTACAGAATCATATACGGAGTTGACTTATCTCTCTTGTCGGAGATAGAGATATGTTCATGTTTTGCGAGGATATGATGTGCCGTCAAATTTATATGAGATTGATCGTTACTTACAAAGTAATGCATATGCGTTTATTCTACATCTGACAGTTGACTTCCATACAAGAGTCTAGTTCTCTATTTTTGGTGAATCGAATATTTGTATATATACGTCAATTAGAACTTCCCCGTAGATGTATAAAGGACAACGTCACATGGAAAACATGCATCTATGCTTATTCGGTAGATGAGTATTGTTCACCTAACGGAGTTGGTCTTAGTGAAGTCCACCGCAATGTTAAAATATAACTCTCAAGTTGAACCACTATATATCGTGTGTATCTTCTTGTTTTAAATTGTTTCTGAGAGCTCGGTTTTGAGATCCATACTAAGTTGACGATGCTGCCCGACATATATGATGCCCATGCGTATTTTTTTTTTTAATATCATGTATTTATTTTGGAGGTAGAAGATAAATTAATACACCACCTGGTACATATATATATAAGTATATAAACTAATAAGATATTTATTGATAATATGCATTGTGTTGTGTTGTCTCTATCTCTGTGTATATATGTGTACCACTAAGTGGGAATAAAAGGTACATAAGAACATCAAAACTTCAAAATGCATCTTAGTGGAATTTCATACATCCACTAATCTTTTGGCATTATTGTCGACTTTTAGCCTTTTGTGGATGTTTAGTTGGTTTTTGTTTTAGGTGAAAATAATATATCTGCCTCTATGTATTGTAATCTGTAAGTGCATTAGATAACATATCCTCCGCTTTTAACATCAACTTTATAAACTTCACTTCTATTTTACACTACAAGAAAAATCGGCATTAGTAGCACCCGAAAAACGCTATCATATCGTTTTCGTAGCGTTTCGAAGAACGCCGTGACAGCCGCAGCTATAATAGACCCCCATCTATCGTAACGTTTTCCGTGTGCTATAAATAATAGAGATGTTGTAACGTTAATTTCTTCATATAATAACATATTTTATAACACATTTTTCTTGCTATTACGTAGATTTCTATGGCATTTTGGTCATGTTGCAACATTATTTTTAATAACACATTTTCAGTGCCACTGAATATATATATTTATTTATAAAAAAATTATCCAGAATATACATTTAATTTCTTTTTATAAAAACACATTATAGATTAATTTATAATTAAATCGGTTTAGTTAATGAAAAATAATAAATTGTTTTTTTGTAACAATAAATTGGTATTTTCATAAATTGAATTTTGGTTTACATGGTTTACAATTACAAAATGGTACAATTACAAATTGGTTTAGAATTACAAATTGGTTAACTAATTAACCCTAACTAAACCTAATACGGCCACCAAACTACATTCTTCTTCTGTCTCCGCCGACCATGATGCTCGCATCTCCACCGCACGACCACCACCTCACCGCCGCACCACGCTTGATCCGGAAACGCCGCTATGTCACACCACTGCTTCTCCTTCCCTTGCTCCTTAATAAATCTGTAAACAAAACAAAATCAATCATAAATATATAAGAAGATGAACAAGAGAGCAGATAAGAGGAAGGTGAAGTGAGTTGACCTGTGGTGGTGGTGGTGAGGAGGTGAAGCCAACGCAGTGCTTGACCAGAGACGAGTCTGCCGCAGCTTCCACCATTGCTTTGGCGCCTCCACCGTCGCTTTCTGAAGAAGATGGTTGGGGATGTGTCGTGCGTGAGACAGAGAGATTATGAGAGTGAAACAGAGAGATGTCTGTGAGATGAATCGTGTGTGAGTGAGGTTAGGAGAGTAAGACAGTGATGTGTGTGTATGAGATGATTAAGAAAAAGAGATCTGTAAAATAAAAGAGATTTGTCGAAGGTGGAGAGATCTAAAAAAAAGATCTGTGAAGATAAGAGCGAGAAAGAGAGATAGAGAAAAAAAGAAAAAGAAAAAAGAAAATAAGAAAATCTCATCCATTGATCTATTTGTATCCTACGGCTCAGAGAGTGATCCGCGTGATGAGAGCGGATTGGCCTGTAATTTTCCTTTTTATTTATTAGTTATCCAATAGAATTCCTCTTTGTTTTTATCTTTTGTTGTTCTATTTTCAACATTTTGATGACTTTTGGTTTATAACTTTTTAAAATTGATGTTTGAATAAAACGAAGATTTTATAATCAATATTTTACGGTTTAGTTTTAAAAATTTATTAATTAATATTATATGTTGAGGTATTTGGTTGGGGTATGATATATATATATATATGGTTTAGGGTTTGACTGAAAAGATTAGATTGTATTTTTTGGTTTATTATTTGGTGGTTTAATTTTATTTTGTAAATGTATAATGTGAAATGTTGTTAGTTTGGAGTAGTATGTTTTTCTTGTATGAATATAATTTATTTAAAAATTAAGATTTAATGTATTATGATATATGTTAATATGAGGTATTTGGTTTATGGTTTAAGGTTAAGATTTAGAATGAAGTATATGATTAAATGTGAACTAAAATATTAAAATTTAAAGTTTAAAGGTTATGTTTATTATATATGGTTTGAAATTTGGAGTATGGATTCAGAGTTTAGCTATATAAGTATGAGGTTAAGATTTTAAAATTTAACTTTTGTAACAACTGGTTATATAATTTTTTTTTTTTTAACAACTACTTATATTATTTTTATATTTAAAATTAGAGATTAAAGATGTGAGTTTATGATATAAGTATGATAGGGTATATGATCTGTGGTATGATATACATTTAAAATTTTAAGATTTTTAGTTAGAGTTTAGTGTATATGACTAATTTGGGTTATGATATATGTCTATAGTTTAAGGTTAAGTTTTGGGGTTTAGGGTTTGGAGCAAAGTTTAGAGGTTTAAGGTTTGACTACGCCAAACTTGATATAATAGTATCACACTAAACATATGAACCCCTAAACTAGTATATATATATAAATATTTTAAAACAAAACTCTAATTAATCAATTTTTATCTTTTAATTTTACACTCAATCATATAAATTAAAAATACAATTATTTTACAATAAATGATGATTTTATATCTAATTAATTATATAAAATCAGTTTTGCATTGTTATATTATCTAAGTTTGAAGGTTAGAGTTTAGGGTATTAGATGGATTCAGGTTACATTAGTATATTTATATTGATTCATATAAATTCTTAAAGTTTAAAATTTATATTTTATGATTAATTTTAGGGTTTAGGGATTAAAAATATATTTAGGGTATAGAGGTTAAAAATAAATCTAGCTAGTCACTTTGTTAAAATTATATATCCCTAAATTTGTAAAATGATAATTTAATTTTTAAGCATAATGTTTATAATATAATTGCAATAAGATTAATAAATATAATTTACTCTAATAAAACACAAATAAATCATATAATACCACATGTTTTTCCATCAAAGAATCAAAACATACAAAATCAATACATGAAACACACGAACTCCATAAAAGAACATATAACCATCAAATCTAGTCATAAACAAACTGAGTCTTGATCTCAGACTCAGTAGCACTTGGGCTAACGCCGAGCACATCATATTACTCTGTTTCCTTCACCATCTAATCCAAACCGAATCTCACTTAACTCAGATCAAAGCTTGACACAGAAGAACACAAGAAACCAACTTCTCTTCTCCACCATCTTTTTATCAACTTCTCTTTTGATATGGGCAAGGCGTTTCCGCAACACCACCTGTCAAGAGACAAGTAAAACACAACACCACCAATCAACTCCAATTCGTAACGAATGAACGAAGAACGTCACAACGTTCATGTCCGAGTGTGCTGCAATATTTGCATTAAGAGATGAGATTATTTAGTATAAGAAAAGAAAGAGATGAATATTTGTGTGTGATGTTACTTACTGTGCAGCTCGTTCAGCCATCTACCAATGCTCTGAAAAGTCTGCTGTCTGCTGATGTCGTAAACAAGAAGAACTCCACCTGCACCTCACGTGTAGAAACACCACCAATCAACTCCAAGTTTCTTCAAAAACTCAAAGTTGGCTCTCACTGTAGTTTCAGCAATGAAAAATCAGGAACTCACTCAATAAAGAGAAACGAGCAAAGATAACACATATATATGTACCTACTTCTTCTCTTAGCCATAGCGACAGAGTTAGTACCATCTTCCAATGCCCACTACTTGGTAGCAGCACCTGTAAGCAAGTGGGTTATTTAATCCGGTTCTTGAACAGAAACTTGACGATATAATTCATAGATTCACGCAGAGAAATGAAAGGAAACAGAGGCAGTGCTACTCTAAGATTTCACAGTCACTCATAGATTCACGCAAAGAGACAGAGTAAAAGAAGGAACAAAAACGCAGAGACTTAACCCAGAATCGATTTCTAAGTTGTATGAGTCCTATAATGATTGATTGAAAACGTATAGAGACAACAAGAACCACAAATCGATTTTCGAAAACGAGACATCTCAAAGCTCTTTTGAAAAGGTTTGAAAAATCCAAACCTTTTGTCGAAACGCCGTTGTTTCTCTTCTCCACTTTGATTCCGACGGTGAGGCATGATTCCGTTGAAGCAAGAACGCGCCAGAGAAGCTTGATTTGGAGCAGGTGCTATCGTGGTGTCGTTTGGTCACAGACACAGTGATGGATTGCGATGGATGAGAGCTCTGACGTGGCGACGACGGCCAGACTGTTGCGGTGTGAAGCAGAGCACGGTGGATTGATGAGCAGAGCACGGCGGTGAGGCTCGAGAGTGGACAAGAGGCGCCACCTTGTTCGATTGTGGGTGAGTGGAGACCACAGAGTGGTGGAGCTCGAGATGGAGTAAAGGGGGAAACGCAGAGATGAGACTCGAGAGGGACAGAGACGACTAGAGATAAGAAAGTTTTTTTTTTTTTTATCAAAGAGATAAGAAACCTATTTTTTTTTAACACAAAAATGTAAAGGAAACCCAAAATTCACCAAGTGTTGGCTCCAAAATATTTTTTCACCTATAATGATTTTTGCTTTCCCGCTTAATGAAATTTTATCTTAACGCAAATTTAGTGCTATAATAGAGTAGTGCTAAGATTTTGGGACTTTCGGTGGCAGTTCGTGAATTCGTGCTACCGCGAACTGCTACTAATACTCATATTTTTTGTAGTGTTATAAAGCTTAGAACCGACTAGTTAGGCGTATATAACACGATTAAAATGTATGCTATAAAGCTAACAGCAAATCCAATCCAATAGTATAATATATATATACAACTCTTGACTCTTCTTTTCACAGTTTGCTGGCATTCCCATGAATTATGCTCTAGCATGTGACGATTAAAATGTATAATATAAAGCTAACAACAAATCCAATAGAAGGCAAAGATTTGTAGTCTTGGGAGCTGGCATATAAATCAAGCCGAATCTGAACTAAATTGTTTTTTACATGAACTAAATTGTTTAAGTCAAAGCGAAAAAGTAGTTGTATATACTATATGCATACCCTGTTTCATTAATTTATACAAAAACAACAAAACCACCCATACAACATATAGACTTATGAAAACTCCATGAGCCGTTTGTATTATTTATAGGACTAAATAGTACATATAAACAAATTGTATCCTAACTATACAACCAGAGCCCTAATATACAACCACTGAACAAAAAAAAAAAACACAACAAACAATATATACAATACAACGTCTTAGAGATTGTCGTATATGCATACAATCTAACACCCTTTTGTAGTGGGAGAGTGGGAGGTTGATGCACACTCAGGCTAGAGCGTAATTCATGAAGATGTCAGCAAACTGTAGTGGTAGGGTTTTGCTGTATTGAAATCTGCTTTCTCATAGATCAGGGAGCTGAATATGAGATGTCTGGACAGGTGGAAGTTAAGTATTGGAGAGCACCTTCCAATGTTCAGAACGATGTTGGACAGACCAGAAGAGTAAAGCAACCTTTGCTACAGCGAGCTTTGACTTGGTGTCGATCGAGTGGAGCAAAGCAAGGACTGCACTCTCTTTTGCTGAATCATTCTTCCAGATTTGAGAAAATTAATTAATAAAATGAGTGTGACTAAACCTATGAATGATTGAATACAGTCATTCAAATTCTGATTATGACAAAACTAGTAAAATGAACTTCGGTAAATGGTGAGATCTCTATTATATATTTTTTTTAGAAAACCAAGAAATGCTACATGCCAAGCTTCCATAGAGCTGACTTAGTAAAATGCTACAAATATTACATTTTGTTCTTTTAATTACTAAATCATCACATATAACGAAAGAACATCAGTCCTTCCTTCTTTGAATTATAAAGGTTTAAAAACAGCGAATTTTTTTTTTGAGAAACCCTGGCTCCGGCCGGCCGGCCGCCTTCGACGGTGCCGGAGGCGATTTCCTCAACCCTCTCTCTCATTTGCTCTTTGCTCTCCTCTTCTCCTTCCATTTCCAAGTCTATATGCAATTTGCTATGTAACGCTCGAGTTCCACTGGTGATGCTTCGGTTTCAACGGAGGCCGGACTTGTTTTCTTATGGAGAAAAGGCGAGGCTCAAGATACGGCAGAGAAATGGTGAGTCGGCTTTTAGGACTGATGATTAAGTCAGATCTGGTTTTCCCGTTTCAGATCTCCGACGGAATCATCACGGAGACGGCGCGTGCTCTGGTGAGTCGCCTCATCTACCACGGATCTACTTTCCCCGGAGGCGGTGAGGCTGATGGAAGAGTTGTTCAACGAGTGGGTTAGAAGACTATCCTCTGTCTCTTGGGGGGGGGGGGGGGGTTCGTGGTGATGTTCCAACATCCCACCATTGACGACGAGCCTCAGGTTCTGTCCGGTGGTGGAGGTTTAAACTGTTGAAAGATTTGATTAGTTGGACTAGTTAGACGAGTTCGCCGCTTCCCGTCATCAAGGTCCGCTTTTGTAGTATCAGTTTGTTTTGGACGTTTGGTCACCATGGTTTGTGATAGGTGTTGCTGGTGACTATGGGTATAGTTTGGAAGCGCCTTAGGGTGATGAAATCATTGGTACTTGGTCTGAATTCAATCTCTTGGACACTATCGGTCCGTCTAGGAATGGTTTCGGGATTAGACTTGTCCTGTCTACTAGTATATTTATTTTCATCGTATCTTAGCGGCTTGCCAGTCCCAGTGCGAGAAGTTTCTGTGTTTGTGTTTGACGGGTTCAGTGGCAGATTTCTCCTTTTATGGTGGTGATTGCAGTGAGCTTTCGTCGGTCGGAGTGTTAATTAGTGTTATGGGTTTGGATCGTCGAGGCTTGATTGTGTGAAGGGTTATGGTGAGTTTCTATCTAGGTGTAAAGTGGACGTTAGAGAGTGCGTTCAAACCGTATCCGAAAGTTGTGTGGATCGTGGAGCGATTCTTCTTGTCGGGTTGTGAAGCTTTGGGTCTTGGTTACGAGTAGGGATGGTATCATTTGGCAGGTCATAGGCGGCAGCGATAGATCCGGGTTAAGAAGACTTGGTGTCTTGGGTTCTTCAAGCGGATGGTATCGGGTGGCTGCCGTGGGCAGCAGCGATATGTCTAGCTCACTGCTTATTGCTATTTAGGAGGTTTGCTACATTGGAGTGTCTTATGCTTAAGTGTAGCTATGTTTAGGTTGCTGTGTTTATTGCGGTTTGGTCTATGTTTTATCAAGGTTATGTTAGTTGCCCTTGTTGTGGGTCTAAGCTGCTCCGTTGTGGGTTTTAGTTGCCTTTTTTGGGCTTTGGTGTGTCCGACATGTTGTGGATCTAAGCTGCTCCGTTGTGGGCTTTAGACCACCTCCATTGGTTAGAGACCATAAAGGGTTCTTAAGATTAAATTAGTGGTTAATTTTATGATTTGAAAACTTTAGAACCCATGTTTGTCTATTTAATTTTTTCGTCCTCCATTGGGAGAACCTCATCAAGGTTCTTAATTTTTTTTTATTTTAAGTTAAATGATTTGAAAGAAAATGAACCTCATTGAGGTTTTCATTGAGGTTCAGCAAGAGCCAACTCTGTCTCCGTAGCTTCTATTGAGCCATCACCAGCGAACACACCGGCTCCATAAGGTGAGCCTCCATGGATCGAGTCCATTTTGAACATTCCTGCTCCAAATGTGTAGCCTATGGGGACGATTAGCATCCCGTGATGCACCAGCTGTGTGATTGCTGTCCATCTGCAAAACAAACACATTGTATGTTTCAGAGATTGACACTACAAAATAGCAAAATAAAGGACCATCTAATTGTACACTTGTTAAGATCTACAAAAGCCATGTGATGTAATACCTCACATTGTTATGCTTCTCTGTATTGCTTTGTTAGATCATCAGTACTAGACAATATTACAAAAATATTGTGTAAAGGAATCAAACTATCACAGAAGCCTATTGACAAAAAAAAAGAAGGGTATAGATTCCATAGAAGTTAGGAGTAAATCAGCTGAGAAAGAACGTTAAGAATCTACCGCAGATTGATGAGGTCCAACTGAGTTCTAAAACTAAAACCTTTATTAAGATTCCACCATAGACTATAAACTCAACTGTCGAACACAACAAAATTTTCAGGTAAAACATAAAGTTCATGTCTTTATGTACTTTCTCATTAATTTCATACAATGCCTCAATCAAAAATCAAAAGACAAAACTTTGATGACAAGAACTAAACACTTGTACTCCAAAGTCAACTACTTTATTTTCAGACAGAAACAACAGAGTTAGCTTACGCAGTGGTCTCTTGTCCACCTCCCTGAGTCCCCGTACTCACGAAGAACCCAGCAGGCTTCCCGGCGACCGTCTGCTCCTTCCACAGCTGCCCCATCGAGTCAAAGAAAGAGATTCGAGAGAGGAGGCGGATTGATGAGAACGAGAGAGGAGTCAGATTGATCATTGCTATTCTCTTCAAGCCTTCTTCTCTTCTGATGAGATTCCAGAACGGAGGTAAATTGATTTCGCAAGGCAAAGGAGAGAGAGAGAAACATTATGGGGAGGTCGTATAGAAAACTACCATGTTAGGGTCTCCTACCAGTCCCAGAAAGGTCCATTTAAGAGGCGGTTCTTTCTTTTTTTGGCTTTTTTCATTTATTTATTTTTCCATTTTGTTTGAAACCTCCTTTAGTTTAGGAGCCCCCGATGGACTTGCTCTTAGTTGCCTTTCTTTGGGCTCTGGTGTGTCCGAAGTCGTTGTATCAGGATTTTACTTTTGAAAATAATATTATCAGCCGACGCAAAAAAAAAAAAAACGAAAGAACATCCATCCACTGTAACTGCTTTCTGATTCAGAACTCAGCTGTGATTTTATTGCCTTCGGAGAACCTGAACCGGTTTTAGCTCTCGAAAGTCAGAAATTTGAGATTCTCTGAAGCATAAAGCGAATTATAATCAAGAAGCTGGTTGCACCCCGTTCCAAGCACGAGGGTCATCAGCGAGTTCGTTGATCCTATTGTTGCGGCTTTCTTGAACGTATGCTACACCAGCCCAAAGTCCCCGTATAAGTAGAATGCTCGTAAATACAATAGTCCCAAGTGTGCAAGCTACCTGCATTCAACCATGCGAAATTACATTATAAAAAAAAAGAAGCCAATCCAACATAAAAAAAAAGAAGCTATCAACGTTTTGATTTATGTCAAGTAATATAACACTGGTGAATATGCACGTTAGCTCATGTGTTCAACAACAGAGAGGCATCATCAGGCATGCCTTGCACGGTACATTGTAAGACAACTAAACAAATCCACTCCTTGCTAACTTCCAACAAGACTAAAGCATCTAAAGGTTCATAATTTAACGGATCTTTAGAGTATAATTACCTCGAGAAAGGCCTTCAAGATCCACAAAAACGCAAGTATAAGTACGCCATTCACTGAGAAACCCACCTACATTGAAACAAAACAGCACAAAGGTTGTCCCTTTGATTCAATACTCGAAAAAAACGAATCATCAATTTCCATTCGAAAGGTCGAGACTTTACCAGCTTCGTGGAGATGGAAACAGGCAAGATTGATCGGACGGCTCTCCTTGCTCTCTTTGAAACCTTTCTGAAGACATTCTCCACAAACCTAAGTAAAAGATCCAAGCTTCTATCTTCTTCTTCCTCCTCCTCCTCGTGATCGTCTTCGTCTTCCTCGTCGTCGAACCCGTACTCCGGTCTGATCTTCCGGTTCCAGCCTGTCCGCGCACCGTCAACGAACTCATCCCTCCCCTGTTTCAAAACCCAGAAACAGTTTCAGACCGTGTATGCATATACAAAGTAGACGAAGACAAGGATCGAATCTAACGTTGATGAAATCGCGGGGTCGCCGGGAAGCGAAAAGGGAAGAAGGAAGATCGGGGGTTCTGGTTCTGGTGGAGAAGATTAGGGATTTGGGAGTGAGGAGGATGAGGGAGAGTGGAGATCGAGTTTTGGTTGAGAGGAGAGCGAGAGATGAAGGCGATGAGATTGGTGCGGAAGATGGCATCGTTCGTTACGCTACGCATCAGACCAGACCGCTCAGCTTTTGTTTCTCTGTTTTGTAAGAATAATTGAACTCCACGGTCTATTATTGAATTATTATTATTGATTATTATGCAAATAATAATATATATTCGTTAAAAAAATTATTTTGCTTATAATATATAAATATATATATCTCTTAGGACGTACTGTATAACGTAACGAGTTTGATCCAAATACAAACCCGACCTGAAGAAAACCTTCCAAGGAGGATAAGCTTTGCACCGAATGAGCAAGAAAGCACAAACGATCAAGAGACGTGGATCGAAAAGTCACACAGAAATTGCGGATGGCTTCTGATGATTTACCCTATAACAATCGCCCTTGGATATGATACACCAAGTTAGATTGACTTAGATTGAAGGATATTACACAACAGCAATCATAAAAGTTTTGACCAATGGATATGACACACCATGATCGAAAACATGTTTGAGAATCACTCTCAAGGTTTCCAAAAATATAAACTCAACTCTTATTCATTTCGATTGCTATTACAACTTATTTATAATGAAGCTAAACTTGCTCACAAAACTAGATTTTATTACATGTGAAATGATAAAATTAGTGCATGAAGGAGAGAGAAGGTTCTTGAAACAAGCATTTCTTTGCTTGCAAGAGAGAAGCTTTCCATGCAATTTAATTTTTGATTTTCGTCACTTTTCTTAGAAAGCAAAGAAACCACTTGATTTTGATTCTTCTTAGGCTTGTAACTTCATGAAAATAGGCCGGACATATTAGCTAACATCATGGGTCAATTTCTGAATGTTTTTCATGCCCATAACTTCATATATGAGCCCAAGATCACATCACGACCCAACTTCCCAATCAGACTTTGGTAAAATTTTAAAATCAGATTGTATCGATTCAATTAGGTTACCCATTGGGTAAGTTTCAAATTTTTGAATAGTAAACCGATCTAAATCGGATTGTGTGGATTTTAGTTCATACTTAATACATTACGGAGATACGAGTTTTGATCTTTTGGATTGGGGAGAAATAGGTTTTAATACTTCTAATATGTGGAATTAGGTCGAGGATGAAAGATTGCGTGGAATTGTTACTATATGATATTTGTGGTGTGGAAATATGTTGACGTCATTTACCCATTTTTTACTCTATTATATAGTGAAAAATAGAGTACCATTAGAATATTTTTATTTTGGACTCTATTTTAGAGTAGAAAATATAGTGAAATTGGAGATGCCCTGAAAATAAAAAACATGTACTGGTGATAGGTTAGGGTTCGATACTAGTACTACCATGTGCAAACACTATGTTCATACCATTTAGTTTCTGGTAGGTGTTTTGTCAATGATGAAGTTGCGAAGAACATCATGTCAAAGAGGTTATTCGCCTTTCAGATTATTATTATTATTATAAAATGGAAGGACTGTTATTTTCAATATTGGATAATGGATACTATTAACTCATATAGAGAACATAAGACGTCATATAAAATTTTATTGAAAAATTATAGTTCCATTATAGATATGCAAATGCTGAAAGTAAACATTTAAATAGCAACATCCCAAGTTTGAAAACGTAGCCGAATAAAAACAGATCAACGAGTACTATATTTTCCACACAGTTTATACTCGTTGGAACATGATAAAACAAAGGTTACACAAATGAGATCATTAGAAAACGTACTTAACCAGTCCAGGAACATGTATATCCACAAAATAGTCGTCCCAATTGATAACTGTTGGATCAAAACAGAACATCTCGGTTTCGGCTTCTGTCTTCAACACAATTCCTTGCAGCTTTTCCGTGTTTGTATCATCAAATCTGCACAACATTTGTTTTAGATCTCAAACCACATTAGATTAGAGAACAAATAACATAGTGAGAAACTGATAATTAAGTTACTTACACTCCATTGAAAAAGAGGTAGGGCTGGTAAAGTTCAACGAGCCGGAATGCAAAGTTTATCTTCCTATGAAAATCCTTCAAACTTTTGTCCAAAAGCTTGCATAATACAATGTTTAATAATGCAAGTCCCTGTAGTAAACCAAAAAGAAACATATATGCGTGATTAGGAGCCCAGTTTTCGCTTATTCAAAATCTAAAAAAATATAGTACCTTTAATGGGATCAAGTAATGTATGGCCATGTATCTGTGGAAACTAGCCATAGAACTCAGAATCTCGATATTCTTTACACGAACCACCTTCCCTTCTTTGTTAGTCCATGGTTTGGTAGTAAAACAATGGTATGCTATCTCAGGAAGTTTCTCATTCTTCAAGGGATTTCTTAGCGAGGAACCCACATGATAAATAGTTTCTTTCTGTTTTCCAGCTTGAACAGCCATCGACACTAACATCGAATTTACTACCATATCTGCTGGCATCTGATTCATAAATTTATAAAAACATTAAATGATGATAAGTAATGCTATTTTTTTAAACTCTTTTTAATTTTTCATCCTAAGCTAAAAATTAATGTGAAGAGAAGATGTAGAACGCTAGTTAAAAAGAATAAAGCATATGTACGTGTGAGAAATCCTTGAGCACATTTGATTCATTTTTATGGATTATTGAGATATATAGTGGTATTGTACTGTGTTGATTATAATTTATATGTATGTGCTATCCGAGGAAATGTTAATGCACAATGTAGAACAAGTTGAATGTGAACGAAAGTATGTACCACATCGGAAACAGCATTAAGATCACCAAGGAAGCATGTGAGTCTGCCCTTACCATATCCGACACCTAGAGTATCAATGGTCCTGTACATTAAAGAGTGGTACAATCATAAGTAGCCTAATATCACAATCATTTAATTATTTACAAAAGCTTTAATATACTTGTCCTATTTATTATGAATATAAATCTAAATGTTTTAAGATATATTTGAAAAACTATTTAACTTCCCATATACTATTATTTTCTAGCTAGTACACCAAAATACTATGAATAAAAATATTGGTCGACATGCTTGGTAATAATTTTTTGGCTGTAAGCTTTTAGTAGCGGTTGTAATCTAAGAAACAGAAAAAACAAAAACAAAAACCATGTTTTATAGGATTTAGAAAAAACTCTTGATTAGTAAACAAAATAACTACGAAAATGATTTTGAGTGTTTTTAAAAGGTTTTGATGACTTTTAAATTAATAAAATCTGACTGGATAATATTTGACTTTTAGGACTTCCTAGAATTTTCTTAAAGCCTTTTCAGCTTTTAAAGTTGATTTACTAATTGCAACTGTAATTTGATTAAGAACATGTACAAAAAAAATACAAAACAACGTGTATATATAAATATATATTTTTAATATGTTGTATGAAACCCTGTGTTCGAACCTGATGCCTTCGGTCCAGCCAGGGAATGGTTCTTTGATAGTGCTAGTAATAATTGACGGACGAATCAACACAAGTGGTAAATTCCCCCTTTTTGCCCCTACAATCATCTCTCCCATTGCTTTTGTGAAAACGTAAGTGTTTGGCCATCCATACGTTCTTGCCCTATCATATTATTTAGACTATAGTCATTAATCATTTCAAAGATTAACACCAATTGGCATTTTATTGCAACACATATTTGGGAATAGAACCTGGTGAGCCCCATATCTTTCATGGTTTGAGTGATGGTTTCAGGAGAGGCTTCGGTGACACGGAGCTGGTCAAGTTTCTCCTCGACCAATTTCTTCTCATGGTTGATGTCTAGGCCGGTGGTTCCATTCAACGTCTCACCCATACGGTATGGTGTTTCCATTATCAAACCAGATTTTTCCCCGCAAACGTAAGCTATATTATAAATGTTGTTACTTGGTGGTTTTAATTATCCAGTAAAAAAGGCACCATGTTCTCAATCAGTTTAAAAAATAATAATTTATCCAATAAAACCAGATTACTTGTAAACAGTGATCAATGTCAATAAATTGGCAATATGCACAAAAAAAAGTCAATAAATTGGCAATATATATGAGAGTTGTTAGTGTTCCAAATATATATATATATATATATATATATATATATATGAGAGTTGTTAATTAGTTATATGTTTTATGTTGGTAGATCTTCTATTAAAGAAGGAAAGAGTAAACCATAATATATCTACTGTTGGGTTCGTACGAGTGGCGGAACCAGAAATATTTTTGACTGGAATCATAATATATAAATTTAATATGTATATATTATTATTACAGAAATATTTTTTTTTTTTACAAAATTAAAAGGACATATAAAAATTTATACATAAATTAGTGGGGTCAAATACTATATTTTAACTAAATATTACAATAATTTTCAAAAAAATACACCAAAATTTTTTTTTCTCCAATTTTAGTGGGGTCACCTGACCCCACCCTCCCCTCTCTACCTCCGCCCCTGGTTCGTACTGGGTAGTTATTATTAGTTTTTTGGTACGTACTTGGTAGTTATTTGTTACATGTCAATATCGTGATAATCTAAGCTATGTTAAATTATTGTTCTGTTTCCATATAATGTTCCATCCCATTTAATCTTCCACGTGACCACTTTTATTTCTTGCTATAAACTCAAAATGTCTTAATCGTTTCATACTCTTCTAAAGCACCCGCTTTTGAAGAATTGGTAGTAGAATATAAAAGATTGTAAGCGTATATAATTAGGGTCCTTTTCCTTAAGATACGGATCAGGAAAATGGTAGTAGAATATAAAAGATTGTAAACTATTGAGAAACCTTACATTACAGACCACCATTATGGTTGCTATTCGAACCTTTTATGTTCACTTGAAAGATTAGTTGACATGGAAAAACCCTTGTACGTAAAATATACTATCATTTGCTACCTAATAAACACATTTTATTTCACAGTCACTGACACCAGAGTTTTGTTTTTGTATATACCTGTTGATACTTGAACAAAAATATTAATCTTTGCACATCTCTTGGCGAAATTCAAGACATTGAGGACGCCCAGTGTGTTGATACCAAGTGCTATATCGTATCTGCGGTTGATATAACATTCCTTTAGTACTCTAAATATATCAATTATAATTACTGACTTGTCTGAACACATGCCATAGTCTATATATACTTTTTACTGTTGCAACTTGTTTTCATTGGTCTATACACGTTTTAAAAAAAAACCATCGGTCTATATATAGTTGATGTCGCGCTAATATGTTGTTGGTTTTAAATGGACTGATAACATATTTAGTTTACAAGAAATCAAAATCTATTGCTGAGGGGTTGTATTACCGATCAAAAACCAGTCTTTATATTTTGTTTGGTACTGTATATGGTGGTTGAATGACTCAGTAGTTAGATATAGTTAGCCGACCAAACAAAAAAAGATATCAAAATCAGTACCTTTCATCAAATTTAGTAGTTGCAGCTAAATTAACAATGGCATCAACTTGGTGGATCATCTCATGTTCCAAGTCAGTGTCTTGAAGACCCAGATCCTCAAGGGAAATGTCCCCACTGACAACAGTAACTTTCTCAGATGTAAGTTGATTTAGATTTGGACCATACTTCTCCTTCAGTACCCTGTACAAGTCCTTCCCTAAAATCTGCAATGATTTTCAACACCTCAAAAGCTATATCAGCATAAATGGATGGCGGTCCATACGCGCTTTTAAGAAAAATATTATACAAAATTTTATATGAGTATAATATATGTGTACTAATAGGTAGTTAAAATAATTTATTTATATAAAGAGTACCTTGTTAATAATTATATTGTGTTAGCTTTATTAATCTTAGATGAATTTCTGTATTTAAATAATATATATATATATACATACATATATACTAGTTCATTTGTTATTCAAACTTAAACTATAGAATCTATATAATAGATTAAATGCTATTTATGAAAACATTCAGTTGAAAATTGCGTATAACTATTTAAAAATAACTATTAAATTTTGTTAAGTTAATGATTATCTATGGGTGGTAACGGCTGTAGGTTTAAAGAAATTTTTGTAGAATTTGTTTTTGTACATTTTTGCTATGGCAGTAAATTTTATTGTTGTAGAATTTAAGTGTAGAATTTTGACTAATTTAAATACAAAATAATAAATTTAATTGTAGATTAATATAGTATACATATATTAGCAAAGATTTTAAAAGATACAATTAAAATTTATATTATAGTAATTCATATTATTTTATTGAAGTTTTCGAAAAATTTCAAATCATAAGTTATAATAATATTTTAAGAAATATATTAGTAATACACATGGGTTTTATTTTTTATAAAGTAATTATATAAGTTTATATATGTAGTTGCATTGTTTATAAAATTAAATACTTTTTGAATGTAACTTAATTAAATGAATATGTATTTAATTATTTATTGTGGAAAGCTCAAAAAATTATGCTTAACGATGAAAAGTAGTTCATAGGTTTTAGATATTTATTTATCGTGGAAAGCTCGAAAAAAATAAGCTCTAGATATTTGGTTGTAGAAAGCACTTGTACAATAAGTTAATTTAAAAGCTGTGGATTTTAAAATTTTAGTAAAGTTTGATTGATGTTAATTTGGTGTTGTATAAATAAATGGGGGCAGTGAACATCATCAACACCTACTACCAATTACACCATATATTTTATTTTATTGACAAATGGGTTAGGGTTTTGTTTTTTTACTATATATGGGTTACGGTTAGGGTTTAGTTTTGTTAGAGAAATTATAAAAAAAATTATGTATGTAGTTAATAAAAAGTTTAAAAACCAATAAGATCCTTTTTTTCGTTTGGGGGGGTACAAACTTACCTAATTGTTAAGATCTTTTGTAATTGTAAAACTTGATTGAGTGGCTAAATAGTTTTTTTTTTAATAAACAACAACTAAACCTATAGCAACTCAGTCATTTCAAACCTAGTATGAAGGGACAAACCTCGTCTTTAAACCTCTGGGTAGCAGATTTTTCAGTTGATGCTCTTAGAAGAAGATAGAGTTTCTTCACGTTAGGTGCCACCCTTAATATCTTCTCCACGAAAACTGCATTTGAATTTAAATAACCTTATTTTAGATTAACAAATTTAAGAGCTAGTTTGAAGATAGTCTAGCTAGAAAAGTACTTGTCTGTTACTGAATATAAGACGCATCTTGTACTGAATACGGAGATATACGCAGTCTTGTTTGGACATCATCCCACAAATTACTTACTGATTACTGATTAAATATTTACGATATCTTAAATGGTGATCGGTAAAAGCCTACGAGTATTTACAATGCGTGAACTTCATTGTCTAAGTCACGCATGCATGCTGCAGTCTATATTTGAAAACTTATAATATGTTATAAGGTTCGTGTCTAACATCATATGATAATGTCCGAGTATTAATTATCTACCAACTTTTTTTTATCCAAAAAAAAAGATATTATCTACAACTTTTTCTGTTTTGCTAATCTTGGGTGGCCAAATCTTAGCAAACCAACACAACCAAGCAGCTATTTGCTAAGAGAAAAGGATTTATACATATGTATATGTATATGAATGTAAAGAGAGACAGAGAAAAGGGAGAGAGAGAGTACTATTTGCTAAGAACCCAGCAGCTCCAATGACCAATATGGATTTGTTGTCAAGGTACTGAAGAACACTCACGATCTCCGTTTCTGTCGACATAATTTATGTTTGTATGTACGTATGAGCGAGAGAAAGAATTCAACCGAGTACAACAACAAGATCACATGAGAGTCCGATTTATAATTTCAAGCTATACAAAGTGTAATCAATGTGATCACCTACATTTTTTGTTTTCTCCCAACTACTTAGTATTAGCTGTCAACAGTCCTCTTGCAAATAACTATTGTTTCCAACTCTTTACTCTTACATATATGCTGGGATCAATTTGACGTACGTAGACGGGTATTGGAGTGGTATGTGGTGAAGAGTCCAGCCTAGAGATACATATAGACTGTAGAAGAATGAAGAGGCTGCACGACAGTCATCAGAAGCACTACAAGTCCAAACCAAAGAAGGCTTCATTGTATATTCATAGAACCTTAACATATTTCTCGGATATGTTATTTTCAGTATAATTAACGACTTTATTTGGATATAATAAAGTCTTCGGGAAGAAAGCCTCGTATCCAATTAAAGTTGTTATATTCAATTATCCAAAAACCAACGGAACTAGATATCCAAAACATTAATTTTGTTTCGAACATATAAATATTTTCAACTCATACTTTAAGTTGGAAGACAATATATGAGTTTTTAAACTCCCTACAACCAAAGAGATAAAATCATACTCATATATTATATTAAGTGCTGTTTTAAACCAAAGATTTTAACTGATGTTTTACATTTTTTTTCCTTTTTTAATAATGCTTTGTGATAGTGGTTTTGTATTTTTCCCTGGCCAAGTTTCTATTAATTCCCCCACTAAATGATTCTCTTAATATATAATCTTAGCTAATGTAGCTTTTTAAGGTATGAGTCGGGAAAACGGCTTATTCATACCCGCACTATGAAGCCAGGGAAAATATATACTCAAACAATATTAACGTGCCAAAACATTACTAAACTAAATAAGAATTTGAATTGCATACCTAAACTCATAATAAATAGTTAAAACATGTCTATAGCCGGTTATATGATGATTTGGACTATTTTTTTTAAAAAAAAATTGTAGTTTAGTCCCTATAATTCTATTTTTTGTTAATATGCCTTAAATAACTTAAATAATCAAAATTATCGTATTTGTAATTTTAATTTGAAAAGTACAATTTTATTTTTTTTACCAGATTTTAATTAAATTTAAATAATAAATTTAATTATTTATCAGAAATTTAGATAGTCATCATATACAATATATTAATTAATTTAGTTATCAAAGTATGTTATCTACCTTATTAAAACATGAGAATTAATTATAAATAATCTTACTCATATGTAATATTTACAAGAAATACCACTCAATTTATATTTATATAAAATTTTCTTTACAAATATAGTCATTCAAATTTTAATCAACATAACTAAAAATACTCTTTAGAAATTTGATTTTACAGTAGAGATCTTTAATAATATTACCCTTAATAAAAAGAAAAGAATGGCTAGTTAACCAAAAATAGTTTCGAACGCAGCATCTCAAGAAAACAAATATCGCACAAAACCACTAGACCATATTACATTATTTTTATTTTGCTACAAAACTAGTATATAATATTAATAATACACAAAAAGTTTACAAAACTATTTCCCAATTAATTCTCGTATAATTACAAAATAATTGATTCGGCGCTAGGTTAGGGTCAAGCGCACACATTATGCCTAGTGTAATTAACATTGGTTTTGATGACTACAAACAAAAATTACAAATTTTTAATTTTATTTATATTATATATATCACACAAGCACATAATAAGATTTGCAACTAAAATAACCTAAGAAAATATAAAAAATATGTTATAAACTTTAAGAACTATTGAGACTAAATCAGGCTTTAAATTATGATACTGTTTTATGTTGTTTTCTATTTATTTAAATTTTTTGTATCAAATATTACAATATGAAATAATAATTAAAATAATATATTTATATTATTAAATCTATTTTATTTGATAAAAAAATATTTCTATTTTATATATCACCATATATTAAAATTTATTTCCAATTTTGAAATTATAAAAAGGTCAATTTGATTATTTTTATTATTTGTGGTACTTTACAAACAAATAAAATGATAAAAACTAAAAGATAATAATTAAAAAAAAAATCAATATATTTTAAAATGGACTGACACGTGTCAGTTACGAGACATGTTTTAGCTATTTATTATGAGTTTATGTATGCAATTCAAATTCTTATTTAGTTTAGGAATGTTTTAGCACGTTAATATTGTTTGAGTATGTATTTTTCTTGGTTTCATAGTGCAAACATAGATAAGCTGTTTTCCCCCTATGAGTCCAGTGTAATAATCTGGTAAAAAAGTAAAATCTGGTAAAATCTGGTAAAAAAATAAAATTGTACTTTTCAAATTAAAATTATAAATACGATAAATTTGATTATTTAAGTTATTTAAGGCATATTAACAAAAAATAGAATTATAGGGACTAAACTATAATTTTTTTTAAAAAATAGTCCAAATCATCATATAACCGGCTATAGACATGTTTTAACTATTTATTATGAGTTTAGGTATGCAATTCAAATTCTTATTTAGTTTAGGAATGTTTTGGCACGTTAATATTGTTTGGGTATGTATTTTTCCTGATTTCATAGTGCGGGCATGAATAAGCTGTTTTCCCCCAATGAGTCCAGAGTAATAATCGGAGATGCACATATAAATTAAAACAAAAAGTCTGAATTTTCACCCTATTAAAGTGTAAAAACAGTCGACGGTAGATTTCGTCGGCAAATTAATGTATGTCTGTAAAATTGTACATATAGATGAGAGAGAATTAGACGAAGGACAACAACAATGACATATAAAGAGTCCTAAGAGCACCTCCGATGGGGGTTCTACCCGTTGGAGTTCTAAAAATGAATATGTGTGTATGTATGTATTGTATATGTATATGTAATTGTGGAGTCCATTAAATAGTCTAGAACCCTTACCTAAAGGTTTTAAAAGTTTTGTTTTTAGAACCTTTGGATAGGGGTTCTACACTATTTAATGGACCTCATAACTACATACACATATACAATATATATATATATATATATACACATATTCATTTTTAGAACTCCAATGGGTAGAAACCCCCATCGGAGGTGCTCCAAGATTTCACATATTAGGCTTAAAAGTGAAATTAATGTGAGCACCCACCTTCTTCTTTTTTCAATCACAAGCTTTAAATTACCTGGCAAGTGTCAACAAATCGCATATACGCAACCATATACATGCAGACTGTACATTATATATATAATGAACTTCTTCACTTCATCAAAGTTTTTTTTTTTTTTTTTTTTTTTTTTCACTTCATCAAAGTTGACTCAACTAGGTGATGGTAATCCAGTGATGACAGTTTGTGATATCCAATTAAAAATCAAAGAGTTTAGACGAATTTACGTACCAAGTGGGGTTCTGAAAATTAACAGGGATTGTAACTTGAGATCGCATGGTTAAGCAGATACTTAAGCTTGCCTTGAATTATTAAAGTATTCTCTCTTCGAACCTAACTACATTGAAGAGAAAATAGATGCAACTTACAACCATATAGACAAATATGGGGGCTAATTAAGGCATGATATCGACGTCCCTCGCCATACAAAAAACGAATTTAAAGAAAAAACAAGAAAACAAGAGAGAAATTCTTAAGTTCACCCGCTAGACTGAAACTCTAGATTCACCAACCAATAGTGTTTGAGTAATTGATATTTGATATCTTTTTAAAAAGGAAACAAATTTGAATTTCCAAATAAGATTATATTTTTAAAATAAAACAATAAAAATACATAAAAATAGTTACAAAAAAAAATATTGTTAAACCCTAAAGTTTATGATTTATCCAAGGGTTCAGGGTTTATCCAAGGGTTTAGGGTTTAGTGATTAGGGTTTAGGGTTTAGTGTTATTAAGATTTAGTTTTTAATGTATGATTTAGGGTTTAAAATTTTCCAATGGTTTACGGTTTATCCAAGATTTAAGGTTTATAATTTAGGGTTTGGAGTTTAGGATTTAGGGTATAGGATTTAATATTTTGCTGAAGATTTAACAATATTTTTTTTTGTAACTATTTTTATGTATTTTTATTATTTTATTTTAAAAATATAATCTAATTTGGATATTTAATTTTATTTCTTTTTTTAAAAGATATCAAATATCTAATACTCAAACACTATTGGTTGGTGAATGTAGAGGTTCACCCCCTAGGGTGAACCCAAGAATTTCTCTTATCAAAGTGATATTTTTGGTAATGAATATTTCTAAATATGGAAAACTTTAAAAGATTAATGAGAGATAATGCAGCAGCTGATAATATCAAATTTTCATACGAATAAAGCTTCTAATCAAAACAAATTAAAGAAATTTTCTAATTATTTGAAGACGTCAACAAATAGACAAATACATATTTTGTTCATGACAAATATTCAAATTTCATTCAGCTGATAGATTTAAATGGCAATATAAAATACCGTCAAAATTTAAAGTTATTATATTCTTTGTACATAACCTTATAACCTGCAACATAATATATATAACTAATTTTCTTTCAGTGTTAAAAAAAAAACTAATTTTCTTTTTCACTATAAAAAAATCCCAAAATATTTTAAAATTATGTTGAATTGTATACTTTTCATGATTTTAGCTTGGGTAAAGTTCAGATGAACCATAATGCAATAAGGCCCATCCAATCTTGTGCCGGTTGACACTTCCAAACTCACTCAGAACTCTTACAAATAACTGAATCTTTAAAAGTAAAAACTGTAAAGCTCTTCAGAATTAGTTTTATCGAATCTATAACTCTTCGAGTCTTAGAGTTGTGTCTAAGAGGGATGCATAACAACGACCAGAGAACAAGATTCGGTGGCGTTTCTTGAAGAGATTTAAGTTTATTTTTTCCTTAAGCTATTTATTCATGTTTTATAAAGGTTTCAACCAGGGTTCGTGATCTGGTGGTGATTAACTTGAGGGTAAAAAGTTCAATACGGTGAAGTCATCAGGGTTTGAGTTCCGGCCACTGGAGAATTAACATTTTGGCATAGTCAGGGACATAGAACCGATACGTGGCAACACGTGACTAGTCTGGACCACTTCTGTGGGACCAGGATACCCCTGTATAATTCAAAAAAAAAAAAAATACATATATATATATAACTATGACTCAAGAGCAAATATAAAGACTATCTCCAACCATTAGAAATCATGCAAGGTTCTATAAAAATAAAAATATTCATACTTTAATTATGCAATTAAATTTGATATTTTTTAAATCATTAAAATGTTAGTTTCACGATATGTGGATAAAAATGTTTAGAATCTATATTATAATAGATGAGTTTTTGCTCACTCCTCAGCGCGTCACGTCAGCGTTTTGTGGGCCCCACTTTTAAAAAGTGTGAAAAAATGTCAAGTCCATGGCTCGAACCCGGGTTATTGAGATATAAACACCAACATTTATACCACTAAGCTAAATGATAGTTTGTAAATTGATGGTCGAACCTAATATATATTTATGAAGGTCGGAAGCTCTTGCTTCTTCGGCTTCCTCTGAGGGTCGGGCCTACAAGTGCGTTATGGGTTTCATTTTTAAATGAGATTCATCACGTTATATGAAAAAAGCTCAAGTTTGCAACAATTATAGTTTTCTCATATTGTAAACTGTTGTCGTTTAACATGAGTTTGAGTTCTTTTCATTACTGTCTCAAACAAGTCTGAGTTACAGAGTTGCGCCATGTGTCTGTTCGTAATCTATTTTTTCACCGGTGAACTCTTCATGTCCACATCTTAAATCGCTTGAACATAAATGTTCCTGATTTGTAGCCCCTATATAAACCCTATATATATGATTCTCATCTTTGATGAACCCAATCTGCATCTCCACAAAACTCATTGATTCCTTTTAGATTTAACCAACTTCTAGAAAATGTTTCTCTCTGCCTCTCCAATTCGTCAAACCGGCGTCCCAGCGTCCGTCACTCAACCTTCGAATCTCTCCGTCTTGGTCGTAGTAGTCAGAGCATAGCCTCTGGCTTCCTCGCTTCTGGGATTCCCTGAACTTCAAGAAAGACAGGGAGTTTGTGGGAATCACGGTTCTCTTCCTTGATGAAAAGGTAAGTTAATCTTCGATCTATAACACTTATTTAACATAATTGTTTTAATTTATTTCCTGATTCTTTGTTGAATAATATTATTTGTAGATTCCGTGATTCATGGGTTTACTCCCGTCAGACGTGCTAATCATTACATGCCATCTTTGAAAGCTGGTTTCATTGTGAAAGTCGATCGTTTTGAGGTTTCTAGGTGCTCAAGCATGTACAAGATAACTGATCCTCCATTCCTCATTCATTTCATCTCACTAACCATTATTGATGAAGTCATCACGGGTGCTCTTGAGATCAATCTTCAGTCAAGATTAGACTGTTCGACAATCTCCAAGTGATTGCGAACAAAAACCTAGAACTCCCAGGTATATTATCATATTGCATCAGGGTTTATATTATGTTTTGATATCATAACTGATATTTAAACTCACAGACGTGGTTGGGAAAATCCGTTCTGTCCAGGGCTCTGGCCTCACCAAAGAAAAAACTCGAGTCGTTATCTGTCTCCTCATTGATCCGTAAGAAACAATCAACACATAATTCCCTTTATATTACTGTCTATATTGTGCTAACATCAATAATCAAAAATATTTCATACCCAAGATTTGTGGTCGTCTATTTATCTCTCTTACTTATCAATCTAATTTTACACAAATCTTTATTTTACTGTTTAAAAGAAACCACAATAATACAAACAATCAAACACCAAAAACTAAAATCCCAAAAAAGATGAATCATTAATGATCACCTCTCTTTTTGTCTAATCTTACAAATAAACTTCAAAACAAATATACCAAACCAATCAACTCAACTAAAACTCAACGACATATACATTGAGTCAGCTAAACAAATATAAACTACACTACCAAATATTTAACAATTTACAAACTTACTTTCACAGATGCTTACGAAAAAGACGAAGACGACAACCAAAACAAAAAAGCAGAGTAAGTTACAAACTCTTATAAATACAACTAACAATGATTTTTGTTTACATATTACCCATCAAATAAAAGAGAAACAAACACAGCCACACCTGGAGACACAAGAGACAATCCCAACAGACACAAATGCGGCAACAACATCTCCACCTGCTCACTCTTCTTGTCTTATAAAAATAGCTTACATGCTCAATGTCAACATGCCAACGCTATTGTCTTCTTATGAAAAATACATATATTTGCTTAAAACTCATTAAAATCCAAATACTAATTGTCACTCATTTTATAGTTATTTCTACAAGTCTTCATATATTTGTTTTAAATGTCCGGTAAAACCAGAAAGTTTAAAACTAAAAAAAAACATATAACCAACATAATAAGAATAAAAAAAATTATTACTTAATACACACAACTTACACAACTAAACTTGAGAAAAAATATCCAGAAACAAAAGGTACTCTCAACAACCTTAATATAATTTATGTAATCTCAACAGTGCAAGTAACAAATTAAAAAGACAAACAAACAATAATTCTCAGTGACACAGCAAACAACACCACGAACTATATCAATCACATTACTAACACAGTTTAGTCCTTCATGAGTGGAGAACAGTGCATATACAGTACATCATCACAATTCTAACCCTATAACAATAAAAAAATTAAAAAATAATGATCAACCCAAAACGCAAAATTCACAGCTACAATAACCCTAACAAATATTGCGATGAAACAAGAAATATGTCTACAACTCCGCGCTTGCGCGGAGCACAATGCCCCTAGTTGATTTTAAAACAAGGGTTTTTAGAACCTCTTTTCACTCTCTCATTTAATTTTTTTTTTATTTCTTTAATTTTAATAGGGGAGTTCTAATAGAAGAACTTCTACCAGAGGTGGTCTAAGACGAAGTGATTATGCAGCTAGGTCACTATGGGACGAAAGTAGATTAGCCTGAGCCATGTGTCCCACGTATACCTCGACTTCCCGGACTTTTGTTCCCACGTCTTTCCTTCTTAATTGGCACTAAATCTATTACATTTCTTGACTTTTTTTCGTTCTTTTATTGCTTTTTTTCTGTGCCACCAAAGTATTTTCCCTATATTGCATCACATATTTCTAATAGTTCTAGTTATGGTTAGAACTGGGACGGATCGGGTATCCGGGCAATTTTAAGATATCTGGATCCAGATCCTTATCCGGCGGATCCATAATTTTATTATCCTTATCCGGATTCGGGGTTCGCAGATATCCGGGTGTCGGATATCCTTCTAAAAATTATAATATCCGGCGGATATCCGGATCCGGATTTGGATCCTTAAAATAAAGAAAAAATAATATTAATATATATAAAATATTAACAATAATTTAAAAATAAAAAATATATAATGTTTTTAATTATTTCTATGTATAATATTACAAAATTTACATAGAATTTATATATACTATTATAAAAATGAAAATATATTAAATAAAATTAGTTTTTATATATAGATATTACTATTTTTGAAATAGTTATTAATAAAATTTACGGATCCGGATATCCAGACTAAAAAATCAAAATATCTGGATCCGGATTCGGCTTTGACGGATCCAACATTTTACTATCCGGATCCGGATTCGGCCTCTCCGGATATCCGGATTTTCGGATCGGATATCCGGATTTTCGGATCGGATCCGGATCGGATCACGGATCGAATCCGGATCTCGGATAAAAGTTCCAGGCTTAGTTATGGTTAGCTTTGTGGTGTGGTAAAGTATGTTTTTGTAATTAAAGACACATCTGATTTAATTTTTTTCAGTAAAAATGCTTTTGAAAAGGAGACTCTTATTCCTTTAAGTTGAGAATTTACCGATTCAAATTAGGTTTGATCAATGAGTATACGCGCATGTTACTGTACACTCAACGTGAACCTCGTGTTATCAATATTCTGCTGCATAATATTCAGCCTATAAGCTACTAAGTTAATCTATCTATATATATTATATTGTTAGTAACTATTTGTTTGAGCTGAAAATGATCCGCAGTAAAAGGAGGGAAAATACTGCTACATTACACTGACAGAAAATTGCAACTGGAAGAGAAAAAAACTCGTTTGTGACGAAATTACAAATCACAAGATAAAAGATTCAGATCCATTGGAGATTTGAGAGCCTATCTTTAGTCGATCCGATCCCTTCACTTGTGGGTTTCTTTTATAGCACTTCTTTCGTAAGGAATATAAGATTCACTTTAATCATTACTTGAATCCATAAAAGCTGCACAAGAGTAAAGAGTAAACAAGGATAACGTTTTAGTCAGATTGGAGTATATACACTTCATAAGAGTAAAGAGTAAACAAGTATATATTACCTAACTGGTTGTTTAGAATTTCCGTATGCAAATAACCATACTGATCTTGGAATGCTGTTTTGTCCTACTTGTTTAAAAAACAAACACATGTAGTGAGTCTCTTGAGACAAGTCACGTGTGCTTAAACAGAATCTCACTGAGTGAAGAGAGAGAGAGAGAGAGAGAGAGAGAGAGAGAGAGAGAGAGAGAGAGAGAGCGAGAGAGAGAGAGAGAGAAACCTGAAAGTGAGTTGCTGAGAAGCCTTGTGAATAATCCAATGTACTTTCTGGAAAGGTTTGCTCTATCTTATTACCACCCACACTACTTTTCTGCAACATCTACAAGACATACAAAATAGAAGGTATCAAGATCATACCTATAAATATTTGTTTATATCATTGCTAAGGCCAAACTAATCCTGGAATTCTATGTGATGTAATGTGGCTACGGATTTAATATATACATATTACAAAAAAAAAATGTAGATTGAACTTTGTCCTTGGCGGAAAGAGTGATAAATAATGGACTATTATATCACATGGGATTACAGATTTTTCTTTGAAAAAAAGACTTACATGAGAACTAGCAGTGTCATCAAGCAGAGAGTTCATTTTCTCATAATCTATTCTTTTGTTTTCTCTCTTGCTCTGTATCTTAGGACCAACATTGTTTAAGATTTTGACAGAACCTTCCTCACAAATATTCCTTGGACCAGAAGATGCATCTGAAATCATTGACAAATCTTCCTCCTCTTCTTGATGCACATAATTTTGGCTCCATGAGTCTTTGCTTCTTCTTCTGTTATCAAACCCATTGGAGTCTCGTAAACAAGAAGGGCTTGGAGAAGAAGAAACAGAATGGTCTAAGTACAGAGTCCATCCTGACTCGCTTCCACTACTCCATTCCGACGAACCCGACATTTTCTTCTTCTTTTCGTTCTTGAGATTGAACTGCTGTGACAAGAAAGAGATAGTGTTGGTGAGAAAGGTTTAGAGAGAAAAACAATGCGTGAAGAATCTACTCAATTTATACACATGCATGTACATTATATGTATTTATCTTTCTATCTCTACTTAATTTTATTCAGTTTATTGGTCTTATACGAAGTTATATCTTATTTTAACTTATTATCAGCCTCTCCTACTTCTTCCGCCTATTAATTTTCAAACCTTAGGTTGGTCTAATAATTTTTGGCTCTTGTTTTGTCGTTATTACAGCAACATACGTGAACGAAATAACATTAATAAAATCTAATGGATAAGTCGGCGATATTTAGGCACACTCAACCTTTGCAAATTCGCATCATGTGAACTCGATTCAAATTTGTATAAATAAATTCTGTCATACTTAATTTGTTACTCTTTTCTTACATTGCCAGTATGTAACATGGGAATGACATGCAACGTTCGTGGCCATACATTTTTCATTTGATCAAAACCCAACCTGCTAATTTATAAATTTCAGAGACATCAAAAAATAAACGACCGACGTATATCTGACTAGCTAGAGTGAAAATTCAATACTTGATTTATTAAAAATATCATGCTAATAGAAAGTTTGCACGTGACATATTCTCCCAAAACTAGGCTAGCAGAGATAAATGCCCATTAATCATACATTGTATGTTTATAATTGGTATTTATTTATGTTAATTTGTAGTATTAATTAGTGGGAGTAATTAGATGGTGCATGGGTCAAAGCGACTTCGACAGACAAGTGGTGACAAAGAAGATCCGAGCGGTCTATTGACTACGCTTTTATGATATCACATGCCCTCACATTTTGTCTTTTTTTCATTTTCTATTCCTTTTCGTACTAGCTAATTTAATTCTTCCCTAAACCTCCTAATTATGGCACTTTTCTGAGAGTTAATCTTATAATAAGGGGGTCCTGGTGTCATTATACTATGATTAAGCTTTGAGTAGATTTGAATATAAAATCTTATTATAAAGATTAAATTCTCAGATATTTTTCTTGTAAGTGTATGGAAGTGATATCCGTGCTTTGCACACATGCCATGTAAGTTCAAATACTCTTAAGAAAATAAGAACAAAAAAATAGATTTGATTGATATAGCTTAAGGAAACTCTATAATAGCTAGCAAAATCAGGCATGCATGTGGGCACGTGTGCACGAAAAAAAGAAATACGCAAGGTTCAACAAATTCACACATGTGCGCACGTGCAAGAACACGCACTTCGACCAACTACACACTTCTGCAAAGTTAGGCTCTTAAATGTGTCACCTTCTGATCCTTTTGCTGATAATTCCTATGCTCCCGACTTCGATGTTCCCGTCCTTCCATGTGTTCTCTTTGCTTTTTTTCACTTCCTTTCACATTTGTGTGTTTTGTGCGTGTTTCCAAGAGTTGTAGAGTTTAAACTCTTCTGTGTGTGTGTGTGTAGTTTTAGCTTGATAACAAGAAATTTAAGTTGTATAGGAATCAAAAATGTTAAAGTTCAGGTGTGGACTACTCCCTCCATATTTGAATATATGATGTTTAAGGTTGTGCACACATATTAAGAGAAATTAAATACTTACTTATATCAAATACTTTTTGGTTTTACTTTTAGTTAGTTTAAAGATTTATTTGAATCCCAATAAAATTCAACCACTTATATTTTTTACATTTTATTTTAAAAGCAAAATGCATTAATGAAAAGTAGAACATCATACATTTGTATACAAGAAAAAAAAACTAAAACATCATATATTCAAATCCGGAGGGAGTATTTTTTTTTGCTCATTGGTTGGATCGATAAGATCCGATCATAATCAATCTTATGACTTGGAGAGACACGATTTAGTGAAATCAAACTCCGATGTAGAAAACAGTTAATTAGATATTTCATTGACTAAAGGCATTTTTCATGGGTAGGTGTTAAAAAGAAGATAATTCTGCGTTGTCTATAGAAATGTTCCTTTATAATGTATTTTTTAGAATACAATACAATCCAATATTCTATAAGTTTTAGGCATTAAAGTACTATTTTCACAAACTCCATAAGAAGAACTACATTACGATTTCTGGTAAATTAGATGTCTTTCCAAATTTTAATTTCATCATGGTATTTTATTTCATCATGATAATCTTATAGATCAGGTCACTTTTAATGGTTAAGCATTAAATACACAAACTCTAACCACCCGACGCTGACCCATTAGTTACCTCCAAGCACAAACTGGTGGACAAGTTCTTTACCAGTGGATGACTTACATTAAAGTTGCAATGGTCCATGCAAGAATGAGACATCTTCTTCATCCTGGGAGTCCACCATGAGGTCCATGACATATTTAGATTCTCTAAAGTTTTTTGGTTTCACTCCATGATGATCAACTTGTCATTACATTTCCTATCTGTTTGTTGATGTTATTGTCCGCGAATGTCAGCTTATCAAAACCAGAGAAAGGCTTTCTTGTTAGACAAGGAAGTTGACGACAGACCTGATTAGGGCATTTAAGCATAGCTCTGTGAGCCAATTTAGGCAAAGCAAACCTAGTGAGCCTAGAAATTGGTGGGCTTAATATATATGGGCCAAACTAAAAGGCTTATTTACTTGGTGACCAATGAGTTTAGCTGCGTTATACAAGTTTCCTATTGAACAACAACACACAATCATATTGTAGTATCAAATCATTGTACAATGGTGCTGTTGGATATACACAATGAATGTCACAAACTCATAGTTGAATCCAGAAGATATAAAACTGTAAAAGATGGAAATAAAGTGAGAGAGAGGGAATCAAGCGTTCAGATCTTTGGCAGGACCTTGGAGCAGGTTGTTCTGACTTGACCTAGAGGACCAGTCAAGACATGATAATTCGATAGCTTCATCATGGACATGGCAAAGTCACGTCGGAACAGCTGAGCATCAGAAGCGTATGCTCTCACCCACATCTCAGTCTCTTCTCTTCCCGTTAGTTGCTGATCAGCGTACATCAACCCTTTCTTCTGCATCAGTCTCCTGTAGTAGCGTGTTCCGAAATTCTCCTCGCCTCCTTCGTTGTTGTAGCTCAAGTCTACCACTCCATCGTTCCCTCCTGCTGAGCTCACGCCACCGTAATCTGATGCAGGCATGGACGGTCCTACGCCAGTGCCAGGGGATGGCGCCGAGGAAGAGTAGGGACACTTGGTTTTCAGTTCTTGCTGGAACCCTGTATCGAGCTCAGGGTCAGGCTTCCCGGTTCCTGAGAAGTTGTATAGCCTGTCCTCAAAGAATGTGCAGTGCGTAATGCCTATGCTATGTGCTCCTGCATCAGAAACGATCATGTCACAAAGAGGACTACACAATATAATACTACCAGATATAGCAAACGCAGAGAGAGAGAGAGAGATACCAAATAAGCTGACGGTTTCTCTCTCGTTGAATCCTCTAGTACCAAACCTTGCAAGAATCACCGAGATACTAGCTTGTGGCGAAGGAAGCTCACGTTCTGCGATCTCCTTAAAGGCAACCACGCTATCTCTCCTTCCAGTCTCCAGCGGATAAAACGGACCACCAGCCTTAAAAGAGTTTTCCAAAGACACGATTCAAGATTTACAGAGATATGAACACATGTATCAAATCAAGAAGAGAGTTTACCATAAGGACGGCTTCTCTAGCAGCTAAAACAAGTACGTCTGCGCAGGAAACAACACCAGGGCAGACCTTCTCCAGCTCAGACTTGATTGATTCAATCACATCGAAGCCTTTCAGAGACTGATTCGGAGACGCTTCTTTCTCGGAAGTAAGAGATTCATCTGCGTCTAGTAGCACCGAAGCATCACATCCCTAATATAACGAATACGATTCCCTTAGTTCCAACTTCAAAAAAACGCCAAATCGATTCGCTAACAATCTTCAATAGATCTAAGAGCAATAACGGCGAGAAATCAAAAGATTATAATCAATCGATCCGACCTCGATGAAGCAATCGTGGAAGAGGAGGCGGATTAGCGACGGAGCTACGCTGGGTTTAGCGGCGTATAGCTCTCTGATGCCTTTGGTGATGATTCGCTCGGCGGTGGGGCAAGAGTCTTGGTAGAAGTCGTAGTGGAGCGAGTAGGACGATTGATCGGAATCTTCCATGTACAAGGAGATGAGATTGTCGTTATCGTCGAAGGGAGATTTCTCGGGAGCCTTGACGCCGGTGCGGTTTCCCGGAGAGCGTTTCGTTAGACGGATGAAGCCGTGGTCGTATTCGAGGCCGTGGTACGCGACGTAGACGCTGAGAGCGATGACTAAGCAAGTGACGATAAACCTCATCATCTTCTCTCTCTCTCTCTCTCTCTCTGTATCTTCGTGTCTCGGGAAGTGAGTGTGGAGATGGTGAAGAATAAGAAGAAGAAGCGGGAAGTTGATACGATATGACGGATATGCCCTTGCTCGTGAAGTAGTTTGTTACTGATGATTTCAGTTAAGCTTCCGGGAGAGGCTTTGTTAGCGATCGCGAGGCGGTTACGATCCCGTGTTTTGGGTGTACGGTACACTAAATGTTAATGACAAGTTGCAACAGGAAATAAATAATATTTGGGCCCAGGAATGAGATGTGGGCTTTATAAGACAGTAAGATCCACTAGGAGTGTAGGATGCACGCAAGAGTCCATGAATCGAATTGGTACGCCGTGGACTCTATATTTGATTGAATGATTTTTTTTTTTTTTTTTGGTATCCTACATTCATTCATATCATGCAACACATCGATATATCCCCTATATATTAACTGAGAAGCATTTAAAAAATTAGAACCTTAATTTTGTATTAATTAAAAAAAATCTCAAATCCTAGGTGGCACTCTAAATGCTTTCTAAATTTCATTTCAAAGAATTCTAGAGCATCTAATATAAAGTATAGTTTAATCTAATGGTGTCACATTATTCCATAATTATATAACACTAAAGAACATTATATTAACCTAAAATATATGAAGTGTGTATTCTTTCCTTAAATAAAAGCTACGGAATTACCTAATATGATTTACATATATACGGGAATTAATGATTATGAATAATAAAGATTTGATAACAATTTTTGCATCTTTCTTCATTTTTGTTTAAATTTATATTATTAAAAAAACTTAAACAATCACATTAACCATATAATAAAAAAATTAGATTTTTTCTTATATGTTATATTTTGAATTTTTTAAAATGACTTTAAATTACAAAAATGAGGAAACCTTTATATGTTATATTTTTTTTAAACGACTTTAAAATACAAAAATGAGGACACCATATATGTTATATTTTTCTTATATGTTAGAATTTTCTTATATGTTATATTTTGAATTTTTTTAAAAAGACTTTAAATTACAAAAATGTAAATTTTCCTTAAGTATACGACTAAAAACATTAAAATGGCATGTATCAATTCGATGGTTGATTTGAAAGCTTTCAAAACCATATGGAAGATAAAAGTCAAAATAATTCAACTGTGAAAACAATATTGTTCACTTTGTTCAAGAATGTGTTCGCTGGAAAAAATAAGGTTTTTATGTCATATTTTGTTTAATGTCCACTAGAGAACATTATATTAACCTAAAATATAAGAAGTGTGTATTCTTTCCTTAAATAAAAGCTACAGAATTACCTAATATGATTTACATATATATGACAATTAATGATTATGAATAATAAAGATTTGATAACAATTTTTGCATCCTTCTTCATTTTTGTTTAATTTTATATTATTAAAAAAATAAACAATCACATTAACCATATAATAAAAAATTAGATTTTTTCTTATATGTTATATTTTAAATTTTTTAAATGACTTTAAATTACAAAAATGAGGAAACCTTATATGTTATTTTTTTTTAAAAACGACTTTAAAATACAAAAATGAGGACACCTTATATGTTAGATTTTTTCTTATATGTTATATTTTGAATTTTTTAAAACAACTTTAAATTACAAAAATGTAAGTTTTCCTTAAGTATACGACTAAAAACATTAAAATGACATGTATCATTTCGATGGTTGATTTGAAAGCTTTCAAAACCATATGTAAGTTAAAAATCAAAATAATTCAACTGTGAAAACAATACTATTCACTTTTTCAAAATTGTGTTCGAGGAAAAAATAAGGTTTTTATGTCATAATTTGTTTAATGTCCACTAGAGAACATTATATTAACCTAAAATATAAGAAGTGTGTATTCGTTCTCTAAATAAAAGCTACGAAATTACCTAATATGATTTACATATATATGGCAATTAACGATTAAGAATAATAAAGATTTGATAACAATTTTTGCATCCTCCTTCATTTTGTTTAATTTTATATTATTAAAAAAAATAAACAATCACATTAACCATATAATAAAAAATTAGATTTTTTCTTATATGTAATATTTTGAATTTTTTAAAATGACTTTAAATTACAAAAATGAGGAAACCTTATATGTTATTTTTTTTAAAAAACGACTTTAAAATACAAAAATGAGGACACCTTATATGTTAGATTTTTCTTATATGTTAGATTTTTTCTTATATGTTATATTTTGAATTTTTTAAAACGACTTTAAATTACAAAAATGTAAGTTTTCCTTAAGTAGACGACTAAAAACATTAAAATGACATGTATCAATTCGATGGTTGATTTGAAAGCTTTCAAAACCATATGGAAGATAAAAGTCAAAATAATTCAACTGTGAAAACAATACTGTTCACTTTTTTCAAGAATGTGTTCGATGAAAAAAATAAGGTTTTTATGTTATAATTTGTTTAATGTCTAATCCGATCAACCCATGATGTATTAATTATAGTTTTGTTCCATTATTTTTAATAAAAATTGATCCGATCCATCGGAAAAAAATTATATAATAACAACAAAAAATATTTTATATATATAAATAAAATGATCACATATATAAAAAAAACTATTGATAATATATATATAAATAAACTCACCCTGCGCAAGGCGCAGGTCTTATCCTAGTATACAATACTAAAAGGCAAATATACGCCATGGAAAAGGTGTCCACGTCCTCACAAAAAATCAGCCAATGAAGAGCATTTAATTTGACACGTCAGATAGGCCTCACAATTGTGGGTTTCAAACGTGGTAAACGCTGGTAAGTCTGGGTATGGATTTGATCGTTTTTTTAATTGGCCCAACTGGACCCAAAACACACAAAGAAACGCGTCGAAGGATGACGCTTCGCTTCACCTCTACCAGTTCGTCTTCTCCAATTGAAGAGCAAAGAAACCGAGTAGTAATGAGCCATTTCTACACAATCAATACTTTCGTTTCAATCAATCAATACGTTCTTAATGATTTCGTTCCATCTCTCTCTCTTTTTCTCCTTCTTTATATACTTAGATTCTTTCCTTCCTTCAAACCAAAATCCTAGAACCACTCAAACCTCAAGCCATGGCGATGAAACGAAATGGGAAGTCCCCTGTCTCCTCTGATTCTGATGAGAAAGTCATGTTCTTCAAGGATGTCTCTTTAGGTCCCCATGAATCTCAGTTGCGATTCCGACTCATCCACTTCTGGAAAGCTCGGGTTAAGAAGACACTTATTGGCCTGGATCATGGTATTGGTGTGATATGCATCTTTCTAAGTATTAACAAATGTTTATTTTTGTTTGTTACAATTCAAACCGTTTCATGAATAGAGGCGTGAGCAAGGTCATTTTGGCAAACTGTTTGCGTTGGTAATGTGGATCACATGGTTTTTGTTTTTTTTTTAACAACGAAACACATAGTTATCTATGTAGTTTTTAATCTACATTCTTTTAACTGTTGTTGCTTTCTTTCTCTTAATGAGTTGAAAACCCAATAGCTTCTGCAACTCTAGCTGGTGATTTTGGAATTGGGTCTGAACAACTTCTGCTGATGTGAAAAGATCACACCTTGCTTCTCTGCAGTAATATAGAAGGTAAGTTTTCTGGTCTCTTTGTTGGCTTTTCTGTATTTTATAATTTTAGTCAGTACTATTGTTTTTGTTGGTGGAAGATTGCATCTGGCGTTCAGTTATAATCAAAACAAATTTTATCTAAACAGGTTGTGACTGAAATTTTTTAAATAATGGTTCATTTGTTTCTCTTCCATGCAGAGTAATAAAGATCCCACGGAGTAGTCTTTGTTTACCACAAGTGAAAGAAAGAGCCTTTTGTTTTTGTTTACTGATGGGTGAGGAGTTAGCTGACACAATGAACCTAGATTTGAATTTTGGGCCCGGTCCTGAGTCAGATCTCCAGCCGTCCCTAAACGAAACTGTGAATCTGGTTGATTGGAGTAATGACCCATCCGAGAGATCCTCTGAAGCTGTGACGAGGATCAGAACTCGGCACAGGACGCGGTTCAGACAACTTAATCTCCCCATACCAGTTATATCTGAAACCCATATGTCTATTGAACTGAACCAGTTGATGTGAAGTCCTGTAACCGGAGCTGCTTTGCAGACTGGCGAGGGTAGTGAAAGAGGCAATGAGGATCTGAAAATGTGAGAGAATGGATATGGAGCCATTGGTGACAGTGTGTCAGAGAAGAAAACGGACGTGGAGAAAAGCAGTGGCAGCGATGGTAACTTCTTCGATTGTAATATATGTTTGGATTTGTCCAAAGAGCCGGTTCTCACCTGTTGTGGCCATCTTTGATAGTGTCTTCACTTGGTGTCTTTTAAATGACATTATTCAGGGGAAATGATGATGATTTGCTAAGATCAAAAACACTTATTGTCCTATCCTCTCAAGAAAGAGAAAGGGTTTATGATATGTATATATACCTATTCTTAAACAATAATATTGTTACAATTCAACAGCAATATAAAGTCAATGTTGATAATTTGATCAAAACCGTCATGTTTCACAATGATAATAGAAAAAGTAGCTAATTTCCTTTTATTTTCCTTTTAATCATTCTTGCGTATAATTGAGTTTTTCAAAGAACTCAGCTACGGCGATCCAAATCTTAGTCAATCTCCCGTAGTAGCCATCAAAGGCAAGATAGAAATAGCTTTGGGTTAGGTTGCAAAACTCAAAGAAAAAGAAACAAAGCTGGAGAAACCTAAAACGATTTCACTGGGGGATTGGAAGATCATATGTCCACGGATAACTGCTTAGACAATTACAAAAATATTTAGAGAAATACAAATCACATTACAGCCTCAGAAACTTTTTGATCGTTCCTGAAAACATGTACACCAACCGGTCTTGCCAAGTGCCATTGGGCTCCAAGAATTTCTGAGATGGACCTTCCAGAATAGTTCCAAGAACATCTAAACTGGTTCGGGTTAACTTTTTCTTTTGTCTCGAAGAGTTGTAACCGAAGTGATAAAAAAACTACATATATCGCTTTTGTTTTTAAGCAACACATATATCGCTTATTGTGTTGTATTTCATACGAAAAGATACAGGTGGGACGCTAAGGCACCCATCATCTTTCTTATCCTTTAATAACATGATAAGGGATACAGGATTACTGGAATTCCCAGCCAGAGGAAATAAAATGTCCTGGCAAGGGAGAAGGAACAGAGGTTTGGTTAAGTGTCGGTTGGACCGTGCGTTGGCTAATGAGGATTGGCACGCACTTCTTCCATGTTCTTATACAGAATATTTAGGAATGGTGAGTTCTGATCATAGACCAGTGGTGCCTTATTTGGATAATAAGATACAGAAGCGACGAGGATAATTCCGGTTTGATAAAAGGTGGATCGGACAGGATGGTCTGCTGGATTCGATTGAGAGGGGTTGGGGGACACCGGCAACAGAGAATACGGGGGTTTTCGTTTCAAAAATTATTAATTGCCGACACGAGATTTCCACTTGGCGTAAAAATAATCTACCATATGGGAAGGAAAAAATCAGTGAGCTGCAACAGGCGCTGGAAGAAGTTCAAAATGATAATAGTAGAACTCAAGAGGATATTTTGGATGTCTCGAGGAAATTGCAGGAAGCGTATAAAGACGAGGAAGAATATTGGCAACAGAAAAGCCGTAATATGTGGCATACATCAGGAGATTTAAATACGAAGTTTTATCATGCATTGACAAAACAACGTCGGGCTCGTAATAGAATCGTTGGCCTATATGATACGAATGGTGAATGGGTTGTTGAGGAACAAGGTGTAGAGAAGGTAGCAGTAGATTATTTTGACGATTTATTTCAGACTACCTCTCCTACAGAGTTTGAAGGTTTTTTGGAAGAGATTATACCTCTGATTACTCTTCAGATGAATCAGAGTTTGATTCGGCTAGCAACTGAAGAGGAACTACGTCAAGCTTTGTTCATGATGCATCCGGAAAAAGCTCCAGGACCGGATGGGATAACGGCTCTTTTCTTCCAGCACTCTTGGAATATTATAAAGAAGGATTTACTGGAAATGGTTAATGATTTTATGTCATCAGGGATTCTGGATGCAAGGTTAAATATGACGAATATTTGCTTAATTCCTAAAACGGAAAGGCCTACGCGAATGATTGAACTCAGACCGATCAGTTTATTTAATGTAGGATATAAGATTATATCGAAGGTCTTATGTCAGAGATTGAAGGTGTGTCTTCCTTCTCTGATCTCGGAAACACAGTCGGCCTTTGTACCGGGAAGGCTGATCTCAGATAACATACTTATAGCCCAGGAGATGTTTCATGGATTGCGGACTAATAAGGCGTGTAAGGATAAATTTATGGCCATAAAAACGGATATGAGTAAAGCTTATGATAGAGTTGAATGGATTTTTATTCAACAACTTCTCTCTAAAATGGGTTTTGATCAACATTGGATACGCCTGATGATGGAATGTATTTCCTCAGTACAATATAGAGTGTTATTAAATGGACAACCGAAAGGAAATATAATCCCACAACGGGGACTTCGGTAAGGGGATCCTCTTTCTCCTTATCTATTTATTATGTGTACGGAAGCGTTGGTAGCGAATATTAAAAAGGCGGAGAGGGAGAAACTTTTGACGGGTATAAAAGTCGCTAGGGCTTGCCCTTCGATATCCCATTTACTCTTTGCAGATGATAGTCTTTTCTTCTGTAAAGCAAAAAAGGAAGAATGCCAGACTATTCTCCAGATCCTTAAGGAATATGAAGTGGTATCAGGTTAGCAGATAAACTTTGAAAAATCATCGATTCAGTTTGGGCATAAGATTGAGGAAGATTTAAGGCAGGATTTACGGGACATCTTGGGAATACAAAATCTAGGTGGAATGGGATCATACCTGGGAATACCTGAGAGTTTGGAGGGCTCAAAGGTACAAGTTTTTGGTTTTGTTCAAGAGAGATTAAATAATAGGGTCAATGGATGGACTTTCAAGTTTTTCACTAAATGAGGTAAAGAGGTGATTATAAAATCCGTGGTAACAGCTCTACCAAATCATGTAATGGGATGTTATCGTATTCCGAAAACAGTGATGAAAAAACTGACCAGTGCAGTGGCACGGTTTTGGTGGAGTCCAGGAGGTAATACTAGAGGGATGCATTGGAAATCTTGGGATAAAGTTTGCGTGCCTAAGGCTGATGGAGGTTTGGGTTTTAAAGATCTCACAGATTTTAATACGGCCATGCTAGGGAAACAATTTTGGAGGTTAATTGAGAAACCAAACACTTTATTTGCAAGAGTGTTCAAAGGAAGGTATTTCAGGAATGCTTCACCCCTGGAACCAATTAGATCTTACTCGTCATCTTATGGCTGGCGTAGTATTGTCTCAGCTAGATCTCTGGTTAGCAAATGACTAATCAAAAGGGTGGGATCAGGATCATCTATTTCAGTATGGAATGATCCTTGGCTTCCATCCACTCGCCCGAGACCAGCAAACAAAAATCAACACAACCTTTTCCCGGATCTCACGGTGGATTCTCTTATTGATGAAACATCAAGAACATGGAATTCACAGGTTATCAGGACTTTAGTGGACCCGAATGATGCGCAGATAATTGAGGGTATACCGTTAAGCCGGTTTCGGACAGCGGATCGGGATGGCTGGCATTTTACAATGAATGGGAGATATACAGTTAAATCAGGATATGAGGTGGAACGAGTGTATCCAGACAAAGTTAGGCCACCACCAGAGTATGGCCCATCAGTTTCTTTATTGAAAGCACAATGTTGGAAAGTGCGCTGTCCACCAAAGTTATAATATTTTCTTTGGCAATTGGTTACAGGTTGCATAGCGGTAAAGAAAAATCTAAGGTCTCGAGGTATTCAAGGGGATACGATCTGTGTACGATGTGGAGCACCTGAGGAGTCCATCAATCATGTTTTTTTTTAATGCCCTCCGGCAATCCAGGTTTGGGCATTGTCACGGATTCCGTCAAACCCAGATTTTTTTCCCCTGCAATCACTATTTGCAAATATGGATCATTTATTTTGGAGGGTGTCCCCACCAATGGACGATAATCATTTTGCATGGATCCTATGGTATATATGGAAAGGAAGGAACAATAAGGTCTTTAGCAATTTGGATATTGATCCCCGCGATACCCTCAAGTTGGCGGAAACAGAATCGGCCCTCTGGGCTGAGGCGCAAATTAAAAATGAACAGGGATCTGATCAGACCCGATTGGTAGTGAATGCGACATTGCCCACTATCTCCGGTAGATGGTGTTTCACGGATGGTTCATGGAAGGAAAATAATCGGTTTTCGGGACAAGGATGGTGTAGTACTCTAGAAGGTTTTGACAGTTTGATGGGAGCAAGGAATACTAGAGCGGGTCAATCCCCACTGCACTCGGAGATAGAGGCGCTCATATGGGCAATGAAATGTATGAGGAACTTAAGACAATATAATGTTACTTTTGCGACGGATTGTTCTCAGTTGGTGAAGATGGTTTCTGAACCCGAAGAATGGCCCGCATTTGCAAGTTATTTGGAAGATATCAAGATCGTGCAAAGAAGTTTCCACAGCTCAGAGCTCATCCATATACGAAGGACGCTAAACACAAGGGCGGATAGTCTAGCACGCAGTGCAAGAAAACAACCCTCGTTTGTAGTCCACATGGATGCGGAGCTACCAGTTTGGTTCACAGAGTCTATATGAGTCTGTTTGTTTGCTGAAAAAAAAAAAAAAAAGATTAGCAGAGTCTATCCTGCGGCCACTTCCTCATTTTTAGTTATCTTGATTTTCTTTATGATAAAACCATAGTTAGCTCTTTTATGTTTCTTTTAGTTTACTTAATACTAGGATAATACCCGCGCCTTGCGCGGAATTAAGTTATTATTTTTATTATATTTTGGAGAATGAAACAATAGTTTGGCTTCATTTGGATGAAGGGTGTTCAATCCAGATATCGGGTTGGTTTCGATTCGGTTCGGTTTTTTTCGGTATTTTGGTTAGTAAAATATAACTACTATTCTAAATCCATATTTACTTTGACTTTAGTCTTTCACATACTTTTGAAAGATTTCAACTGGACAACTAAATTGATCAGCCAATCTTGTTGCTTTAAATCATTAGTATATATATTCTTTAGTTTGAATATTTATTAAATAAAAATTCATATGCGTTATATTTTATGATCATTTATAACCTATTATAACAAAAAAAATAATCTATTGATCACAAAATTTTGAGAGTGAGAATCTTCAAATTTCTAATAATATATAGACGTTTTGAAAAATTCAAAATATAACATATAAGAAAAAATATAAATGTTTTTATTATATATTTAATGTGATTTTTTTAATATCTTTTAATAATATAAAATTAAAAAAAAACTATGATACCAAAATTTTTATCAAATATTTATTATTCATAATAATTAATTTTCATATATACGTTAATCATATTAGGTAATTTCGTAGCTTCTAATTAAGGAAAGTACAAAAATAATATTTGGTAGATTATTTATCTATTCGAATATTCGATAGTTAGTTTAATAAAAAATATAATGTAAGTTAAGATGGACCAACCTATTTTTTTAAGAATAGTATATTTTATATAGTCATTTATTAAATGAGAATTTATAATCATACACTTCTATGATCATTCATATCGTTTTATAACTGAATATTTAAATCATCGATAACAAAATTTTCAATGTGAAATCTTTAATAAGTTTATAATTTATAAATTTTTTTGAAAATTCATTGAAAGTTTTAATATTAAAATATTTATGTAATCTTATGGTATATAGTTTAATCTATATATATATATATATGTTTTATTATTAAATGATATTTTTTACTCATATGGTTTTAAAATCATGTGTATCTTCTTATAATATTAAATAAAAGTTCATATTAATACAATTTTATGATCATTTGTAACTTATTATGACAAAAAAAAATAATCTATTGATCACAAAATTTTAAGAGTGGTGATCTTCAAATTTCTAATAATTTATAGACGTTTTGAAAAATTCAAAATATAACATATAAAAAATTATAAATGTTTTTTATTATATATTTAATGTGATTTTTAATATCTTTTAATAATATAAAATTTTTAAAAAGAACTAAGATACAAAAATTGTTATCAAATATTTATTATTCATAATAATTAATTTTCACATATATGTTAATCATATTAGGTAATTTCGTAGCTTTTATTTAAGGAAAGTGCAAAACATTTTTTGGTACGTTATTTATCAATTCGATAGTTAGTTTAATAAAAAGTGTAATATAAGTTAATATGGACCAACCTATTTTTCTAAGAATGGTATATTTTATATAGTTATTTATTAAATAAGAATTTATAATCATACGGTTCTATGATCATTCATATCATTTTATAACAAAATATTTAAATCATCGATAACAAAATTTTCAATCTGAAATCTTTAATAAGTTTATAATTTATAAATGTTCTTGAAAATTCATTGAAACTTTTAATATTAAAATATTTATGTAATCATATGGTATATAGTGTTTAATCTATATATATATATATTTATTTTATTATTAAATGATATTTTTTACTCATATGTTTTTAAAATCATGTGTATCTTCTTATAAGAAAAATGTTAAACCATTGATCATTAATTTTTAACATAATAATTTTAATAGTTTTAGTCATTTATTGTCGTTTTTAAAAATTCAAAATATAACATATACGAAAAAATCTAAATTTTACTTTTATAGCTAATTTGATTGTTTAATTTATTTTAATAATATAAAATTAAACAAAAAATGACGGAGGAGATATAAATTGTTATCAAATCTTTATTATTAAAATCATTAATTGTCATATATATATTAGTCATTTATGGTAATTCCGTAGGTTTGATTTAAGGAAAGAAAATAACATATCATATCATTATATCATATAGTTTGACCAATTTATGTATCTAACAACATATAAAAATCGAATGTGGACCTACTTATTTTTCAATTGAATGTAATTGACTACCTAATTGAGTGCCACCTATGCATTGGGGCCTATTTTAATTAATACAAAATTGAGGTTACATCTTTTCAAATGCTCCTCAATTAATATATAGGGGATTTGGTTTGATTGAAATTTTTTTGATTGACACAGACTAAAGAAAGACAGTTAATTAAAATAGAAGCATTATCTAAACGAAGCAGAAATGACAAAGCCAAATTTTAATTTATTTATTTCACAATTATCATTCCTCTTCTTGAAAATATCTAAAATAATATACCTCAAAAATCACATGTGTTGTAATATCACTTCTTATCGTATCTAAATTAATCTTAACTTACGTGAACATCAACTTCAACCCATCAAACTATATTAAACAAAAATCATTATATTAAAACAAACATGACAACGCGTACACATATCATAAGACTAGGATAAGCCAAAAGGCATTAAACAAACCATATCACATACCGAGTGTCGTTATCAATCAGAGTAAAATGGTGGGAAATATGGCGAAAATGAGAGGGATAGAAAAATAATAAAGTTAGAGTAAATTTTTTCATCTTATTAATAGTTGAGGTAAGATTTATTATATTTTTACTATTTTTTCTCACTTTTAGAATAAATGAAAAAAAATCATATTCCACTTGATTGGATGAAAGTAGAATAAATTGGCTGAAATAATTTTTCATCCACTTTAATTTACTTGAACTCTACCATATAGTCATACCCAAGGTTAAACGATGTACACCGACTAAAAGAAAGACAACATAAAAATGAAAAGAATTTTTTAAAAAGGAAAAATGAAAATTAACTTACATCAAAGAATATTAGTGTTGGGAACGAGAAGCATAAAAGCCCTTCTCCAAAAAAAAAGAAAAAAGAATGAGAAGCAAATATTATCTCTACACCTTCAGGCCGGCTGAGTAGGAAGACAAATGGTATGACAGTCCTAGATCCAAGCTTTTGTCCCCCATATATTATATATCTATATTTTTAGATAAAAGTTTAGAAAATATAACAAAGTAAATTGAAAAGGGCCCAAAAATATTTTTTATGTATATAGTTTTATTTTCATCAGAAAATATACACAGTATTACTGATGAAAATTTTAAAACATTTTAAACATTAAATAAATATAAATATTAAAGGTACAAAAAAGATTTTCGTCCTATGATCCGTAACAGTGTTAAATCGACCATGTATACTTTATGTAGTAGCAATAGAAGATCAAAGTGAAAACCCAAAATTTGAGAAAAAGCTCAGTGATATAGATTAATATATACATCCAAAAATGCAAAAAGTTACCATCAACATGATATAGAACAAAAAAGAAGCGGTTTTTTAAAAACACCAGATGCTACAAATTAACAAAATATAGCAATGAACATTTGCAAAGCATTCATATCAAATTAATGTGAGAAACATAGAATGAGAAAAACAACAGATTAACTCATAAAAATTCAAATTTTCTTATTTTTATCAAACAAATATATTTATAAAATAATTTAAAATATATATTATTATGTCTATAAATGGTTAACAAGAAAATTACACTACCAAGGATAAGCAATAGATAGCAAACTGCATAATTACATTGTAACTAACACAAAGAAATTGAGAAAGATAAATTTACTGAGATGACAAAAAAATATATAAATTTATGAAATCTCACAATCCATGGTACATGTGAACCATAGGAATTAAGGCTAATGATGCATTCATATGTCAAAGTTACGCGAACAACGATACTCTCAATCAAGGAATGTTCCTAAGACGCCTCCCTATATTTTTGGGTGAAAATTACAATCAATTGCTACATTTCCCACTATAAGTGCATACCTACCAAATAACTTCTCAAATTTATTTTTAAGGGAAAAACATAAACTGAAATAAAATTATTTTTAAAACAAATAAGGTAAATACGCATTATACAAAGAATCTATCTCCAAAATCAATAAACCGAAATCAAAGTAGCAGTAAGCTTACTTATACTAAAATACAATTATACCGACAAAAATAGTCACCTAGAATGAAGTTTTCATATTAAGAAGTCATCGCATGTCAATATTTATACCTCTCTCCCCTGTATGGGATTAAGAAGCGGTTAATTTCAAACAGTTAATGAACATCAAAGAAAGAAAGTTTTGAAGTTGAATTATTCACACGGCTAATCTCATTTAAGTGTGTATAGGATATTAAAATAACGAACAGTCATATTGTCAACAAAAATTAATATAAAAACATATAAAGGTTCATAAAAGAAAAATCTCAAGTTATTACCATATACAATATTTTTAAAGTTAGATTCACCCCAACAGCAACAGCAACAACAAAAATTAATTCTGCATTGGGATGTTAGAAGTTTGAGAGGAAAAACAGTAGATAAATTAAAATTCAAATAATAAATACCCACATATATTTAAAAAAAAACAAATAGCTCCAAACAATCATTTTTTTTCTTTATTATGTTATTCATACTGAGTTTTTGGATTACTAATATGTAACACTATTAAAGAAAAAGGATGTGTGTACATATTATCTAAAAATCCTTATTTTACAACTTAAAAATAATGATAGAAATAAAAATTCACAATGGATTGAAAAACTAAGAAATAAAAACAACCTCATAAATATAGAAGATATCAAAACAAGACAAATAAACGTTAATATAAAATTTTAAAATATTTATAGCACATAATCCGAGCGTAGCGCGGAAAAAGGATCTAGTCATTTTTAAAAATATGTACACTAAGAAGAAAGTAGGATCATAAGAATTAAATAAAATATAGAGAAATTATGCCTCATATACCTAGAAAAACTCATAATTAGATAAATATCCTAAACACTATTGATATTTGTAAACCCCAATTTTGTCCGAGCCCTTGCCCTTCCCCATGTCTCTCTGCCCCTGCCTTGCCAGCTTCTGTCCTGCCAGCCCCTGCCCATACTTCTTCCTCTCCTTTTCGTATCTCCCTAAATTTTTTTGCCAGATAATAATTTTTTTCTCTTTTTCATCTTCTCTAATCCATTATCACACCTTTTTTTTACAAATAAATTTTTCTCTTTCTGTATCCACAGTTGTGGATCCAATAAAATTATCTACTCGATGAGTTCATCTAGAAATGGTAGGATCCTAACACAAACCCAAAATTGATTGAATCAAATCTCTCACCATCAACCGAGGAGATTGAATTTCTGCAGAACTTGATGTTTGGAAATCTTATATCTTTATCACCTCATGAGTTCGTCTACCACAATCTCTTCGTCGGTTCACTCGGTCTCAACCACCACTGTACGTATTGGATAGATCTCGTCGATTCAGATGCTGGTGTATGTATGGGCTGTACAGTCAGAAAGATAGGGTCTCCCCGACATTGATAAAAAGAACACGAAGCTAACACTTCAGTAGCGAGTATTGTGAGCAGGTAAATCTTCGCTTAGCTGTTACAATACATGTTAAAGATTTTTTAAATGTTTTATAAGATGTTAATAAATAGCTGACATTGGCTTATACATAGTTTGTTAAATGGTACGAAATTGGTTACCAGTCTAACAAGTCATATAACATTGTACGTCACAACTTAGCAGTTACATTTTATACAATATGTTGTCATTAACAGGTACATGTTTGGTTAATTGTTATAAAACATGTTATCGCTTTTTAAATTGGTTGGCAAGATGTTAAAAATAACTATTGTTACCTGTTATATATTTTCTTAAATGGTAAAAAATAGATTATCGTGTTAACTTAATCATTATCCATTCAACTAATATATTCTTAACGGTTAACAATTATTGTATATAAATCAAAAAAATATTGTATTGTTACTAATACTTTATTGTGTTTCTTTTCTCTTTATGTACTGTGTTTTCTTTTTCTTCTGAAATAGTTGCACACGGTTGAGTCCGTAAAATCCTAGAACTAATCGTAATCTTTTTGGAAGATTTGGAGATTTAAGAAGATGAGGAGGTTATCGTATGATTGGCGTTGGAAACATAGTAGATCATGATTTGGAGATTTAAGAAGAAGATTGATTGATTTGAAATGAAGCTTTAATCTTAACAAAGGTTTAGATAATTGGGAGAGAAATAGATAGATGAAAGAGGTATGAGTTCGGGAAAGAAAGAGAAACAAGATGAAACTTTAGGGCAGAGGTAAAATGGGAAAGGAGGACACAATTATCTACAGTGAACATGAGTTTTTCATTGTTTCGGGTAGTTACTTAATTTTTCAGCGATTTGAGTATATTCACCCAATTGTCTCAAAAATATATTATTATTTAGCAACTTTTTAAAAATCTGAAAGGTTTTTAAATAGGTGTCATTTCAATAAACTATTAGATTGATTCGTGTAATTGTTATTGCCAATCTTGATTTTGATATTATAAAAAAAAATATTTAGCTTTGAAAGGAAAAAAAACATATAGGAGAGAGTACAGAATGAGAAACAGTCGTTGTCTGTGGCTTTTGTGTAAAATTATGAGTCAATAACAAATTATAGAACTCACAGGAATATATGATTTATATGATAACCAATTTTATATAATTTTAATTGCTATTTACATTTTAAAATAATCAAACTGTAGGACATGATAAAAAAAGACTATGACGTGTTCTACTATATATGTAATAATACATATAAATTGTAAAATAAAGATTTTAAAATAACATTTGAATTCAAAAGAAAATAACCATTTTATGTAGCTGTTAGTGTTACATCAAAAGAAAATGTCAACTATTAAAAGAAATATCATATACCATGAACCTGTTGACAAAATTATAAGAGTATACTACGAGCCTAAGTCAACTGAGATAGATATGATTTAAGAAGTGGCGAGCATCCAAAGTCAAATTCTACTTTAATAGCTAGCCTAGCAATGTCAAATTTACAACTTTTTATGATAACGACAGTTGTGCAACTTATACATAACTCTACTTGGGTTGAGATATATGTGTTCTCAATGGAGTAGACAACCTATTATAATATATTTTTACCAAAAAAAAAACCTATTATAATATAGTTAACCTCTCTTTTAAATAGTTCAATCGTTTTATAATGTTTTTTTTTTGAAAAAAAATTATAATGTTTTCTTACAACCATAAACTTCAAATTGTTTTGTTTTTGAGAACTTAAGTTTTGTTAACGTTTATTCTTTAACAAATCTAATTCTACGAATATATTTGAAATATCTATATGTCTGTGATTCTGTGAATAAGTTACAAAATATATAAGTAACTGATAAGAAACTGACAGAAGTTTGATGATATAAATTAATTAAGGATTCGTAAGTATTTTCCAAAACTGGAAGAAATCTATATTGAGATATAAACAACAACATTTATACCACTAAGTTAAATGATATTTTGTTTATTGATGGCCGAACTTAATATATATTTATGAAGGTCGGAAGTCCTTGATTCTTCGGCTTCCTCTGAGGGTCGGACCTACAAGTGTATTATGAGTTTCATTTTTAAATGAGATTCATCACGTTATATGAAAAAAACTCAAGTTTGCAACAATTGTAGTTTTCTCATATTGTAAATTGTTGTCGTTTAACATGAGTTTGAGTTCTTTTCATCATTGTCTCAAACAAGCCTGAGTTACAGAGTTGTACCGTGTGTCTGTTCGTAATTTATTTTTTCACCGGTGAATTCTTCATGTCCCCATCTTAAACCGCTTGATCATAAATGTTCCTGATTTGTAGCCCCTCTGTAAACCATATATATATAATTCTCATCTTTGATGAATTTTATCTGCATCTGCACAAAACTCATTGATTCCTCTTAACTTTAGTCATCTTCTAGAAAATGTTTATCTCTGCCTCTCCAGTTCCTCAAACCGGCGTCCCGACGTCCGTCACTCAACCTTCGAGTCTCTCCGTCTCGGTCGTAGTAGTCAGAGCATAGCCTCTGGCTTCCTCCGCTTCTGGGATTCCCTTAACTTCAAGAAAGACAGGGAGTTTGTGGGAATTACGGTTTTCTTCCTTGATGAAAAGGTAAGTTAAATCTTCGATCTATTACACTTATTTAACATAGTTGTTTTAATTGATTTCATGATTCTTTGTTGAATAATATTATTTGTAGATTTCGTGATTCATGGGTTTACTTCCGTCGGACGTGCTAATCATTACATGCCATCTTTGAAAGTAGATTCTATTGTGAGAGTCGATCGTTTTGAGGTTGTTAGGTGCTCAAGCATGTACAAGATAACTGATCATCCATTCCTCATTTGTTTCATCTCACTAACCATTATTGATGAAGTCATCACGGATGCTCCTGAGATCAATCTCCAGTCAAGATTAGACTGTTCGACACTCTTCAAGTGATTGCGAACACAAACCTAGAACTCCCAGGTATATTATCATATTGTATATGGGTTTATATTATGCTTCGGTATTATAACTGATATTTAAACTCGCAGATGTGGTTGGGAAAATCCGTTATGTCCAGGGCTCTGACCTCACCAAAGAAACAATCCGAGTCGTTATATGTCTGCTCATTGATCTGTAAGAAACATCAACACATAATTCTCTTTATATTACTGTTTATATTGTTCTAACATCAATAATCAAAAATATTTCCTACCCAATATTTGTGGTCATCTATTTATCTCTTACTTATCAATTTAATTTTACACAAATCTTTATTTTACAGTTTTAAAAGAAACCAAAATAACTCAAACAATCAAAATACCAAAAACTAGAATCCCAAAAAAGACGAATCAATGATCACTTCTCTTTTTGTCCAATCTTACAAATAAACTTCAAAACAAATATATCAAACCAATCAACTCAACTAAAACTCAACGACACATACATTGAGTCAGCTAAACAAATACAAAGTACACAACCAGCTATTTAACAATTTACAAACTTACTTTCGCAGATGTTTACGAAGAAGAATATGACGTCAACCAATATCAGTGAAATTACTTTTTTTAAAAAGCAGAGTAAGTTACAAACGCTGATAAATACAACTACCAATGATTTTTGTTTACATATTACCCGCCAAATAAAAGTGAAACAAACACGACCACACCAGGAGATACAAGAGACAATCCCAACAAACACAAAGGCGGCAACAACATCTTCACCTGCTCACTTCTCTTGTCTTATGAAAATAGCTTACATGATCAATGTCAACATGCCAATGCTATTGTCTTCTTATGAGAAATATATATATTCGTTTAAAACCCATTAAGACCCAAATACTAATTGTCACTCATTTTATAGTTATTTTTACAAGTTTTCATGTATTTGTTTTAAAGGCCCGGTAAAAACAACAAGTTTAAAAATAAATAAAAACATATAATCAACATAATAAGAATAAAAAAATTATTACTTAATACACACAACTTACACAACTAAACTGGAGAAAAAATATCCAGAAACAAAAGGTACTCTCAACAACCTTAATATAATTTATGTAATCTCAACAATACAAGTAACAAATTAAAAAAACGAACAAACAATAAGTCTCAGTGACACAGCAAGCAACACCACAAATTATATCAATCACATTCCTAACACAGTTTAGTCATTTATGAGTGGAGAACAGTGCATACACAGTTCATCATCACAACTCTAACCCTATAACAATAAAAAAAACTTAAAAATAATGATCAATCATAAACACAAAATTCACGGCTACAATAACGCTATATTGAGATGAAACAAGAATTATGTTCCACAACTTCGCGCTTGCACGCGGACAATGCCCCTAGTAGTTATAATAGTTGGCAAAAATAAAACAGTTGTAATCTTTCTAAAGAATATGAATTAAGTAGAGTTTTTTTTTGTCATCGAATTAAGCATATTTTAAAATCAAGTATCAGATATTGATTGCCTGAATAAGATTGATTGCTGATAATATTATAGAGTGGAAAAGGGATATGCTGTTCTTAGGGAATATCTGATTTTTTAAAAAAGGTTTAAGGAATAGTTGTTAATTTTATATATATGATACGAGGGTTTAAACACATCTATTGCATGGGAAAACTATATTTAATTAAAAAACCAGAATGTAGAAATGCGTAGAACCAGTATTCAAATATTCCATTGTAAGAAGTCTTAAACGATACACGAACTATGAATTGGTCTTCTTCATGAATACGTGTGAGAATGAAACATGTTGCGGCCGAAGTTCTTAACACAACACAATACCATATATTTGGCTGTAAAATATTTATATACTATAACATTCGACTGCTTAGTCATGTCCATAGCTGCTAATTCGTCATGTCCTTGTTGCAACGATCTTATGAGCATCTGGCTTTCACACAACTAATTTTGTAAAGTAGGTTTTAATTCATTTTCTTAAAAATAAGTACGTGAAGTTCATTACTAAGCAATATACAAAATCCGATACAAATATTTTGCATCTCAATCTTCTAGAACTAGACATGGGCGTTTGGAGGCTCCGTCGGTTTTGGTTCGGTTGATTTGGATTTTTAAATTTTCGGTGTTATGTTCATAAGTCCCGTTCAGATTTTACTAATTATCAGATTGGGTTCGGTTCATTCGGGATTCAGTTCGGGTCGGACTGTAATCAATGTTTGAAATCGTCAAAAAATATATATATTTAAACTTCCAATATGGACAAAATAATTTCTAAAATATAAAAATTTATTCACAAATCTAATTAGAAATTAATTAAACTATTTAAATTAATTAAAAGTATTCAAAATAATAAATAAAACAAACTACAAAATATTTTAAATATTCTAAAATATTTAAATTACCTTAACATATATAAAAACATTAACATATTTAACTAATTTTGGATATCTTCAGATCATAGTTTAGATTTTGGTTCGGTTCTAATTATAACCAAACCTCAAAATATCGTTAGATATTTTTGTATAACAGTTCGGATCCAGTTTCGGTTTTTCGGTTGGAGTTTAGGTAAGTAGTTCGGATTGGGGCAAAAAAAGCCTAGGCCTAACTAGAACTAACAAAGTGGTGACAAACGATCAAAAATAAATATTTTAAGAAATCAAATGATAGTTTTTTTTTTTGAATTTATCAAATGATAGGTTTTTCATGGCTTAAGCATCTTCCGTTATATTTTTCTCTCGGGTGAATTTAACGTCAGATGATAAAAATAGATAAAAAGAAAACTGCCTCAATATTAAATCTTACACATCTCCAGCATGAAGTATGAGAAATGTCTATTTCTAGTTGCATTTGTTTTCAAGTATACAAAATATTCAGTTCAAAAAAAAAAAGGTATACAAAATATTTAGTTACTTTCTTGTTGAAGAAAAACAATTTTGTAGAGTTAATAGAACATAGTTAAATAATACAGATTCCCAAAAAAGTTAAATAATACCTAACTTCGGTTTCTTTTTATTATCACTCCAATTGTTTTTTCTACTTTTTCTAAAACAAAATTTAGTTTATGGTTCTATTTGTTAGTATTTTATATAATTATTATACAGTTACTATCAATGAGACAACACCGTTGAATAAATGGTGTTCGTACGTTGAATCATATGCTTAAATTATAGGGTAAAATTATAACGAGGACAACCAGATTGAATTGATTATGGTATAGAGTCAGCTACCAAGAACATCAACATCTAAAATTTTAAAAGAATGGCTCAAATGTTTATTGAAAAATGGAATATAAAATTAGAATGTAATATACAAAAATCGAATGTGACTCTCCATTTCTCTCACATTGAACATCGGCGTATATTAAAATACTCCGACTAAAATCAAAAGATCCGTGTATCATCTCGGTAAGTTAAGGCCAATGTCCATTCCGTTGAAAGCAATCGGCGCATACATCCATTGATCATCAGAGCTTAATAACTGCGTAATTACAAAATATTTTTTAAAATTAGATCATTTTCATGTAACACATGAATCTACACGTAAAACGTTAAAATCAAAACCCTTCCGTACCTTAATTTGAAGCTGCAGAAACTTGACGTAATGAACTGCTTCTTCAAGCATTGTACTGATATCAACCTGATACATATTTAAGAAATTATAGATGCTTAGAGTTTTATTGACGTTTGTTCTGAAACAGAGGCATGCAAAGATTCATATATATCATCTGCATGTGTTAATCGTTTGCATGATTTCTTTTTACCTTTGTTCCATTAGGGACGAGGTTTTGCAAAATCCTTAGTCTCTCGTTAATCCTTTCTCTTCTTTTCTGCACGACCAAAGAAAGATTATGGTTTAGTCACGTTTTTGTATTCCCCCAAATAAAAAGAAAATATAATTAAAAACCCTAAACCTTTTGACTTTTATCAAAATAAAAAATATTTACCCTTGCGTAGAGGCTTTGAGGGTCGGTGGCAGCACCACGACTGGCCCTGGTCTTGCCGTTGAGGTTGAGGGCCTTGGAGGCATCTTCGTCCTCTTCTCCTCCTACGTCCTGAGAAGGGCACTGTGATTCTTCCTCGGAACAGAATGTGGTGCTCGAGTTCTGTCTACTCATCATAGCCCCACTCTTTCTTCTTTTCACCTTCTCTCCTTCTTCCTCTTCTCCTCTATTGTTGTTATCACAAGTCATCTCTATGCCTTTTTGGCCCCTCTTACCCACTTTTGATCTCTTGTTTTTCTGAAGCCATCACAAACCGTTTATACAGTATTAGTCGATAAACCATGTCACTATCATATATATAATTTCGTGGGAAATTATAGATTTCCTTTGGTGTACTTTTTTTTATGTAAACGGCAACAGTTTGATGCAATCAGATTCCATTAACTTTAACCCTCTAGATTTACAACTAGTTAGGAGCCTTAAACCAGTAGAACTTACATCAGTAGATGTCGCACGTGATCTCTTCTTAGAACCGGTGAGAGATCTATGATGGTCAGTAGTAGTCTCGGATTGCAACATACTCTCCCCGTCATCGTGATTCTCCACGACAGTTTCCAATGGTAAAAGAGTCTTTCCAGATGAGTATTTCTCAACGTCACACTCACTTGTCTCCTCACCAACAAGATATGAGTTGGTGTTGATGGTCACATCTTCCATCCTAAAGCCCATTGACCCATGGTTATTTTCTTCAACCGCGGGTGGTACTACTGCGTAGTATCCTCTGTTCCCAACGCTGTAGCTGCTGCTCTCCCCAGAGAAACCGAAGCTACTGGCTTCAGGCATGACGGTAAGGTGATTGTGATTGGAACCAAGGCTCCAATATAAGCCCTGTTGGTCTCCGCCGGCTGTGCCTGAGGATGAGCCAGTGCCAGGATGATCGTAGGAAGCAAGGAGCTGGTTCATGAAATCGGTTTCTTCGGTTGCATAGGTGTACATTCCTCCGAGGTTGTTGCTCCATTCTCCCATAGCTTCCATTTTATTTTTGTTATTAACTTAAACGTCTTAAATGAGATTAATCTTAATCAAGAAGATTAGTTAGTTTTGTTTGTTGGAAGTCTTGTGAGAAGTGAGGGAATTGGGGAGATGAATTCGGATGTTTATATAGAACATGATAGATAGTGGATAAAATGTCAACACTTATGTCACAAATTACAATCATCTCTCTAAATTAATTTATAAATAACCAAGTCCGGGGATATCCTTAGATATCGACAGCTAAATGGTGGGCTCTATACTACTTGGTCTTCAAAACATTTTTTTTCGTCGTTTCTCGTTTATGACTTAATGCATTTCCGGTTATCTTATTGCTTAGTTTAATACATTAATACATTATTACATATTTGTTAATTAAACACATAAATATTAAGTAAAACAAAAAGAATATCGTCGGATGATATACCTGAATTACGATTTATGACCAATGATTAATAATGCAGAAAGCATGAGTTTGGCTGTATTCACAGTACACATGATGTGTTTTTAATAGAATTTTGGATAACAAACTGGGGAAGCTCACTAGATTCTTCGACTACAAAGTAGGTTATATCTTATTTAGGATTAGGTTTACGTTTTACAAAAGCTTTCAACTACTCCATTGAGTTCAATCTTTAAAAGATAACTTTCAAATAATTTCGTTAATAGTAGTTTAATCTGCCGTGATATAGCAAAGGCATGTTTTAGTTTAATAGGTACAATATTTTTTTCTATAATATTCTACATATCTTCAGAATATTCCTATCATTTAATAAAATGTGTGTATTTTATTTTAAAGTAGTATTAATCAATTTCATACTTTACATAACTAATTAACAAATAATCTAAATGGGTCTATGGGAGGATAACTATATGTTCTTCCCGTTCATCAATTGAAAAAAGATGCATCTAGTTGCCTAGAAGTCTTATGCAATATATAGAGTTACATTATCATATATTTGATGCATATTAAAAGGGGTAGAATCAAAATTAGGAAACGCATCCCCCAAAAGGGATATAGGTAGGAAAAACTGACAGTTTGACGAATAAAAGACATTAAAGATCAGTGTACCTGTGCTTAATATAATTCAATACACAGAACGATATAGTTTTCACTCCCAAACTTATCTATTTTATTCTGGATATTCAGTAGAATAAAAGCTGTGCACAGCTTGAAAGACCCAATTTGTAATCAAATCTGATTAAAATAAAATTATATTGCTTGAACTATTTACAAATTTTACGATATTTTAATGGGAAAATACCAATGCTTGCACGCACGACCAAACAGTATCGCAAATCAGACGAGTATTATTATGATTTATAAATTAATCTTTTATATTCTTTGTTGGGTAGATAGCTGGCAATTTGATGCCTCTTTGAGATTTTTTAAAAGCGCCAAACGAACACTTTTTATTCTTCATAATATTGTCGTTTCAGTTAGCATGGACGATATTTGTAATATTATACCTAGTTTTTTTTTGTATCTAGTACTATTATTTTATAGATATTATTCTAGAAACCGATACAGGAATGAAAATATAAACTCGATCCTCAAAGTTTCGTCTTTTCCAATACTCAAGAAGTTTTAGTGATTATTTTACAGAGTTAATTATCGGATTGAATCGGGCATTTCTCTATTAAATAGTAAAGTAAAGTACATATTCTCATGAGAGATATTTAAACGTGAGCCAACTCATGTGATATACTATTAAACCAAAAGTTACAAAGTGAATCTATGTAGCACGGGGACGTCTATTTAGGTGCCGTACCGGTACCAGAAACGTTTCGGGGACGGGTACTTCACGGGGACAGCACTGATACGGTTTGGGGACGGTTAGAGAACATAGCTATGAGTAAGACTAGTTTTCACGGGACATAATGTTTGTGCAATTGTTTTTTAACTGTCACTGTTATCTTGCTTCTAATTTTAGTTGGCAAAATAGACATATTATATCTAATTATGTAAGATTCACTATATAAATTTATTTTTTTTATAAATATTTTATATTTTTTACTAGTATATATTTGCCTTACTCGTACCCATAATTTTTAAATTTTTCCGTTTCCTGTCCCCGCTTCCGTCCCCGTTTCTGTCCCCGTATCCGTCCCGGTGCATCATAGAAGTGAATTGAGGAATCAGGTTTTCACTATGAATCCCTTAGAGTTCAATACATACCCGACTTTTTTTAAGAGTCCTTACTCTCACCTTATGTGACATCCTTTGGTTCGGACTTCGGATTTATTTATATACTTGTTCACTGTTTTATCAAATATGCATCAGAAAGGGCGTGATGACATATGTGTCTATTGTAAATTTGTGATGATAAATTATTGATCAGATCTTATCATGTTATTTATATTCCCAAAACATAAGGTGAGTATGAGCTACATATGGTGAACGACTGTAAATTATGCGTTTCGTTTTATTTTTTACTATTATCGTTTCTAACTGTTGGGTCAAAGTTCTAATAATGTAAATATATATGTTGAAAATTAAAACATTTAGGTCCTTTTTATTATACTACAGGCGAGATCAACATTATTTTGCTGAAGATGGTGTCATGTCGCCGGTTAATATTTTTATTTATAGAAAGAAAGTTAATAATTTGCGATGATAAGGTAAATGTAAGGAATCCTACCAAACAGAATTAGGGATCAAGCTGCAACGTGTGTCGGATATTCCTCAGCATCATTGTTTATTATATTATAGTATGTGTTTATACTTTATACACTTAAAATATAGACGCAGACGTAAACCACACGCATATACTAGAAAAATGATAAACTCAACCTAATAATCAGAAATCACATATGTTAACTCGACCTGGGAAAAGGACACAACTACGAACAGTTCGCAACTGTGTTTTTCGATTTGACATTTGGTCCAAAACATAAAATTTATATAACTTTTTTTTTAACTAAGCTCAATATTTATAACTTAAACCTTTCTAGTCGAAATAATAGTTCAAAAACATAAAATAAAAGGCAAAACAAATTATATTTTTTCCTCAACTGAAGCAGAATCTACTATTGTGTGAAAACATTACCCAGATAAATGCATGAGGTCTATTAACAAAAAGATGTCTCTTTCAGCTGATCTTACAGTTATAAAAAGTGGCGCTGAAAAACATATAACTTGTAAATACCGAATATGTAAAACATATATCTCTGTTTAAGTGTTTAGCATATTATAAAAAAAGGCAATTATTTGATGTACCTTTTTTAATTTGATTTGGCTGACGATTGGTTGGTGAAGAGAATATTTTTATTTGCTTATCTATATATAATTACTAGGATCGGCCCGCCCTACGGGCGGGATATACTTTACTTGTGATCTAGATTATTATTTTTTGTTTGATTTTGTGGTTTGTGTTTTAGGTTTTCATTTGCAAGAAATGTATATGATAATGATTTTTTTTTATAAAGTTTTAAGTGAGTAGAGATTATATGTGATAATATATATTTTGCTTGTTTACAATAATTTTTTTTATATCAAAGAGTTGTGGCATTTATATGTTGTGAGAGTTTTAAATGGTCTTCATATTGTTTCTTTTTACAAAAATTTGATTTTATATTCGGTGTGTTATTTGTGGCGCAGCGTGTAATATTTTGGATTCAGAAGGATTGGATTGTGGGTAATTTTGTGTATGTTATAAGAGTAATTACTTTTATGTTGAAAACAAAGTCATCCGACATGTTATTGGAGTGGAATTGGTGATTATTTGAAGTTGCATTTCTTAGTAAAAGTAGAATGTTATATTGAGTGCGAAGAAGGTAATGCAAAGAAGGTAAAACAAAGTAACCAAAATAAGAAAACATTGAAACTATAAAGTGTGAAAACTGAGTAGTGGCCGATGAGTTTATATTAATAACATTAATCGATGCATCGATTTTTCAGATTATTGAGATGGCGCTTTTTGGTGGAATTATAAAGATCATATTTGTTCCATAACACTTCTTTTTTTAATATAGAGACTTTGCATAAGTAATGTTTTATCTATCTCAAAATTTGACAGCTCCAGATATGTTGGTTTACCGTTCACGACGATCCATAGATTTCATGCATTCTTCATGTTCTCCTGTGCATAGAAAAATTATGGCATAGAGATAGTTACTGAGATAATTACCTTTACCACAATGGTTGTTTGCCAATATGCAAAGATGTTTCAGCCTTGTTGAGGGTTTTTTTCATTGCCAAAATGTTTTGTTTTTCTAATATTAATTCTTGTACAGAAAAAACAATTTTTTTGCATTAATTTTAAATTAAAAAATTATAATGATTAATTTATTTTCAATTAAAATATTTCTCTATTTTCATTTCATTTTCTTATTTATATTAATATTTACTCAAAATATAGTTGTTTCATCATTAAAATTTATAAAAATGTGATTGTTTTAATTTTGTTCCCAATATTTGTTCTATTTTAACTTTGTTATTAAGTAAAATAGTTTTAAAAATGTACTCGATTATGTTCAACACATAAAACATGAATTAAATTTTGATGTTAATTTTCTGAATTTGGCGACACTTTTTTCTTTTATACATTTTCTTTAAATTACTAAGTCATACAATGCGAAAATAGGTTATTTATTATAATAAAATTACTTTAAATAGGTAGGTACAGGAAAACCTATACAAATTATAATTTTTTATAAATATATATATGTTTAAATTTTAAATGTTATTATTTTTAAAATAAAATAAATCATGTTTTCTGAATTAATAATTACGGTTTCAAAGTAAATGATGCTGATTAATTTTAAAATTTGATTTTACATTGAATTTATTATAACCAATTTATGTTATTTTTTTAATTGGATATATCTTATTAGTAAATAAATATTTTATTTGTAAGATATTATAATTTTTTAAAATTAATTACTTTATATATAAAATATTCAAAATTACTATACATTTATAGTGAATGACATTTAGCCATCAAATTTATATCATTTAAATAGAAGTTCTAAATTTATTACAAATATATTAATATAACTAAATTTATTAATTACATTAGTTTAAATAAATTATAATGTATTTTTGGCGATGTAAAATGTTAAATGATTTTTGTATCTCTTTTTTATTATTCACATGTAAGTAAATTATAGAAAACGGTAATAACATTTTATAGGGGAAATTTCATGTTTACCACTTTCATGGTACCTCTTTTCATTTTTACATCCACTAAAGGGACATTTTCAAAAATACATTCTTCAATAAGTGGCAAAAGACTCTTATACTTTTGTTCTCTATATATATAATAAATCATTATTTAAATAAATAAAAACAAATAAAAAAATCTATTTTGTTCATGTTTTCGAATTATACTTGTTCAAATTCGAATTTTTTTATAATTTTTTTTTGAATTTTTTTTTTGAACTTTTTTTATTTTTTTCAAAATTTTTTTTTGAAAATCGAAAATTATGTATGAAACTATTTTTAATTTTTTTTAAAAAATGTTAAGTATTTATTTATATATTTATTAGAATCCTTAATTGCATATTCCAAACATCCTACCTCAACTCTAAACCCTAAGTCTAGATTAGTTAACCTTATGGATATAAGTGTCTTTTACTCTTCTTTAAAAATGAGGGTAAAAGTGATTAGTGTAGACATGAAAAATGGTATTATGAATGTGGTATTTGTGGTAATTTCTTCATTTTATATTCAATTGACAAAAAGTACTTTGTGTTCAAAATGTACCATTGAATAAATATTTATGGATTATTTTTATAAAACGTGTTAAAATATTTGGTTTAGATGTGTGTTAAACAAAAGTTATGGATGATTTTATAATTCTTGACGTAATTTGCTGACCTATCAGTTTTTCCTTCACCTATTAGAAATAATTATACTAACTGTTCAAAGTTTCAAACGAATATTCAGTTTCAAACATATTACACCACTTTCAAAAATAAGTTTCGAACCCACGTTGTACTAACTTATTGATGAAAGATGCTGACATCACAAGTTTACAACAATAACAGAGAAGAGAAAACAACTTGCAATAAAAATCTTAAACAAACACAAATTGTAACTCAAGCTGAATTAAATACAAAAAGGAACCAAGATACACTTAGTAATTTCACGTGGAGAACACGTACGTGTTTCAGGTGCTACTTTCAGTTCCTGCAATTTTGCAGAAACAACAATTGCATTGTGCACGATCATCTTCTTTTTGGATAAAGAATTCCCATACTTTTGCTCTATGAGCAATTGATTACCTTGGTTTTTGTGGAAGAGCAGAGCTTGGTCTTTCAGTTTCTTTTCTTCTCTTTCCAGCAAGAGAAGGTTCCGGAGCTTCTTCTCCTTGAATCTCATTGTCAAGCATCGTTCTGATCATAAGAAGAAGTTAAATCCATCTGCAAAAAAGAAAAACATTCACAATCAGTTATTTATAAACACTGCAAAACTTTTGTCTTTTATCTATAAAGAGTCTTTGTGTAGGACAAACATGCGAGAGTCAAAAATTTATACAAACTTTTGGAAGTATTGACGACAGGATAATATAACCACTGATTTTGATTGGAGATCTGGTCTTCACTCCAAATTTCAGTCCAAAGTCTCTAAGTCGTAAATTAGTTGTCTTGAGAAATTGATCTCGCAAGCTATTGTTTTATATCAAAAACAAATACATAGACTCTTCGTACGGTTTGTCATATAGTAGATTATGTTCAAAGGTTTGTTTATACTGACCTGCTTGTGTGTCGTGAATCTCTGGCTCCGTCTCCTTTCACTCTGACTCTACAATCCTGGATCTCGCTCTTTCTTCTCCAGCTGATCTCTCACCGTACCACCTCCTTATGCACCTATCGAAGACTAATCTATGACACATAGGAACAAAACAAATAAAAATGCATCAGCTAACAGAAATAAATGGAAAACCGAATGAAAAAGGAGGAGGTTTAAGCAATCAATACCTAAAAATATGTCTATGTTTTGTATATCCATTTGAAGTAGGGATGGTGGCTGATGATCTTCAAGCTTCCCTGCTAAACATAATAAGGAACTACATATACATGATATGAAACTTTAAAAGAAGAATTTGAAAATAATATTTCCTCAAGTTTCGATATGAAACTGTCCCCTAGAACACTCGGAATATTTCTATTAGTTCATCCTATGCTGATTCCTAAACCAAATTTCATTTGGAGTTTTATTATCTGAGCTCGTTGATTAATCTTCACTGTAACTAAAAGGTTTTAGTGTATACATACTATACCTGAGAGGTGTTTTGGGCCATTATATAGATGTCTCCATTGCCATCAAACGTAGATGACGATCATCATCTCCCAAAGTTCTGCATTTCAATTCTTCCACATCGATTTCATCACTTTCTTTGGTTTCTCACGAACAGCATATATAAATATCAGCTAATCCATCTTATCATCAGTTCCATGGTCTGTTCGTATAGAAGGTTGTATTTTGAGTAAGACCAAAGTAAACAACGACATACCCTCTGAGTCTTTGTCGAGGAGACAGAAAGCTTCGTAAAACTCTTGGTCTGCTCATCGGTGAAAGCAACAGCTATAGGTGAAAGCTTTCCGCCATCTTCGATCACAAACAGAAAAAGAGAGTTGCTGAGTTAGCCATATCACAGAAAATAGATGAAAGACACCATCGCCGCCGGGTTTTAACAGGTATCGCCGGAAACAATGGCTTCACGTATTATAGATGGAGATTTCGACGCCGGTTAGATGAACGGTCTAAGCATTCGCTGGAAAAAAAAAGAAAAGAAAAAAAGCAATCTTCGGCGACGCTAAGAGAATAGGAAACGGAAGTGTTTCTGAAAAAGGTAGTCCAGCAAGTAACAATATCACAAAGCCCATATGAATTAAAGCTCTGCGTTTTGGGAGAAACGGGACACGTGTCGGCTCCAGGGAGCTTGAATTGATGACGTGGCATCCGAGCTGGACCCTCTGGGAGTGATTCAAAGTCTTCTTTATATATAAAGACTAGGGTCGGCCCGCCCTACGGGCGGGAAGTTATAATAAAAATTAGTTTATATTAATTTATGAAGTATCTAAAATTATTATAGATAAAAAAATATTATAAACAAACAAATAATGAAAAAAATGTGGGATCATAATAATAAATTATTATTTTTTGAATTATAACGACAGTAACCTTCACTGTTCTTTGATAAATAGCATTATATTTTTAATATTTATTTTAGTTTCAAATGTATAGTTTTATATTATATAGTAATCATTATTCATTATTAAAAATGTGCACATTACAATGTATATATTTATATAGAAGAATTATTGTCAAAGAAGATTTATTTTTATGAACATAAATCCGCTAATATATTTTATCTTATAAATTATTCAAATTATGAAATAAATTTTCTACTCTAAAAATAACATTAAAACTCATGTAACACAACTAATGTACACAAAACTAATGTACACAAAATAAACACAACTAATGTACACAAAATAATTTTATAAGATAGAATTTGTTACTCTACTGAAATTAATATCTCCGTCTTAATTTTTTTTTGGTTGACATGTGTAAAAATAATTATATTTGTGTTCTTTAAATATTCCTTATTAAGGTTTTACTTTGTTACTCCATTTCATTAAGATCACTTTTAATAAAAATAATCAGAATAATACAGTTGCATTATTCAAAGTTCAATACTCAAATATTCATGAATATTGTATAATTTCTAAACAGTTAATATTCTAAACTATCAACAATTCAGAAAAAGAGTGTCTGGAGTTACTTGATCTTTACTCAACTTTATCTAATATCAATTTTCTATTTAGTATTTAAAATTCATTTATTCTACATAGTTTATTTCTTATTAAACTGAAACAAATAGCTAAAAGTATTATTTTAGAGGTATAACAAACTCAAAGATGGTCGGTTGGAATTTTACAGAAGGTAATTACGTAATTATCTTGGAAAGTTTGAAACTACCAAACATTTTAATAGTACACTCTTTCACCACACCACAAAAAATCATAGAACCACGAATCTTAATGACAAAGTGGATGGAATTACTTTATCATTGCTCAATCTAATATGATCATAATTATAATGATTATTTTCCTCTCAAAATTTACTGAATGTACAGAATTCATCTACGTATACAGCAAAAACCTAAATACTATATATGAGTTGAAACAAATAGAAATAGTTTTTTTATTATAATGAAACCAACTGTCAAATAACTCGTAACCAAAAGATAACGAAACTGAAACAAAGATAATCAAAGATTAACTGCAGAGTAATAATAAACATTATTTAGACCCAGCATATGAAACCATAACTACTGGAATTTCGTTTCAAACATGCACTATCTTAGCCGCATTGGTAGATGAGTGGATCCTCTTCTTAGGCGCATGATCATCTGCCTTCTCATCAGCATCCTTAACTGCATCACTGCTGCCCTCTCCAGTTTCAACCTGAACAGGAACTGGAATACCATCTGGATTGTCGTCATCATCAGCATCGTCTCTCCCTAGTCCATTCGGACAGTTTTAAAGATTATTAAAATAACTCTTACATCGACGATAAAGATTATTAAAAGATAATCAAAGACTATTAAAGTCATTCTTACATGACATGTGAAACAAAGATTTGTATTCATAAATTAATTTTAATTGTAGAGGCTTTTTTCATTAAATTCTATTTTATACAAACCTAACTGGATTACTCTGGAATGCTATAAACAAAAAAAAAATCCAATCTAACTGTATCAGCCTTGAATGCTGCTCCAAAACTAAATTTTCCGGAAGAAGTGAAGTATTCTTGTATTAGTTCACTGAAAAAATCAATCTAATATGGAAAGTATTTACATTTTTTTCTGTGAGAAGATTTTAATTCTCTTTTTCGTAAGGGTCATATTGTGAATGAGTTTTAATTCCTAACTAATATTCTCACCAAGAAAGATTTAAAATTTTAAGGTCAAACTATCTCAGAGTTTGGACCTTAAGTGAATAGCAATAATGCTCTCAAAGCTTTCATCATTGTGGAAAATTTTTAATGGTTTTTGTGATTCGGATTCCTCAAAGCAATCACTCAGTTTGGTTTTTGATAAATATCTTCCAAATTTTGTACCTTCTGCAATCACTCAGTTTAATATTTGATAAATTTCTTCCAAATTTTATACCTTCTGCAACTACTCAGTTTGATACTTGATAGATTTTTTCCTTATTATGTATCTTCTTAGTATCATGAAATTGATGTTTGCTTCCACAGCCTCTATGAAGTCCTCGAAGTTGACTCAATTTTGTTATTAATTATATAATGGCTTCCATTAGGACTGACCGACTGAGTACATTACTTTCTTTATGTTCAGTTGTAATAAACTAAGAGATTTCTGGCAAATAATAAAAGGATTTCATAACACCAAAAGATTAAAGGTCTCTACGCAACAAAACAAATAACATCGTTACGTCAAGAGATAGAACATTTCAGATGGTGGCCAACAACGGACACCAACAAAAGAAGCATTTGAACAATAAAAATCTTAGGAATACACAAAAGGCTTCCCCTGTTTTTTCCCAACAGATGCTTCTCGTTCCTTGCAAACACTGCAAGAGTTCCATAAATATTATTTCTGTGAATGTTAAAGACTTTTCTTGACCAATCCATTTGCATGAGACGACCAGCCATATATCAAAGAATGCCTCAAGAATTCTGTGATTATCATTGTACTTCGTATCTTGATTTGCGGATGTTTCTATAAGTAAACTGATTACAGTCTTCTCCACCAGAAGCATCGTAGCTATCACTTGTAGACCTTGACAATGGCATCATCATCATCATGAATTGTTATCGGTGCTGTCCTCTCTTCAGACCCATCAAACCAACCGCTGAAGAAAACCCATTGAGCTGCACGACCCTGATGCTTCAGACAACACTCTATAAAAGGGTGAATGTCGTGTGATTCTAAGCTGCTATTGCGTCTAGCTGAAGAGGAGCTAGCCCTGAGTTACTCTTGTCTGAACATTCATCAGAGGTTCTGCTGGTAACCGTAAGCGCTTGGTTTGCCTTCCCTGTTTCCCGTTACTGTTAACAGCTTCAAATTTTGCTGGGAACATTATAAGGCCGATGCTTCTTGCTTGTGACCCAACAAACGGATGTTCCTTTCTCGCCACAGGCTAGATAGTTTTGAATTTATTCCTTGCTTCTGCCTATGAAACTTCTTCTGCATTGTAACGCAAAAGAGAACATGGACTGATCTTCACAGGTTGTGTCTTGTCTTCTGAACCAAATCGCCAGAAGAGAATCGGACAGCCTGAAGTTCTTATTGCACGGAACCACATCAAACCCTCTCAGTGTTAACATTTAATCAGCCGTCAGACGTTGCCTGAAGTGGCGGTGAACATTCAATGTGGCTGGCATGACGGTTACCTTATAAACTGTGAAATAATATTGAGCATCAACAAACAGTTCCGTAATATATCATTCAAAGAGACTCGATGAAAATCAAAATTATAGAGTTTCACACTTATGAATGTGAACGCCGGAATACTGCAAAAATATTATGATTATGAGTTTTAAGATCGGAATAACCTTAGCATCAAGTAGAAACATGTCCGCACCCATCAATTCCCCACCGCGTCTGGAGTTCCTAGGTTCCCAGCCGCACCACCAGAATCTCAGCAGCCGCACTAAGATGGTGGAAAAATAGAGACCGGCTTTCAAATCACCAAGAAGAACAAATGTGTTAGCCATAATTCTACAAATAAGTTCTTTGGTTTATCACCAAAAGTGAGGATGATGAGAAAGGGATGCAGGATTACTTTTTTATAAATGGACAATCACCGCCTAGAACTGTGATAATTATCATGGAATGGATCGTCGTGCTTGATATGCATCGATGGAGTTAAGATGTTCCTTAAAGACCATTAATTAAGAGATCTCGTAACGTCTTAGAGGGGATGAACGGAAGACGATTCGACGCTAACGACTCCACACAAAGATTCTCTTCACGCCGCTTCGTCAATAAAGACATGCTGAATCTCCATTGTTAGAAGAAGATGAAACCCTAGTTTTCGAAGATGGCTTCACGAAGGAACTGGTATCTCTCTATCGGGCTGGTCAGTTCTGTCTGAATAATGAAACCCACCGGAACAGATTAAAGCCCATCATGATTCAGTTAAATGAAACGATGAGTTTCATACGTGTCACAACAGGAGCTCATGAATTGTTGTGCTGGCATCCTTGTTGGCATATCTGGGAGAGAAACAAAGCTTCTTTTATATATAAAGATTGGCATTATAAGACCATCTAATAATAAAAGTTTTTTGCTCCTCTTCTTTTTCTATGGCTTCTTGATTTGTTTATACTTAACTATACGATTATTATCAGAATCTTTAATATCGCATTAGAACTTTTGTTACGGTTTGCGTCCGCCTCGTTCATTCGTCACTTCTTTTTATTATACTTCGACGTTTGGTGCATTGATTGATGTAAGACAAAAAAAGGAACGATAACAATATAGTCTACCTACAGGCAACAAATAACACTTGAATTATTCAACGGATATAAGAAATGATATATACATTAGAATTTTTTTGATCAAATCAAAGACCAGACGAGTGTCTATTATGATTTTTTTTTGTAGTTAATATACCTGTAATTTATATATAGTTAAGTACGTTTTTATGCTTTTCGTTTAATGGCCCGAACTGGGATCTTCGAAAGCTGATCAAGTGTTCATAATCTTTTTTTTAAAACTGATTGTGTTCACAACCTTTGTCCAAAGTTTTATGCCAATCCTATTGAAATAGTCGGTAAGATAATGTATTTTCTAGTATATAAGAATTTTGCTTACAACGACATGGTTCATATTAACTTTAGAAAATACATTAAACAGCATCTTACAAAATATATGGTTTTGCAGTGGATATTCATCATCAACTTATTCTATATACTGGCATGGTGTTTTTGTAACTTGTTAAACTATAGAAATTGACTTTGGATTTTCATCTCCTATTAAATTATAATTGACTTTGGTTTAATATATATAAAATATATGTATTTATGATTTTTTTATGCTAACAGCTAAGGAGAAAACTCTGTGTGTTTTAATTGAATGATATATTCGACAAAAAAAAAATCGAACTACAAAATGGAGAACGGGAAAAGTCATTTTCAGTTTCCATCTCCTTGTAGTTGGAGACTTAAGCAAAACTATGCACAGGTTATAAAAATCATTTGTATAGAGGTAACAGTTATACACTACTAATATATATATATATATTTTTTTATCATTTGACACCAGATGTCACTATTGCCTGGTTATTACCCAGTATATATATATATTTATGAAAAGGCACGGTATATATTTTTTCTGTCGTTTTCTTAATTAACTTCTTCTAATACTTTGATTGTTTTTTACAAGTTTTTAAGATTTCCAATCGCATAGAATACCAATCAGAAATAATTTGACAACTGTACTGAAATGTACCCCACACTATATGGTTTTATTTGAAGATTAGTATCTTATTAATATTTTGTGATTATTTTTACAATGGATGACGCTCAATTTTGGATACAGTAGCATTTTTGGAAACAAGTATTAGCAAATAACAGTTTTTAGACAGTGGTACTGAATTTAAACCTTTTGTATTGTTCTAGATACATTTTTTGATTGAGCAAGTTTTTATTTATTTTATTAGAATACTTAATGAAACATCACATTGCACCATTATACATATGGAATTGCATAAGATTTATTTTAGCTAGGGAAAAAAAAACCATGTTTAGGCCCTATGCAAACAACAAGTTGATAAAAACGTACGAGGGCTATATAAATTATTTTGGAGTTTATATATGTAACTATGTATACACTGGTTTTCTAAACCTTGTCGATTTAGCTACTCGATCTTCGTCCATTAACATTTGGCAAACACTTAGCCTTGATAAACCTATATATTTCTTATTTTAGAATTTTTTACATTTAGTTCAGGCGATAATGTAAGTAGGGTCTATTATTAATTTGAGCTAATAGAAGGAATATTTAACAAATATTTTGATCTTTATATCACAAAATACACACTTGTTTCAATGGATCTCATTATGCGAATATTACTCAACTTTAATCAAAATGAATGACATTTCTTTTTTTTTTTGGTAGGAAAATGAATGACATTTCTACATTTATCATGTTTAAGTTTACTCACTTAATATAATTCTAACAGTTGGTATTTAACATTAACATGTATGATGCTTTTGAACAGGAAATGAATTTGTGAGGACTTAGTGATTCTATAATTCCAAAGAAAGAGAATCATCAGACACTACCAGTGGCGGAGCTAGCATAGTATCAGAATGGTGATATGATCCATATGAAAATAAAAATTATTTTTGTTATATAAGAAAATCTGAGATATTTAGCTTATTGATTTTTATAAATTACATTTGTTATTAAACTGATCCATGTAAAAGAATTTACTGTCTCCGCTATTGGAGACTAGCCTCTAATATATTTACATTTTTTGGGTTTCGCGATACTAGCTTCGTCGCACCCCTAATGGAGATGGAGGATGAACATGCATCTCTTTCTCTATTGCTTCCCTCTATTTCTTATAAACGGATTTTCTCTAAATCAAACAGTAGTAGTTTAGTGAGAAAAAAAGATTTAGGATAAAATGTAAATTCGTTGGTCTGAGTTAAAATTCTTGTAAGAACCCATTTTTCTGCAACAAATTCTCTTAAGAACTAAATCACTATTTGCTTAGTCAGACAAAGGACGACAATAGTCGTTGCTAGTACTAATGTACTACAACCCCCCCCCCCCCCCCAGGCAACAAATTCTCTTAATTAAGAACTAAATTACTATTTGCTTGGTCAGACAAAAATAAAACTATGTTTTATGTTTTATTAGAAAACTAAGGACGACAATAGTCGTTGCTAGTACTAATGTACTCCCCCCCCGCCCCCCAGGATTTATACATTACTATGCTCTAAGTAGTTGGGCTATGAGTAAAGCAGATCTCGTTAGATTTGTTATGCCGTTTAAATAGAAAATAGTTCATATCTACTAAAAGTAGGGGCCCAGTCCGGTCTGGTCCGAAAATATTTTGGACTTAAAAATTTAAAGTCCGGTCCAGGACTATAAAACTTTTTGGGGTTTATGCTTATAAAAAAATAAAGAAAATTTGAACACATATACATAACAAACACCAAAATTAATGTTCTACACATAACAACTCTTAGGCTAAGATATTTGTGTGATAATTACCATATTACCCTTACAACATTTAGAGCATCTTTATTGGTGGGACGAAGAGAGAGGGAGAGAGAGTCCCTTGTTTTGCTTTTTTTTTTTTTTTTTTGGTCATTGAAGAGTAAGGGATAGCCCTTAATTAAGGGCTTTTCCCTTCTCTTTCTTCCTCGGTTCCCACACTTTTCCCCTAAGGGATGCCTTAAGGGACTCCCAATACAGATGCCCTTACTTGAACATTTTTTTTTCTTCTTACAAATATGTTTTTCCCTTCTATTTTTAATTGATTTCAACTCCTGTTACAACACTTATTAAACTTTGTATTTTACATATTAAAAACATTGATTTTTTTCTATACATAAAATGTTTTGAAACTTTCAAAACAAATTTATATTTTATAAATTTTATAAAATATTCCATTAACGCGGTTTTAAATCTATAATATCATAAACATATAGTATAGGTTCTCTCTCTCTCTCTCTCTCTCCCTCCCTCCCTCCCTCCCTCTCCCTCTCCCTCTCCCTCTCCCTTCTCTACATTGCTTATCTATTCTATATACACATTAGAATAGTCTTTCTTATCCGGTGTGTTGTGTTCGTGCTCACGCGCTGAAAAAGAGAAAAATGTCCACTTATGTAATCAATTGACACAATTACCAAGAGATGACTATATTCTTAATTTTTTTTCTATTATGGTTATCTTACAAATTCACCCAAAAAGTAATTTGTCATTGTCACCTCTATTGTTTTAATACATGTGAATTTTCATAAAAAAATCAGTTTCAACTTTATGTTTTAAAATATTAAATGAGTTTAAACTTTTTTTCTTTATAAAAAATGTTTACTTTTCCTATGTATTTACGTTTTACTTTTTCATATGCTTTAAAACATATTATAAACTAACCAAATTTAATAAGATTGAAATAATCAAATATAAATTAAAATTAAATATATAAGAAATTTTTTTTTACGATAAACATGGTCGAACGTTTCAGACTTTGTATGTTGAAAAAAACATGTTATAAAAGAAGAAGGTGCATTGGCAAATTTTAAATGTGACATTTGTAATAAACAAACAATAAGGTGCATTACCAACTTTCATATTTGTTTTACTAGAGTTTGTATCAAAAATATTAAAATAATATATCAATACTAATAATGGTTTTGATTGCATGAATGCTAATATTTAAACTAAAATAGAAATTTTCAGGTTTTCGAACCGGTCCTATTCCAAAATGACCAAAGTCCAAATAGACTTAGCCCAAAAAACCCGATTTATTTTTGGGCTTATCAAACTAAGCTCAAGCCCGATAATTTTTAGGGTCGCGGATTCAGACTGCGGGCTTCGGTCGACATCTCTGACTAAAACTCTTGGACAACATGTATTTTATAATCTTCTTATTAATTTGATACTGGGCCTGATAACTAGGCCCATCTTTTAACCTAAATGGGGGAATTGAGGTCCATTCGCACTTATATAAGTCGATTATGTGTGTTGCGTCGCCTACGAAATTTAGGGTTTTCGAGTGTTTTCACGCCGTTCATCTTCGTCTTCTCGCTTCTCAAGCCTGAGCATTCGAAAACCATGGGTTTCGCTGCGATCTGGAACTCTCACCCCAAGAAGTACGGGCCTGGTTCCCGCACCTGGTAAGAACGACCTTTTCTTCTCCTCTCTCATTTTGTATTGTTTCTTCGATCTGTTTTAGTTTTGAAGAAATAAAGAGGCTCGTATGTATTTGTTTATTCCTCTTTGTCTGGTCTCACTGGTCTTGAATTTTAGCTTCGAATGCTGATAGTTATGTGAGAGAGGTTTCGTTTCAGACTTAGTTCTGTTACATTTCTCATCCATACCTAATTTTTGAAAGTTGCGAACGTTTAATGTTTTACTTACGATGTAGCAGTTACCTTGTTTTGTAGTTATAGTTTGTGTTGATGTGATATTGAGAAATCTAATTAAATGAGCTTTGGTTTGTGTAGCCGTGTGTGCGGAAACTCGCATGGGCTAATCAGGAAGTATGGACTTAACTGCTGTAGACAGTGCTTCCGTAGCAACGCCAAGGAAATCGGATTCATCAAGGTAAAAAGATGTTAATGATATACAACATGATTTACTCTCGTTGTGTCTTTCTCACTTTCATTGCAAACATAACGAACGTTTATCTTGTTTCTTTTTTTTTTGCAGTACCGTTAAAGATCTGGAGTTGCTTATGCTGTTGAAGTCGTTTGTTTTCTCTAAAAGATTTTGATATTTTATGTTGTACTGGATCTTATAAATGTTTTATGATTCTGTCGTTTAACATCTAAGCTTTTATCAAAAATCTTGGTTCTCTACTTCAATTTGGTTATGATTTAATCTTGCAGTTTACTCTTTATTTTGTCTCAGTATTGGTTGATTATTAGATGATAGTAGCAGCAACGAGAAACCCGTAAATGAGACGCATGAAGCATAGCCAACAGCTAATCATACAAGTAAATTATTTGGAAGAAAAATTGGAAATATAGACCAAAAGTTTAACCATATTTGTCGATAATCAAACCGATCTTTCAGTTGGTTCATTTTGTAAACCGAGAAACCGAAGGCTTAAACAAACTGAACCAAACCAAAAATAATTGAACCAAACCAAACCGAAAGCTCAATTCTTACCCAAACCGAAGTAATTGGACACTCAACATTTAAACAAACTGAACCAAACCAAAAATAACCAATGATGCAAATGGAAACGGTTTTGAGTAAGAATTGAGCAGCTCTCAGAAGACGCTCAATCTTCAATCGTCACTCTCCCGAGGAAAGATGAGCGTCACTGTTCTGGTCGCAGACGCCGTCTGGTCGAACATCGAATCTACCGGCTCAGGTTACTTTCATCATCACCATTTTTACTTCTTCACTCTTTGCTTTTTCTCGTTTACGAATTTTTTTTTCCTTGAATTTTGGCAGTAACTGAAGAACAGCTCTCAATGTCAGTTCTCCTGTTTCCAGTTCCCTCTTATTCTTGAAAAAAGACAGATATTAATTAAGTCTGGTTATTGTGTAATTTTGTATTGATTTTGCTCAGTCTTTTGGCATGTGGAGGATACTACTGGTTAGAGTTTTAGTTTTGAACATAACTCTGAAACTTATCAAAGCCTTTTAAAAAAAAATGTAATGGCGATTTTGAGATGGAACATTGAAGTGTATTGTTTGGAAACTCAGCTTGCATTTGTTGTTTGGTAAGAATCTTGAAAAAGCGACCAGAATAATCGACAAGAGAGGCGTTAAGAAAATCTCTGGCTTACCCAGTGGAAGATCTATCTTTCAGGTCTTCTCACAATCAACACGTCCCTTGTAAAAGCCGTTGAGTCGGTGTCAAAGAACATCGGTTTATTGTTTGTTTGTGGTGTGTTCAGGTTGTGGGAGAGTCTCAAAAGAGAGAAGAGTATCTCTGCTTCCCAGGAGATTACTGTGGATGTTATTCTTTCTTCTATGATGTTGTTAGCAGAGGAGAGCAACAATGTGTAAGATTCTTAATCATCAGAGTTTTGAATTTTAGTACTGCTACTGACTTTTTTTCTACTTGTTGCTTTTGGCAAAGTGTAAGCATCAATTGGCTGCGAGGATGGCTTCTTCTTTGGGTACATACAGCGAGATTGAGGTATCAGATGAGCAGCTTGCCGTGATGCTTTCAAAGATCTGAATCTTTCCATGCAATGTATTTGTGCAATTGTGCTGCAAAGTTATGTCTGAAGAATACACAAGTATTCGTGCTAGCAACCTCATGTGGCAAAAAAATCAATGTCACAAGAAAATTAAGAGCTTAATCCCACCAATTATGGAATAGTTTTTTTTCTTCAATTTATTGTCTTTATTTTTGAGAACGAAAGTTTGTTTTTCTTAAAATTCAGTGTGTATGGTTTAAATTTGATATGTTCCTTAATTTGATTTGGGTCTAGCTAGATTAAATTAATCAAATTTGGTATGTTCCTTAATTTGATTTGGGTCTAGTTAGACTAATTTACCTAAATTAACCACTTGTATTAAACACATACTTGAATGAATCTGACATTCTAACTTACCTTTATCTTACCGAAAATACCGAGGGTACATCGGTCATTTGCCTCTAAACACGCTTTGAAATAATAAGCTATTGAAATTAATCTAATTTACTCAGTTCGTAAAACAAGAATCTTCCAAGAACGTGACGAAACGGAGAGAGAGAGAGAATGGAGGTGAAAACCGACGAGGTAAACGCCGTGGCGACGGAAACTCATGGCCTTAGCGAGCCGGAGGAGGCGTCGAACGCCGTCGTGCTCGCTGACGGAGCCGTGACGGCAGCAGAGGAGAGGAAGATCGAAAGGGATAATGGCGGAGAGAGGAGGAAGATACAGAGCGAGACGCCTCCAGAGGATGATTGTTGCCCGATCTGCTTCGGCTCCTTCACGGTTCCGTGTCGAGGAGATTGTGGCCATTGGTATTGCGGTTAAGTCTTTTGATCTTTAACTTCTTCCTTAATAAAAATTTTCTGAGTCCAATATCGTTTGTTTGTTGATTAGTTATTAGTTGTTGTTGTGTTTACATTACAGGAAGCTGCATCTTGCAGTACTGGAACTACGCTGCGGTATCAAGGCCTTGCAAGTGTCCCATGTGTGTTCGTCACATCACGAAGCTGTCACCGGAAGCGTCCTTGCAACATCGCCAAGAGCCAGAGGTGAAGGAGGTTCTTGTGAAGATCCGTAGGTATAACCGTCTCTTTGTTGGAGGTTTAACTGGCTTTCTTCAGGTAATTAATGGATTTGATTCATATTCTCATGAGTGTTTTGGCTTTGACAAAAACCATTATTGTTCAAAATGTTTCAGAAAGTGCAGGAGCTGCCTTTGTTAATGAAGAGAATGGTGTGGCACATTATGGATCCAGATACTACCAACCTGCATTTTAACGAAGTTCGCATCTTTGCAGTTAAGAACTTTTTAACCTTGGTTTTTCCATCTTGTTTGTTATTCGTTGTCTGTACTAATGAGCAAAACAAGACCAACTACACAGCTCAATCTCTATGATTATCGTAGGAGTAACAACTTTGTATCTGTTCTAATATAGAAGGATGAGAAACTAAGTTTTCTTCTGGTGTTGTAGATGTTGATGAGTACCCTCTACACTGCCACCGAGTTTAACTTCATCCCAACGGGTAAGTTGCCTCACAAGATTGAGATTCTCGTGGCATATGCCTCTGCAAGAATCATTTGGAACCCTTATATCAATTTGAGATTGTGTGATTAGAATCGAAGTTCATGCGACTACAAACCCTTTTTCTAAAAGACTTATGTTCACCGTTTTGTACAGGAGGGTTCAGAATAGTGACGGTGTTCGAGTTCAGTGCTATTGCAATGATCCTGATTCTGCGCTTGGTGGGGGTATATAGGAGGAGACGTCTTGCTCAGCGGGTTAGGCATGTTGCAGCTGCAGAACTTGAACCAGAATAGAGATCAAAGGAAAGCTTTAACAGACTAATGTGTTGTATTAACATGTGAAAAAGAAAGCAAACGTTTGTTCATTGTGGATAGGTTTGGTAGAGATCATAGAAAACCATTTGTTTTTTGTGCAGTTTTACTGTCCATAAGCAAAATCATATCGAGTATATTCGTCTATTATCAAACAATACAAAGATTAAAAAAAAAACAGTAGTGTAGTGACGGTTAAAACGTCTATTATCAAACAATACAAAGATTAAAAAAACAGTAGTGTAGTGACGGTTAAAACGTCGTCGTCTGGATTCTCTGGACGATGTAACGCAGATGCCACAAACGACGTCGTTTATCCCAACTGTGACGACTCGGTTGGAAATTCTCGAGACGATGTAACGTAGATGCTACAAAACGACGTTGTTTATCCCAACTGTGACGCCTAAACGTCGTCACTCGAGAATGTAACGCAGATGCTAGAAACGAACGACGTCGTTTATCCCAACTGTGACGACGCATACAACGTCGTCGTCTGGAAGTTCTCGAGACGATGTAACGCAGATACTACAAAAACGCGCCGTTTTATCGCAACACCCTTTCTACTCCCAAACACAATTTTGAATCAAATCCTTTTCTCCGATCTATCTACACGGCGATTTCTACATTACCCGACGAATCGTAGAGGCGGAGCAAGGAAGAATGGCTACTCGAGCGATATCTCAGGAGGCATTCGACGATCTCGTCAAGGAAAACGTGGAAGATCTAGGAATGGAACCTTCCGAAGCTCTCGAAGACGCTCTCCACACACTCAAGCTCCAAGGCGTCGATCTCTCCGGTCCGTAACCTCTTTTCGCTTTCACTTCCCTTACTCTAGAGCTGGATCTCTACTTGTATTTATAAAATGATTCTTTCTTTGTTTGCTATGTGCTGCAGGGATCATCACTTGTGTTCCAGGAGAGAGCAGCGTCAAGGACAATCCAGTGATTGCTTGTTTAGATAGACTCAAAGAGGTCGATGATGATTTGGATGAGATTTCGAGTTTGTTAGTCAAGCTCAACGAGCTTTGCAGCAGCCAAGAGTCAGGGAACGTGGCGATTGCTACGAAGCATGGTGCCGTGGAGCTAACATGCTCGATTTGCTCCAAAATCAAGATAGACTCTAGAAGTAACTGCATTGTTGTTCCGTGTTTGAAAGCTTTGGCTGCGTTGATCCATGGTATGGCTTTACGTTCTTGAATTAGTGTTTATTCCTTTTTTTGTTGATCATGTGACTATCTAATTGCAGACATTCAGAGCACGGAGGCGTTTAGGAACGCTTCTGGACCGAGGATTGTGGTTGATCTTATAAGAGACTCCGGCTCGGATTCTGATTCTTTAGATGCTGGCTTTGCTGTTGTTGCTGCTGCTGCGACTGGTAATGAAGTTGTGAAGGAGATATTCATGGAGCTGAAAGTGGATGAGCTTATTCTGAAAGTGCTGAATCGTGAGAGTAAAATCACCATTAGAGCTTTGTATGATGCAATTCGTGTTCTTTTGACCCCAGATGACAACCGTGTGGTTGCTTCCCAAGTAAGTAGGATTCATACTCACGTGTTAAAAGCACATATTACAACAACTAGAAAGTGTTATCTTTATTTCATTAGAAAATAGCTAATAGTCATATGTTTTTAGGTTTATGGTTATGCGCGGACTTTTGCCAAATTAGGGATTGCAAGAGCCCTCACGGAAGCATTACAGGCAGGGATTGGCTCGGATAGCTTGGTCTCAGCAAGTATTGCGTTAAAATCAATTGCTGTAAACGTAAGTTGTATGCTAGTATAAATCTCTCTTTCATAACGTTTAACTGGTTAGTCACTGTGTATTCATCATTTTGTTTCTTGTTGTAATACCTTACGCACATTTATTTTTCTGTAAACAGGATGAAATATGTAAATCTATTGCTGAAAGTGGTGGAATAGACACACTTCTTAGGTGTATTGATGATAGCGGTGAACAAGGCAACAATACTGCTGCTAAGACATGCTGTTCCCTGTTGTCCAAGGTGTGTTAGCTTCTAAACTGCTCTACAACGTGCCTCTATAATCTTGAACGCCTTTAATTGTTCATACTCCTCCTCCAAGCTGTCTCTATAGTATTGAAAGTCTTTAAGTGTTCATAGTCCTCCTCCAAGCTGCTTCTATAGTATTGAACGCCTTTCAATTATTGATTATTCTGCTTTGAATTGTAGAGTTTGAGTTTTTGCCACCACTATTAGACAGTGGCGTATGTTCTTAATTTTTTTCCCAGGAGCAGAGGAGTTATTAATGCATGTTTTCCGAATTTTAAATTTTCCAAAGTCTAGAATGACTGTTGTAGATTATTATTGCAATCACGCGTAAGAAATGTTTGTCTAAATGTGTACTTGAATCTCTAGTTGGCAGGAAGTGACTCTAATAAGAATACCATAGTTGAGAAGCGGGGACTAGACAAGCTAATCAAACTCGCACAACGATTCTCGGACGATCCTCTAGTCGTACAAGAGGTAAGTAAACCAGAACCTCTTACTACATTAGGCTCCATCACAAAATTTATGCAACGCCAAGTTGTGACTACGGGTCAGATCTGTGCCAGTGTTACACTAGAATAGATAAGAACGTTATGCCGAGTAAAGAGTTTTTTTTTTTTTGGTAGCCAGTATACTATTGTCTGAGTGCATAATCCTTATGGTTTGTTCAGGTCATGTCGATAATCTCTATAATATGTCTGAGATCACCAGACCACGCAGCCAGTGCTATTGAAGCTGGAGCTGGTGATCTGGCGATCCAAGCTATGAAGAGGTTTCCAGCAGCGGCTCAGATGCAGAGAAACGCTTGCAACATGATAAGGAACATTGCTGTGAGAAATGCAGAGAACAGGTAAAAAGTTATATTTTCAATTTTTTAAAATCCAACAATATACACACATATCGCAGAAACTCTGATCAGATCAGCTTCTGTTGAACGCATTACAGAAAAATTCTGCTTGCCAATGGAATTGAGAAGCTGATAAGGAGTGCTAAGGCCAACAATGAGATATGCAGAGCCTCTGCAACTGATGCACTGAGAGACCTTGGCCTTGATAACTACAATTGCTAAGGCCAATGTTCTGCCATTGCTACATTCATGCAAACTACAAAGTTTTGATGAAGTTTGGTACCAATCGTTTCTTCCCTTTTCCTATTTGTCATTCAAGCAAAGAGGGATGATCCATTTTTAAATCAAATTTCCATCATTGAGTTCAGCTTTTGGGTAGAAAGAACATTCCAAGTTAAAACTTTTGCGTCGATTGTATTGTTGGAATAGCTGATCATGTAGTAAAATGGGAAACTTTAAACAACGAGTCTTATGAACACTTCTTTTATGTGCTCTACTTTTCTTGTATTGCTAAAGTCTCTTCTCTGCTGTCACCAACCTTCACCTCTCTAGAAGAGTGTATTCGGAATATTATTGTACGGAAATATATTTTTATAAGATTTAAATAATCTTGCGTCATGTGGAGACCCATTCACACTATTATAATATTAGGGGGGAATGGGCCTATGATGAATGCATCTCTATCGGCTTCTACTTTTAGGTGGAGATCGGACAAATTAGCCAACAATATCTCGACAAATGTGGCAACCTTTATTATTTTATTTTCTTCTCTTTAATGCAAAAATACTTTTTATATACCAAAGAGGAAAGTCTTTTCTATATTTTAGATTAAAATACATTTGGGGACATATTGACCTCAGAATACATTGGGAAATGTTCAAGAAACAAAAAAAACATAGGGGCTAGCGGCTTCCATGATTATATAAGGTTGTTAATGCGACTATGTATTATCTCATCAGCTAAGCTTCGGGTTCATACAAAACTTATAGATAAACCTAAAATAATTATGTTGTTCATTGGTTAGCTAGATACATATGTAACACTTTTATTCATTTAATACTCATTTAAACGTTTAGATTATTATTATTATATTTTTAACCATTAAAGCTATATTTTGTTACAATAATTTATTATTTTCACACTTATAGTACTTAATCATAGGGATGTGATATAAAAGATAATAAATCTATGTAAATTTTTTGTGTGTAAAATTTGTATTAGCTATATTTAGTTCAATGTATCATATTTAACAAAGTGAAAAGAAGGTTAGTTCCGTCATTGAATACTATCTCCCATATTTTTTAACAAATCACATTCCAACAATTCAGGAATTGTGAAAAACTCTGTTTTATCTCTCTCTCCTGTACATCTTTCCTTCAAGCTGTGGTTTAGACAGAACAGAGAGCTGCTTTATAACAAGAACTGATAGAGAGAGAAACATAGTTTACCATCACGAACCCTTTCTTCTTCTTCTTCATAATCATCTTCGAATTGGAAAAAAACATAAAAGAAAGACAGGGATCAAACAAAGGAACAAAAAGATCTCAAGAAACCCACTTGTGTTGTTGGTTAGAGATTTCACGTGTCTCAAAAAGTCTCTTTCACACACCCATAAACTTCATCATCATCGTCACCTACTACCCTTTCTCAACCTCAACGGCTCAATTCCTCCACGTCAGGTTAGCTCATTTCTTCAGATGTACAGTTTAGACTGAGTCTCTGTTAGATATCTCCCAAAAACCTGCTCTAACCTTCACTTGAAACAACTTTGAGCTAACATACAGACAAAGGAACATAAACATGGATCGACCAGCAGTGAGTGGGCCAATGGATTTGCCGATCATGCACGACAGCGACAGGTACGAGCTCGTTAAAGATATTGGCTCCGGTAATTTCGGAGTTGCAAGATTGATGAGAGACAAGCTAAGTAACGAGCTTGTTGCTGTCAAATACATCGAGAGAGGTGAGAAGGTTGGTGTTTTTTTTCTCAATTCCTCTGGTTTCTTGATTTTTTTTTAAAAAATCCACTTTGTGTGTTTGATTGCTTATGTGAATGAATGAAGCGTTAGTTATGGTTATGAAATGATTATGATCATTGATGCTAACATAGAAAATCATCAACATAGTTGTTACATCATCTTCATTTACTTTTTTCTGATATGGATTTTCATAATTCGAATGATTATTATTGGTCAAGCGATTTCTTTGATTTTTTTTTCTATTGTTTTTTACAGATAGATGAAAATGTAAAAAGGGAGATAATTAACCACAGGTCCTTAAGACATCCCAATATCGTAAGATTCAAAGAGGTTTGTCTTTAACTCTCTCTCTCTTCAAAATCAAATCACAAAGAGAGTTTTATTGTCTCCTTTATACATATGTTAAAAGTCTCATGTTTGGTTCCAGGTCGTATTAGCACCAACACATTTGGCCATTGTTATGGAATATGCAGCTGGAGGAGAACTCTTTGAGCGTATATGCAGTGCAGGCCGTTTCAGTGAAGACGAGGTTTGTCTTCTTGATTAGAGCATTTTTTTTTTTTAATTCAAGATTCAAAATGTTGAGATTAACGTATTGATTATTACCGTGTAGGCGAGGTTTTTCTTCCAGCAACTCATTTCAGGAGTTAGTTACTGTCATGCTATGGTAATGAGAAAATGATCTAGTTTAGATCCTCTGTTAAAATCAAACTCTCATGTGATTTCACTTTGATGTTATAGCAAGTGTGTCACAGAGATTTGAAGCTGGAGAATACGTTACTAGATGGTAGCCCTGCACCTCGTCTAAAAATATGTGATTTTGGATATTCCAAGGTATTTTTTCTTTGTCAAAACACATAATAATATATCATTCATGTATAAAGTTTTTGGTCTTCTCCTAGATTCTGTCTTGCAATAACTTTGTGTATGCACTTGTTGTTTTCAGTCCTCAGTGTTACATTCACAGCCAAAATCAACTGTTGGAACCCCTGCTTATATCGCTCCTGAGGTTTTGCTAAAGAAAGAATATGATGGCAAGGTAACCCTCCAATACTAACAATTATATTATACAAATCTTTTTTATTTTTGCTAAATTATACAAATCTTAGTATAGCAACAGAGACTATCTTGATACTTTAATGGTTTGAATTGGTCAAATGCATCATAACTCATCAGGTTGCAGATGTTTGGTCATGTGGAGTAACTCTCTATGTAATGCTTGTTGGAGCATATCCTTTTGAAGATCCTGAAGAGCCTAAGAATTTTAGGAAAACTATCCATGTGAGAGAGCTTTCTTCCTTCATGGCTTCTATTATTTGTAAAAAAAATGTTTATCTTCCAATATATATATAGCTAGCTAAAGATTATGTTCTGTTGCTTTCTCAGAGAATCCTGAATGTTCAGTACGCTATTCCTGATTATGTTCACATATCTCCTGAATGTCGCCACTTGATCTCCAGAATATTCGTTGCTGATCCTGCTAAGGTATGTGCATAGATAACTTGTAACCCACGTTTTGTATGTGATTTTGTTTAGCTTTTCTCTTTGTTTGTTTCTTTCAGAGGATATCAATTCCTGAAATAAGGAACCATGAATGGTTTCTGAAGAATCTACCAGCAGATATCATGAACGATGACACAATGAATAGCCAGTTTGATGAATCGGATCAACCGGGTCAAAGCATTGAAGAGATCATGCAGATCATTGCAGAAGCAACTGTTCCTCCTGCTGGCACTCAGAGTCTAAACCATTATCGCACAGGTAAAGCGAAACAACACAAAACACTAATAATAATAATCAATTTTCTTGTTTATCTTGAGTTCTCAACAATGGGGACAAACACAGGAAGCATGGATATAGATGAGGAAATGGAGGAAGATCTAGAAAGCGACTTGGATGATCTTGACATCGACAGTAGCGGAGAGATTGTGTACGCAATGTGATGCGGTCTCGCTATGGTTTCTGATACAAACATGAACAAGAATAACAATGTGTACTTGTCTGCTTTGTTGTAAGTGGCCCTAACTTTGTCACAATGGTCACAGTTTGAATCTTTGACATGCAAAAGAGACCTTCCTGCAAAAATATTAGTGTTTCTAAACTAAATTTGAAATGAAAAAAAAAAGTTTCGTTATATCAGTCAGTATTTTATCTACAGACATCAATGTTAGGAAAAGAACATGATTACAGAAAGATAAGATAACTAGACAAGGGCCACTACTATACTGTTGCCCTTAAATGTATACTACTTGTCGCTTTTCTATTAACCTTTGCTGAATGGTAAGGTGGTCCCACTCTCTCTTCTTTTTACATTAAATTTGTTCCAAACCTTTTTTTCCAACATTTCGAACCTATTTAAAGCTTTTAAACCAATCAAATATGGGTAGGTATCTACAGTAATTACATATGTTAATAATATTAACCGTTTAGAGAGTTTTTTTCTTTAAGTTACTTGACATGGAGAGAAAAAAACGAAACCTGTTTTAGTCTAGAAACAAGGGTAATGCAAAATTTAAGGTTACTTACTTTGAAAAATAGATAAATAATTAAGCTGAAATTAGATATGAAATCAGAATTGAGTAAATTGATCTATTTTTTTAATATTAGGTTCTAACTAAGATTATCGAAAACAACTAGAAATACTGTTGCCCTTAAATGTATACTACTTGTCGCTTTTCTATTAACCTTTGCTGAATAGTAAGGTGGTCCCACTCTCTCTTCTTTTTACATTAAATTTGTTCCAAACCTTTTTTTCCAACATTTCAACCTATTTAAAGCTTTTAAACCAATCAAATATGGGTAGGTATCTGCAGTAATTATTTTCATACCAGATCTTGATCTTGATCTGCGCAATATTATTTCCAAAATATATACATAGATATTATTTTAGATCATTGGTGATATATATTTTTAACGTTAATCATATATTTAAATATTTATATAACTATTTCAAATACAATAATTTCATAGTTTATATGTTATAATTAATCAATTGTTTAAAATCGTCACATGCATTTATCGCTTCTTATTGTATTTACATTTAGTTACTGAAAAAATAATATATGCATGAAAAAACATATCTGAAAATTATTTTGTGTTTAATTTATACTAAATTCTGATCCACCGTCCTTCAAAACTGAATTTTCTTTAAGCAATATTTTTACGTTTATTCATTTTAGATAATATATTATTGTATATAAAAAAATTTAAGATATGTCATTTTTTTACACATGTATTATATAGTTTACCAATATTAAGCTGTTCTATCATCATATTATATTTTTAACATAAATATTTATATTTGTGAAAGCAAATTTATAAATTTATCAATTTAATATAATTTATCATATTTAGTTCAATATAATAGTTTATTTTAATATGATTTATGATTATTATAAAAATATATAAAAATAAAATAGAATTTTTATTTTTCATTTTATAAATGATAACTGAATATATATCAATGCATACTAATAATTCTATGTAAAATTAAACTATATCATTATTAAGTAGTTACAAAGATTTTATATTATTAGCTTTAGTGAATATATGGAACTTACCGACATAATTTCTGGTTGTATTTCTAAATTTGAAATTTATATATGGAAGTTAAATTAAATTGGACCTACATAATAGAGAAGAAATATTTTGAGATACTGTTAAGAACAACAAAAAATATTTTTAAAAGAGAAACTATAATATATTGTACTTACAAACTAATTTTGTAGTAAATATTTTTATTTGAAACAGAAAGAATATTTCTTTCTAACAAAATCTTTTAAAGATATTGATAAAATTTATTTTGTAAATTAATCAATATAAATTGTTATTATCATTAAAATATTGTAAAAAAATTAATATATTTTAATTTTTCGTTCATCATTCCAAAATAAATTTAATTTGAAATTCTAATTATATTTTATGCTAATTAAAATTTAAGTTAATTAATTTTTGAAAATAAAATTTATTCTGATTCTGAAAAAAAATTCTTAGAATTTTATTAAACAATATTTATTTGTATTTTAAATAAAAGATAATGATATTAAAAGATATGATGATTAAGTTATGTAAAATTTAATAAACTTTCTATAGAATGGTCCAAATAAAAAAATCACACATGAACAAAGTTATGACTTATGTTTTAATATATAAGATGTTAATAATATTAACCGTTTAGAAAGTTTTTTTCTTTAAGTTACTTGACATGGAGAGAAAAAAACGAAACCTGTTTTAGTCTAGAAACAAGGGTAATGCAAAATTTAAGGTTACTTACTTTGAAAAATAGATAAATAATTAAGCTGAAATTAGATATGAAATTAGAATTGAGTAAATTGATCTATTTTTTTAATATTAGGTTCTAACTAAGATTATCGAAAACAACTTGAAATAGTAAACCCGATAGTATATTACTTCCTCCGTTCCTAAAATATCCATCTTTTAGAAAAAAAAATTGTTTCAAAAAGATATATTTTTCATATTTTCAATGCATAAATTAAATGTAAATTGTAAACTTCAAAAAACATAATTGTATTTATTAAAATTCTATTGGTGAAAACTTGTAGAAAATAGTTGATTACGGAAAATAATGTATTGGTAACTAAAATTTGATATATTTTTTTAATAAACGTGAAAATCCAAAAATATGGATCTTTTAGAAACGGAGGGAGTACTATATAAAATTAGAATGTCTACTTCACATTTCTCAATCTGGAAGTAAATAGCTGGGACATTGAGTTGGGACGATGTTTTAATCTTTTTTCAAACTCGCTTAAATGTGTAGAGCAATCAATTCAGAACGACGTTCGTACGGCAATTGACCTTTAATATATGCTTTTTGGGTACAAGATGAGATGCTTAGAGCACCATTAACCCTACCGCTTCTTTCTCTTTTTATGTAAGAACCGAATCTTGGCTGATTTTTTAACTGTTCGCGTGCTCCACCGACACGTGATTGCTCGCGATTAGTTTTTTTTTAATTAATTATTTTTTTTTATCAGATAAAAAAAATTAAAAACCTACGTAAACCGTGTATGGGTTAATGGTGCTCTTACTCTTTTCCTAATTTTTTTTTTGAAATAACTAAAAAATTTGATCGAAAAAGAAGAAATAACTAATATTAAACTATATAAATTTAGGGGGGGGGGGGGGGGGGACGGTTACATTATTTTTATTTAAATGATTGAAGCATGTATAGACCAATGTTAAACAGTGTCTCACTGCCTCTTGTTAGTGTAACATTATCTCAATAGATTCCCCCTTGATATTGCGATTTCTTCTCGTGACATGTTATCTATCGCTTGGTGCTTGTAATTCTTTCCTCTTTTTGTTGAACTCATCCTTATTTATATCTTGAAGTTTAGCGTTTCTTCATGATATGCTTTTTTTTTGTCACGGTCAAGATATGCTTTTCTAGATCATGATAAAATAGGAAACCAAACCTTATCATATTCACATATTTTGTTTAGATATATAACACGTTTATACAATGGTAAATAAAGTTTAATCATGCAACTGTTATTCTGTTCGTTTCGGATGTTGATATATATAAAAGCCAAATAGTATCAATAGTTTATTAAGACTTGTATGAAAAGGACTAATTTATGGCGTGGTTTACTCGACCCAATGTGGGGGAAGGGGTCTCTATTATGAGGATGAAGATGCGACGTGCCCTTTTGTAGCAATTGTCTGTACTGTGTCCAAACAATAAGATTAACGACATGCTAATGGAGACATAAGCCCGTTCATGTTACACTCTTGGTAAGTTAAGGACTTAAAGTGGAGTTTTAACTAACATATATATCCAACGTAGTTGATTTTTTATTTTAACTTTCACTTAGTAAGTTGGAGTTGCATTTTTTGAGGGGCTTTGCACTTCAAAGGATTGATTCCAAGTTCCATAACATATGTAGATGATTCTTTTAATTATTTGAAACACTTAGTTGAATATCTTTTTCCAACTCACTTATTTGAATCATAGAATGAGATATATCGAATATATATATATATATATATATAGTTGGATGATAGATATGATGCATATGCTTAACGAACTAAAATCAGTATTTAGAACTTACAAATTAAAATAGTTGACGACTAGAAAAAGCTAAAACGACATTGTAGATATAGAAGGTCGACTAAAATTAGGTTGTTCAAAAAAAAAAGAACTTACAAATTAAAATAGTTGACGACTAGAGAAAAGCTAAAACGACATTGTAGATATAGAAGGACAATTATTAGGGTGATAATCCAAATGCATACACATCTCTGATCTCTCTATACTGTCGGTCGTTTAAAGAGAGCGCGTGCCTAGTGGGTTGAAAATAAGATCGTCCTTTAGTAGCGTCGAAGAGACACGATCCGACTAACTTTTATTTACCAGAATGAAAAGAAAAAAAATCAAAGTATATTTTATAGTATTTTGGTAATATCTAATAAAATCTATATGAAATTTCGTCTCATTCAACTACATTTTCAAAATCTTAAGTATATCTTATCTCTTTTGTTATTCTTCTCCTCAGGGGGTGAAACGACCAAAACAACTTCTTCATGTGTTATTATTTCTATTGTTTAATAAATTACTGAAAGAAAATAAATAGTGCGAGCTTAAGAAGAACAAAATGAAATTTAAGATATTTGAGTTGGAAAGAGTGAAAAAGGGCTGTTGCTAATTTAAAAATATAGCACTTCGAGGAAAAAAGTTTCTCTTAATTTGTTTTAAATGTGAATAGACTTCCTTAATTCATTTCACCACAACACACATGGACGAACTATTTGTACACAGAGAATATTTGGCAAAGCCAGGACTATCTAATTTCAAGTTGATAGATATTCAATGCTTGCACGAGTCAATACAAATATGATCCGACAACCCAAATATTCATTTACAGCCTTTTCTCAAAAAAAAAAAAAAATCATTTACAGACAATACAAAGTCGATCTAATAATACGATATGATTATGAGCTCATTTAAAGCTAATGTACACTTTAAAACACACGATCACGCTACTACTACACTAGTCTTACTTTCTGAACAAATATCGAATCTGGAGCCATATCCGCTTTAGATCCGACACTAAAGTTACTAGTGTTCGTTACTGATTTGAACGTTGAAAAATATTTGACATGCACTACTTATCTTACTATCTTAATATTCCGGATTTCAATGGAGCTTTTCTTTGTATTTTGTTTTTTTTCTGTTTTTTTTTTTTATCATTACTGGGGTAAACACAATTCCCATTAGGGAATAAGAGATTCTCTTCATTTCTTAAAGAAGTTTGACAAAATAATTTAAGGAAAAGACACCAATAATAACTCTTTGTTATCCATATTTTATTATTTTCTGTTCAGTTCTTTTATTTTCTTTGGGGGTAAACGTTTTCATTTTATTTTCTATTTTTTAAGTCTCTATCAGGAGAAACAATTAATTATAAACGCTTTTGGAATTTTTTGTGTGAGGATGCATCTGAAGTTGGCTGATATAAATACAAAGAAGATGAAGTGAGAGAGGGTTGAAGAAAACAAGACTTACTACTAGAGAGAAAAAAGAGAATCATGGTGATAAAAAGGATAGAGATGTGTATAGAGCTTATGAGGATAGGTGTGGAGTTTGTCGTAGTGGTGGCTGAAACCGTCAAGATTGCCTGGCGGCAACACCTCAACCACCGCACTCCTCTGCCTCCTCAACATCTCCTCCGCCAGGGCATTTCCCCTTCTTACCCTTCTCAATTCATCTTTGGATTTCTCCCTTGAAAATCTGTTTTTTGTAATTCTCACGAAATCATTTACCTGCGTTTCTCTTACCTTTTGTCGTGGTGAACTCTTCGATGTAGTTTTTGTTGATTCTTGTAACACCTTAATTATTTTTTGTTCAATAAGTTTTGCACTTCTCTCGAGGTTTTCTTCTTCATGGTCCCCATTTATTCAGATTATCTTTAATTTGAGCAACACTAGTGTAATAATCAAGTGCGCAAATTAGTTGAAGAAGAGCTTAAGAGGATTAACAACAAAAAATTGGTTGCAGTCTTGCAGAAGAAGACGTGCAGCGGAAACAACCCCTAATGTCTTCATAATGATATTTAAGTACTTCACGACAAGCTAATCATTCAACTGTTATATCAAAATTTTGTTTAGTCTTATGAGATGGCTTCGGATCTGGCTTGGAACGTGGACTCGTTCATATAGTTGAGGGGAAAAAATCTTAATATAAAAATCTGGTGATGGCTCGTTATATCGTTGAATGTGTATATCTCCACCATGAGTAACTAAAGATTAGCACAATTGAATTGTTAAGGGGGGTACGTTTCTCTTAGTTATTTCACACAAAAATATAATATCTCATTCGAAGCTCAACAATTTTTTTTTAAATACTATTTCTTATTTTTTTGCCTTTGCTTCTTTCATTATCATAAAAATAATTTCTTTTATCAATAAAGAATTTTTTTTTGGATCAAATATCAATAAAGAATTTTTATCGACTTCCACTATCAATTATCATTTTCGCCATGAGAAAATATGATGATTTTTTTATTTTTTTTGCATAGAAGTAAGCCATCAAACATATATTAAGTAAAACCTCGTATAAAATCTTTAAACAACTGATATAGTTAAAAAACATTTATATTTGTATTGATCAATATATTGCAAAAATTTAAACTTCATATTATAGCGGAGTGTTTAGCTTTGCACGGTATGATTACAAAAAAAAAAGACTTTCACAAAGCTTGTTATAACTCTAATGATACAAAAACGTTAAATAAAAATGTGCTCAAGGTTGATTTTGAACCCTGCGGTGCGGTGTATCACAAGATTCACAACAAACCAAAAAAAAAAAAGAACGAAATATATATCATGTGTGGTACGAGGCCAAAGGTTGTCACGGCTGATGACGGTTATGGCTTGTGGGTTCATTCATCTTTTCACCGCTGAATGTCGAACTCGTGATCTTAAAAGAAAACTTTAAAAGAAATCTCTAGGCGGTAACTAGGCGCTTTATTGAGAACTAACGCCTAGGCGGATTATTCGGGGTCTAAGCGTGGCCTAAGCGTTAACGAATTATTGATTTATTTTATATATATTTTATATTTATATGAAATATTTAGTTTTTGATTTTTAATTATAAAATTATTGTGATAAATTATTAAAAATAGATATACAAAACAAAATAAATTAGAAAGTTCTGTGGATTTATACTAACATTATTGTTTAATTTAACATTTTAGACCAATTTAGGTCGATTTTAACCGCTTTAGAACAACTTAAACTGATATAATTCATATAAATATGATTTTTGGAAAATCGTTTCGGATAGGACCGAATTACCGCCTAGCCGGGGGCCTAGGCGCCGCCTAGACCGATTTTTAGAACCTTGGTAGAGTTATACTCTCTTTTTGTCTCAAGGCATCAGTAGTTGTGATTAATAACTTACTGCGCCAATTTCATGTCAACACAAATCAATGCGTCTGCGCAGTGTGTACAACATTTAAAAAATTGCCATACTCAGAGTCACCCTTACAAAACCTGCTTATGCTTAATACATGTGTATAATATATTGACAGAAAATAATTAGTAATATTATTTTTAACAAAACATATATGGGCTTATATATTAAGACGCATGCAATTGCAAGTCACGCAACACAAACAAATCACATTAGTGAATCGGTTGGCTGACCATAATAATAGAAACTCTTCTGTCGTTATCAATTAAAAAAATTGTTCATATTTTCTGAGAATAATTGTTGAAATTAAGACATGAAGCCACATTAAGTTGTTGTATTATCAGCCAAAGTGGTGTATTCAAAAAAAGTTGCTGGTATCAAAAGACAAAGTGTTTCCTACCAGTTACTGGGATAAGTAGGTCAAATTAAATGTAACGCGAGAGAAATCTTAAACCTATTTCTAAACAATGATGTAGACAAAGTGTTAAGTATGTAGTCTTAGAAGAAATATATTGTATTATGTAATAATTTGTTCTCATAATATAATTAAGGATAAATAATGATGTAGACGCGAAGCCATCCATATACATAATTCCACAAAAAGTAGGGTTCTTGTGACAATAATTCATGATACCGAACATGGATGAGAAATGGGGTGAATACAGTTTAACATGAAGACAAGAAACGCTATTATCCATGGTCCTTTATATTATGATAACAAATGCATGTACTATTTTTCCTTTTTAGTAAAACAATTTATTACATGTTTCTTTTTTATTGATTGTTACCAAGGTATTTAGGAAGTTCACGTCCTATGAGCTGAATCAACTGCAGAAAGAGGTGACTTATCTTTTTTTTTTTTTTTGACAACAAGACATTCACGGATTCGTATTGATTATGTAAACCAAATCGGTAACTACGCATCCATGTGAACGACGAAAGACGGTTGTTTCCTAGCACTGCGTGCTAAGCTATCCGCCCGTAGGTTCTCCGTCCGAGGTACATGAACGATGTCTGAGTTGAGGAAACTTCTTCGTAAAAGCTTGATATCTTCCAGATAACTTTCAAATGTTGGTCATTCTTCTGGTTCCGAAACCATCTTCACCAACTGAGAACAATCTGTTGCAAACGTAACCTGAAACTGTCTTAAATTCTCTATACATTCAATTGCCCAAATCAAAGCTTCCACCTCCAAATGAAGAGGTGAAAGACATGCCCTTACATTCCTTGCTCCTAATAAACCATCAAAGCCCGGTAAAGTATTATACCAGCTTTGTCCCAGAAATAGTTCCTTATCTTTCCATGAACCATCTATAAAACATCATCGTCCTGAAGTTGTTAATGTGGGTATGGTATGTACCTGATGCTCCATCTTCTGATCAGTGAGTACTTGTGCCTCAGCCCAAAGTGTTGATTCTAATTCTGTTAATTTAAGTGTTTCTTTTGGATCAATATCCATATTACTAAACACCTTATTATTCCGACATTTCCATATATACCATAATATCCATGCAAATTGGTGGTCATCCATCTTTGGATTGACTTTCCAAAAAAGATGATCCACATATTTTAGATAATGCCCACACTTGACGTGCTGGAAGATATTCAAAAAACACATGGTTTTTCATTACATATTATCTTTGATGATATGACTTTTATGATTGGTTCATAGAAGAAAGTGAGTACAACTCAAATATTTTCTCATTATTTTTGTCAGAGCAACTCCAATGTACAATATCTAGTTAAGTATCTCAACTACTAAACCAATTATTAAAATACATAAAATCTAATTTCCTAAAATAACAACCCTCCTATATATCTCAAAAGAGAATTTTGAGATACTTTTCAGAACCTCTTAAAGTATCAACATGTTAATAATTTTGTCATTTTTAGAAGATTAAAATCTAATTGCCTAAAATAACAATCCTCGTATATATTAAATGAAAAGTCACTTAAGTCAATCATAGAGAAAGTTCAAGAAAAATTGTTATAATTTAATTGGTTGAAACATTTTCAATTTTCAATTATTTTAATTAGATCTAAAATAAAAGATAAGTCTAAAACTAATTAATACCACTTACCAAATAATCTAAATGATATTAAAAATGATAATTTATGGTAACTAATTGTCAAAATCATAAAAAGTGTAATAATGTTTGATTAAAATGTTTATATTTATATACTACATAAAATAATTAATACAACACAAATTATAGAAATCTATATAATAATTTCATATTCTTTTATAAAACAGTATATTTGTATATAAATTGTTATAATAATTATTAATGTCATCTTATAATGTCCATATAGCTTTATAAATCATTTATAAAAAAAATATAAAATTTATAAAATTATCTATCATGGCTTACAAAATTATTTAATCATAATTTTAAATCATTTATAAGAGTTTTAAAAAAATATAAAAAAATCCTCATATATATTAAACGAGAAGTCGCTTGAGTGACTTTTGCTTACATGTCGATCATTTATGAAGTCTTAAGAAAATTGTTATAATTTGCTTAATCGATAATTTTTAATTTTATTTATTATAGTTTAGATTTAAAATAAAAAATAAATCTAGAACTAATTAATATCACTTGCCAACTAACCTTAATTATATTAAAATAATGATATATGGTAACTAATTGTTGAAATTACATAAGGAATAAAACATTTTGATCAATTCTTTTTTATATTTATAAACTACATAATATAATGAACGGAATTTTTCTAATTTTTAATTATTTTAATTAGTTCTAATTTAAAATGTAAGTCTAAAACTAATTATTATCACTTGCCAAATAATCTAAATGATATTACAAATAATAATTTATGGTTGCTAATTTTCATAATTATAGGAAGTGTAATAATGTTTGATCAATTCTCTTATATTTAAATACTATATAAAATAATGAATAGAAAACGATTTATAGAAATCGTATAATGATTTCATATTCATATAAAATATATCATATCTATAATAATTATTAATCTCAAATAATATCCTTATATGTTTTATAATTAATTAGGTTTTGAAGATTGGACTGAATTATATTGAACAGAGCATGTGAGAACTTTGATTAAAAATCATGTGATAATAATTAATCATGTTAAGTCCAGGTAACGCATTTTATAAAAACTACGCTCTCTTTCGATTCAGGTAGTAATTAATATTTTTTTCGTTTTTAAATAATTCATGTTCTACCACTTTTTACTTGTTTTTAAAGGATCAATGTTTTAGATTTTCTATGTATTTTCAATAATAAATTATAAACTTCAAAAAATGTTAATCGACAATTTTGGATTTATTGAATTGCTATTGGTTTAAATTTATGAAAAATTGTTATAATTTTAAAATTTAATGCATCGATAGTTAAATGTTAATTTTTTCTTAATATTTGTGAAAAATCTAAAATATGCATTGTTTAAAAACAGAGAGGGAGTACATTGTACAAAGTTTATGCAACTAAGTTGTGATTTGTGAGTGAGAAAAAGAAAAAAATAAAAAGGAGTTTATGTAATTATGCATGCACTGTAGATAATTAGTTGGAAAATAATAACTGTTACAAATTTAAACATCTGATAACAAGTTGCTCCATTAGCATACATAATTTAACCTTCAATTATATACTTCTTTTTCAAATTCTCTCTTCTTTCGTTTTACAATATTGTTACTCCTAGATGATATAGTTGCCTCTTCTCTCTTGCGACGGATATTAGTAGCCCTCAAACATTGGAGGTGGTGGCGATGCGTATTGGTGGCCGATGAAAGGTGGTATGATGAATTCATCACTTGGAGCTGGTGCTTGTGCTCTTGGCGTCTGTTTCTCTTCTACCGGAGCTGGTGCTTGTGCCGTTGGCGTCTCTTTCTCTTCCACCGGAGCTGGTGCTTGTGCCGGAGGCGCCTGTTCCTTCTCAACCGGAGCTGGTTCTTGTGCAGGCGGCGTCTGTTTCTCTTCCACTGGAGCTGGTGCTGGTGGGTAGGTGATCGTTGGCGGAGGAGAGTAGACTACTGGTGGAGATTGGGACGGAGGTGGAAGAACGACCGCTGGCGATGGCGACGGTTGGACTGGTGTTTCTGGTGGTGAGCTGGATTTTGGCGGTTGAGCTGGAGGAGAAAACACCGGTGGCGGTGGCGACTGAACAGGCGGCGGCGGTGAGTGAACAGGTGGTGGTGGCGAGTGAACAGGCGGTGGCGGTGAGTGAACCGGAGGTGGTGGCGGTGGGGAATATACGGGTGGTGGTGGAGAGAAGACAGGCGGTGGCGGCGGCGAATACACTGGTGGTGGTGGAGAGTGCACCGGCGGTGGAGGAGAGTGGACAGGCGGTGGCGGAGAGTGAACCGGTGGCGGTGGAGAGTGGACTACTGGTGGTGGTGGTGAAGGAAGAGGAGGAAGTGGTGGAGGAGAGTTCACCGGAGCTGGTGGAGGAGAGGAAACCACCGGAGGCTGAGACTGATGAGGTGGAGGTGGGCTGCGTCGGTTCTTCACCGGAGACTGATCATAAGGATCATCCGGTTGCGGCGACTCTTTCGGTGGCTGTGGTTTGTGAACCGGGACAGTTGGAACCGGCGACGGTTTGTCAACAACCGGAGTTGGAACCGGCGATGGCTTGTGAACCGGCGATGATCTCGATGGAGTAGATGATCCACCACCAGCGCACTTGTCCTTGCTACAATCAACCGGACGGTTAATCACCACCGCACATTCCTGAGCCGACCGTTGGTCAGGTCTATCCGTCAGACAATTACGTGTATCGTCCAACACAATCTCTTTCCGACCACCACCAGGAACACACGAACTACCTTGTCCATTAAAGTAATTGTACGAATAAGTAAAATTCACCAAATTAGGCAACTTGCAAATCTCATCCCCTACTAGTCCCGTAAGCTTGTTCCCGGAGATATCAAGCTCCTCCACACCCGTTAACCCGACAAAGCTGGTCGGGAGACGACCAACGAACGAGTTCTTACTCGCATCAAAAACCGTCACGTTCGACAACTTCCCAATCTCAGACGGGAAACAACCGCCCAAACCATTGTCCATAAAAACAATCTCGTTGAGATTCTTCATGTTTCCGACACTCTTAGGGATACACCCGGTGAATTTGTTATTAGCAAAAGTCACAACGGAGGCCGTAGACTCTCCTAGAGATTCAGGAATCACGGAAGTGAATCTATTGTTGTTCAAGAAAATAGCGTCAAGCTCTTTCTTGAAAAGCTCTGGAGGGACTTGACCTTCGAAATCATTAAACCTAAGGTCGAAGTATTTGGCACTAGGCCAAGAGAGGATGACGTTAGGGAACGGTCCAACGAAACAATTGCTACTAACATCAAACTCATGCATCAGCTTCATCTTCTCAAAGCTCTTGGGGATGATACCGCAGAACCGGTTCGAATTCAAATGGAACATAGCGACATCCGTCATCAAACCAAGCTCAACGGGCAAATGTCCCGCGATATCCGCGCCGTTGAGGTCAACACCAGCTACAACCGTGACGTTAGGATCATCTAGAGCGGGTGCGCATACCACACCGGTGTAGGCGCACACGTGGGGGCCGTGCCAGTTCGCCGTGGTGTTAAACGGATCCGAATAGATCGCTTTTTTCCAAGCCTGGAGAGCTATGTAAGCTTTTTTAAGCCTCGTGTTGGCAAATGTAGCCTTGAGGTCGACCTCGTATTCGATGTCATCAGGAAGTTCGCCCTCGCCGTTTTCTGGTAACGTCAGGAGCTGTCGACGGACGAGAAAGGCAGCTTCTGTGTCGGATATGGCGAGTGCGACGAAGGAAGAGGATAAAAAGAAGAAGAATAAGAGGAAGAAGAAGCAGCCAAAGGACGGAGGTTTAGCCATGGCTAAAAGAGAAAACCTCAAAGGTCCAAGGCTGCTTATAGAATGGACCTGAGAGGGTTCGAGGAGGTTGCGAATGTGTATTATTAATAATAAGCCAGCCTTGCAAATGACCAACGGTTTCCCATATTTAGGGGACATTGTTTTGTTTTTGAGGATGTTGCTTCAGATACGGAGGACATATTTAGAAAGATATAGAAATTGTGGTTAGAGAAAGGCAAAACAAGCAAAATAGACCTAAGAAGAAACCGGTAACTATTACAGGACACAGCCTTGAAAATGAGTGATGGATGGTTTATTTGCGAACATCACGCTACAACAAACCTTTGTTTTTGTCTCTCACTACTTTCCGTGCGCCGCAAGATACGTCCCCTAAAGAATTATCATGATTATAAGATGCTATAGTGCTGTGACCGTGAACACTCTACAGATCCAGGAATCAAGAAACTGACAATGGTAAATCCATTGCTTCACAAAATCCTCAAAAGCATGAAATGTCAATTTGTGAACATATGCACTTCCTGCTTGCATAAAAACCCCGATCAGCTTCAAAATTGCATTTATCAACTGGTTGTTGCAGACAAAGAAAAGCAACTGGTTGTGTGGGTGTACATGCTCTTAGCTTAAATATATTTTAACCAGTAGAACAGAAAAACACACAACTATTGAAAGAATTTATAAAATTCACGACAAAAACATTGTTCTAGAAAATGAAATTTTTTTTTTTTAATAGAACGAATTAAAGATTGAAAAGCAATGGAAGAAATGATGATAATATATCAAAATACTAATTTCATTCCCATTCGACAAGGCTGTCTTTAGCCTCATCATACTATACAACAAACAAAACGTCCCTCCACGTTCATTCTCTCACTCATACAGTTCCTATTTTTTTCTCTATTTATAGTACTTCATCTACACTTCATTTCCTATTGCTTTATATCATTTGTCTCACATTCTGGGGCTTCACCACCATTACGGCACAACCTGAGAATATGCAGCAGCAGCCTCTTTAGCATAACACACATGAAGTTGTTTGGTATGTGTTATTTTTCCTATAATTTACCTGATCATTCAATGAACTATCATCATAATTAGCTGCTCTTCTGCGTTTCCTGGATACCTCCGAGTTACATCCCTTCTCTTCTACTTCTTCTTCTCTGAAATTCTGCCCTGACGCCTCTGGAGTTGCAAAAAAACAAGAGATTAGACCAGGCAGGTGAGAACACAAGTTCTAAACAAAACACTTTCACGTGTGGGTCAGACCAGATCTCAGACTCATATATGTCCTTTGTAGCAACAATCATTTCTTTGATCCCCCACAGGTCATATCAACTCTATGTTTCTGCAGCAAAAGCCTTCTAAAAGCCAATGCAAAGTTAACTTAAGTATTGATCTAGTTCTTAGATAAAATTTATGGGTACCAAAAACCCAGAAGAGAAGACAAAAAGGGAAGAAGCCAAACATGCAACTCATAAGAGAAATTCGATTAAACTAGGCTAAGCAAAATGTCACCTGCAGTGCTTTGAGCTGGATACTCATGCACCAAATAATTTGTTCTAGTAAAAGGCTTATCACCAGAACTTTTGATTTCTTCGCTGCGCAATATGTTTCCTTGGACAGCAGTTCTCATCGCGTAATCAGATGACGTCTCCAAATGAGCTCGTTTTTTCCCAAAGCTAACTTTCTGCCGGTAACCATTTTGTAGTACCGTAAACTACAAAAAAAAAAAGAAATAAGTTTTCACTATAGAATTACAAAAACAAATGAAGAGACAGTATTAAAAAAAAAACGAACCTGATCAGTCAATTTGTGAGAGTTAGACTGCAGACCACGAGTTCTACTCAGCCTCTGAGTCTCTCCTCCTACTCCAAGCAAGGAATACAACTGCTTAACAAAAGAGTTCTCCAAAGAATCAAGATACAAGTTGTGTTTCTCATTCGTCCATCCACCACACTCATCCTGCATAAACAATTTTAACAAGATACTTTGTCAAGAAATCAACACAAACTCTAATCACTCAGAAGAAGATTCAAATTCATTTAAAAGATTTGACTTTTTTCGATTTGGCAAATGCTTACAAAAGGATTGATTAGTATCATTCATCAAAATAAGATCTTTTTAGGTTAACGAGTGTAAACCTAATCGTAGCATCAGATCTGAACCTTCCTTCCATATATAGCAAGCTAAAATAGATTACTTTCCTAAATCGATTAGAACAAACAATTAACCAGAAACACTATCTCAAAAGCAACAAAACTTCGAGCGGAAGATTTGGTTGGCCTACCAGTTTCTTCGAATCGGCATCGCCACGAGCGCTCTCAACCGTGAGACCGGACTCGAGCGACTCGCTCTGAGACTCAGCCGCGACGCGAGAAACAGTATTCGCCTCCTCGTACTCATTCTCCATCGGTGCTCTCTCTCTCTCTCAACGCAAAAGAACAAAACACAAATTACGTCTCTTGCTTGAGATAGACCCCTTAAAGACAAGGAATGTCCCACATGGCGTCGCTTTTACACGTGGCAAAGTACCGCCACGTCATCAGCAGCGATAATAAATATCTCGGACAAATATCATCAGCCAGATATTTTTTTTTTTTTTGGGAAGGAGGCTGTTTGTGTGATTTTTGGATATTATTTTTCTCTTAGTTTAGCTTTTATTTGTCTGCTTTAAGATAAATTTGATTGATGCTCTTCACCGAATTTAATAGGTCAGGATTTTGATTTTGATTTTTCTTTTTACATTCTGATTACTTTCCTTGTTTAATATGTTTGCTTTTAGGATTTATTAAATTAAATCAGATTTGGTCAGATCTTGGATGAACTTTTAGAATTAGATAACATAACGTTAACGTCATAATAATCCATCTTAAGAACATCGTGAATCGTCATGGGACCGACCCTGGCTCTTTTTCAATGCACCAAAAAGTTTTTGTTAATTCAGATAATTAACTAGCTATTAATTAAAATATCATTTTGATTTTGGATAAAGAGATAAGGCCAAAAGAGGATTAATTACGTCTGGACTATAAATGATAGTTAGAAGTTTATTGGATAAATCCTAGAAATAAATGATAGAAGTTTATTGGAGATGTCCAAAAAAAAAAAAATTATTGGATAAATCCTAGAAATAATATTTGCTGGCGTGGCAGTGGTTGGGTCAAAAATATCTGCTACTTATGTCCGTACCAAGAAAAATATCTGCCCTTTTACTTTGACAAACCAAGAAAAATATCTCGCCTTTCCAATGTAGTTAGTTTACAACTCTACATTATACAATGTATGCCTTTTAGCTAATACAACTGTTAGCCATACACTAATCTGAAAATACGTAATTTTGTAAACATGTATTTAATCTTTTCATTCATGCATTCCGAATATAATTTACTATAATATGTGACATAGGCAGGCCCGTCCTTGCTATAAGACAAGTAAAACACATGCTTTAGGCCACAAGATATATAACAAATTTTAGGATCACATTTTTATTACAGATTCAGCCATATTCAATGATTTTAAACATTTTTGTGTTGTTTGTATTACTATTTTCCATTCGTATTTATATAAAAGGCCACATAATTTTTATTGTGCTTTAGACCACATCAAATTTTGGGACGGCACTGGACAGAGGTACATAGAATAATTTGGAATATTTTCTTATCAAATCTTATACATCTTGTACATATGTTTAAATCTCCTGACATGGGTATTTTCTTAAGAAGATTATAGGGTTTTGTGAAATCCACATCTAATTCAATGTTGAAATGTGGGCCTAAATTTTAGAGCCCATATATACCATATCCGACCAAATCCACTCACAATCATCCTATTAAAAACCTTATGGCAACCCTTAAGGTCCACCAAGTTCAGCATACATATCAATCAAATTGTTGTAAACAAACAGTTCAGAGTCCAGCCCATGTCTTATCGAGTATAAATGAATCATAATTCCTCTACTAAAATCACCGGCATCAGTGATTCATTGTACGCCTACCCATATGAAACCAATTTGAAAAATCCAAAAGAACCATGCAATTTTGGAACCGAGTAATTCGCATAAGTTCAAGCCAACTGAATACGATAAGGAGCCCATATAAGGCCCACAAGGTAAGACTTTATGTAAGTAGATCATAGAGAGGAAATGCATATAGCTACATTTGAAGCATATGTTCAAACTAAGCATCTCTTATAGAGCATATAATCTGACGCACGTTGGTAGGGCTTAGTCGTTCACTACAATCCTCTTCATAAGAAAACGATCAAAGATCTCTGGTCCACGTGGTTGGATTGCGTGTAAGAGTGCGAAACCTCCGACCTTTTATTCGGGCCGTTGGACTTCACATGCACTATGTATTTACTAGGAAAATATACTTGTTTTGAGGAATATGTAATAGTTTATTAGACTTAACCGATATCTTGCTATGCCTCAAAGCTTAGTTTCTCCCAACAATAATTCAATTTTCTAATCCAGATATCTCCAATTGGTAGACCCTCTAAAAGCTCAACTAATCTTAGCAACTTTGAGTTTTGGACACAAAATAAAGCTATAAGAAAACATATAAGCGTCATGACATTGATTCATTTTATATCGTTTTGTCTGTTGTTTTATTCGTTTTGTTCTAGATTTATTGGTTTTTGTATTCTGGAATAGTAAAGGAATGGTTAGAAAATGTGTGTAGTTTTCTCATCACGACCTTAAAGAAGTAACTTTGATTAATTAAATATAATAAAGGAAAGAACATGTCTTCGAAAGACTAGTAGAGTCGAGTCCATGTGAATTCTGTAAGCTCACGGTTCCATTTTTTATTAATTAATGCAGATTAGACTTTCCTAATCCAGTAGATTCTTTAAGAAAAACTACTATTATATATGATTGAAAATAGAAATAAAAGATGGGTGAAACGAAGGGTCACTTGTCTTGTGTACCGAGTCCATGATAAGTCCATAACAATGACGAAACATCAATAAACAAAAGAAAACGAAAAAGATAAAATAAATTAAAGTGAAGATCACATCACATGTGAGGATCAACACAAAGGGTTTATGTGAGTAATGGGACACCAATACTGATATTATAATGTTTGTTGCTTCATTTTAATACTTTACGAGGTCGCTGAGTGCGCTACGTGGCAAATGTCCATCCCTTGTAGGTGCAGCAGCAAACGTGATAAAGATTCCGGAACTGATCACCCGTCGGCTCCTCCACTTCTGTATACAAAAATACTGCATATTGTATGATAATTTATATTCATTTAAATTTTATAACATTCCCTGTTTTTCTGTTTGTTAGTGTAGTTTATAAACTGTGTGTACGCATCTCTGTAGTTTAGTATTAGTGAATCATGATGTTAATTAAGATCGTTCCTGGGTTGATTTGCCAAAATAATGCGATCCCTGACATGGAGGAATAACGTTGTATTTTTTTTTTGTAAACTAATAACGTTGTATTTTGTTGTTGTTGTTTTTCTTTCTTTCAGATTTCCATGGATACATTGGGCAGTCGTTGATGAAACTAAAGGTTCTGTAGATATATATCTTGTAAATGTAGTATACCAAATCAATGACTATATTTAGAATTACGAGTATTCACAAATTTTTTTATCGAATAGCATTAAGCTATATATATTCCATCCTTTCCCGTAAAAATAAATCTAAAAACATCCACGGATATTAAAAATATAATGAATATTTACAAATGAATTTACTACTACATATTTTTTTAATAACCATCAACCTATGATATTCAACTAAATTAAATTTTATCAATTGATATTTTTCAAAAACATATAAACGTATTTTAAAATATAAAAAAACTATTTTTGCTTTAGAAGAAAAAGATTAAAAATATAGTTACTTTGGAGAACGGAATGAATATATATTTGCCTCGCAAAATACAGTATTCGTTTTTATAAAGAAAAAAAAACAATATTCATTTGCACCAAAAAAAAAAAACAATATTCATCTCGTTGCATAATTCAAAAAAACAAATAAAAAATATTCATCTCGTTGCCGACGACGGCGATTAGAAAATCTAACGGCCAGCGTCCTTCCACTTTGCGAACTACTATTCGTTGGAATCGTAAACGCAGAAAAAAAGCAGCGTTTGTCATTGGACCACGTTGTCCAATCTCTTTCGCTCACGCACGATCTGACGTCAAAGTGTTTTTAATACCTTATCGGGAATAAAATAATCCCCGCGTCCAAACAGTAGAAACCCCTCTTTATATCGCGACGAGTGTCACGCCTAGGACACATGTCGCTCCCTCCCTCTCTATATTTCTCAGATCTTTTTTTTTCTTTTCTCAAAAAGGAAATATCGAGAAAAATAAAGAAAAATAAAAATTCGAAGGTAAGGAAAAAATAAAAACTTCCATCACTGATTGGTTTCTTGTTTCAGATTCGTTGATTGGATCAGAATAATGAATTTTCCCGCCCAATATAAGCTTATGATTGGTCGTTTTGGAGAATTGTTTCAGATCCTCTGTTTTCACTCTTTGCTCTGTTTCGAATTTGATTAAAGATCTGATATTTATTTGTTTGTTTTACTTGAAGGATTCAAAGCTTGAATTTTTAAGAGATGGGTTCTCGATTTAACTTCGTTGACGACGCAAAGCAGCCAGCTTTGGGGACTGGTGTTCCTCTGACGAGACAGAACTCTGTTTTCTCGTTAACCTTTGATGAGTTTCAGAACTCATGGGGTGGTGGGGTTGGGAAGGACTTTGGGTCCATGAACATGGACGAGCTCTTGAAGAACATATGGACAGCTGAGGAAAGCCACTCTATGATGGCCAACAACACCAGTTTCAACAACACTTTTAATGGAGGTTTGTCTGTTGGTGTGGGAGGGGAGCTTGGTGGTGTTGGTGGGGGTTTGCAGAGACAAGGGTCACTTACTTTACCTCGTACCATTAGTCAGAAAAGAGTTGATGATGTCTGGAAGGAGCTGATGAAGGACGATGACGCTGGAAGTGGTGGTGGAGGAGCGAGTGGAGTTCCGCAGAGGCAACAGACGTTGGGGGAGATGACTCTGGAGGAGTTCTTGGTGAGAGCTGGTGTTGTTAGGGAAGAGCCTCAACAACAGGTGGAGAGGGTGGATCACTTCAACGGTGGGTTCTTTGGATTTGGAGGTGATGCAGGGCTGAGTTCAGCTCGTAATGGGTTTGGTCCTAACCTGGTGAGACCGGATCTGCTGACAAATCAAACTCAGCCGTTGCAGATGCAGCAGCAGCAGCCACAGAAGGTGCATCAGCCGCAGCAACTGATCCAGAAGCAGCAGGATGTAGCTTTTCCTAAACAGTCTACGATAGCGTTTTCCAACACTGTTGATTTGGTCAACCGTTCTCAACCTCCAACACAGGTGTGACTAAGAACTTGACTATGTTGTTATTAGATCATGTAGTTTTAATGTTTGAGGACTAAGCTCAGAGCGGGTCATAGGCTAAGCCTAATGAAACATTCATGTGTCATGTCTTCAAATTTGTATATACATAATCCCCCAAATTTTTAAAAAAAATTATTTCAGTTTTCCATACTATTGAAATCTTTATTAAATCGTCTATATTTCCTGACTAACTGTTTTGTATTTGTAGTTATGTTTTAGTTTATTTGACCATGGTTTGTGTTTTGCCTTTAGGAAGTGAAGCCTTCAGTTCTTGGAGTTAGGGACATGCCTATGAACAATAACAACCTTCTTCAGGCTGTTGATTTTAAAACAGGTGTTACGGTTGCAGCAGTATCTCCTGGAAGCCAGATGTCACCTGATCTGACTCCAAAGAGCAACATGGATGCGTCTTTGTCACCTGTTCCTTACATGTTTGCTGGTCGAGTGAGAAAAACAGGTGCAGTCCTGGAGAAAGTGATTGAGAGGAGGCAGAAAAGGATGATTAAGAATAGGGAATCAGCTGCAAGATCACGCGCTCGCAAGCAAGTGAGTGTCCATTTAAATCTTGGAGACTGAAGAAACCTTAAAACCACTGTCTGGTATAGTTCTTTTACTTTTTTCATTTTGCTGTCTGACAGGCTTATACGTTGGAGTTGGAGGCAGAAGTTGCACAACTGAAAGAGCAGAATGAAGAGTTGCAGAGGAAACAAGTGCGTCTCTGCTTCTTCCTATCTCAATTTTTTTCTATTGGAATATATTTTTAATTTTTTCATGAGGTTCTGATTAATTGAACCAAATGTTTCATGCAGGTTGAAATTATGGAAAAGCAGAAAAAACAGGTACTATCTCTTGTATTCTTAAGTCTAAGCTTTTAGTCCAATACTGTAAACACAACACGATGAAGTGAAGTATAACATCACATCTTAACATTAAGTACGGTGCCTACATCTTTTGCAAGACTAGTCCCACAAGTTTTGAATATTTAACAGAGACTATCTCATTTTTGTTCTTGCAGCTTCTGGAGCCAATGCGTCAGACATGGGGATGCAAAAGGCAATGCTTGAGAAGGACACTGACAGGTCCTTGGTAGAGAGCTTGTTTATGAAGCCCTCCAAGGAGCTCAACAAAAGAGCAGAAGCTATAGAAACAACACAGAAAGTAGAAGCTAGCTTTGTATGTAACTTAGGCAGGTGTTTTCTGTGGGGGTGATTGTAGGTAAATGAAGTGTGGCCGATTTGACTAGATCAACACTCTTTTTTTCTTCTTCTGTTTTCTTGAAGCATCTTTTGGTTTTATGTTCCTGATGTAATTGATCTTGATGTTGCTTTCTAGGACGTGTCAATGTCTTAGAAACATCTTTGTGACTTAATCATAGTGGATTTGTCTTGTAGCATATATTACCTCTGTGGACCTCTTTTTCCTATTAATAATTTTGGGACCGTAAGACGGAGTGAATAGATTGATGGAAACATCAAGTTAATAATCTCAAATTGGTAATAAAAAATGTTTTACAAAACTAACTTAAATGGCAAAATTTTCTTGTAGAAGCAGTGGAGACATCTTCTAACTGTGTATCTTGATCAAGATGCCTTCAAATTCCCTCTATACTCATGGACAGAGAGAAATTAGTAACAGTTGCCAGCCCCAAACTTGTAATCACGTTTCCATCTATAACAACTTCTGCTCCTTGGATCATTTGGTCATTCGCAGGCCCTTCTGTGTCTGAGAGGTACTCAGCTGTTCTCTTCTCCTGCAATAGGATTCAAAATCATGTACAGTGTTTGCTCATATCCAGGACAGAAAAGAACAAAAGTTTTCTTCAATTTACCTTGAGTAAACCGTGATAAGAACCTGAATTTAGTTACATCATTAAAACCATTTTCACAGAATCTACAAGAATTAGCCAACTTAAACAGCACTCCATAGATACAGAAACTATAACTAAAAATCAGTTATCATCAAGTGACTTACACGAGGTGTGTGGTTTAGAGACCAGTCAATGCTATTAAACTCTTCCGTCTTAGGATTCTGGTAACCATCGCGTAGAAGCTAGATAAATGATTAGAAAAGAAGACTGTTACATATCAAGATGGATAAAGAAAAGAATGATCCTACAAGTGAATTAAGGACAAAAACCAGAAGCTCTTCAAGCGATTTGGCTGTGGTTTCTCCAAAGAGCTGGTTAGCCAGGGAAAGAGCAAACTGAAAAGAAGGGTCTGGTCCACAGCTAGTTGTAAGCTCCCCTGACACCTGGATGTTTGTCTTAACAGCCCAGAATGTAGGCAGCTTCCCGGAAAAAGCAGGATGTCCTGTTGTCTTGCACAATTAACTAAACTAAGTTTAGAAATCAAGTAAACAGGACACAAAGATTACTTACTAGCTGACACACAGTCTAAGCCTTTAGAATGTTGTATGATTTATATAAAAAATATCAATACCATTAAAAGAGGATCATTCTCAAATTATATCATTAATGAAAATTGCAGTTTTCTCAAAAATACCCTTATTTTTACAAAGAATTAATAAAATTCATTAATGGCATTTAAGTCTTTTGGTTTTGGGCCTACAGATACACCTAAATGGATCTATAAATAATAGGCCTATATATATATTTAAAATATATATTAATTTTAAATTTAATATAAGTATAAATATATTATGAACAATAAATGAATTAAGAAACATGAAAATATTATTTTCTTAAATATACGTATCAATATTCAAAATAGATCATTTGAATATTATACATATTTTCAATACAAACCAAAATCGTATATCCTACACCATATATCATATACATATTTGAATATCATTTTTCAGTGTATAATGTCATTTTATACATAATATTAATATGGCAATTACGAGTGTTCAAGAATATTTTAAAAACTATCTTAAAATAAATTTTTAAATCTAAAATACAAACACAAACTTATAATAGGTTATTAATAACGAAAATAAACTAATATTGTCATATCAATAAGTTATTTTATATTATCATTTTTTATTTAGATAACATGATAAAATTTTATCAAATTCTAAGGAATCACTAATTTATGTAATATTAATAAATATATGAGTAGTTTAATCAATTTTTTAAAAAAGTACTATAAGATATTTTGTTATCGGATCAATAGTATCAGATCGCGGGTTAATAGTGAGTTTTTAGGTTTTTACCGGGTTATATCGGATTTTTAATTAACAAATTTTTCATTAAATCCGAACAGGATTATATACAATGTATCGGATCTATAGGTTCAAACATGAATCTAGGTCAGATATGAAAACAAATTTTAAAACTCAAACATTATTATAGAACAGCTACCATATTTCGAACAAATACCATATTTTGAAGAGAAAAAAAACAAATGATAAAAACCTAAAAACTCAATTGTTATGGTTCGAAATGAAAAATAATGGTAATTTGTAAATCAGTTTTCGATTAATAAATGAAAAACAAACAAACCCGCGCTTTCTAAGCGCGGGTCAAAATCTAGTATACTATTAAAACATGATACACTTTCGGCTTTTTCACTAATTGCCCATAGCTTTTAGTCTAAATGTATCTTTCATTAAGGGTAGTTTGGACACGTTGAAATTGAATCATTTTCGTTAACAAATAATGTGTAAGAATATAAGTAATTTATTTTCTCCAGATTTTTTTTGCTATATTCTCTACTATTTAATGTTTTAATAATAATTAAAAGTAACCAAATATAGCTGTTTTGAAGCTGTTTAAATGTCATTCCTTATTTTACTTTTCATTATTAATTAATTTCAACCAAAAACTTAATTTAGGAAATATTCCAAAAAACTATTTACAGTAATTTTCTTAAGATATACTCACTATAACTTTTTTTTATTTATTATTTAAAGCTTATTATATTCAAACTTATAATTTTACTACCAAAGTGTTATAAATTTATAATATAATATTTGTAGTATGATTTATATGAAAGTAAAATATCAAATCTATATAACGATGAATGTTAATACAAAATCATGTAATACTAAATATTTATAGTGGGATATGTCAATTAAAAAGTTGTTGTAGTCTACGCTCAAGGTTTTTTTCTTATATACATATTATATTTAAATATTTGTAGTGGAACATTTCATTCAAAAAGTTGTTGCAATCAACTGACGAGATATTTTCTCTCCTAATTTTATGCATTTAATATTTAATGTTTATAGTAAAATCTGTCAACCAAAATTCTAGTGCAATACACTCACAAGCTATTCTCCTTTACCTTTACTAAAAAGATATACCAAAAATAATCTTACCTTATAAGCATAATATGTTTTGAGAAGAATATTATATTTCAAAGTTTCTCGTCAGAGCTATATCATTTAGAAAAGTTTACTAATTTACTATATATGACATTCAAACAAGAAAAATGAAGTCACAGAATGTTTATGATGTTATTTTTTATGCTTTCGATTTAGTAAATTTATTTTATTTTAAAATGTTAAGACTTTGTATGTTTGCATCTATCTTTTGTTTGCTGGTTCTAATTTTGGTTTATGTGCAGATGAACTATCATAATGATTCCTCTTTTGAAGACACATATGATTCCATCATTCTTCATTTTCTTCAGTTTTTTCATGTGAACTAAACAATTGTCTTTTCTATTAATCTCTGGTAAATTCATTATCTTCACATTTCATATTGTACAGTCCACCTCATAGGCAAGATCTTGATCGATGTGATGTGATATTTTTTGCTTTCTAGTTCCACTTCATTCCTTTTTTCTTACATGTCTAATTAACATTGCAAAGTGCTAATTATGCATTTATGTCAGTGTCATGGAAACAAAGAGGCTGAGTAGAATATCACCAGAAGCACAGTCTAATTCAGCACTAACTCTCCTCTATCTCTTTTCTCTCTCGACCCTTCTCTATACTCGACTTCGAAGAGGAATCATGAAGCTGAGATGTGATCTTGGATCTTATTTGAGCTGGCCTTTCATTGGAACACTTAAAGAACATAATATATGAGTTTCTCTTCAAAACATCTTCCAGTCTGCAGTCTGAGACGTTCGAATCATTGACACAATACCATTTACCAGGACCAGAATTCTATATACATTTAATTAATCAGTATATACATTTAATTAATCAGTAACCATAAGAGTTAGCTGAAAAATTTAAATCACTACCTGAACATATGCAGTATAGTGCCCAGTCTTAAAATCTGATCCTATATGCTCAACAAAACCACAAAGCATGTATTTTGGTTGGTCCTGCCTTTTTAACAAAGTAAGTAAATTTGAAAAACAAACATTAATTTAAGTTGAAATCTTGTACCTCGTTTGGTTTAGTCATGAATGTGGACAGAGTCAAATTCTTCTTGAATAAAATGTGTGGATCTATCTTACCAACTAGCTTAACCCTCTGTAAAAAAAAAGTAAGAACAATACTTTTTGCAAATTGATTTATTAACAGAAATATAAAGCTTACTTTGAGATGTATAATGAGAACCTCAGGTGCTACTAGAATTGAGTTCTACATATCTTTGTCTTTGTTTCTCCTACAACTAAAAATGGAACATTTTTTTATAAAAAAAAATAAAATAATCATATGTGGTATAGCTTACATTTGACATTCAAAGCATACAAGCTCCTTCTCAAAGTTTTTTTTTCCATTGCTTCCACCAGTGTGCTTGCTATAGGAAGACCAACATGGTTAAAGTACACCTCATTATCAGATTCACATTGACATGCTGAACATTTATAGTGTTGGTTCTCAACACCACCAAAATATCTTCAGAAGGACATGCATAAATCAGCTGGATGAGGAACTCATGAGCATCTTCTTCTCTATCTTCCTCAAAGTTACCCCTCCAAAATCTGAGACGCTTTACAAAATCGCATGGCATGTTACTTGCATCTTCCCCACATTGTTTACATAACATGTATTTCCTTCATTCTTGAACCCTAAGGTAGTCTTAGACAGCTGTAGATATTCAACAACAAAAAATTAACCATAAACCCTAAAATTGCAGAGATTTTGCCCAATGGTTGGAGCAAATTCTATTATATGATGTAAACTATCTACCTAAATAAAAAATATGTTATTGGATACGAAAAATATAGCCATCAAAAAACTAAACTGAAAAATAGAGAAACATTAGGGAGATTTTAATAGTGCATCTAAGATAGGTCTCATTTTCTCTAAACACTAATTATATAACTATATTCCATGGTAGGAGACGATCTACTGTTTTAGAGTCCAAACTGGGCATCTTTAAAATTAGAAAACCGGATCAGACACCAATTTGGCTTTTTACCAATGGTTGGACCAAGTTCTAATATATGATGTAAATTATCTACGTAAGTAAAAAATATGTTATTGGATAAGAAAAATACAGCCATCAAAAAAGAAAACTGAAAAATTAATAGAGAAACATTAGGAGATCTTAATAGTGCATCTCAAATCTCGTTTTCAATGCAATCCTTTAAGAAAAAATATCGAGAATTAGTGTTCGACGATGTGCCCCACCACTTTTTTGTATCTAGTTGGTGAATAATAATGAGCACTTGATAATAATATCTTACAAAATTCTTTTTCTTTAAAGTATATTGACCTTTTCTATAGGTTGCAATTTGATTCAAACAGTATTTGATTCCAGTTGTTGAATTAAATTGTTTTAACAATACTAAGGGTTAACCCGGATATTTTGGTTTTCAAATGTTAACTATGTAAATATTATTTTGGATGTTGTATTCAAGTTTAGAATCAATCATGTTGTAATCTCAAACTGGTAATACAAAATCTTATACAAAACTAACATAAATTGCAAAATTTCTGGTAGATACACTCGAGATTCAGGATCAGCAGGAGGAGACATCTTCTTACTGTGTATCTTGATCAAGATGCTTTCAAATTCCCTCTATACTCATGCACAAGCCCTTCTGAGACACTTCTTGCTCTACCATGTCCAAACAGCTTACTAACTATAGCTAGAGAGAAATTAGTAACAGTTGCGAGCCCCAAACTTGTAATCACGTTTCCATCAATAACAACTTCAGCTCCTTCGATCATTTGGTCACTTGCAGGCCCATCTGTGTCTGAAACGTACACAGCTGTTCTCTTCTCCTGCAACATAATCCAAATGGTGTACAGTGTTTGCTCATATCTATAACAAAAAAAATTCTTAAATTCACCTTGAGTAAACCATGCTTATGCAGGACAGTAGATGAAGAGTTAGTAGCTCCATATATTCGCCCAGCTTCTTGTCGTTCTTTGAGTAGCTTCTTGATAACTTTGGACTTCTGTAGACGTTCTGAGCCAGCATGGCCTCCCTAGATAATCCCATCAATAGAAAGACATCAAAAGTTAACTCACCATGTAATAAAACATCAGTATATAGCTCTAATGATCTTGATGTCTTACAGGAAGAAGGATTAGATCATATGCTGATTCAGCAGCTTCACCAATCAATTTGTCAGTAACAATTTTAGTGCCTTGTGAAGCCGTAATCCGCAAAGATCTTTCAACCGATGCAACAGTGACATCTACTTTGGCTCTTCTAAGAACATCTGCAATTGTGACCACTTCAACCTCTTCAGATCCATTAGCTACCGGCATAAGAACCTGAATTTAAATATTTATTTACACCATTAAAACATTTTCACATAATCTACAAGAACCAGCCAACTTTCTAAGCTGTCGTATTTAAATGAGCGTGAAAGAAGAGGGAATTGGTTATAGCTTCATGCTGACTTACACGAGGTGTGTGGTTTAGAGACCAGTCAATGCTATTCACCTCTTCAATCTTAGGATTCTGGTAACCATCGCGTAGAAGCTAGAGAAATGATTAGAAAAGAAGAATGTTACATATCAAGATGGATAAAGAAAAGAACGATCCAAAACAAGTGAATAAAGATAAAGACCAGAAGCTCTCCAACAGATTGGGCTGTGGTCTCTCCAAAGAGCTGGTTAGCCAAGGAAAGAGCAAACTGAAAAGAAGTGCCTGGTCCACGGCTAGTCGTAAGCTCCCCTGAGACCTGAATGTTTGTCTTAACAGCCCAAAACGTAGGCAGCTTCCCGAAAAACGCAGGATGTCCTGTTGTCTTGCACAATGAAATCAAAGTGATTAGTTACAATCTGATAATACAAATCCAGTCCTTAAGCTTTTATACCTTCTTTCTAGTCAAAAGCCCCCATGGAAGAAGAGTCATAGCCGGAGCCATGGAGATAGCTCCGTACAACCGCTTCTCTTCAGCTTGTCTCTTCATGATCTTCTCCAAAACTCCACAGTCTCTTAACCTAACAGCACCAGGCATGCCTCCCTTTCCACAATTTGATAATAAATCAGCCAAAAGCAGAACAAGCAGGAGATGTTCTGTGATGTCTAATTAACTTACCGGCAAAGCCACTAGATCAAAAACTTGTTCAGCACATTTCGAGATTAAGACATCAGCAAGCAGCTTGGTCCCTGATGAGCCTTCAACTTCTAGCTTCTGCTCCACGGAGGCAAGAGTGACATCAGCACCAGCTCGCCGTAGAACATCGACTAGGACTACAGCTTCTATCTCCTCCGTACCGTATCCAATCGGAACAAGCACCTATATAAACGTGGTTTATCAATTTTTATCTCTCTCTAGGCAAATAAAGGTGGGAGCTTTAGATTCTGAGAAGGTGTAAAGGAGAAACCTTTTTGGGAATTGGCACGACGCCAACATCGATACTTAACGACGCTGAAGAAGCTCTGAGTCTTAAGCTTTGGGCTTTCCTTTGTTTCATTGGTGAATGAATCAGAGAGATTGAATGCAAACTCGGAGGAGCAACAGTCGCTGAGATAGAGCACATCGAAGAGATGAGTCTTGGCTCTGTTAGAGTTGGACTCAGCGAAGATATCATCGAAAGCGAAGATCTTAAAGAGCACAGTGACGTTTGCTAATGCAGCTAGAGAGAGAGAGAGCGTCTTATCTATTAACTCTACAGTTCTCGAAGTAAAGCGAAGAAGACGAATGAAACGCGGTCGTATCATCGCCGTGTTGACAGTTCGTTTACCTTCGAAACTTCAGAAAAAGTATCTTATTTGGTTTGTAATAGCAACAAGGCGCCCGTGGCCCAATGGATAAGGCGTCTGACTTCTAATCAGACGATTGTGGGTTCGAGTCCCACCGGGCGTGTTCCTTCCTTTATATATTTTTTTTTTTGACAACAAAAAAATTCGTGCGGTACAATTTGCTATAACGGAGTACCTAAAAATACCTGCATTTTTTGAGTTAAATGTATAAACTAAATGAGTACAAATATGCTTATTGAAATGATTAGCTCAACCTTAAACTGTCTTTGGCCCGAGTTCATCAAGAAGAGGAAGAGCAGGACCTTCCCTGAAGCCGATCTTGTGAGCTACACCAGCCCTTGCTGCTGACCCTAGGATCGAGATCTGTATGCTCCCTGTTGGTGATGGAGACACTATCTGTCTGTCGAATCAATTGATTGATATCACAATGCTGAGTGTGCATTTTCACCAACCACCCTTATGTCTTTCGTTACTCTCCATTGACCATTGTCCTTCTTTGTGTTTTGCTTTCTATGTGAACAAAGTAATAATGTTTGTTTTGTTTGGGTTTCACTATATTATGTACAACATCTAAAATAAAATATAAATCATTAAGTTTTCTAAAAAGACATGAACTTATGCATAACTAAATAACTAATAGACAAAAGTCCATAATATTTTCTACTAGAGGAACCTACAAATAAAATAACCTGGAGGCCCCTAATACTAACCAAACCCAGTGAACAAAAGTAGCTGCTGAATTTTTTTTTTTGTTTAGTATATTTTCGAAATAAACTAAGCGTTACATTTCAAAAATTGATAGATTTTCTTGAAAAATAGATAGACCACGAGAATATAGGAAAATCTCTTCATATTTTAAATATATTTTTTTTCAAACTGATAAAAAGCCATGATAATTTTGAATATTCTGTTTTTTTTTTTGGAAATATTTAGCATAATTATCTAAACATCTCGTCATCAAAATATGTAAAAACAACCCTCAAATTTGAAAAAGGAAAATAACCATTTTTTCTCTACAGGAATATAAGAGATCGTGTTTTCTTATTTTCATATTATTTGCTTTTTTCCCCGAAGGTTTTCTCTGAAGTTGAGGGTAATCGTGTGTGCTTCAGATATACTATTCTTCTCGAAGTCCTTCTGTCTCTCTCTGGCCTCAGAGTATACATCAACTATATTCTGTAAGTTTAATTCCGCCTCTAGTTCTCCATATACGATCGTTCCTCATAAAGTTCAAAATCTTATTTTTGGGTCAATTTTTTCTTTTTTTTGTAAGAAACTATCTAGTTCTTTGTATCTCACCCAGAATTAGTTAAATTAAATTGAGTTGATGTCTATAAAGGTTTTCTAATCAATGTATATGTCACAGGAGACAACAATGGAGAAGCCAAAAGATCTAGACAAAATTTCCGGTTTGGTTGTTCAAGGAACACCGGTTAAGCCTGAACCGCCACTGAAATTCTATGTTCGACGAAAGCCTCCTAAGCTGCTCAATAAGTTACAAAACATGGATGACTCTGCAAGTTCTGGTTCTTCAGATTTCAACACAAACAATACAACTAAAGAGGAGTCTGTGAAAAAGAGTGAAGAGCCAGAAACTTTTAAAGGTAAATATTTAATTCAAACTGATGTTATTATCTATAGTACCACGCTTTTATTTAATTTGTTGGTACAAGTCGATATACAAAGTCTTGATGGCACACATGGGAAGAAAAACTCTAAAGAAGAAACTGAAGAGAAAAATGCCAAGTCAACAGTTCTTCAAGGTAAAAAATCTACTAAGAAAAATATAGTTAGCAGTTAGCACAAACATCGCAACTATCAAACAATGATAGTTTTCAATAACACTATATATTAGAAATTTTTTAGGTAGCTACAAATTGTCATGTATTGATCTTGTTTGTGATTGTTTTACTTGGTGGAAAGATGATTCACAACATGTTAATGGAGAAAGAAAGAAGAAATATTCTGAAAAGATATCCAAAAAGAGATTCCATAGGCCAATGATTATGGAAGATGGCAAGAAACCAAGGAATCCCACCAATCTTCAAATGAGAACTATATCTAATAAAAGGAGTAAAAAGCAGAAATGCGATGAAGATGAGTATGTAGTTGAGCTTCAAACTCCAGAAAAGCAGAGTTCTCCAAAGAGAAGAAAAAACAAGGCGAAAAAGAATGTTGCTCGAACGTTGCCGTTTGATGAAGAAGGTATTTCTGGTTGTCTTGAACTCAGTAGAAGTGTTTGGCCTAGTTTTCCAAAAGGCAAAAGGAGGATGACCACACTTCGCAGGATTGATTTTCATGTGTTGATATCACCAATCTCATTTCCTATGCCCATCTGGAAAAAGCAATCAAAAAGGTCTAGTCGAAAGAAAAATATGACCAGGTGGACTATGATTGCTCTATCTTATGAATGCATAGAAGAAACTTTGTCATTGGTAGAAATTCATCCAGATGATATAGGTAATCAACTATTTTTCTTTATTCTTTGTTGAAGTATTTTTATTATATACCTATCTAATTATTTGTTGATGTTGTATTTAATTTGATTATCTATATATTTCGGACAGATATAAAAAATATGGCACCAAAGCTGAGTTTGATGCATTCTAACCAGAAAATAACAGATGGTAAAACTTTTATCTTTGATAATGTTTTGAAGTGTTTGTTTAAGTTCTTAGAAAAGAATAGATGATAATAATTTTGCAATATCAATTATATGATTTTTTGTTGTTGTTGTGTAGGCTCGAATGAACACTTGAAAAAGGCTAAGAAAATTAGACGTCAAGATGCTTCTGTTCAGACTAAAGGTAATGGGTGTTTATACAATTTATTATATATTCATAAAGTCTGATATTTTCTCTACTATATCTAGTTATATTATGTATATATTGTTTTTACATATGTACTCATAACATAATCAATTTTACAGATTTACACACTGAAGAAAAGAAAGTTATGAATAATCTAACTCTACAATTAAATTATCAAAGGGAACACAATCTTCCATCACTAGCCGATGTTCCATTACACAAAGAAGGTAACCATATTTTTATTTTGATTTATAAGAAAAATAATTTTGATGTTTCATTACACGGAAACCAGTTTTATATTTCAAATTACAGGAGAAAAAATCATAAAAATCTTGCAAGTAGCTATCACTTTTGATTTAAACTTTGATTTGTTTTATAAATTTACTACATATTAGAAGAAGTAGTTAACTATGAACACCATCACTAGATTCACCTCTACAACTATCATACAGTAGTAACATGTATAGGTATAAAACAATTGAACATTTAAAGAATAATTGTATCTAGGATAAATAATAATAATAGGGTTCAACATATTAATTGCGTTGCAGACCACCATATCTTAATGCAGATACATTATAAATTACTAAGATATTAATTGCGGATTTCTTCTCTAGATACACTAATATATAGCGTGGTTGATTTGGTTACACATTATTAATTGTTTTGTTTTTGTTTTTGCAGATATACTTATGAAATCTGTTACTAACATAAGGCCTGAACAGTCTATTAAAAAGGCTACTAAAGGTGTTGCCAAGTTAATCAAGGAGATGGAGAAATTGAATATCAATCGAAGAGTAACAACTTTGGGCAAGGCAAAGAAAAAATTGGTTATTGCAAAAGTGAATCTTGATCCTGAAACCATTAAAGAGTGGGAGTTATTAATGGAAAACGATCTTCCACATCGTTCATATTCCAATGAGGAAAATACAGAGTCCAAGTGGAAAGGAGAACGAGAGATCTTTCAAAGCCGGATAGAACTTTTCATCAACCGGATGCATCTTCTACAAGGTACAATGTTATTATTTGTAAGATATTTTGTTAGCAAAAAAATTTGTGCATTTAATTATGTTAGTGGTTCTATCTTGTAGGCAATAGGAAATTTAAACAATGGAAAGGTTCGGTTGTTGATTCAGTGGTTGGAGTATTTTTGACACAAAATGTTTCCGACTACCTTTCAAGGTAAAATCTGAATCAATTTACAAAACTTTGATATGAAATATTTTTTTTGCTCTAACAACTATTTTCTACAGCAATGCTTTCATGAGTGTTGCTGCAAAATTTCCGGTGGATGCAAAAGAAAGTTTGGAAAGCTTAGCATATTTCATCGAGGAACCTCAAGAAGTTAATAACTTAGTTGGTGATGGTCAAAGACCAATTCAGAATGGGAACGATGATGCTAAAAACTCACTCGGATCTGTCTCCTTACAAGAAAATTTAGAGCATGAGAAAGATGCAAAAAGAAAAAACAAAAAAACAGGTATCATGGAAGATGAGAGTGTTGATTGGGAGAGTTTGAGAAAAATCTACACAAAAGAAGGATTTAGGGATACAATACATATGGACACTGTTGATTGGAATGCTGTAAGGTTATCTGATCAACAAGTTCTTGCTGACACCATCATGAAACGAGGACAACATAATGGTCTTGCAAGAAAAATCTTGGTAAGAAACTATTTTTGTTTAAAACCTTGGTGATATATTATTTTACAGATACTAAAATGTCTTTTTTTTTTTCTAAAGAAATTTCTCAACGACGAAGCAAAACAAAATGGAATCGTGGATCTTGAATGGCTTCGAGATGCTCCTTCCGACTTAGTGAAGTATGTTTGTGTTGATTTATTTAATGTTATTTAAGCTTTATATTGGAAAAAGTCACTAAAACTTTTGTATTATCAGGAGATATCTATTGGAGATAGAAGGAATAGGGCTAAAGAGTGCTGAGTGCGTGCGACTTTTAGGACTTAAACATTCAGCTTTTCCGGTACGAAATAAAATTATTAAAAATTCATATCTATAATCTATTTGTTATCTTTTAACGATCATTATCTCTTGGATGTGTATAGGTTGATACAAATGTTGGACGTATAGCAGTTCGTCTTGGTTGGGTTCCTCTTGAACCTTTGCCAGATGGTGTTCAGTTGCATCAATTATTTCAGTTAAGTATTACTTTTTTTGCTAAAGAAATTAGAAATATAAGCAATTAACACTTTACTCTTTTTCAATTAGGTATCCTTCAATGGATTCAATTCAAAAATATCTTTGGCCACGACTATGTAAACTACCTCAAGAAACACTGTAAGTTTAATATTATTTTTAACAAACTAATCATTTATGATATCATATATAGACATGTATTGATTATCTTAGTACTTTTATTCTTATAGGTACGAGTTACATTATCAGATGATAACATTTGGAAAGGTGCACCTTTTCATTATGATATTTTTCAGTTAAATACATATCAGTACTCATTTGGATTAAATCTTGTAAACCACAGGTCTTCTGTACGAAGGTTATTCCTAATTGTAATGCATGTCCGATGAAATCAGAATGCAAATATTTTGCAAGTGCATACGTCAGGTTACACTCTTTCTTCTATACATTAGGATGCACTTTAATACGAGTATCATTGCATGTCTCTTTACCATTGCCTGTGTACACAAAAAGAAGAAATATGTTAGTTTATTTAATTTACTTGACAATAACAAACTTGAAAAGTCTCATTTGTTAGTTACATATATAATTACACATAATTTTGCAAGCAAAACAAAGCTCTCTTTAAACCGTTTCTAGTTCTCAAAAGGCAACCATATAACCAAAGAAAAATTATTTTAACAGACGTTGACTTGCCAGTTTTTTTCTCTTTCAGTTCCAAAGTTCTTCTCGAGGGTCCTGAAGAGAAGACACAAGAGTTCCAAGAGTCCCAAGAGTCACAAGAGTTCCAAGAGTCCCAAGAATCACAAACTTCATATTGTCATGATAACGATGCAAAGATGACATCAAAGATAAACTCGATTGAAGAATGTGTTTCCACTGAATGCAGTAATCAAACTAACTGTTGTGAGCCAATAGTTGAGTTCCCCTCTTCTCCAGCTAGAGAAATTCCAGAGTTGCCAGACATTGAAGACACTCCTTGCAGAAGTTCTTGTCGGTCTAATGCTGCAATTCCTGGAATCAATATCGACATTGATGCACTGAAGAAAAACGTAGTGGATGTATTTAAGAAAATTGGAACGATTCTCAACGGTTCTGATGATGAGATTTCAAAAGCATTAGCAGTAATGACCCAGGAGAATGCATGCATTCCAATGAAGTTGCCTCGTAAAACAAAGTACTATGACAGATTAAGAACTGAACATGTGGTGTAAGTATTGTTTATCTACTTTTGCAAGATTATCATATTATGGGAATATATAATCTACTTTGTTTTGCAGATATGTGCTTCCTGATAACCATGAGATCCTCAATGATGTAAGTATATATATACTAAAGATTGGCATCACTTTTGTATGATCTGTTAGAATATTAATATGATTTTGTTATGTATTATAGTTTGAGAGAAGAGAATGTGATGATCCTAGTCCATATCTTCTTGCCCTTTGGCAACCAGGTATGGTAAACACACAAAAAACTTTTATCATCATTCACATAAGCATAAACTAATTTTTCATTCGATTTTTTTTTTCTAGGTGAAACGTCAAACTCGTTCATGCCACCAAAGAAGAAATGTGACTCAGATGGAACAAACCTCTGCGTGATTAAGACTTGTTCTTATTGTTGGAATATACGAGAAGAAAGTTCAAACACTTACCGTGGAACAATTCTGGTAAAAACTGAATTAAAAGACTTATCATTCTAAATTTCTAATAACTCTATTGACTTGAACTTACATGGATCAATGCAAATTGAACAGATCCCTTGTAGAACAGCAATGCAAGGTGGTTTCCCACTTAATGGCACATACTTTCAAACCAATGAGGTAAGTTTATTTTTTCTGCATTGTATTGGTTTTCACTGAACTGAAAACTTTTTTTTTCCAGGTTTTTGCAGATCATGAGACGAGTTTAGAACCTATTGTGTTTTCTAGAGAGTTATGTAATGGGTTGGAGAAGCGTGCGCTATATTGTGGTTCATCAGTGACATCCATTTTTCGGATGTTAGACGAAACAAGAACTCGACTATGTTTTTGGACTGGTAACAAACGTTGTCTAGTTTCGAGTTTTATTTAATTATTAAGTTGAAATATATGAATAACAATATGATGGTGTGATGTGCAGGATTTGTATGCATGAGAGGATTTGATAGAAAGCAACGAACTCCAGAAGGACTCGTCCGCAGACTACACACCCCACCCGATGAGAGAGGAGAAAAGCACATGAGAGACTGATCGATTTGTTTCTTTATTATTAGTATTTTCTTTAGTTATCAAAGAGGTTGAAAAAACTCTTTTTAAGTAGTAAACAAGTTTTTCTTTTCATCTCATATATTTTGTTCAAAATGAAGTTAGATAAGTTCATCTTCATACCATTCAGCAATAGGATATAGAAAAAACATACCACGATCTTTCAATAGGTGACAAATCCAAGAGAGAAAGCTGCAACATCCAAAGCAACTTTGGATTGGGTCTTTGCCTTTCTTGATATCAGACGCTGTAAATTGCTTCTCATGGAAATAAAAACCTGGTTACACAACAATAAGAGTAATAAATCATCTTTGAAAAAAACAGCACTAGAATGAGATGATGATATAAGCCGGACACGACTCCTACAAACTTCAACAACATGTAATATACATTCTGTTCTTGGATGCAAAAAGTTAAATTCAAGAAAATCCAAATAACTTCAACAACATGTAATATACATTCTGTTCTGAATATGCATTTGGAGATATATTACACTACTAATTGTTGTCTCCACCAAGATTAATTAAAAAGTCCCTTCATTTGAAAATACAAAGCTCAAGCTCAAACAATCGACCATTTCAGCATCTATACAATCTATCACATCGAAGTTAGAAACTTATAGAGTACAACGAGCTTACCATAAGAACAGCACGAGAGACTAGCTCTGAAATGGCGCAAAGGAGAGCAGAGAAAGGAGTGAACAGCGAATCCATGCCTCCTCTTCTCTCCACCGATCAGTTTTGGGCCTAAACTACTATGGGCTTTATGTTTCTTTCTTCAGCCCAAATCCAAATGCTAAAGACGCGTAACCGACAAAAACCGTTGATAATTAAACAAGAGGGAAGGTCAATTCCGTCAAATCACCCGGTTTACAGGTCCCGGTCTAGTCCATCCATATAAAACCAATCAATCTCCCTCGGTGGCCTTCGTCGTTTCCCATAAGACTCACCGAGTCGACTCGTTTCCCCCAAATCACCCGCCGGCACCACAACCACCTGTGAGCCCTTCGTCAACCCAAGCTCGGATTTCTCCATGGAGATTTCCTCTGCTGAATCCGAATCGCTTTCCATCTCTGGCGCGGCGGCCGAGGCCGCATCGGAATCGTCGGTATCTTCTCCCTCGTCCTCCTCCCTCTCCGCTTCGAGCCAGACCTCTCCCACCGCCTTCTCCGCCGTGGATCCCGCGTCTGCGACGGCCACAGCTTCCAGATACGTTGATGATGACGAAGACGAGGAGGACGTTTGCAGGATCTGCAGAAACCCAGGGGAAGCGGATAATCCGCTTCGGTATCCGTGCGCTTGCAGCGGGAGCATCAAGTTCGTGCATCAGGATTGCCTCCTTCAGTGGCTTAATCATAGCAACGCTCGTCAATGCGAGGTCTCGTTTGGTTGTTTATAAATTGATTATTTAGGGTTCTTGATTTGATTTTGCAGAATTTTAAGATAATCTAATTAAAAGCTTAGGGTTCATGATTGATATGATTTCAATTGCGTGATTGAATCTTGATTTTAATCTTTGCAGGTTTGTAAGCATCCGTTTTCGTTCTCGCCAGTGTACGCTGAGAATGCTCCAACGAGGCTCCCTTTCCAGGAGTTTGTAGTTGGGATTGCGATGAAAGCTTGCCACGTGTTGCAGTTCTTTCTCCGGTTGAGTTTCGTGCTTTCTGTGTGGCTTCTCACCATTCCCTTTATTACGTTTTGGATATGGCGGTTGGCTTTTGTGAGGAGCTTTGGGGAAGCTCAGAGGCTGTTCTTAAGCCACATCTCCACCACAGTGATTCTCACCGACTGTTTGCACGGGTTCTTGCTCTCGGCGAGTATTGTCTTCATTTTCCTCGGGGCGACTTCTTTGAGGGATTACTTTAGGCATTTGCGGGAGCTGGGAGGACAAGATGAGAGAGAAGATGAAGGGGAGAGGAACGGTGTTCGTGCTGCGAGAAGACCTGCTGGACAGGGTAATAGGAACCTTGCTGGAGAGGGGAATGTTGAAGATGCTGGAGATCAGGGTGCTGGTGTTGGTCAGGTCAATAGAAGGAATCCTGAAAATGTTCTGGCGAGGTTGGATATACAAGCAGCTCGTCTCGAGGCTCAGGTTGAACAAATGTTTGATGGTTTGGACGATGCTGATGGTGCTGAAGATGTTCCGTTTGATGAGCTGGTTGGAATGCAGGGTCCGGTGTTTCATTTGGTTGAGAATGCCTTTACTGTAAGTTGAATGTTTCTCCTCCTGTGGATTTATTTTTCTTGTCTTTGCCTCACATTAAAATCTTCATTTTTTTTCAGGTTCTGGCAAGCAATATGATATTCCTTGGTGTTGTGATCTTTGTGCCCTTCACTTTAGGACGGGTTATATTGTATCATCTGTCGTGGCTTTTCGCTGCTGCTAGAGGACCTGCCCTGACCGCATCAATGCATTTTATAGATTCAGCATTGGAAAATACAACTCTGAAGAGTGCGTTGACTTCTGTCTCAAATTTGACTAACGAGGGCCAAGAAAATGGACTGCTTGGTCAGCTCTCAGAGATGGTGAAAGTCAACGGAAGTGAACTGAACGGGGCAAACAGTACTCTATCTGTCGCTGCTGATCTCTTAAAAGGTTCTGTAACAGGATCATCGAAGCTATCTGATGTTACCACCCTGACTGTTGGGTACATGTTTATAGTCTTTCTGGTTTTCCTTTACCTCGGGATCATTGCACTGATTCGTTATGCCAAGGGTGAGCCACTGACTGTTGGGAGATTTTATGGTATCGCTTCTATGGTAGAAGCCGTACCATCCCTCCTTAGACAATTCTTGGCAGCGATGAGGCATCTGATGACTATGATTAAAGTTGCCTTCCTTTTGGTCATCGAGCTTGGAGTCTTCCCACTGATGTGTGGGTGGTGGCTAGATGTTTGCACAGTTAGGATGTTTGGTAAAACAATGTCTCACAGAGTACAGTTTCTATCAATTTCTCCACTGGCAAGCTCGCTTGTTCACTGGGTTGTTGGAATCATGTACATGCTGCAAATAAGCATCTTCGTTAGCCTTCTTCGAGGGGTACTGTGTTTTCCTTGGTCACAATTTTATTCTAGAAAGAGGTTTATCTCTTCTGCTATCTAATATTGTTTTCTACTCTTGTATATATTGCAGGTTCTTCGCCCTGGAGTCTTGTATTTCCTTCGTGATCCCGCAGATCCTAATTATAATCCATTCCGAGATTTGATTGATGATCCAGTACACAAGCATGCTCGGAGGGTTCTGTTATCTGTTGCAGTCTACGGCAGTTTGATTGTCATGCTGGTATTTTTACCAGTCAAGCTAGCTATCCGGATGGCTCCTTCAATCTTCCCGCTCGACATATCGTAAGTGATATTTGCTTATCTTCGTTTTTGGAGATCTTGTGTTTGTTTAAGTCTTTACTAACTTTGGATATATGCAGTGTATCCGACCCATTCACTGAGATTCCGGCCGACATGCTTCTGTTTCAAATATGCATACCATTTATCATCGAGCATTTCAGACTTCGGACCACAATCAAGTCCCTTCTACGCTGCTGGTTCACCGCCGTCGGTTGGGCCCTTGGTTTGACAGACTTCCTCTTACCAAGACCAGAGGACAACGTTGGTCAGGACAATGGAATTGGTGAACCAGGAAGGCAGAACAGAGCACAGGTCGGTGGACCTGACAGGGCCATAGCTGCGCTTCCAGCAGCTGATGACCCTAACAGAAATCTCCTCCGTGCTGGTAATGTCAACGCCGGTGAGGAATATGAAGATGATGAAGAACAATCTGATACAGAGTAAGTTCCTTGCGTTAGAATGGCATTAAAGTTTTTCTTGATGTTTGGAATTTTCACATGCTTGGTATATATAGAAGATTCTGAAATGAACGTCATGTTTTTAGCAGGTACAACTTTGTGATCCGGATAATCCTTCTACTACTCTATGCATGGGTTACTCTTCTTCTCTTCAATTCAGCATTGATAGTTGTACCAGTTTCACTCGGACGTGCTCTGTTTAGTGCCATCCCAGTTCTCCCAATAACGCATGGCATCAAATGCAATGGTAAATTTGTGTTTAAATTTGATCTTGTGCTTCGTTCTTTCAAAAGGATACACCAATTTTAACAGAATCTTCTCCTAAATCTGTAGATTTGTATGCTTTCGTTATTGGCACATATGCCTTTTGGACTGCCATATCTGGGGGAAGGTATGCTATCGAGCATGTCAAGTCGAGGAGGACTTCAGTCTTGCTTAACCAAATATGGAAATGGTGTGGGATTGTCTTCAAGAGCTCGGTACTATTAGCCATATGGGTAAGTGGTTTTGTGCTGTTATTTTCTATTCAGAATTTTGAGATGCTCCAAGCTCATTTGACTCCTGATTTTGTGTTTTAAAATTGGTGACTGAACAGGTTTTTATCATTCCGGTACTAATCGGACTTCTGTTTGAGCTCTTGGTTATCGTCCCAATGAGAGTCCCAGTAGATGAAAGCCCTGTCTTCCTTCTGTATCAAGACTGGGCTCTTGGCCTCATCTTTTTGAAGATCTGGACTAGACTGGTAAGTATTTATTTCCGTTAGCTATTTTTTTACCGCATAATAATTATATATCTTGTCACTTAAAGAAGGACGACCATGGACAGGTAATGTTGGATCATATGCTTCCGATAATGGATGACAGCTGGAGAGCAAAGTTTGAGAGAGTAAGAGAAGATGGATTCTCGAGGCTTCAAGGGTTGTGGGTACTGAGAGAGATTGTATTCCCTATCGTGATGAAGCTTCTAACAGCATTATGCGTTCCCTACGTCCTGGCGAGAGGAGTGTTCCCGATGCTCGGATATCCGCTAGTTGTGAACTCGGCGGTCTACAGATTCGCATGGATAGGTTGTCTCTCGGTGAGCCTCTTTTGCTTCTGCGCAAAGAGATGCCACGTCTGGTTCAGAAACCTTCACAACTCCATCCGTGATGACCGTTATCTCATTGGTCGGAGGCTCCATAACTTTGGGGAGGCTGCCCTGGCTAACCAAAACCTAAACCAGAGCAGTGAGGATGCTGGAGGAGATGGTGGGGTCTTGATAGGACGTGAGGGAGATGCTGATACTGGGCTTAGGCTCAGACGTGCGATCCAACAAGAAGCTTAGAAAAGAGTAGTGTTGTGTCAGGTGGTGAACCAAACAACCGTTGGAAACTGGTCACTGAGTCGTTTAACATTTGTGTACTTCTACTTGATCCGTAAGGGATTGGCTTTAAAAGATTTTTTATTTGTCGATGTGTAAATTATATATATCCGTTTCTCCTTTTTGTGTGTGTTATTAAAACTGAAAGATCTTTAGAAATAAGTTTATAACGCTTCGTTAGTTCATATTTCTTTTGTAATGTTTTTGGAAAACGATTGCTTTTTTCAAATTCTATTTTCTTTCCAAGGGATGGCTCGAGATCACTTAACTAATAACAAGTCAGAGCAGTTATCTTAAGCACACAAAAATAAATCAATTGTGTCGATTGAAATATTACTGTTGGTCCATACCCTTGCGTGGTGTTGCTGTAATGCACTTTTATCTCACATCTTTTATATTATTAGTGCAACATGTAACTCTAAGCCATAAACAACGGTTTGTTAAGCACGAAACAGATATTCCAAAAACATGACATAGAGCAGTAGTTCTGAATGAAAAGCGAGAGATCCAACGACACAAAAGAAAAGGACAATAATCCGTGTAATGATATGTCAAGTTGCCGTTGAGTCATAATAAATCTTGTAACAATCAGATAACTGTTAAATTTCTCAAGTATCTCTAAGAAAATATAAATTAGATTTTTTTCTTCAGATTATGCATTAGCTTATGAAAGATAAGGCCAATATAAAAATATGTTCTGTCGCAGTTCCATTGGATTTGGAACACACCATGTCGTATATCTGATTGAATATAGTTTTGACGAGTCAAATCTTATCATATTGCTAGTCGAATTAAGATACTTTCTACATATCAGCGAATGCTGGCCATGACTTGCATCTAATAAGTAACACTAAATAAGTTTTGTACACACAACTATTACATCTTCGAATAAGAATTTGCTAGAAAGATATGTTACGAATGAGCATTTAGAACAATGTTAAATCAAAGGAAATATGTAAAATACAAATGACATATCGTAGTGTTAATAAACTATAAATATGCGTGTACCAACACACAATCGAATGTATCAACTGTGATACTATTCTAACTACATAAACTTGGTCAATAATCATAATTTAACAGCTAAGCTAATATGCGAAGGTGTGAGTGTGACACACGCACGCGTAAGTCTGACTTTTCCCGACCTTATCACCAACGAACTCTCAAAAGTCAAACTCAATCTTAACTCTTACGTTTTACTTCAGACTCAATCCAACGGCTGAGATCTTCCTAAAACTCATCTCTACTAGGTTTATATCCTAATGCTTTCTCTTACATCTTTCGCAACTCATTTCGCCTAGAATCTCTCGCCCACAGCTTTTATCTCAATCCGCCGTCGCAGGCTTCGCCGCCGGCAAGCTCCTACCTTTTTCACCTTCCCTCTCCTCTGATATATCCCCACAAAAAAAAACCCACAAAAAGATTAAAAAAAAAAATCTCTTAGCTTTGTTTGGTTTCATTGTTCCTTCGTTTCGATTTGGTTTCAGTCTAATAAACGAGAGGGGAGGGAAGAGTTAAATCAAAAATCCCAAAAAAAAAAGATAAAAAAAGTTCCAAAAAACCCAAAAAAAGAGAATGGCTCAGGTTCAGACTACGGTGGCCCCGGCAGCTCAGTTCGGAACGACGTCGCTTTACGTCGGTGATCTGGATCTCAACGTGACGGACTCGCAGCTCTTCGAAGCCTTTAGCCAAATGGGCCAGGTGGTGTCTGTTCGAGTCTGCAGAGACTCAGCCACTCGCAGATCCCTCGGCTACGGTTACGTTAACTTCACCAATCCACCAGATGGTAACTATGTTACGAATAGGTCTTTGTTAGTTGAATAAGTTCCTAAGTTTTAGGGATACTCTAGCTAGTAGTTGTTATTTGAATTAGTCTTTTAGTTGTTCCACTTTGTTAGGAACTTTCAGTTTGCACGTTTTCACGTTTGCTTGTAATCGGCTATATATGAGCCTTAGTTTCCTTTCAATAAAGACACAACAATTCTCAGAGCTTTGATCACTTTTACATTTGGTATCAGAGCAAAATCAAAAAAAAAAAAAAGGAGAAAACACTATGGCTGCAGAGAGAGAGATGACGCTTAGCATCCCAAAGTTTGATGGAGATTACGAACATTGGGCTATGCTAATGGAGAACCTATTGAGATCAAAAGAGTGGTGGAGTCTCATTGAAGAAGGGTTCGCAGAACCAGCAAGAGGGACAGTACTCAACGGGCAACAACGTTCAGAGTTGGCGGAGCTGAAGCTCAAGGATCTCAAGGTCAAAAACTATCTGTTTGCAGCCATTGACAAGACAATCCTAAAGCAGATCTTGCAGAAGAACAGTTCCAAGGAGTTATGGGACTCGATGAAGGCAAAGTTCCAAGGGAATGAGCGTGTGCAGAGTGCACAGCTCCAGAGGATGCGTAGAGAATTTGAGATTCTCGAAATGAAGAATGGAGAGAGTGTAACCGAGTACTTCTCAAGAGTCATGACGGTGGCCAATGACATGAGAAACCTTGGGGAAGAGATGTCAGACTCAAAGGTGGTGGAAAAGGTGCTAAGAACCTTATCAGATCGATTCACATACATAGTGTGTGCGATTGAAGAGTCCAAAGACATACGGAGCCTCTCAATTGACGAACTTCAAAGCTCTTTGCTGGTGCATGAGCAGAAGTTTAAGAAGAAAGAAAACGAGGAGCATGTTCTGAAGGTTACCGAAGAACAAGGAGATCAACAGAGAGGAGGAAGGTGGAATCGGGGCAGAGGAGGATACCGAGGAGCCTACAGAGGCAGAGGAGGGAGATCAGGAAGAGGATCACCCAATAAGGCTCTGGTTGAATGCTACAAGTGTCACAAGCTAGGACATTATCAGTATGAATGTCCTAACTGGGAGAATGGGGCTAACTATGCTGAGTTTGATGAAGCTGAAGAGATGGTGTTGATGGCGTATGCTGAGACCAAGAAGGAAGAGCAGGTGTGGTTTCTCGATTCTGGATGTAGCAATCACATGAGTGGAGAAAAGCAATGGTTCAGCAACTTGGATGAGGAGTACAAACACCATGTTAAGCTTGGTAACAACTCGAAGATGGATGTCATGGGGAGAGGAAATGTCAGAATGCTCATCAAAGGTGATCCACACATTATAACAAATGTGTACTACATTCCTGAGTTGAAGAACAATCTGATTAGCGTTGGACAGCTAGCAGAGAAGGGGATCTCATTTGTTATACAAGATGGAGCATGTCGACTCTATCATCCAGCCAAAGGGTTAATCATGGAAACTCAAATGACTGCCAACAAGATGTTTGTAGTCACGGCCAAGATGATGTCTCAAGAATCCAGATGCTTCAAAACTGCTACAGAGGACACATCGTACTTGTGGCATTGTCGATATGGTCATCTGAGCTACAAAGGATTGAAGACACTGAAGTCTGGGAGCATGGTACGTGGCTTACCTGAGATAAAGGCACCAAGCAAGCTGTGTGACAACTGCATCACTGGAAAGCAACAGAGAGAAGTCATTCCCAAGAAGAGTAACTGGAGAGCTTCTCAAAAGCTTCAACTGATCCACTCTGATCTGTGTGGACCAATCACTCCTGAGTCCAACAGCCAAAAGAGGTATATCATCACGTTCATTGATGATTTCTCGAGAAAATGTTGGGTTGAGTTTCTCTCTGTTAAATCTGAGGCTATTGATGCATTTAAGAAGTTTAAGGCTCGTGTAGAAAGAGAAACCAGCTTGCAGATTCAGTGCTTGAGGACAGACAGAGGTGGTGAGTACAATTCAAATGAGTTCAAGGAGCTATGTGAGAGCAGTGGCATTCGGAGACAACTCACCACAGCTTATACGCCACAGCAAAACGGCGTTGCTGAGAGAAAGAATAGGACCATTCTCAACATGGTTCGCAGTGTGTTGGTTGGGAAGAAAGTCCCAAAACGGTTCTGGCCAGAAGCAACAAACTGGAGTGTGCACATCTTGAATAGAAGCCCCACCTCTGCCGTACAAGGTATGACACCAGAGGAAGCTTGGAGTGATCAATCACCATCAGTAGAACACTTCAAGCTCTTTGGATGTATTGCTCATGCGCACATTCCTAAGGAGAAGCGCAAGAAGCTTGATGATAAGAGTGTGAAGTGTGTCCTGTTTGGCACAAGTGAGGAATCCAAAGCCTACCGGCTGTATGATCCAGTGGAGAAGAAGATCATAACTAGCAGAGATGTTCTGTTTGAAGAAGATGCTGAATGGGATTGGAAAGAGGAGGAAAAGAATGGATCAAATGAGCTTGAAGTGGATGAAGAAGCTGCTGTTGAAGCAGAACCAGAAAGAATGCCACGATGTGAAACTGGTGACTGCAGTCACACCAATGCTGAAGCTTCTGAAGTCACTCAAGAAAGGAGATCAAAAACCGCTCCAACATGGATGACAGACTATGTAACTGGGGAAGGACTATCGGAAGGAGAAGAGGAGCTGGAAGATCTGGTCATGTTCACCGAGACAACTGATCCTGTCCTGTTTGAAGATGCCGTGAGAGAAAAGAAATGGAGAGAAGCTATGAATCGTGAGATCGAGTCTATTGAAGCCAATGAAACATGGGAGCTATGTGAGCTACCTCACGGTTTCAAGACTATTGGAGTCAAGTGGGTTTACAAGACAAAGTTGAATGAAAATGGAGAGATCGACAAATGCAAAGCCAGGTTAGTTGCAAAAGGCTATGCTCAAAAATATGGTATAGATTACACTGAAGTGTTTGCTCCAGTAGCAAGATGGGATACCATTAGAGCTATCCTAGCTATGGCTGCCGAAAAGAGTTGGAAGATCCATCAACTTGATGTCAAGAGCGCCTTTCTGCATGGAGAACTAACCGAGACAGTCTATGTTGATCAGCCACAAGGGTATGAGAAGAAAGAGGAAGCAGCTAAAGTATACAAGCTCAAGAAGGCATTGTATGGGCTCAAACAAGCCCCTAGAGCTTGGTACAGTCGTATTGAAGGTTACTTTACAGAGAAAGGATTGGAGAAGTGTCCCTATGAGCCAACACTATTCGGCAAGGTTGATGATGAAGGTAACACTCTGCTTGTTTCTCTGTATGTGGACGATATGATTGTTACAGGAAACAAAGCAAGTGTTATTGAAGAGTTCAAAGAAGCCATGAAGAGTGAATTCGAGATGACTGACTTGGGGCTGATGAGATATTTTCTTGGAGTGGAGATAATTCAAGATAACTCAGGCATCTACATGAGTCAAAGAAAATATGCAAGAGAAATTTTGGAGAGGTTCAAGTTGGAAGAATGCAACTCGGTGAGAAATCCCATTGTTCCAGGAACAAAACTGGTGAAAGAAGACGGAAGTGGGAAAGCAGATGGAGTTGTATACAGACAAATGGTGGGATGTCTGATGTACTTGGCTGCCTCAAGACCGGATTTGATGTATGCGATCAGCCTGATCAGTAGATACATGGAGAATCCATCTCAAACTCACATGGGAGCAGTGAAAAGAATTCTCAGGTATGTTAAAGGTACTATCAATCTCGGTGTTCACTATAAGAAGAATGGAGGCAACGTTCTTGAAGCTTATTCAGACAGTGATTATGCGGGAGACTTGGATACCAGAAGAAGCACTACGGGTTACGTATGTTTCCTAAGTGGTGCTGCCATCTCGTGGTCTTCTAAGAGACAACCAGTGGTCACTCTATCCACAACAGAAGCGGAGTTTGTGGCAGCCGCAAGTTGCGCGTGTCAAGTGGTTTGGCTGAGAAGGATCTTGGAGAGCATTGGAATCGCACAAAGGGAAGAAGAAAGCACAGTGATGTATTGCGATAACATGTCTACCATCAAGTTGTCAAGGAATCCGGTTATGCACAAGAGAAGTAAGCATATTGACGTGAGGTTTCATTTTCTTAGGGATCTGACTAATGATGGAGTCGTGGAGCTAGTTCATTGCAGCACTCATGTGCAGATTGCAGACATTCTGACAAAGCCTTTGAAGATGGACACTTACGAGAAGATGCGAGGCATGTTGGGAGTATGTGATGTTCCTGGAGTAAACTAGAACTGGATGTTTTAGTTTAGGAGAGGCTGTGTTACGAATAGGTCTTTGTTAGTTGAATAAGTTCCTAAGTTTTAGGGATACTCTAGCTAGTAGTTGTTATTTGAATTAGTCTTTTAGTTGTTCCACTTTGTTAGGAACTTTCAGTTTGCACGTTTTCACGTTTGCTTGTAATCGGCTATATATGAGCCTTAGTTTCCTTTCAATAAAGACACAACAATTCTCAGAGCTTTGATCACTTTTACAAACTAAGCCTTCTTAATTGAAAATGTTGTGTTCCTTTGTGTGTAATGCTACTTACTTTTTTTTTTTGTCGTGCTCTGTGTTTGCAGCTGCGAGAGCAATCCAGGAACTCAATTACATACCTCTTTATGGGAAACCTATAAGGGTTATGTATTCTCATCGTGATCCTAGTGTTCGCCGAAGTGGCGCTGGCAACATTTTCATCAAGGTAACTCTTTGTCTCTGTCCTTTGTCCTTACCTCTGATGTAATAAAAGATGCTTGTGGGTTTAAAGTTTAAACAGTTTTAGTTTTAGATTGGTTAAAATTGGTATAAATTAGCCTAAATCAATCTAAAACTCTAAATTAGTCTAAATTCTCTCTATTAAATTAGCCTAAATCGATCTAAATTAGTCTAAATCTGTTAAGTTAGTCAAATCCACAAATTTGTCTAGTTTTCGTATATATAATTTTTATAATTCATCAAATTAATTTTATACTTTAACTTGAAACTAAAATATTGAATGTCTATAAAAAATAAATCAATAATTTGTTAACTTGTTACTCTTCTACGAAACGGCTAGTTACCGTCTAGCAATTTCTTGAACATTGGGAGATATTGAATCTTGTTTTATTCCTTTGATTGTGAAAGAAATAGTTTTTTTTTCCCATTAGTTGTATGTTTGTTTTATTTTGTTTCTCTCTTGCTAAACCTGGCTACAAATTTGCAGAATCTGGACCAGTCCATCGACCACAAAGCACTACACGATACATTTTCAACCTTCGGGAACATCGTGTCATGCAAGGTAGCCGTGGATGCTTCAGGCCAGTCAAAAGGCTACGGCTTCGTGCAATACGCGGACGAAGAGTCTGCTCAGAAAGCTATTGAGAAACTCAACGGCATGCTGCTAAACGACAAGCAAGTGTACGTGGGTCCGTTCCTTAGGAGACAAGAAAGAGACTCCACCGCAAACAAAACTAAGTTCACCAACGTCTACGTGAAGAATCTCGCGGAAAGCACTACAGATGATGACTTGAAGAGTGCTTTCGCCGAGTATGGTGAGATAACGAGTGCTGTGGTGATGAAAGATGGAGAAGGAGGGAAGTCTAAGGGGTTTGGTTTTGTCAACTTCGAAAACGCTGATGATGCTGCTAAGGCTGTGGAGTCTTTGAATGGGAAGATGTTTGATGATAAGGAGTGGTATGTTGGTAGAGCGCAGAAGAAGTCAGAGAGGGAGACGGAGCTAAGGGTGCGTCGTGAAGAGAGTTTGAGGGAAGCTGCGGAGAGGTTTCAGAGTTCGAACTTGTATGTGAAGAATTTGGATTCTAGCGTTTCTGACGAGAAACTTAAAGAGATGTTTTCTCCTTTTGGTACCGTGACATCTTGCAAGGTTAGGTGTCCTTTCTCCTTTTGGTCTGCACCAAACCACACCAAAAACCTGAACCGAACTAACCAAAATTAACCGAACTTATCTGAAATTTTAACAAAATTAAACCAAATATATAACCAAAACTTCAGTAAGATTTAAAAAAACCGAACTAACCAAACCAAACTTAATTTCGGATTAATCCGGTAAGATTTATGTTAAACCAAACTAACCCGAAACCGAATTATCCCACTTACCCGAACCCACATGCCTACTTTTGTTTCTCTAAATCAGATATTTTTTTTATTAAAACATGACAGGTGATGCGTGATCCTAGTGGAATAAGCAAAGGGTCTGGCTTTGTTGCTTTCTCAACTCCTGAAGAAGCAACAGAAGCTGTAAGTCAGTTATATTCTCTTGTTGAGTATATATGTGAGGGAAGGCACTTTTATTGTTACTAAAAGTGGAATGATTGTACAGATGTCACAGTTGAGTGGGAAAATGGTGGAAGGCAAGCCACTCTATGTTGCTATTGCACAGAGGAAGGAAGACAGAAGTGTCAGACTACAGGTTTGCTTCCTCTTGGAATCATCACCTCATCTTTTTGATATACCAAATACTCATATACTTTGTGTGTACATGATGTGGACAGGCTCAGTTTTCTCAAGTGAGGCCAGTTGCAATGCCTCCATCCGCTGGTCCGCGCATGCCAACGTTTCCCCCTGGAGGTCCTGGTATTGGACAACAAATGTTCTATGGTCAGGCCCCTCCTAACATGATTCCTCCCCAGGTAATCTCTTACAAAGATATTTGTCTATTGGTAATTCACTTGTTTAGGTGCTTCTAAGTCACACTATAAGGTTATTACCTCTTTGTGTTTAGCTCCATAGTTAGAGCATCTCCGTCCAATGGGTGTATCTTAACAATAGAATTAAAGAAAAATTAAGAGAATCAAGAGACAGACAAAGAAAAGTATCTCAAAGGAGATATTGTTAGATACCCTTGAGAAACTGTGACAACACTTGCCTATTTTTAATTGGTTCAATTTATCAAAAATATTTTATTTTAGCTAGATAATTAGATTAATGTTAAAATATTGATATAAACTAGTTAAAATTTAAGAACCCCTATTTGAGAAACTTGCCAATGGGGTTGCTCTTAGCTCTATTCACACTTGAGTCTTTCCCAAATCTATTTCAAAACTGTTGGGGTAATAATACTAACATGTGGTTTGTGTAATGCCACAGCCTGGGTATGGGTACCAACAACAGCTTGTTCCTGGAATGAGACCTGGTGGTAGGGGCCATGTACCCAATTACTTCATGCCTATGGTTCAGCAACAACAGCAGCAGCAGCGTCCTGGAGGGATCCAACAGTCCCAGCACCAAGTTCCCATGATGCAGCACCAGGTTCTTTAATAAAAACTGTTTGGCTTGCTCATCTCTCTTTTAATATAATAGTTTGATCGTATGATCTTTCTTTCTGTTTGGGTGTGGGTGATCAGATGCATCCAAGGGGTCGAATGTTACGGTATTCTCAAGGGCGTGGCAGTGGTGGTGATGTAGCTCCATATGACATGGGCAACAACAACAACAACATCACAATGCCTATTGGAGCTTTGGCTTCAAATCTAGCTAATGCGTCTCCAGAGCAGCAGAGGACGGTGAGAGATTCTCTAAAAAAGACCAATAGAGAGTTCTGCGTTTGTCGAACTCTGATGTGTGTGTGTGTGTGTGTGTATGCAGATGCTGGGTGAGAATCTGTACCCGTTGGTGGAGCAGCTTGAAGCAGATTCTGCAGCCAAAGTGACTGGGATGCTGTTGGAGATGGACCAGACGGAAGTGCTCCATCTCTTGGAGTCACCAGAAGCTCTCAAGGACAAAGTTGCAGAGGCTATGGATGTTCTGAGGAGCGTCGCTGCTGGTGGTGCAGCCGAGCAGCTCGCTTCCTTGAACCTCTCTTAAACTTCTTGACCCAGTCTCTCTCCCATACAATTACAATTGCAGTTGTTTCTTTTCTTTGATCCGTTTTCTTTTGGGAGAGTATGGATTCCCCGATAACTTGCTTTTGTGTGGTTTATCAAACTTTCTTTAAATTAAAAAAAAAAAAAAAAAATATCTGCTCTGCTTTGCTCAACCAGCATGATATTTGTATCATCTCAAAGATACAATCTATGTACTCTATTATATATATTCTATTAAAACGATAATATGACCTATTGATATATGCATAGTCTAACTATTTTAATACAATTATTAAAACAAATTATTAATCATTTAAAAAAAATATATTATAAAAAACATAAATATGACTAAAAATACAAATGTAAAATTAAATTTTCAAAAAAATATAAAACAAAAAATATACGTACCCTTAAAAGGGCTGATCAGAATCTAGTTAGCACTAAAACATAGTATAATACATGATTTGATCACTATTGTGTGTGAGTGTGTGACTAGATTTACTTCCATGGTCTGTACTTGGTAGTTTAGGGCTTTCTGTCCAAGTTGCTATAGATATTATTTCTGATATCAACGGTCAGGACATAAAAATCCAACAGGAGTTAAAAGCCAAAACAGAGTTCAAGTTAGGGTGGGTTCCCCCACCTATCACGACCAACTTGTCTACTTTTACCACCCAATCAAAAACGCTTTCTCCTTCTTCTCTTTCTCTCAAGTTTCAACCTTTTGTTTCTCTCAGATTTCATCATCAAAAAAAGAATTGTTTTTTTTAATTGGAATCAGTGAGAAACAGAGGATATTAGCGATTATGAGTTCCATCACTCTGCCCATAACGAGACTTCCACTACTCAACCCGACTTCTTCTTCATCATTTTCACTTCCTCCTCCTCCTCCTCTCTCTAATCCTCGTCGTCGCTCCACTTTTTCACCAGTTACTCATCACTGCCTCTGCTGTCTTCGCAGCTCTTTCTGATGTTAATAACTCTGTTCCGGTTAGTGCATGTTCACCCTTTTCATCTTTAAAGTTTGAAACTTTGCTTGTTTGATCGTGTGAGATTTGTTTCAGGTTAAAAACGGGGGTTACACAGTTGGTGATTTCATGACAGGGAGACAGCATCTGCATGTTGTTAAGCCCTCAACATCAGTTGATGATGGTAATATTGCTAAACATGACAACAATCTTCCTTGTAATAATATCTACCGAACATGTAGTCCCTATGATTTGTCTTTATTCCTTGAAATTGTAACAGCGTTGGAACTTTTGGTTGAGAAGAAAGTCACGGGATTGCCTGTAATTGATGATGATTGGAATCTGGTATAGCTTTTCTCCTTTTCTCATTCTGTTTCTCTGCTTATTTTTGTAAGGATGCTTTTGAATACCAAGCTTGATCTGTATGAGATCTTACTTACTCCTCTGCTGTAATTTCCCCCTGCAGGTTGGCGTTGTTTCTGATTACGACTTGCTTGCGCTGGACTCCATCTCTGGTAATAATGTATTCAAGCTTTTTCTAGTCTTCTGCTGGTTTTCTTTCCGCATAGTATGTGGTTTCGGTATCATTCCATCAGACGATTAATATTTTAATCAGTTAGTATTCGTTTGTTTGATCTCAGTTCTTGACTATATATACGGTGGATCTTAGTATGCTGTGGCCACATAGTTTTCTTGCTTAGTTCGGTTGATGAAACAACTTAACCTCTCTTTCTTATGGAATTATAGGCCGCAGCAGCCAAAATGATACAAACATGTTTCCTAACGTAGACAGTTCATGGAAGGTACGGTTCTACTTATCCATCTTTGTTTGTTATTTATATCTCAAGGACTAGTGTGTTTGTCCCCGACTCTCCTGAAAATTATATGATATTTCTGACTTGGCTTTTTTTTTTTTGTTACCAGACGTTTAACGAACTCCAGAAGCTGATAAGCAAGACACATGGACAAGTGGTTGGAGATTTTATGACTCCTTCTCCTCTGGTTGTCCGTGGTTCCACCAATCTAGAAGATGCTGCCAGGTTATCCTCCTCGCAGAATATGAGTTCGGTCTGAAAGCTACATTTCTTACAAAGATTTGTAACCATCTGTTGTCTCCAGGTTGCTTCTTGAAACAAAGTTCCGAAGATTACCAGTCGTGGATTCAGATGGAAAACTGGTGAGAGAATCTAAAAATACACAATCTTCTCTTCTTATTATTATTTTTCAGTTTGATTTTGATCTGATTTTGGTCATTTTTATTGTTTTGGTTTGGTCGCAACAAAGATTGGGATCCTGACAAGGGGAAACGTTGTTAGGGCTGCACTGCAGATCAAGCGGGAAACCGAGAACTCAACATAGCAGAACCCTTAAATCTGCCATAGCTAGTAGCAAATCTGTTTATTCCATTTGATAAAAGTAAATATTCTTATAACCACCAAACACGACGACCAAACAGAATTTGAACTACTCTCATATGATTTTGCATCTTCATAAAAAATAAAAAAAATTCAAATTCAAACGAAAATTGATATTATCAAACCAACTCAAAAATGATCTGCTACATTTAAGTAGTTTCAAACTCAAAAGCAGGAGTTAACCGGATCATATCATCATGAGCTGAACTCTTCTATGAAGTTGCTTAGGTCGTTATAAGAAGACCCTCCTTCCACGGCGGATTTAGCCATCTCAGCCAGCTTCATTGCCCGTCTTCGCCTCTCCTCGGCCTCTTCCCCAACCAACACCTCCCCCACCGCTTTCTCCACACTCTCTCTGCTAACAAAATCTCCCATACTCGCATGTTTCTTGGTTCCCACGCTAACTCCCGTCTTCAGCACTTGCGTTACCAATATCTCGTTATAGAATTGCTCCGCTCCAACCGGCCACGTCACCATCGGAAGCCCTGCAGCCACTCCTTCAAGAACCGAGTTCCAGCCGCAATGAGTCACGAAAACACCGGTTGCTTGGTGGTCAAGTATCATCACCTGTGGAGCCCATCCTCTTATTATCATTCCTCTCTCTTTCACCCTCTCTTCAAACCCTTCTGGTAACCATTCTTCTTCGCCTGTTTTCATATAAAGACATAGAAACCGAACATAGGCTGTTATTTTTTCAAACACAACTCTAGTACTTTAGTATAACCTATTGTGAACAAACAATAATTTAACGGATTTAGACTAATTTAAATCGATTTTAACCAATTTTGAATGGTTTAACCCGATTTAAAATGATCTAAACCGATTTGAATCGTATAAATAGGAGTTTAAGAAAAATTGTTTCAGTTAGAACCGATGGTATAAACTATTGTGAACAGACAATCAATGCATGTGTTTTGTCTATCAGTACCTTTGCTTTCACCACGTTTTCTCACAACCCAAATGAAACTTGCGCCACAAGCTTCTAACCCTGCAGCGATCTCTATCAATTGCTCGTTCTTGATGTAAGCAACGCTCCCAAATGAAACGTAAATAACCGAATCTTGTTTCTTGGAGTTAAGCCATTTGAGACATTCAACCTCATCAATGCTCGCTTTCTTTCCTCTCTTAGCCTTCTCCTCAAATCCTCTGTTGTGAACCGAGAGCGGACCAATATGCCAAGCTCTCGTCGCTACAGAACTCTTGTAAAAATCTGCGTATTCAGGTTCAAGCTCGTAGAAGCTATTCACAACAACACCAGAGCTCTTCACTTCAGATTCTATAACCTCGATCAGAAACTTCCCCATCTCGGTTTCTTCGTCAAGGTCTCTCATCTGTCCTTGAGTCATCGTAATGTCCCCAGGGAGGTCAGGGACCTTAAATGGCTCACAGCTCTTTTTTGGTTTATGCATTCTTCTGATGCAATGTTCAGAGCATAATGAGAAATAGCCAGTGCCGTGGAACACAAGTCTTGGCACATTGAACTTCTCAGCAGCTTCTGTGGCCCATGGGAAGAACATGTCAGCGATAAGACAGCTTGGTCTCGTTGTCTCGAGGATCTTCTCAAGCTGGTCTTTGAAAAACCTCATGGAGGCAAAGAATTTTAACATCATGGTTTGTCTTTCGTCGCTGTTGTTGTTTGAGGTGAAAAAATCAGGGTTTTCACATCCTTCTGGTAACCCCAGCTGCACGCAAGGGAAATCGATGATCAGGATCTCGATTTTGAGGCTTGGGTTCAGGCTCTTGAATGTGTTGATGGGTTTTTGGAGGATCTTGGCGTTGAGAGGTGTGGTGATGATTGTGGATTTGGCTCCTCTGCTGGAGAAAAGCTTAGCCATGTCTAGAGTTGGGATCATGTGGCCATATCCCATGAAAGGGAAGAACATAACATGGAGTTTATGAGAATCACTACTCATTTTTGGCATTAATCGAAACGAAAATGAGATGTTTTCGAGCAAATTTTACAAGAGAAGTGAAAGATTCTGAAGCTTGTAAAAGAGTTGAATGGTTGTAGAAGCTTCAAATGTAGTTCTCTCTATTTATAACAGACTGAAACTCTCTGGTCGAGTAGATATGACATCTTTACAGTACAGACGTCACTTGTTGTGGTCTTGGGTCAGTTTTTCAAGGCCTATGGAACCAAAATCTAATTTTAACTTAAAAAAATCAATGTCAAAATCTAGAGTTATATAAAATTTTGATGCAGCTAAGAGTGTAGTTAGTTGACTAATATAATATATAATATGAGATCGTGCTGCAAATTTTGTTGACACAATCCATAGAAAATCATTAAAGCTCTATTCAGAGCCGAGTTATATGAAACATTGGTATGGGGCTCCGCTCTATTGTCCCCCACTTCCATTTTTTATACGTACGTGATATTTATGAAAACATTATGTAGGTCATTGTCTACCGCTCACAAGTGACACTGGTGAGTAAGTTATTCTACCATTTGTATTTCATTTCTTTTTTAACTTAATACTCAGCATACATATAGAATATTATGTGGATCTCAGGTAGTTCATTTAAATGATGCTCCGTAAATATTATAAAAAAAAAAACAAAAAGTAAAATAAAGGCATCTCTTTTTGGGTATGACTGGTCCGTGGACAGCCTAAATTGGAGTAAATTAAAGTAAAAATAAAGTGGAAAGATATATGTTGCTTTTTGTTTCCGCCGGTTTACTCTTGCTTTTGTAGGGTAGAAAAAAAAAAGTGGAAACAACAAATAAAAGATTCCTTTTCTAGAGTATTGGATGTAATTGAGTGAAACTGAGAGTAAAATATTTTACTCTAACTTTTGTTACACTAATCCGGATAAGTTTGGTTTTATAATTTATATACTCGCAAAATACTCATAATTTTTTGGTATATTTCAGGTTCGTGTGGGTTCGAGTATTTAAGATTCAAAGTACCCGAATTAGATCTGAATATCTGAAAAACACCTGAAAACTCAAAAAATACCGAAAACCCGAAAAAATACCCAAAAACTCAAAAACCCCCGAATTTGTACCTGAAATCTGATCCGAAGATCTAAAAAATACCCAAAATTATTCAAATACTCAAATTATATTTCTTAAAATCTAAAATTTACCTGAAACCTTAAACTATACCAAAAACCTGAATCTAAAACTTAAAAGTAATATCCATGATACCAAAAATATATCCAAACACCCAAAAATACTCAATATATACTAGAAGTATCGGGTATTTTGGGTATCCGACCGGGTCTCTAGCAGGATTCGGACACGAACTGAAACCCGCGGATCCAAAATAATTATACCCAATAAGTATTTTAGCCTAGATCCAGACTCCGACTCGAATTTGTATTTTCGGATTGGTTCCGGTTCGGGTAAAATCCCCAGGTCTACACTAATCAAACCATCGGTCACACTCTTTAAAATTGAAAGACGAAACTTGCGACAATGTCTTTCAGCTTTTTCTCCTTAGAATCTATCTATAGTTTTGTTCATAATTATTTTAAGATGTTGTTTAAACTATAGTTATTAAATTTTTATTTTTGAATAAGGCCCCCTAATTCACAGGTCCGTCCGCATCTGGGTCTATTATCATTAAAGCCTATATGTTAATTAAATTATAGAGTAACGTAGATTTTAACTGGATACAACATGTATATGCATGGTTAATTAATACTTCTATTACCAGCAAAGAAAAGTCAAATATCACACAAGCATGTAACAATGTAACAAGGCAATGTCTCACCATTCTTGCCGTTTTTTTTTGTCAAGAAGCACTCATCTTAAACTGTATTTTTCATGAGATCTGTTAATGATTGTGAAATTTTGACAAATATAATTCAGAACCGACTAACATCTAACATAGTTTTTGCAGCTTCTTAGAAAAAGTCAAATCTCACACAAACATGTCGCTTGGACTCAAATCTCTAGAAAATACTAAATCTTAAAATTTCTTAGAGATAAAAAAAAAGCTTTTGGATACAAATTCAAATTCATAGTGGGAATGAAAAATCTTTGAACCTAAAAATCACCAAAACGGATTAAAAACCGATGATATAATAGCCTAGATTTACAAACTTACTGACAATGCATGGATTAACTTTTATTCCTTGTATACTACGTTAGGTTTAATCTTATTTTCTAAATGAGATGTTTGACCAGAACTCTAGGGATCATGATACGATTTGTGTATCAAGGTTTCGAGAATCAAACGCTAAAGACAAAACACTCTTTTTATTGATTCAAGGAAAGTAATACAAGACGTTGTTTTCTCTCTCTATCTTGTTACTACCAAATCATGCCTAACACACACCCCTTACTCTCCTACTACTTATAGCTACGAAAGGACATACACGTCACACAAGACAGCTCATGTGCTACCGTTACTCACACGTGTGAGTGATCTTCCTCCTCTCTTCGCTTTATTCCACACGTACTATAGCTTCTAGCATAAAGATGACCAATCAAACCAACGTATCTCGTACCACGGCTCCTCCCGGTTCAACACTTCTTTCTACCTCTCCTCTGGTACTGAATGATCACTGGTCGACGAGCAGCAGCGTGCGTATCAGATCACGAACTGAACTCATGTATGAAGTTGTTTAGATCGTTAAAAGAAGACCCTCCTTCTGCCACAGCGGCTTTAGCCATCTCCGCCAGTTTCTTTATCCGTATCCTCCTCTCCTCCCCCTCTTCCCAAGCCAAAACCTCTCTCACAGCCTTCTCTACTTTCTCTCTGCTAATAATCTCATCTCCCATATTCTTCACATGCTTTGTGGCTCCAACGCTCACTCCCGTTCTCAGTACTTGTGTAACCAGTTTCTCGTTATAGAACTGCTCAGCTCCAATAGGCCATGTGACCATCGGTAGCCCTGCAGCCACTCCTTCAAGAAGCGAGTTCCAGCCGCAATGAGTCAAGAACCCACCGGTCACTTGGTGCTCAAGTATCAGCACCTGCGGAGCCCATCCTCTTATTATCATCCCTCTCCCTTTGACCCTCTCTTCAAACCCTTCTGGTAACCATTCTTCTTTGTCGTCGTCACTTGTGCTTTTCCTCACAACCCAGATGAAACTTGCGCCGCAAGCTTCTAACCCTGCGGCGATCTCTACCAGTTGCTTGTTCTTGAAGCAAGCAACGCTCCCAAATGAAATGTAAATGACTGAATCTTTTTCCTTGGAGTCAAGCCATTTAAGGCATTCAGATTCATCAACGCTCGCTTTCTTTCCTCTCTCAGCCTTCTCCTCAAATCCTCTGTTTGTAACGGAGAGCGGGCCGATTTGCCACGTTCTCTTCGCTACAAATCTCTTGAAAAAATCAGCGTATTCAGGTTCAAGCTCGTAGAAGCTGTTCACAATAACACCTGAGCTCTTCGTTTCTGACTCTCTTACATCAAGAAGAAACATTCCCATCTCGGATTCGTTGTCTATGATCTGTTCTCGAGTTATCTCTATGTCACCGGGGAGATCAGGGATTACAAAAGGCTCACTACTCGAAGCTACTTTGTTCTGTGGTTTATGCACTTTCATGCAATAATTAGCGCACAAAGAGAAGTAGCCAGTACCGTGAAACACAAGTCTTGGCACGTGACACTTCTCAGCAACTTGGGTGGCCCATGGGAAGAACATGTCGGCGATAAGACAGTCCGGTCTCGTTGTCTCGAGGAGTTTCTCAAGCTGGTCTTTGAAAAACCTTGTCGACGATAAGAACTTGAAAGCTATGTTCTCTCTACCAGGATTGTTGCTTGAGGTGAAGAAATCTACGTTCTCGCATCCTTCTGGTAACCCCAGCTGCACGCAAGGGAAATCGAATATGTGGATGTCGATGATTTCAAGACTAGGGTTCTGGTTCTTGAATACGTCGATGGGTTTTTGGAAGATCTTGGAGTTGAGAGGAGTGGTGATGATTGTGGATTTGACTCCTTTGCTGGAGAAAAGCTTAGCCATGTCTAGAGTTGGTATCATGTGGCCATAAGCCATGTATGGGAAGAACATAACATGGAGCTCATGGTGAGGATTCCTACTCATTTTTGTTTGGCTTTGGTTGAGAAATTTGAGAAAATGTATTAGAGAAATTAAAGATTCTGAAAATCTTATGGTAGTAAGAGCATCATCATAGTCTCTTAAATAATCACTAAATTATTAAAATGATATTTTAAAGTAGTTTGATTATGCTCAATTTTAGACTAGTCACTGAGAATCAAACATGTGGTAGATAGTATCAAATTTTGATTGAAAGTCTCTTTGTAAGAGAGAAGTTTATGAGAAACTCTTTGAATTTGAAACCATCACTGATGGCCTAAGAGACTTTGCATGATGCTATTTGTTATTATAGAACGTGTAAAACTCCACTGTCCACACGTAAGGTTGGTGGGATCAGATCACCTTGGGAAATGACTTCTGACGTATGCAACTACGTCACTTGTTTTGGTTTCTTTGATACTTCCTCTGTCAACATGTTTACAGTTGTCGGAATCTATGACCAGTTTTCAGAGATCTTTTGGAAGCAAACTCTAGGTTTATTTCTGTCGGCGAGACCAAGATCTTGTCTACATACGTTGTTTGTTTGAATGTTTTTAAATTTATTTCAATCAAAAAAAAAACTTCTGTACAGAGTTTACTGCAACCTTGATACAAAAGATCTCAAGAACTTAAGAAAAAAAAGATCTCAAGAACTTAAGAAAAAAACTTTAGACTTCCTTAGATTCTTCCAAACCAAATCTCCATTGTCTTCTCATGCTTCCCACCCACTCTACTTCTTATAGAGGTGATTATGTTTCGAACTAGCTTGTCTAATTTGGTAATTAGGCAAACCGCTGGCTGAGGCGCTTCTCCTACCCTGCCTTTGTTCCTTTCATACTAAAGTGCATAGATCACTGCTTGAAAACAATACCTCAATTAGAGGTGTCAACTGGGTGGGCTGACCATGGGCTAGCCCAGTCCAATTCATTTTGGGCGGGCTATGGACGTGTCCAATTAATAGATGGTCTAACTGGACAAAAGACCAATTGGTACATGGTCCAATTGGGCGAAGACCAAATGGACAATGGGTGTCCATGGGCTTCCTAAAACATGTTTTTATGAGTTTAACAAAAGAAAACATAACTTTACAATTTAACCCAAAACAATAGTTTTATCGTTAAAATAAAAAATTCACGATTCTGACGGAAAACATAATTTCACAATTTTGATGGAAAAATGTATTTCATTAATTTGGCGGAAAAATGCAATTTCTCGGTTTTGGCGGGAAAACGCAATTTTTCGTTTTTGGCGTGAAAACGCAATTTCTCGGTTTTAGCGGGAAAACGCAATTTCTCGATTTTGGCGTGAAAACGCAATTTCTCGGTTTCGGCGAGAAAACACAATTTCTCGGTTTCGGCGGAAAAACATAATTTCTCGGTTTTGGCGGAAAAAAACAATTTCTCGGTTTCAGCGGGAAAACGCAATTTCTCGGTTTTGGCGGGAAAACGCAATTTTCGGTTTTGACAGGAAAACGCAATTTTTCGGTTTTGGCAGGAAAACGCAATTTCTCGGTTTCGGCGGGAAAACACAATTTCTCGGTTTCGGCGGGAAAACGTAGTTTCTCGGTTTTGGCGGAAAAACGCAATTTTCGGTTTTGGCGGAAAAACGCAATTTCTCGGTTTTGGCGGGAAAACACAATTTCTCGGTTTCGGTGGGAAAGTGTAATTTCTCGGTTTTGGCGGAAAAACGCAATTTTCGGTTTTGGCGGAAAAACACAATTTTCGGTTTTGGAGAGAAAACACAATTTTCCGGTTTCGGTGGGAAAGCGTAATTTCTCGATTTAGGCGGGAAAACGCAATTTCTCGGTTTTGGCGGGAAAACACAATTTTTCGGTTTCGGTGGGAAAGCGTAATTTCTCGGTTTTGGCGGGAAAACGCAATTTTCGGTTTTGGCGTGAAAACGCAATTTTTTGTTTTGGCGGGAAAACGCAATTTCTCGGTTTCGACGGAAAAATGAAATTTCTCGATTTTGAAAAGAAAACATAGTTTTACAGTTTTGACAAGAAAAAAATACTTTTATAATTTTGGAAAGTAAACATAATTTCAAAATTTTAGAAATAATATCTAAACTAATAATTAAAAAATAATTATAAATTTTATTTGGTGTCCATGGGCATGCCCATTTGGATATGGTCTCTATTGGTCTTGGACATTTGTTTGGACCATTGTCCAATATGGACCACCTATTAGTGCCCAAAACTGAAATGGTCCAACTGATCATGCCCATTTGGACCATGGACGGACCATTTGACAGCTATAACCTCAATAGAAAAGTTAGACCTCGTCCCTGCAAACCATTCTCTATAATCTGCATCACTCTTGACCATTGATAAATACTACCAGGCCCTGCCAGATTCTTAATGGTTCCAATCCACACTTCTCTGGAGTAGCAACATTCAAAAAACGAGTGATCTCTGGTTTCCGTTGAAAAATTCTTTCGAAAAAGAGAATAGTCTTATTAGTGGTTAATACCATTTGACTAGTCGCCTGGCGTCCTAACCTTGATAATACATGTTGTTTAGTATAACTTTTCTTGAAGCATTGGGTCTTTACGTTAGAGAATGGTAAGCAATATTGTAAATCGTTTTTGACTCAAGAAAGTAACTCAAAACCAACACAACAATCGTTTTTGACTCGATAACATTTGTTAACTTAGAAAATATATCAAGTTCTTGTTCCTTGTTCTTTTTGCATTCTGACCAACTTAAGCTCATCCATCAACCTGTTCACCTCAAGATCTGAAGACCCTCCTTCTCTCACCGCATCTTTAGCCATAACAGCTAACTGCTTAGCCCGTTTCCTCATCTCATCTCCGACCATCACTTCCCTTACCGCTATATCAACTTTCTCTCTGCTAATGAAATCTCCCGAACCTTTCACCATCTTCTTTACTCCCACACTCACTCCTGTCTTCAACACTTGTGTTACCAACTTCTCGTTGTAGAACTGCTCGGCTCCAATGGGCCATGTCACCATTGGCAGGCCTGATGCTGCACCTTCTAGAAGCGAGTTCCATCCACAATGCGTCAAAAACCCTCCAATAGCTTGGTGGTCTAGTATAAGCACTTGTGGCGCCCATCCACGTATTATCAGTCCTTGCCCTTTGGTCCTCTCTTCGTACCCCTCTGGTAACCACTCTACCTTCTCCCCTATTCACACCACACATGTTGTTTAGTCAGAACACAAGATAATTTTATTTTATTTTTTACTAACAATTCTATTATTCAAACTAGAACTGGTACGAGAGTCTGGAATATAACAACCAACAAAAACTAAATTTATATGATACGTAACATACCTTGGCTACCACTTCTGTTAACCACCCATACAAAATCATGTCCTGACATCTCCAAGCCAGCTGCAATCTCCATCAGCTGCTCGTCGTCGAAGCTAGACATAGTTCCAAAGGACAAGTAAATAACAGATTCACATCTCTTGGTGTCAAGCCATTTCAAACACTCATGCTCATCAATGCTAGCCTTTTTGCCCCTCTCTGCTTTCTCCTTGAACTCTCTGTTCCCTAAAGAAAGCGGACCGATGTCCCAAGACCTTTTCGCCACATGGGTCTTGAAAAAATCGGCATAAGCAGGTTCAAGGTCGTAGAAGCTGTTCACCAACACACCAAAGCTGTCTCTCTCTGAATCTCTAATGTCCTTCATAAACTTCCCCATGACAGATTCTTCTTCTTTCTCTATCACCTGTTCATCTGTAATAACAACGTCTCCTGGTAGCTCAGGGATCACAAAGGGCTCAGAGCTAGAAGCTACGTTCTTGTAAGGCTTGTGGAGCCTTAAGCAATGAGAAGCACATAGCGAGAAGTAGCCTGTGCCGTGGAAGACAAGTCTCGGCACGTTAAACTTCTCAGCGACTTTAGTCGCCCAAGGGAAGAACATGTTGCCGACGAGACAGTCTGGTTTCACCGTCTCGAGAAGCTCTTCTAACTGCTCTTTGAAATATTCCATTGCTAGTAAAAACTTCATATTCAAGTTACCTTTGGTTAGGTCATGGTTAGAGAAGATGAAGTCAGTGTTCTCGCATCCTTCGGGTAAGCCCAGCTCTGTGCAAGGGAAGTTGAGGATCTGAAGTTTGATGTCTTCAAGTTCAGGATTCTCGTCGTTGAATGAGTTGATGGGTTTCTCGAAGAGTTTTGAGTTGAGAGGAGTGGTGAGGATGGTGGACTTAGCTCCTTTGGTGGCAAAGAGCTTGGCCATGTCAAGAGTTGGTATCATGTGGCCATGAGCCATGTAAGGGAAGAAGAAGATATGGAGCTTAGAGGCCGCGGCTTCATCAGAAGTTCCCATGATTTGGCTGATGAGAAAACAAGAAATGGGTTTTGTAAGAGCCAAGTAGAAACTTCTCAGTTCCTTTTTTTTTTTTTTCTTGAAATTTTGAGATTGAATGTTTGTGGATCAAAGAGATAATGAATTTGTATTTATATTAATAATTGGGTTTTGGAGCCTGCCAAGCAGGACGCAAGGAAAGAGAGTAAAGCTTTGGCAGCTAACGCTTGGCTGATATGGAAACATGATGATATTCTTAGGGCCATTGACTAATGTTGACCTTGACTCAATGGGATATTTTTTCTTGGTAAAAACTCAATGGAATTTTTGTTTAAAATATCAATATAATTACCTTTTTTATCAAATATTTTGATGAAATGAGGGAGAAAAAAAATGAAATAAGGCTCTTATCAAAAAATATGTTTTGGCTTATTAAGTTAACGATTTTTTTTGCAAGATTAATTCTGATATATAAAAAATACAAATAAATTATCTTTATCTAATTAAAAGTCTGCAATATAACTTCTGGAAGGGGAGTTGAAAAATTCACGTCACGGCATTCGTCATTTTCTTCTAGTCGTCGTCTTCTCCAACACAATTTAATAAATAGAATATATTGTAAGTAAAGCCCAAAACGTTTGGGCCTTATCTTGTTTAGCGAAAAGCTTAACCTTCCTGGGCCTAAACCGAAACCATCCGGTTAAGGCATGTTCCTTCGATTTAACAATTGTATCCGGTACGAGTTCATCGTCTCCAAGTTTAATTTCAGCAAAAGTCCCTTTTGTTTAATTTCGTTGACATTCAAAGCAAAATCAATCAATCAATCACTCATGCCCGACGATAAAGAAGAATTGGAAGACTCCTCCTCCTACGTTTGGGACAACGATACGCAGCTCTACATCCATCACAGGCATACGTCTCTTCCCAAAACCTAATTTTGCTTTAGTTTAAAATTTAAGCCAAAAAGTATTCTAGTTGCTCGAGGAAGCTTAATTTACAATCAAAGACCTCGCTTTGTATATGCTACTTAGCTGTAAACTATGAGAAGTAATGAATGAAGGAGACACACTTCAGTGAGATTGATGTTTAGTTGATAAAGTGTATTCCTTTTCTGGATGCTAACACTGTTTTCGAATTTGCAGGAGTGGGTTTTATCATGACCCAGTTGCTGGTTGGTACTATTGTAGCAAGGATGGTCTTTACTACAAGCATGAAAACGGCGAATATGTTCCCCTGGAACATGACGAATCTGTACATATTGTCACTTCTGAAGATGCTCAGGCTGAAGTTTTGTTGAGTGATCCTGGAGAAACAGAAACTCTTTTAGGTAAACTTACGTGTTAAGAGTTTAGGTAAAGTGTTGGCAATGCATAACATCTATGATTGATAACTGATAGACACGGTTAATTTGCTCGAAAGAGCCAACAGGGTGCTCAAATGACCATGAACTTGAACATCTTCAACGTCCTTCCTCATGGTAGGTTATTTATTTCTTTGTCATGAAAACTAATATATATGGTTTCTGAAACCCTTTTTAATTTAATCAGGGTGGAAGATACACTTATAGAGCTTTATTTGGCTGGAAACAGTCGACGTCCTAGCTATTCTGCGGAGGATAATCAGATGTTGTCAGCTAATGGTATTAGCCTTTGATAATGTTTATTAGCCTTTTACATAGCTTTTTTTTTTTTTTATGAATCTGCTCTTACCGTTTGGAATTTAAGGAGAGGAGCTACAAATTGTGTTTGTTTCTCAGGAGACGATGATGCTGACGAGCTTGAAGAGGGAGAATGGATTCCTGAAGATGATTTTGATCCACAGGAAGACTACTTTGATCAAGGTTTTTGTTTTTTCTTTCTTTATAAGCTGATTTTAAATCATGAAATGATTAGCTAGCCTGTAGTATTGTCTAAGGGAATCTTGTTATTTAGATGATATGTTGTCTTCGGCGCATATTCATAGCTTTGATAGCTCGTAGTTTTCATTTGTAGATGCTCCTTCAAGGGAGGAAGAAATGTGGCTAGCACAATATGGTCAAGTCACTCAATCCCCTGAGAAGACCCTGCCTGAGATCCCGTCTGTTGACTTGTGGGACTGGAAACTTGTTTGTGAATCCAGAGAAGCTGACAACGAACAGGTGGCTAGGCTAGTAGGGAGGCTGGTGAGACGGTCCGCCAATCTTCATCCATCTGTGGCTTCTAGTGGCACACTTTTCAAAACTGCGCCGGTTTGTGAAGCACGCCTTCACCTGGTGCGAGTTAGGACAGGTTTTAACCATTTTCTTATTAACCACCAGAGATGGTAACTTAATGCGCTTTGTTATGGATTTTAATTCTCGAATAATTGTGTTCCAGGTCAAGTCTATAAACTGCAGAATCCTAGTCCAAAGTACCTTGCAACCTTGTCAGTATATGACGCCTCCAACCCAACAAAATATTGGGGATTCCCTGATGTTTCAACTACATGGCAAGATCCTGCTACAAAACGCAAAGCTAAGAAGGTGAAACCAAAAACTTCGCGCAGACTCAAGGTGAAGGAACCACATGAAGTCGACATGATTGAAGAGGTACTCCAAATCCATATTCTCATTCCTGGATTCTTGAGTTTATGTCTAAATGGATAGCATGAGACATTTTCCCAAAGCTTTAGTGTTATTAGAACCATAGTAAGAAGCAACTACTATCTTGATTCATGCTGGTGTTGTTTTATCAGGAGAGAAGCTCTGCATACAGAGATAGAGCCGCGGAGAGAAGAAATCTGCATGGTGGATATGGTGTTGGGCCAGGTCAAAAGGGGACAATGGTAGGCCTTATTGCCGACGAGCATGATACAGGTTCTGAAGAGGATGCAACAGCAGAAGAAGCATTGGAGTTAACATTTGGATCTGGAAGTTATGCAAGGAGGATAATGGGAAACATGGGTTGGAAGGAGGTAAGTGAAGGATTCTAATTCACTTTTCGATGTAAATGTGATTATGACACCACCATAGTTAGTGATTAATGTGGAAATGGAATTTGCAGGGTGAGACGCTGGGGAAGAATGCAAAAGGCTTGGTTGAACCAATACAAGCGGTAGGAAACACTGGGAATGTAGGCCTTGGTTTTCCTCAAAGGAGAAGAAGAGGTACCTGATACTTCTCTTTAGGCGACTCTCTCAAGTGTTGTTCATGCATATACGTGAATGATTCTCATGGCTACTATCTATGTTTTAGCTCTTTTTCTGTTTTAAGTTACTTGATTGATTATCTCTTTGTTTCTGACTTGTATTCCTTTGTGAAGGATGAGGCTGATGGTCGAACTTCTCCAAAAAGGTATGCCGTGACTTGGAAGGAAACCATATCAATGTACCGAAGTGCTGTAATCCAGTAGGGCTGCCTTTGTAGTAACTTGTTCCACAAGACACATAACATTTTTGAGTTTGTAGATTAACCCAAAAAGGGTTGTATAGTATTTAAGCTTGAAAATAGTATCTGTCGTCCTCGTTGATTAGTCTACGATGACTGGATCTTTTATAAGAAAACTGAGTTGATTATTTAATTCCAAGTAACAAGAAGTATATAATATACTTTTATGTAATAATACTTAGCGAAGAGGAAATAATATTTAGTGGCGCGTATATCTGAAGCCGTGGGAGTGTTATTTTTATGAAAAGTCAATAATAATGGTCAGCGGCTTACGCTACGCGTCTTGTCGCTCTTGAAAGCAATTTCTGAGAAAATTCAAAGTTTTGGTTTATATATATTGAAAGACGGACCTTCTCCTCTAGATTCATATCCGTTACTGTATCTCAAATCTTCTATCCAGATTAATGTCGATGATGACGATGGGCATTCAAGGGCAGCTTCTCGAGGTCACTGGTTCGTACCTTTTCTTTTGTTAATGTTTCTTCTTATGAATCATTTGAATGTTATTCCGTTGATTCGATTCTCAGAAAGGTTAAAATTTCGTTTTATGTGGTTTTTCAGTGGTAGGGTGCCAGAAATTGAAAGACACGGAATGGTTTTCGAGGCAAGATCCGTACGTTGTTCTCGAGTACAGCGGGGCAAGGCACCAAACCAGAACCTGCACAGGTTGTCTATCCATTCATTCATTAGATATCTTCAGTCATTCATTAGATATCTTCAGATCCTGACGTATTGTTCTAATAAATTATTACTGTATTTTCAGATGGTGGAAAGAACGCAGTGTTTCAAGAGAAGTTTATGTTCACGTTGCTAGAAGGCCTTAGGGATCTTAAGGTTGCTGTCTGGAACAGCAACACTCTCTCCACTGATGACTTCATTGGCAATGCTACGTATGTCTCTGCACTTCATTTTTCTATTGCTTTTGAAAATTTTCGGATTTTGGATTTGAGTCTTTTTTTTGCCTCTGTTTGTTTGTTGTGATTAGGATTCAGTTGCAGAAGGTTCTTTCTCAGGGTTACGACGACTGTACCTGGACTCTTCAAACTAAAACTGGCAGGTAACTACATTTGGTGTTTCACTAGTTTTCGTTCCTTGTGCATTGATAGTTTGCATATGGTGCACGTTGCTCTGGCTGATTTTTGGTGTTGGACTTGCTACATATAGTGGAATGACCATACAACTTTTTGATGTGGTTTTGTTTGCAGCATATAGTGATTGACCATATATAAGTTGTGTTGCTGCATTTGTGTGCTCTATGCTTTTCACCTAAGTGAAATGTTATATATTGTTGACATGGAAGCGTGGTTATGTTCATTGATAAGAGTGGTTATTCTTGTCATACATGCACACCCTTTTTAATCACTATTTATTTTCTTTCCTAATATAATGTGAAAAAAATACTCCTAAGGTAAGATTCATGTTTCTCTACATTGAGCACACTCTAGCATTCAAATTGGGTTTCTTTGAAACTGATGAGATGGAACTGCACCTTTTGCAGTATATGGTGATTTTAATGTCTGGTGTTAGGTTACCTTGCAATGGAGTTCCATTTAAACATTGTAGTGTCGTCAATTAGAATCAGAGAGTTTTTTTTCTTAACCACACTGCATTATGTCTTCTGAATATGCATAATTTTTCTGTCTGGCAGATATGCGGGAGAAGTAAGACTCATACTGCATTATGCAGGTGCAAAGGTAAAAGTCAAGACTTGATTAACAATATTGAGTTACAGATTCATTTATATTGATAAACAAGGCTAAAACATACAATGTTTTTTTCCTGTGTGCAGAACCAACATCACCACGGGTCTGCGCCATCAGCACCACCGTATGCACCTCAAGTACCTCACTACTCAGCACCACCTTCTCCTTCTCCATATTCCTCACCGCCATACACTGGACCATCTCTATACCCACAAGTACAATACTCTCAGCCGCAATCAGCATACCCACCAGCTTCACCCTATCCTCCTCAGCCATATGCTTACCCTCCTCCTCCCTCAACCTCCGCTTACCCTCCTGGTCCTTCAGCTTACCCTCCTCCTCCGCCATCCTCAACTTACCCTCCTCCTCCGTACCCTCCTCAACCATCACCATATTACCCACAAGGTACATAACTGTTCTTCCTTTTGTGTTTAAATGCTGTGATAGGATATAGTAATATACTTGTTAATACTAAGACCTCTAATATTATTCTCGTTATCCAGGTCCCTATCAAGGACAATACCCGCCGCCTCCATACTAAAACTCTGGCGTTGAGAATTGATGAAAAGTGGTCATTATGTATAATGCTATTTCTATAATTTGTTGACGAATTTTTGTCTCATTTTATTTTTATTTTTTTCTATCTCCTCTTTGCTGTTCCCGGCCTTTGCAAATTGTAGCATAATGGTTGCTATGGTCACTGAAACTCATTGAGAATTTTGGATGTTTTTTATATGGAAAAAAAGTTAAGCCAGCTTGCTAATTATCTCGCTACCTTAAACTCCCTCTTTCATCTTCAGTCAAAGAAGCTGGAGTTGGCTTTTGTTCACAGCAGCTAATCATCGCACTACAGTTTAATTTATTTGGTCAATGTCTATCCTTATAAGTTGTTGACAATCGGCAAAAAAGGTTGTAGGATTTAGTTAAGTTGCCGACAGATTTTACTGCACTTTGGTTTCTCGATCTCTACTCCACTGAGTAAAAGTAGGTAAAGTGGAAAACACAGAAAAAGAAAATATTCATAAAATATGAAAAAAGAAAAAAGAAACGACACATTTAATACTCTCAGAAAATAAAAGATTGCGCGAGTGAAAAAAGACAAACGTGAAAACCAACTCGCCCTTCTCTTCATAAATCAATCTCCTTTTCACTCTCCTTCCCACTTCCCCAGCTTTTCTTCCCTCTCTCTCTCTCTCTCTCTAGCCTCTCTTTTGTAGCTAGCTCCTTGCTACAAGCTAATCCCTGCACGCCTCCATAGAGTGGTGATAGACGGAGATAGTAAGATGAGTCTCTACCTTATCTTCTTCTGTGTAATGCCCTGAGCCAACACCATTAACTAAAAGAGCCAAACCAACTATATAGAAAGAGAAGATCTTTCTTTCTTCTCATTCTTGAGTCTATAATCCAACAATGGCGATACCAACGGAGGAAGAAAGTAGAGAAGAACATAACACTTCGTTTCTTCTTGATGCTCTCTACTGCGAAGAAGAGAAATGGGAAGACGACGACGAAGAAGAAGTAGAAGCAGTTGAAGAGAACTCTTCCTTTTCTTCTGCTTCTACTTCTTCTCCATTGGCTATTCTGCAGCAAGATTTGTTCTGGGAAGATGAAGATCTGGTCACTCTCTTCTCCAAAGAAGAAGAGCAAGGACTCAGCTGTGTCGATGATGTTTATCTCGCCACGGATCGAAAAGAAGCCGTGGGTTGGATTCTTAGAGTCAACTCTCGTTATGGGTTCTCTACTCTAGCAGCTGTTTTAGCTATAACGTATCTCGACAAGTTCATCTGTAGCTACAGCTTACAGAGAGACAAACCGTGGATGCTTCAGCTCGTTTCTGTTGCTTGTCTCTCTCTTGCTGCTAAAGTGGAAGAAACCCATGTCCCTCTTCTTCTGGACTTTCAAGTAAATGATGACACTTGACATCATCTCCTCCCTTAAAGTTTCCTTCTTTTGTCTTCATGTTACTCAATTTCTCTGTTTCTTGGGGTTTGTAGGTGGAGGAGACAAAGTATGTGTTTGAGGCAAAAACCATACAGAGAATGGAGCTGCTGATACTTTCTACTCTCCAGTGGAAGATGCATCTCGTTACTCCACTTTCGTTTCTAGACCACATCATCAGGAGATTGGGGCTTAAGAACAATGCTCACTGGGATTTCCTCAACAGCTGCCACCGTCTCATCCTCTCTGTAATCTCCGGTTCGTAAACGACAAAAACTACAAACCCATCTCGTTTTATCAGCTTCTGAAGTAATCTTACATTCTTGTGCTTTTGTCAGATTCAAGATTTGTCGGCTACCTCCCATCAGTTGTTGCTGCAGCCACCATGATGAGGATTATAGAGCAAGTTGAGCCCTTTGACCCTCTTTCATACCAAACTAAGCTCCTCGGTGTGCTTAACATAACCAAGGTAAGCTTCTTTAAAAAAAAAACTCTGTTTTATTTCACTTAGGCATTTTCACGAACATCTTTCGTGCATTCACAGGAAAAGGTGAAATCTTGCTACGATCTCATCCTCGAGTTACCAATGGGCCGCATGGGCTTACAAATCGAAACCCAAACTCGCCGGAAACGAAAGAGTGGCGAATCTCCATGCTGCGTGATTGATTCAAACCCTTTCAATAGCGACGAGAGCTCAAACGATTCGTGGTCAGCGAGTTCGTGCAATCCACCATCGTCTCCGCAGCAACAGCCTCCGTTGAAGAAGATGAGAGGGGATCAAGAAACTCAGAAGGAGAAACCAGTTTTGCATCTTCCATGGGCAATCATAGTAGCCAGTCCGTGATTCGAGCTCGTGTTCTGTTCTTACGGTTCTTTCCGTTTATATTATTATTATTACAAGTCTTAAAATTTTAGAACAATCTTTGTATTAAGTTCCACATTGCATGTAGGAAATGTCGAGAATGCCCTTACTTTGGCGAGTCATGTGTGAAGGGTATTGATGACATTTGACTGCATGGGATGTAATGAAGAGAATAGAAATAATAGTATTTTGCGTAAATTTTGAAGCTTTTGCAATCTTTGTGGCTTAATCTACGGTGTTGTTAAATATTAAATGTGTTTTAAATTAATCAGTAACAAATAATTCTTTAAACTTGAACACCAAAACAGTCATCTATTTTAGAACATCTGGAATACCATTTTTTAGTCCAGAAGGCGCATAATACAAATTATATAAATGAGATGTCAAAATCTTTAATATGAATGTTTATCATGGAATGCAATTGTTGTGTTTATGATTGAAAATAAAGGATTTTGCGTTTTAGAGCATGATTATTGGAGGTTCTTAGAATGGAATTTTTAGCGTAATATAAAAATCCGTCTCTTAACTTTTAGCTAAAAAAGTTAAAAATTGGCTCTTAAAACTCTTATTTAAGTACCGGTTCTTAATTTTTTTAGTTAAAAGTTAACGGACATGTTCTTATATTTTGTTAAAAATTATTTTCTAAGAATTTCCGATAAAGATGCTTTGGGCTTTGACCTGCTGAGAAGAGGCAAGTACTGACTTTTTGGGTCAGTCTTTGAATATAATCGCTTCCATACATGAAATAATAATAATTTTTAAAATGAGAAGAAGCAACACAATAACTGTATGTTATCCCCTTTGGAAGGTAATATAACACCAGGTCCAGATGACAAGAAAAGAAAACGCAACACAATAATTGCTTTAGATTTTCTTGCTAAATGTCTTCTCAAATTGAAACCTGCTCTACGTGCACGAGGCGCGTATCAAATTACCCGAAAAAAACAAAAACAAAAAAACTAACCCCAAACATATTAACCACGTAAAGGTAAATTCTTATATATACATGATATGAAAACTCATTTGTATCACTCAGTTTTTATTTAATTATGTTTATCAAATTTCGTCAAGCTCTATGTAGTGAAATCTTCTCTACTTCTTTTCACTTTTTCTTTTCCGAATTTATTTTCTCTTTGAACTTTTTTAATAAAAACGAGTATTAATTATCTACTTTATTCACGTGTGACACGAATTTTCTCCTTTTTTCCAATTCATTTCATTGTTTGGGTAAAAAAAAAAACAAATTGCTTTAGTATGTCGTTTCTTAACGCTCAGCCACTCGTCGTCATAGACCAATCAATCCTATCGTTTGTGTAATACTATGATATATAAACGTTTTAATATTGTTTTAAACGAAAGTTACGTCCGTCCCCTAATTCAAATATATATATATATATATTATGAAAGGTGCCAACTATTAACACCCATGTGTATTAAGTAAGATGATATAAAATTATTGAAATGCGAGAAATGAATTCATGCGTCATGTATGTATGTGGAAAGCGGGAGATTTTCAAAACGGGAGACCAAAAAAGTCTGTGGTTATTGTCTTCTGTATAATTTTTTTTTTAAAAAATAAATTGTTGTGGAGAATGTGTGTTTCTGTCTTTTTTTTTTGTCTCTTCTATTGGTCTTCTGCTCTTTAAGGTAAGCTATCAATATCATTGTACCATACGCATCTCGTGAACCATATAATGACTTGCCATAAATTGTCTTTTTTCTGAAACAAAAATATTACTAACAGAAGTGAAGTTACATTGTTTGCAATTTTCTTTATGTTTTTATATATACAGGCAAGCATTCTTCTCGCTTAAAGAATTCTTTCCCTCCTTCCCATCAAACAGATGTGTGAATCTATTCTTCATCAGCTTCTAATCTTGTTAATATTTATTAATAGGTGGGAGTTAAAAGCGATGCTTTTACTGAAGAAAATGGTCGAGTTACTTGTGTCGTATCGGTTTGTTTGAAAATGAAATGGTAAATAATGGGAAAAGGAAAACAGCTTGCACCCAACATGGAGAAAGGGCAAAGAGGTCAATGTGTCCCCACACAACAATATTATCATTCTCTAGGGCTCTGTGACCTTTTTTTATCTTAAATGTTTCTTCTTTTGACCTTTTAGTCTCTTCCTTTTTACTTCCAATCTTCTTTTTCCTTTTATTGTATTTACAAGTGAAAGAGAATGTGGTAGTATCACTACAAGAAAACACATGCTTAACGACGAAAATTAACGAGGAAAAACAATCCTCGTACATTTGCGTCGAGCTTACGACGAATTTACGTGAAAAACTAAAGTCATCGTTATTTCCTCGTAACGTAACGACAAAACTGTTTCGTCGTAAAGTGGATGTAACTTTACGAGTATTTTACGAGGAAAAACTATTTCCTCGTAAATACGACGTAAACTTTGCGTGGTATTTACGAGGGAATAGTTTACGTGTATTTAGCGAGGAAATGTTTGAATCCACCAACTTTATAGGTGTTACACGTTTTTTTTGCCCACCTAATTAATTTTCGTCGTAAATTCATAGCAAAATTACAACTACCTGATTCGAATTTTCCTATAAATATGGATGTTTAAACATCATTTTAAACACACCAACAACAAAAAACGTGAAAGAAAAAAAAATGGCTGGCTCCGGGAATATTTACGAGTTGCGGAAGTGGATGTATATGCATAGAGATGCTAACGGGAGAGTGACGAAAGAATACCTTGCGGGTCTGGAGACATTTATGCATCAAGCAGATTCAACACCGCTCGCCCAAGAAAGTGGTAAGATGTTCTGTCCTTGTCGGAAATGCAACAATTCGAAACTGGCAAACCGTGAAAATGTTTGGAAGCATTTAATAAATAGAGGTTTCACGGCAAATTACTATATCTGGTTTCAACATGGAGAAGGTTTTAATTATGATCAGAATGAAGCTAGTAGTAGTAATAGCAATTTTCAGGAAAAAGAACCGGTTGATCATCATTTGCATAATGAACATAGTTACCAGCAAGAGGAGATGGTAGATTATGATAGGGTTCATGATATGGTAGCTGATGCATTCGTAGCTCATGATGGAGATGAAGAACCTAATATAGATGCAAAAAAGTTTTACGAAATGTTAAACGCGGCGAATCAACCACTTTACAGTGGTTGTAGAGAAGGTCTCTCTAAATTGTCGTTAGCTGCTAGAATGATGAATATTAAAACTGATCACAATCTACCTGAAAGTTGCATGAACGAATGGGCGGACTTGTTTAAAGAGTATTTGCCGGAAGACAATGTGTCTGCTGATTCTTATTATGAGATTCAGAAACTGGTTTATAGTCTTGGGTTGCCTTCTGAGATGATAGATGTTTGCATCGACAACTGCATGATCTATTGGGGAGATGATGAGAAGCTAGAAGAATGTCGATTCTGCAAGAAGCCACGATTCAAGCCGCAAGGACGGGGACGTAATAGGGTATCATACCAAAGGATGTGGTACCTACCAATTACAGACAGATTGAAAAGATTGTATCAATCAGAGCAGACTGTTGGAAAGATGAGATGGCATGCCGAGCATACTCAGATGGATGGTGAGATGACTCATCCATCAGATGCAAGAGCATGGAAACATTTCAACAAAGTACATCCAGATTTCGCTAGCAATATCCGGAATGTGTATCTCGGATTATGCACAGATGGATTTAGTCCGTTCGGAATGTCAGGGAGACAATATTCATTGTGGCCAGTCTTTCTTACTCCATACAACCTGCCACCGGAGATGTGCATGCAACGGGAGTTACTATTCTTGACCATATTAATACCTGGTCCGAACCATCCAAAAAGGTCCCTGGATGTTTTCCTACAACCACTGATAAAAGAGTTGAAGGATTTGTGGTCAACAGGGGTGAGGACGTATGACTGTTCAACGAAGATGAATTTTACGATGCGAGCGATGCTTTTGTGGACCATAAGTGATTTCCCTGCCTATGGGATGTTGTCTGGATGGACTACACATGGGAGATTAGCTTGTCCATATTGTAATGGAACGACAGATGCGTTTCAACTGAAGAATGGTAGGAAGACAAGTTGGTTTGATTGTCACCGTCGATTTCTTCCCATTGGCCATCCTTACCGAAGAAACAAGAATTTGTTTAGGCACAAAAGGGTTGTGAGAGACACTCCTCCTCCATATCTAACTGGAGAACAAATTGAAGCGCAAATCGACTACTACGGAGCTAACGAAACAGTTCGTTGGGGTGGTAATTGGCATGTCCCTCGTAATATGCCAGATTCTTACGGTGTTCATCACAACTGGCACAAGAAGAGTATATTTTGGGAGTTGCCATATTGGAAGGATCTTCTTCTGCGCCACAACCTCGATGTGATGCATATAGAGAAGAATTTCTTTGAGAACATCATGAATACAATATTGAATGTCCCAGGGAAGACAAAAGACAACATAAAATCGAGGTTGGACTTGCCGGATATTTGCTCAAGAAGCGAGTTACATATTAAAAGCAATGGACAAGTTCCCATTCCGATATTCAGATTATCTTCAGAAAAAAAGTCGGTGTTGTTCAACTGGGTGGCATCAGAAGTGAAGTTCCCCGATGGGTATGTTTCGAATCTCTCTAGATGTGTTGAAAAGGGTCAAAAGTTCTCCGGGATGAAGAGTCATGATTGTCATGTATTTATGCAACGACTACTGCCCTTTGCATTTGCGGAGCTACTTCCAACAAACGTACATGAAGCACTTGCAGGTACGTAGTGTATTATATCACAATAATTTACAAAATAATATATGACTAACAATGTGTTTAATTTTTTTTTGAATATAAAAGGCATTGGAGCATTTTTCAGGGATCTGAGCACACGCACTCTTAAAGAAGAAGTTGTGGAACAGCTTCAGGAGAACATTCCCATCTTATTGTGCAACTTGGAGAAGATATTTCCTCCCGAATTTTTTGACGTCATGGAGCATCTAGCTGTCCACCTCCCATATGAGGCATTGCTTCGTGGACCTGTACATTACGGATGGATGTATCAGTATGAGCGAGCCATGAAATATTTGAAGGGAAAAGCAAAGAACCTAGCCAAAGTTGAAGGTTCTATAATTGCTGGAAGTTTGACGGAAGAAGTTTCTCACTTCACATCGTACTACTTTGCGTCAAAAGTACGTACACGGAGAAGAGCTCCAAGAAGATATGATGATGGTGGTGTTGCGCCAACATATGCAGTTGCTGGTGTTCCAGACATCTTTAGCCAGATTGGGCGACTCGGTGGGAAGTGTAAAGAGGTTTGGTGGTCGAGTGAAGAAGACGCTCATAGTGCACACACCTATATTCTACTCAATTGCGAAGATCCATTGATGCGTTATTTTGAAAGGTAACATATATTGACACTTCGAAACACATATAAGTATAATTAATTGTATAATTGCGAGAGATTCATTCCTATAAAATGTGATTTTACAGCCTATTTGTTTCTCAAGTCGAAGAAACATTTCCTGGTATATCCACAAGTGACGTAGACAAAAGGAAAGATCAACACTTCATTAAGTGGTTGCGGAATCAGGTACTAACTAAAACTTTTTTTTCATACATTATCTGTATTTCATTAACATTCTCTTTATTTTTGCAGGTTGATTATGACGACGACGATGCAGATTATCCTAAGTGGTTACACGAAGTAATTCAATCTCCACTTGTAAAGGTCACCACATCACAGATGTATTTCACACGAGGCTATACTTTTCATACATATGACTATGGTAGACAGCGGGCGACCAGTAACTATGGAATATGTGTGAAAGGGGAAACAGATTTCTACGGGATCTTGACGGAGATTATTGAAGTCGAATTTCCAGGGATACTGAAGCTGAAATGCGTCCTCTTCAAATGTGAATGGTTCGACCCCGTCGTCAACAGAGGTGTTCGGTCTAACAAATTTGGTGTAGTTGATGTCAACGGTGGACGAAGGTACAACAAATTCGAGCCTTTCATCTTAGCTTCACAAGCAGACCAAGTTAGCTTCCTTCCATACCCTCGGATGAGAGATTCAGGTATAAATTGGTTAGCAGTGATCAAAGTTACACCTCGAGGACGAATCATCAGTGGAGAAGAACCACCATTGCAAGAAGAACAGATAAATGAAGTCGAGGAACCTGAACAAGAAATTGATGACATCCTTCTCATTGATCCGCATAATCACGAGTACGAAGATCTTACCGATGATGCCATAGACGAAGCTGTTGAAGACGAGTTTAATGAAAATGATGATGTTTCTAGTGATGACGAGAATGTCGATGTATCCGATTGATGTATTTGTTTTATGAATAAGATGAGGGAGTTTGTTTTATGAATAAGATAATGTGGGGTTTGTTTTATGAATAAGGTAATGCTGGGAGTTTGTTTTATGAATAAGCAAATGTGGGATATTGTGGTTTGGAATGGAAATAAAGATGGAGTTTGGAATATATGAAGTAGAAAATAAGGAATATGGGGTTTCGGGTTTTTGGTTTCGGGTTTTGGGTTTCGGGTTTCGGGTTTGGGGTTTCGGGTTTGGGGTTTCGGGTTTCGGGTTTGGGGTTTCGGGTTTAGGGTATGGGGTTTGGGGGTTGGGATTTCGGGTTTCGGGTTTCGGGTTTCTGATTCTAGGGATTTAAACATAACACTCGTTAATTCCACGTAAGCACAAATCGTCGTAAAGTCCACGCAGGATGAAATCGTCGTAAAGTCCACGTAGGATGAAATCGTCGTAAAGTCCACGCAGGATGAAATCGTCGTAAAGTCCACGTAAGACAACGAGGAAATAACGACGAAACCTAAAATTAAATATGGGGTTTGGAATATATGAAGTAGAAAATTAAAGATGGGGGTTTGGAATATATGAAGTAGAAAATAAGGAATATGGGGTTTGGGGTTTCGGGGTTGGGGTTTTGGGTTTCGGGTTTCGGGGTTGGGGTTTCGGGTTTGGGGTTTCGAGTTTCGGGTTTCGGGTTTGGGGTTTCGGGTTTTGGGTTTCGGGTTTCGGGGTTGGGGTTTCGGGTTTCGGGGTTGGGGTTTCGGGTTTCGGGTTTGGGGTTTGGAATATATGAAGTAGAAAATTAAAGATGGGGGTTTGGAATATATGAAGTAGAAAATAAGGAATATGGGGTTTGGGGTTTCGGGTTTGGGGTTTGGGGTTTCGGGTTTCTGGTTTCGGGGTTGGGGTTTCGGGTTTCGGGTTTGGGGTTTCGGGTTTAGGGTATGGGGTTTGGGGGTTGGGGTTTCGGGTTTCGGGTTTCTGATTCTAGGGATTTAAACATAACACTCGTTAATTCCATGTAAGCACAAATCGTCGTAAAGTCCACGCAGGATGAAATCGTCGTAAAGTCCACGCAGGATGAAATCGTCGTAAAGTCCACGTAGGATGAAAACGTCGTAAAGTCCACGCAGATGAAATCGTCGTAAAGTCCACGCAGGATAAATCGTCGTAAAGTCCACGTAGGACAGCGAGGAAATAACGACGAAACCTAAAATTAAATATGGGGTTTGAAATATATGAAGTAGAAAATTAAAGATGGGGGTTTGGAATATATGAAGTAGAAAATAAGGAATATGGGGTTTCGGGTTTCGGGTTTCAGGTTTCGGGTTTCGGGTTTGGGGTTCTAGGGATATATGAAGTAGAAAATTAAAGATGGGGGTTTGGAATATATGAAGTAGAAAATTAAAGATGGGGATTTGGGTTTCGGGTTTCGGGTTTGGGGTTTCGGGTTTGGGGTTTCGGGTTTCGGGTTAGGGGTTTCGGGTTTCGGGTTTCGGGGTTGGAGTTTCGGGTTTGGGGTTTCGAGTTTCGGGTTTCGGGTTTCGGGTTTCGGGTTTCGGGGTTGGGGTTTCGGGTTTCGGGGTTGGGGTTTCGGGTTTCGGGTTTGGGGTTTGGAATATATGAAGTAGAAAATTTTAAGATGGGGGTTTGGAATATATGAAGTAGAAAATAAGGAATATGGGGTTTGGTGTTTCAGGTTTCGGGTTTCGGGTTTGGGGTTTCGGGTTTCGGGTTTGGGGTTTCGGGTTTCGGGTTAGGGGTTTCGGGTTTCGGGTTTCGGGGTTGGAGTTTCGGGTTTGGGGTTTCGAGTTTCGGGTTTCGGGTTTCGGGTTTTGGGTTTTGGGTTTCGGGTTTCGGGGTTGGGGTTTCGGGTTTCGGGTTTGGGGTTTGGAATATATGAAGTAGAAAATTTTAAGATGGGGGTTTGGAATATATGAAGTAGAAAATAAGGAATATGGGGTTTGGTGTTTCAGGTTTCGGGTTTCGGGTTTCGGGGGTTTCGGGTTTCGGGTTTGGGGTTTGGAATATATGAAGTAGAAAATTAAAGATGGAGGTTTGGAATATATGAAGTAGAAAATAAGGAATATGGGGTTTGGGGTTTCGGGTTTCGGGTTTCGGGTTTCGGGTTTGGGGTTTTGGGTTTCGGGGTTGGGGTTTCGGGTTTCGGGGTTTCGAGTTTCGGGTTTCGGGTTTGGGGTTTCGGGTTTTGGGTTTCGGGTTATAGGGATTTAAACATAACCCTCGTTAATTCCACGTAGGATGAAATCGTCGTAAAGACCACGTAAAAAGATTTAAACATATATCACGTTAATTCCACGTAAGCAAAATCGTCGTAAAGTACACGAAAAGAAAAACACGGGCCTTTGTGATTCCTCGCCATTTCCTCGTAAAAAAAAACACGGGCCTTTGTAACTGCTCGCTATTTCGTCGTACATTTACGACGAATTTGCGACGATATGTAATCTTATATATACACCCGACCGCTCACTCTTTCTTTCCTCTCTACTTCCTCTCTACTTCCTCTCCATTTCGTAGCAATGGTAAGCCTCTCTGATTCCTCTCTAATTTGGTTAGTTTAGGATATATTAGGTGGTTAGTATAGGGAATTTAGATAGGTTTGCGGATTTTATGTTATTTAGTGTTGATTAGGTGGATAATGTTGGAAAATATATTGTTGATGTTAATTTTAAAAATTTCATTTTTTTTTCCAAGTTCGAAAAGGAAGACTTACTGCCCATTACAGAGAGATCTTCGGTGAGCCGGGTAGTCGTTTAGACCCGGCCTCTTCTTCCGCTCCCAGTTCTTCGGGCCAGGAGACTGTCCCCGAGACTCAGTACACTCAGAGAGTCTCTGGGTCTACTTCTTCTAGTGCACCATCGGCTCCTCATGTGCCTCCTCCGATGCCTCCTCCTGTGCCTCCTCCGATGGCACCTCCGATGGTCGCTGATATTCATCCTGATCTGATGGTGCCTCCGAGTGCTCCTTACTCGCAGTACACGGTAGAGGACATTCTCATTCTGCCAGGCAGAGAAGGTTTACCAGTCATCGACCCAGACCGACCGGACGGAACGTTGTGGTATGTTGCATTAATTTTTTTAATTCGTTTAAATATCTTTTATAACATTAAAAAATAATTTATATTTTAAATTTGTATTTTCCAGGTGGGGGGTTGACGGATGTCTTGCATCGGACGTAACCGACACGATCAAGGGTTACTTCTCCATGGCACATCCAAACTGGAGTAAGACGCCTCACTACGTCAAAAAGACGTGGTTCAAAATTTACGCTGTAAGTTTCTATTAATTAATTATATATTTTTTAATTTTTTCATGATTTATATATATACTTTCTAAAAAACTAATTGTTAATTTATTTTTTCCAACAGCAAAAATATAATTGGGCTTTGGGGATCACTGAGAGGGTGAGGAAGAAGTTTAACGCGAAAGCGAAAGTTCGCTTGTTGGACACGGTCTCCAACTGGAAGGGTGACTGGATCGTGAAGGGGTATGAGCGTGGCAAACCCGCTGAGCTCACCACGGACGTGTGGGATGGCCTCATCCGTTATTGGCGCCTTCCTGATTCGATTAGAATCGCCAAGGCTTGCTCTAACTCCCGTAACACGGTCGATGAGCACGGGAACGGGCCGATGCTTCACACTACGGGCCAAAAACCCCACGCCGGTGTCCGTTTGGAAATGGTAATTAAATATTTTATTAAATAATTTTTTTAATAATTATATTAATTTATTCTAACTTTCTTAACTGTTTTTTAGGCCAAAGAGACGGGACATCTCTCGTCTCTTATGGAACTTTACGAGAGGACCCACAAGAACAAGGCGGGCGTATTTGTAGATGGCAAGTCCGAGCAAATCTACAACGACGTAGTTGCTCGGGTTGAAGACCGCCAGACTCAGCTGACCCAGCAGTCTACCGACGGATTACCCGTCACCTTATCCACACTTGAAGTGGATAAGATTTACGAGGAAGTAAATTTTCAAAAAAATTAATTTTTAATTATTCATTTAATTTAACTTTAAATATTTACTTACAATATTTATTTTTTTGTTTTTAAGGTTGTCCCTAAAAAAAAGGGACGGACATTGGGTATTGGTTCCGTCAACGATGTTCCGAGAGCGACATCGTCTTATGGTCAGCGACGGGATGATGAAGTCACGGAGCTGCGTAGAGAGTCCGCTCAGCTGCGTAACGAGTTGACCGCGACAAAATCTCGTATGGGTGGAGTCGAGGGCTTCTTAGACGTTATTGCGGCCACAAATCCGGAATGGGAGTCCATGTTGAGGAACATGCGACAACAACATCCCATTCATGGCGAGTCATCCGGCGACGTACATAACGAGGCGGATGTTACGAGGAGGAGTGATGAATTCTACCGGGCGATGAACGACCCTTAGTTTTTTTTTGTTGTTGTATTATATAAATTCAAAACTTATTTATTTATAAAATATTTTCATATGAATTTATTTTTATTTTGAATTTTAATTTATTATTAAATTAAATAATTTTAATTATTTTTTTATTATATTTTAAAATTCTGTAAAATAATAAAAACGAAGTAAATTCGTAGCTAATGTACGACCTCTTTACGTGGAAATCTTACGAGGAAATGACGAGAAACAGTTTACGAGTATTTTACGAGGAAGTATTTACGAGGAAATAACGAGGAAATGTTTACGACCATTTTACGAGGAAATCATTTCGTGGTTGTTACGTGTATTTTGCGAGGAAAATCTTTCAAGGTATTTACGTGTAGATTACGAGGAACTGTTTTCGAGTTATTTACGAGGAATTGTAGCGACGCCCTTACGAGGAATTGTAGCGAGATCTTTACGACGAATCGTTCTACTTCGTCTTTACGACGAAATATATTCCTCGCTAAGTTACGACGAATTAGCAAGGAAATATGTGTTACGACGGACGTGTAACGAGCAAACGCGTTTCCTCGCTAATTCGTCGTAAAGCCTCTTTTACGACGAAATAACGAGGAAAATCGCCCTCGTTAAGATTATGTTTTCTTGTAGTGTATCATTGTATGGTCGAAGTGGTATGCGGGGGACAATGTTCAAATAACTAAGTTGTTATAGAACTACATATGATAACATCCCTTTGTCAAAAGTTTCGGATCAATTAAGTATTTAGATAAATCATAAGCAGAGTGAAGTGGGGAATGGTTTTTTAGTCTAATTATAGTCATTGATCGCAAGTTCGATTACATAAACTAGGTGCATAACTTTAACGTCTCATGCTGTAACTGTTTGCATTTGTGAGAGTCATTATTATAGACTAATGATTCAACCGATTGATAAGAAATATTATCTTCTATATTGTTATATTCAAACCTGAAGCAATAAGGAAAAAAACAATACATGTACTTGTATTGCTTAGCCACAGGCAATCACCGACTGATAAAGTGTAAGCTACTAGCTATTCAAATAGTTTCGACGATTAAACATATAAAGAACACACGTCGTTTTGATATATGTTAGAAGAAGTCATCAAGTCATTACGACTGCGTTGAGTTATTCTCTTTTTGACCATTTAATTGAACTGAATCAAAGTTAGTATACATCTTAAACTAGTTTACTTTTACAATAATATAATAAGTGCGCAGAAGTATTTAGCAGTTAAGGTTTGTTGACAAAGATCACATGCATTGAAAAATGAGGATATGATTAGCTTCGGAACAAGGAAGTGGGATGAAAAGGAAGTAGAGAACAAAATACAAAAAGCGACAAGAGCGCATTCTCAAATTTTAGTCTTTGAATCTGCTTACAGCTGCAAAGTCTATGATGGTTAAAACAAAGTAATCATTGGTGCAATGCTGTAAATAAAACAAAAGAATAAGTTATATTGATGCAATAAAAATAAACAAATTATATTGTCTCATATGAACATATCATATATATGTATACACTTTTGAATTACCTCACAGTCAATATATGGGATTAGAATTGGGGTTTTAATAACATAAATACGTTTAACCGATTTTACAAATAATACTGTTATGGAATGAAGCGACATTCAAAATTACTTAGTGGCGTCATCGTATGAAGTAAATTTTAATGTAGCGTCATTCCATAATTTACATATTTTACAAACCAAACGTATATGAATTTTCATAAATTTACATAGCAAATCAAATAACACAAAAGATTCAACGACGATAAATAGATTAAATCCCCTATATATTATTTGCGAAACATTATAATTTCTTTTTGTAGGCACATGTCATCACTATGATGATTCTTAGAATTATTAGAGAAATAGGTTGGTCCATCTAATTATATAATAAGATTTTTATTAAACTAACCATAAATTCATTATTAATGTCATTTATTATTTCTTTAAATAAAGATTACAGAATTGCCTAATGTGGGTAAAGTATATATGACAATTAATGATTTTGAATAATAAAGATCTGATAAAAAATATATATCTTCTATCAAATTTGTTTAATTTAAAACTTATAAAATATTTTTTTTAAAAACACAATAATCATATTATAAAATTTTAGATTTTTCTGTATATTTTATATTTTGAATTTAAAAAAATGACTATAAATTACTAAAACTGTTAACAGTCTCACATTCAAATTTTGCGATCCATGGTTTAAATTTTTTGTTATGACAAAATACAAATGATTACAAAATCATATAAATAAAAGTCTAATTTAATTAATCATTAAGATTTAAAATATATATGTATATATATCATTCTAAATTAAATTATAAACCATATTGAATAAATAAATATTTTAGTTTCAAATTTTACTTTGAATAATTTTTTTTATAAAAGTTTTGAACTAACATTGATAATTTTTTCTAAATTATCAATTACTAAAATTATTAATCACACAATGAAAATTTTGTTATCAGTAATTTAAAGTTTTTGCTATTAAAAATACACATGATAAAAAAACATATGAGTAGAAAGCATCATTTAAAAAAAATAGACATTAATATTAAAAATATACTATGTATGTTAATATCATTTAAATTTAAGTACATATCCTATCAATTTTTTTAAAAAAATGTTTGGATTAGTAAAATTGATTTATACGTTCGCACCAATTTAATTATATATGTAATAGTTACTAACTTTTAATTATTCAATATATATTTATTATTTGATAATATGTAAGAACATATAATAAATAAAATAATTTTTATATATAATGTTTATCCCGCCTTGCGCGGATCTTAATCTAGTACATATTTAAAGGGAAATACAGAAATTGGGACAATCCGAAGTCGTATCCTCTTGATTTTCAATATTAGCGACATCATGTCCCCACAAAGATACTGTCCATAATTCATGAGATGAAACTAGTAGAAAATAAAACTGAACGGTCAATTTGTTTGGTAAACTAGAAAACAGTGTTACCGGATAAATAAGTCAAAAGATGTATCGTTCAAATTTATAAGTGTAACACGTGAACATACATATATATTAAAATTTGCTAAACTTCCACACCATACCCTCAACCGAAGGTCCGAAACACAGGAAAACTTCCCAGCAGTATCCGAGCTGAACTATATAGATTTTGGCTATATGTTTCTAGCTTAGTCAAAGTCAACATTATAAATTAGAAAGCTAAAATAAATCAGCTGACTATGTAGAAGAAATAAAATATTAAGATGCATCACAAGAAATAAATGGGATGAATGTACATATGTTCTAATGATTAGTAATTAATTGAGCAATTATGGCAATAATAATATCAAAATGAAAAATGTAAAATACAAGAGTATAAATAAAGTAGGACCAAACGAATATAAAAATGAAAATGAGGTGTGCGAGCTGCGATTTCAGAACCTGTCGCTATGGCCCCTCTCCTTCAGACAAATTAGACTGCAGGTCCCAAATCCTTGTTCCATTTCGTGATTCACATTATTGTATGCTTTTATCTCCCTATTTCTTATGCATACATGCATATCAGACACATATTTATTATCTATGACGATATACAAGTTGCCTAACATATCAGTATGTATATATATATGTGCATATAAGTTTGAGCTTGTTTAGACCAGTTTCAATCAATTTACGATGCCCTAGTGAGTTGTTCAAAAAAAAAAAACGATGCCCTAGTGAATGTAACATTTAATTGTAACTCTATTAACGGCCTTATAGAGAGCGAAGATGTCTAGATTTTTGTCTACATTCAACTAGGAAATGTTCATGATGTTATAATCCCCTATATATTAATTGAGGAACATTTGAAAAGATGTAACCTCAATTTTGTATTAATTAAAATAGGCTCCAATGCATAGGTGACACTCAATTAGGTAGTCAATTACATTCAATTAAAAAATAAGTAGGTCCACATTCGATTTTTATATGTTGTTAGATACATAAGTTGGTCAAACTATATGATATAATGATATGATATGTTATTTTCTTTCCTTAAATCAAACCTACGGAATTACCATAAATGACTAATATATATATGACAATTAATGATTTTAATAATAAAGATTTGATAACAATTTATATCTCCTCCATCATTTTTTGTTTAATTTTATATTATTAAAATAAATTAAACAATCAAATTAGCTATAAAAGTAAAATTTAGATTTTTTCGTATATGTTATATTTTGAATTTTTAAAAACGACAATAAATGACTAAAACTATTTAAATTATTATGTTAAAAATTAATGATCAATGGTTTAACATTTTTATTATAAGAAGATACACATGATTTTAAAACCATATGAGTAAAAAATATCATTTAATAATAAAATAAATAAATATATATATAGATTAAACACTATATACCATAGGATTACATAAATATTTTAATATTAAAAGATTCAACGAATTTTAAAGAACATTTATAAATTCTAAACTTATTAAAGATTTCAGATTGAAAATTTTGTTATCGATGATTTAAATATTTTGTTATAAAATGATATGAATGATCATAGAACCGTATAATTATAAATTCTTATTTAATAAATAACTATATAAAATATACTATTCTTAGAAAAATAGGTTGATCCATCTTAACTTATATTACACTTTTTATTAAACTAACTATCGAATTGATAAATAACGTACCAAAAAATGTTTTGCACTTTCCTTAAATAAAAGCTACGAAATTACCTAATATGATTAACATGTATGTGAAAATTAATTATTATGAATAATAAATATTTGATAACAATTTTTGTATCTTAGTTCTTTTTAAAAAATTTATATTATTAAAATATATTAAAAATCACATTAAATATATAATAAAAACATTTATATTTTTTTATATGTTATATTTTGAATTTTTCAAAACGTCTATAAATTATTAGAAATTTGAAGATCACCACTCTTAAAATTTTGTGATCAATAGATTATTTTTTTTGTCATAATAAGTTACAAATGATCATAAAATTGTATTAATATGAACTTTTATTTAATATTATAAGAAGATAAACATGATTTTAAAACCATATGAGTAAAAAATACCATTTAATAATAAAACATATATATATATATATATATATAGATTAAACTATATACCATAAGATTACATAAATATTTTAATATTAAAAATTTCAATGAATTTTCAAAAACATTTATAAATTATAAACTTATTAAAGATTTCACATTGAAATTTTTTTTTATCGATGATTTAAATATTCAGTTATAAAACGATATGAATGATCATAGAAGTGTATGATTATAAATTCTCATTTAATAAATGACTATATAAAATATAGTATTCTTAAAAAAAATAGGTTGGTCCATCTTAACTTACATTATATTTTTTATTAAACTAACTATCGAATATTCGAATTGATAAATAATCTACCAAATATTGTTTTTGCACTTTCCTTAATTAGAAGCTATGAAATTACCTAATATGATTAACGTATATATGAAAATTAATTATTATGAATAATAAATATTTGATAACAATTTTGGTATCTTAGTTCTTTTTTTAATTTTATATTATTAAAAGATATTAAAAAATCACATTAAATATATAATAAAAACATTTATATTTTTTCTTATATGTTATATTTTGAATTTTTCAAAACGTCTATATATTATTAGAAATTTGAAGATTCTCACTCTGAAAATTTTGTGATCAATAGATTTTTTTTTGTTATAATAAGTTACAAATGATCATAAAATATAACGCATATGGATTTTTATTTAATAAATATTCAAACTAAATAATATATATATATACTAATGATTTAAAGCAACAAGATTGGCTGATCAATTTAGTTGTCCAGTTGAAATCTTTCAAAAGTATGTGAAAGACTAAAGTCAAAGTAAATATGGATTTAGAATAGTAGTTATATTTTACTAACCAAAATGCCGAAAAAAACCGAACCGAATTGAAACCAACCCGATATCTGGATTGAACACTCCTAATCCAAATGAAGCCAAACTATTGTTTCATTCTCCAAAATATAATAAAAATAATAACTTAATTCCGCGCAAGGCGCGGGTCTTATCCTAGTCATATATATAATGAGACTCTTTTCTCTCTTTTGAGAGTGTCCACGTAGACAGTTCATGGGTCCCACCAAAATCATCTTTATTCAAAACCGAAGCGGAGACTCCGATCGTCGTCCACCACGATCAAAGCTATTATGTCATTCAAAGAGATTTGGATTCTTCATCTCCCCCTTGACTCCACCTATATAAACTCTCCCGAATCCAAATCTTCTCTGATAGCTTCCATGGATAAGAAACAGTCAGATTTCCAGATCCAACGCTTTGGATAAAGCTCCGGCAATATCGAGCAGCGCATCCATGGCTAAGAATCCAGCGAAATCACAACAAAATCTCCAACTGAATCGAGCACCGGTTCCATGGATAAGAAAAAAGGGGGTTGCTTGGCTCCATCTACATCCCTGATGAGAAGGTATTGTTCCAACTAGCATCTTATATTTGATCTTAATTTTGTTTTTTAAATCTTCTAACTTTGATCGCAGAATTCGGTGATCATGGATTTATTCCTGCTGCTCGCGCCACTCACTACCGTCCATCTTTACGAGACGGTTCCATAAAGGTTGTTTGAATCTGAAAATGATTTCTTTGTAGTTCTAGCAGAGAACCTTCTTGAACTAAGAATTGAAATAATGTATATAGTCTTTAAAAAAAAATCAATCCTTTCTTGGTGAAGGACTTATTATATATGTATCCTTGCAGAGTGTTTGAGAATCGTTGCAGTATGCGAAGCATTTAGCCGGTACAAGAATCCAGATGCTGTTCGACAAGTTCGAGAGTATCCTTTTTCTCATTTAGTTGTTTCATAGTGTTTAATCCATGGTAGAGTTTTGACATGTTTGCATCTTTATTAGTTTCAGGTAAATCGAGTGGAGATTTGATTTGTGTTTAGTTTGGTTTACTGCACTAGCTCCTGTTGTATTAAATCTGCCTTTAACTAACTTAAACATTTATAGACTGCCGAATTCCTATGTACTGGGGATGTTGCCAGTATTGAAACAACAAATGGATGGTGCTATGGCTCATGCCCCAAGTTCTCATCATGCACGTGTGCCGGCCTGCCATGATGAAAATGCGGTTGGAGTTGCAAGGTAAGAGGAATTGCACTATTTTACATTATCCTTTTGCAAATTGTTCCCATACAACTCTCATTAGCTTCACAACTAACAAATAGTCTCTGATTTTCACTACTAGGTACCGGGTTGAGATGTTAGTTATTGATGTATCTGACCCGCCGTGTTCGTTACTTTTGATGGTGAGATGAACAAGTTGACCAGTGGTTCTGCTGTAGCAGCGTCCATGATAACGTCTGAAGAATATTCGTTTTTTTTTGCTAATTCGTTTTTAAGGTACTATCATGTGATGTTGAACATGGTGTCACTTCTGCAGAAGATCAAAGGTTCCCTTTTTTGTTTCTTTTTTTTGTTCTTGTCTTGTAGTAGAGGTTCTTTTTAATTTGATTCTTCAAACTGATTTGCTCTTTTTTCTTCTTCTTTTGGACAGAAGCCATGCTCAAATAACCTTAATCCTAGAAAGACCGGAACTGGAACATATTAATGGAAAAGAGTCTTATTTCTCCTCATGTAATTGATACAGATTGGTGTGGTATTTGAGGTTAAAGACTATTAGTACTTTTCAATTCCTTAGTTTTGTAAGAATATGCCATATAGTCTACCTTAAATTCCACAGAATACTGAGTAGACATCAACTCATTGAGTTTGAGGTAAGATGTTAAATCTTTTCTATCATCAGCTAAGTCGTTTTTTTGACACAAGACTTTTATACCATTGCATTGAACAGCTCTGTATTCTTGGAAATCTCTGTCCTGAAACTGCTGAAGAAGCAGTGGCAATGGTTCCTTTTCTCAAGGTACAATAAAGAAAATTCTAACATTTTCTATTTTGTGGAATAGCTTTTTTGTAAACAAAAGGAAGAGCATACAGTGAGTAAGCAATTGAGAAGATGCTCAGTGATCTCTCCCTTGTCTAGAGATTCAAATAGTGCAAAAAATCTCGAGATCTAAGATTTTAAACATATGTCAGGATGTAATATTCTCTTTTTAGCTGATGCTGTGTGTTTGTAGTTAAATTATTAAGAAAGTCTGTGACAGATTAGGGATGTGAGCAATCCATATACTAAATAATCATGTACACTGTGTTATACCATATTGATCCAATATATGATTCAATTTGCAATATAAAATTGTTTTAAAAAAGATTTAACATGTGTTCAAAGAGAGATAACAAAGTACAAATTCTTACAACATGACTATTTAGTATTTTTTATGGAGACATCTCGCTACATGTATGATCAGGGGGATAAAAGTCTACAAACTTTAAGATTTTCTCTTACATCTAAAACGTTTTACAAACAAAATTATAAACAGTACAAGTTAACTACTACCCTACTAAAACCAGCCAAATTAAGTCTAAACCAGAGCTAATCCCGTATTTCATACACAAACACGAGCTCTCAACCCCCCCCCCCCCACCCCTCTTGTTATTATAAACTACACAACTAAACAAACAAATCACTCCACATCAGTTCCTATAACATTTTTTAAGTATTACAACACATTTTAATTGTCAATAACCCCACGCTTGCGCGGAGCTCCGCTACTAGTTAAAAAAATCAGTGGCTATATTTTTTTTTTGTCAACAATCAGTGGATATATATGCTTTATGTTTTAGTTTTCTTATAGTATGAGATTTTTTTAATAAGAAGAGGTCCGTATTTAAAAATATATACAGTTAGCTATCAAAATATACTATTAATTTATTTATTTATTAAAAGAGAAATGTTTGGAAGATGGTGAAGAACCATAGGATTGATCAGATTTTGCAAATGATTTTGAAGACATAAAGATCATGAAAAGAAGTTTCTATAGCTCGGAACTCATTCATATACCACAAACGCATAATTCAATGGTGGACAGTCTCACACATAGTGTAAAAAAGCTACCAGTTTGGTTTGCAGAGTTTAAATAAGTCTGTTTACGGTGGTGACAGCAAAAGATGTTTAACAGAATATTTGCTTATATAAACATAAACCAACCCAATGTGTCAACGGGTATCCAATGTGGTATTTGTGTATTCATATCATTTAATAGTGGTCACGATCTCATATATGAATCCAAATCTAGTCTCACGTTTTCACAATGAAACATCAAGAAACATACAAAACTTCCCTCAGACAAATTCCGCCTTCCTTTTTCTTTTTTCTTGCAAGATCTTATCGATTGGAGCTACAAACCGGTTTCTATTTGACCATATAATATTTCGAGTGTATCTACTTGTAGTCAATGTTATAAATTAATTCCATAAACATTATGAAGAAATTGATCAAGCCACCACTATAATTATCAAGAAAATTAGCGTGGTAGCCAGTCTACTATAACATTAAATACGTTTTTCGGGGACCAACTGTATCATCCGATAAAACATATCATAAAAAATATCAATTTGTTTCCATCCATTAGAGCATCAAGATATATTCAGTGTGAATTTAACCTAGATGACGGTATTACATATTATTTATACTTAGGTAATGAAACAAATTTAATGCATATATTTTAAAAATAATTTAGCTTCTACATTAAGCATATATTTTTTAGAAATAAAATGATAGGATATGATCTGATCGATCCCTACACAAGCAGAATTACGTTGTTATTTAGGTTTTTCTATATAAGCGACACAGTTTGTTTCCTTTTAACAACCATATTATATATAACAAAGATTTATTTTGGATGTTGAAATTTATTTGTTGCATTGGGATTTTGGTTTTCATATTGTCGTAATACAGTAAAGGTAATCATCATATATGGTACAAATATTAGAGAAGAAAGATGAAAATCACGAGATATGTATTTTATGTTGTCCAAATCCGTGGACAAACGATTCACTATGGCTCAGAATCTTATGTTTCCTATGCTCAAAATTTACTTTTGTTTTTGGTTGGTTCATTAAAAAACAGTCATGCACGTAGGTATAATGTATATTATGGACTGGCCGTTGGATCGTACGTACGTTTACTTGAACAAGTAAATGTCGGGATTTTGACAGAGGAAGCGAATGAGCAAAACTATGCCAACATATTCAATAAAGTTGGAGCTTCCTTTCATTTTTTTCTTCATGTGTTGTAAGATTTCAACTTCTACCTAACATCGCTACCCTTGTCCTTGAAATATTTATTGAATTTTTACCTTTCATTTTTATTAACATTATTTAGAAACTGAAAAGTAAAGCATAATGTTCTAAGAATTGTAAAAAATGTATCTTTAAAACCTTTTGATACATTTATAAACGATTACATGTATAAATTAATCTTGCATTTTAGTGAAAATATTCTTCCAAGCTAAAATATGCAAAAAGCAACCTAAACATAAACCTTAGCCTTACCTAAAAGATGAAAAGGGTTATCTGAATTAGCTACAAACATTTAGACTCTGAACACCATTTTTTTTTGTCAACGAGACTCTGAAAACCAATTAAATTGTAGTATAAAAAGGGAAGAATGTTGGACTAAAATTATTTTTAAATGATTTTTTTTAGAGAGACAGCTATATTATATTAAACACATATATTGATTGATGTCGAAAAATTCGATATGCTTCTAGGCAGTTATCGGTAGAGATTTATGCCCTCTGCTTTATGATTAGTATGGTAGATTTTGAATGTATGTAGTATTATTACAAAACAAAAATTGAGATTTTAATCTCTCCATTCAAACTAAATGATTATAATTCCTTAAAATGGTACGGAACGTTTCAAATACAGTATATGTTTTTGGACAGTAAAATGTTAGATGGTTATATTCAATCCGACTGGTCCAACTAGAATCAAACACAACATGTTTGCAGGGTTTAATCAAAGCTTGCATCTACGAAAATAGAAACAACAGCGAGTCAAGTTTTGAATGTACTTACACAAATTTTACAAAGTGATTGAGTCAATATGAGTATTGGGTGGATCATTAAATTTTTCTATCAGTGTGTGAGAAAGAAATTAGTGGCAATGTGAAATTCGAGATCAATTCAAAGAGTTATCAACACAGTGCAAAAAATACAAAAGAAATAAAAGGTAAGCAAGGGAAATAGATTTTCAATAATATATTTTTAATTTGTTTATTAAATTAAAAATTAACTAATTAATGAAGTGGGTTTGGATGTCTCATCAGTCATCACTACAAAAGGATGTCTTGTTTAGACAAAGATTTGGGGTATCTTCTCCCGCTACCACTTTTATGTTCTGAATGGTAATGTGTATAAGCGCAGTATGGTTGTAATAGTAACAAAAACATAGATATATGTAGATTGACCCATTACCTCTTATCTTCTCTCAGTACTATTTGCCTTTATCCCTTTTTCATATTTTATAAAAAGAAGTAATAACTGTTTTTATTATGGGGAAAAATAGATGGCATTCACTCGCCTCTCCCTTGTTAGGCCATTCATCTCTTGCTGCCAAATTTTATACTACACCGTCGACCTCACTTTGCAGGCTTCGAAGCCAAGCCCACTTAGGCAATGGGATTAAGTGAGTCAATCGCCAAACTACTGTCTTAAAATCATGGTTTAAAGAGTGGAGCTACATGGTTTTAGATGGTGCGTCTTCTCAGCAAAGTGGAGCTCCATGGTCTCCATTTTCCTCGACAGGATAATATGGAACGGCAGCTACACAAGGAGAAGGTTTCCAAGGCAATGAACAAGACAAGAAATATTAATGTTCTTAAAATCAAACCAAACGAAACGAAACACAACAATTAAGTCTCAAACCAAACAAACAAGGGGAACATCCACCCTTAATATTAAATTAAGAAAATATTACTAGCAAAGATCAAGTTACAGTTTCCACTAGAAGATTAAGAAAATGCTTCATTGATCAAGTTCAAGCATTGTGTAGAGTAACTCTCAAATGCCTCGAACCTCTTTCGACATTCTTCTGAAACTCCTCGGCTGCAGTCAGTACCAACCTCCTTTGCTCATTGTTCAATCTCTTTGCCGCATGAAGGTCAAGCCGTTCCATCACACGTCCGGTTCGGATCAGGTACTGCAGCACATGCAACTCGTTCGAGATGCCACAAAAGTTTTCAACTTTCACAGCCTTAAGTGTCCTTTCCAAACACTCATACGTTTTGTTGTTGAGCCAAAACGTTTTTGGATGTATTAGCGGCCAATATCTCTGCGACATCTAATTAAACAAAAGCGTTTGAACAAATAACATGACCTAATAGGCTTATCTATATTGCAATATCGTATACTGGATTTAGATATATACAAACAACGAACATACCACGATAGGCCCAGTAGTATACGTTTCGAACGTGAGAGATTCGAGTTCCGGACAGCTATTGAGAAATATAGTTATTCCTCCGAACTCATGTGGGTACATATGTGTCTTAATCACCAAATGTCGTGTTTTCATCGGATCGTGCAATTTCATAGGATCGTCACAATCTTGGATCATCTTCATAACAAAAAGAAATGATTAGTAGAACCAAAGTAATATTACTGATCTAATCTGGTTTTACAAAATTTACATGTTACAGCATTTTCTACATTATTAGTTCTTCACTATAGAACCATTACTACTTTACCTAGAATAATTCAAAATTTTCATAGAAGCCTAAACTATTTGAAGTTATAATGAATGTCAATGATCTCTTCTCCACCTAAACGTAACCACGCTATGTTTTGCTTACTCTTTCATTCAATATCCTTTCACACTTCAACCTTTCAACTATGAAGCATTTCACTGTTAATAGTTTTTCTAGGGTTGCAATAAAGTTTCACATCACCAAACAAAAAAAAAAATCTATGATATAGATACTATGGATCTTAAATCATTAAAAGGGGTGAAAACTATGTACCTCAAGAAGAAAAGGGCAGATAGTCAAGTTCCTAACATATATAAGATTGGAAAATAGACGAGTGATATCCAATCCAGTCTTTTGAAAATATATCAACTTTATATGCAGAGCACCTGGAGGTTGTCTCGAATTAGAGCTTGAGAAATTAATAACTAGATTTTTGGTTTGTTTGGTAGCAGCAAACTCGATTAGAGACATGATATCTTCCTCAAAACCCACTGGTTCAGGTAGACAAAGTTCAAATGTTTCCATGGTGTTACCAGTAAATCTCGAGATCCATTGATGCATAATGCTAACAAACAAAGCTCTCGTCTCAGAATTTTTGGCCTCTGTATCAACAACAAATTGGTTCAGGCCGAACTCAGACTCTTTGAATACGAGGTTTGTTGTTTCACGACAAAGATTCTTCCATCGCTTAGCAAGAACACTTGTTTGTACAGATTGTTTGAAAGGTAAGAAAGATATGATTAAAACCAGAAGGCAATCAGGTAAATTCGAAATAAGATTTGGTTTTGTTCCTGAATCCATGATGAAAATGTGATGATTTAGCGAGAGGACTAAAAACAAGATTCGCAGTTGAAGATGGTTGTCTGTGAATAAGCCAATGATCATCTTGAGTTATATATTTATATGGTTTTGAAAGGCTCTACATATTTGGTTTGTGATGATAGTGTTTTAACCACTCTTACCTTTGCTTTGCCTTTTTATTAACTTGTCTTTGAGTTTTAAAAGAAATATTTTCGACAAATAATTATTTAATTATATTTTAATCATTAGAAAAAGCAATCAGTCATTTAAAATATAAGGTTTTAAGATATTTATATTAATTTTATAATAACTAAAATTGAAATAATTTATATTTATTTAAATTAACTTTTATTTTGTTTATTATATGCCAAAATAATTACCTTTTTTTACTGAAGAACAATTACCATATGTTAAAAAAAAAAGATAATGGCACAAAGAGTAACATATATCAAAACGTATCTAATTACACATATCAAATGATAATAAAATGTATATTATAATCATTATATGGGAACAAAATATTTTTTTCTGTAAATATATACAGGTAAATATTCATATAAACCAGATTTCCTTGACTTGACAAATTAAGAAAATCTTGCTTAGCTTATTTTTCTTTATTTGTTTTACTTGAACAACTGGAAAAACTAATCCAGAAACAAGTGTATGGACATGGAAACACTTAAACAAAATCGATAATGTAACAAAACAAATAACCATTTAAAGTATAAAAAGATTTACTATATCATATATGATATATCTGTATAATAAAAAGATATGTTATATAATTCTATCAAAACATTATAGTATTAGTAAATTGGATAAAACCCGGCCCAAGCCCAAGAATGAAAAATCATACATGTTATGTCCACTAAGTAAAAAAAAAAAAGCGCATCACTGAACATTAATGGATATGGGCTTGACGTTCTATCACGACAAGACTATGCTTTACGAAAATGAAATCAAGGATCGTAAGAGTAGGGGTAATACTGTAATTTAATAGAAAAACTGTCAGCGTCTGATTTTTTTTTTTTTTTTGGGCCTCCCCTGAACTCGTCTTACCTCCTTCCACGCTTCAGATCCGAAGCTCTATCTATCTCCTTCACTTTGTCTTCTCCCCTCTCTTCGCTATCATCTCGTCTCGCAGCCTTCAGGTCAAGAGTCTCTTCCATTTTCCTGCGATTTCGTTATCTGATTTCTCTTCGAGTGATCGGATCCTTGTTGTGTTCCTTGATCATCTGATTCAATCGATTTTCGAAAGATATTGGAAATTGCATTTGCTAATTTGATCTGTGTTGACATTTCATCGATGCTTATAGATCGTGTTGTGCTTTCCATTAAAATTGATAACACGATCGTATCAGATCTTCCGCTTGTGGCCATTTCCTTATGCTTCCTCTGTTTACATTCGTAGGGATTCGAATCAGTGGTGTTAAGTTTCTCGATTATCAATGGATCAGGCGGAACTGTCTACGGAGCAGGTTGGTGATTTTATTTTATTTTCACTTGAATTTTGCTGCCTGTTACGTTATTTTCATTTGGTAATCAAATCAGGAAAAATCTAAGCCGCAGGGTTTCGTAGGACGTACACAATTCCAGATTTTGACTTTGCATTAGACTATTTAAACCTTTGTTTTGGTATTAATATACTTAGCACCAAAAGACCTGCTTTGATTATTGATACGATTATGCGAGATCTTTGCGGATTTGACTACCTAGGAAATGTAAATTATGTGTTTTTGTTGTTGCAGTGGAAATTGTATTGAATTTACTTGTAGTTTTGCAGTATTTAATTTTCTCTTGAAATGTTACCTTATGCAGGTACTGAAAAGGGACATTCCATGGGAGACTTACATGACAACTAAGCTCATTTCAGCTACTGGTCTCCAGCTCTTGAGGCGCTATGACAAAAAATCTGAGAGCGCAAGGGCACAGTTGCTCGATGAAGTAAACCTTCTTTCTTTCTTTTTCTCATTTCAAACAGTTTATAGACACTTGCCTCTGTGTTATTAGTGGTTGAAGTTTTGTAATGACAATGCAAGCATTTACCTTGTGATTATGAAGTGATATATATATCGTGTCGTTTATTGCAGGATGGTCCAGCTTATGTTCATCTGTTTGTTACCATCTTGCGTGATATATTTAAGGAGGAAACTGTGGAATATGTTTTGGCTTTGATTTATGAGATGCTCTCAGGTAAATACATTCAACCTGAATTTATTAGCATTCACCTTTTCATCGTAGGTACCGTCTATTATTAATCCATCATCTGTTTTCCAGCAAACCCAACACGAGCTCGGTTATTCCATGATGAATCTTTGGCACATGAGGATACTTATGAGCCTTTCTTGAGGTGAGTCCCTATGCAATACTCATACGACTTTAATCTGTTCCAAGGCATTGGCAAGTTCTGTTTCCAACTCTTATTGGATAGATTCTGTTCTTGTTTCTGCTTTGGAAAGGTCTAGGGCTTGTTGCATTTTTCTCATTTTCTTACTTGACATACTAACGTGTCAGATTTCCTTAGTTACAAGAAACATTTATTTCTCAAAAAAATTAATATGCCTGTGTGTTTATGTTTAGTAGGACATTTTCACATTACCTGATTCTTAGTCCTTCACTTATGGTGCAGTGGTTCCAGAATTTGATTTCATTGCTCTGTCTCTTGATCGTTTTGTCTGAGATCCTTGTTTTTAATTATTATGAGTTAAATTTATTATTTCAACTACAATCTTCCTAACAGAGTTGAAACATAGGCAACACTCCGTTGGGGGAAACTGCTTTCAATTATATTTTTGCTTGATTTTGGCTGTTTATCATCAGAAGTATGCAATCTAAAAGATGTATCCTCTTTCAGGTTGCTGTCGAAGGGAAATTGGTTCATTCAAGAAAAAAGCTGCAAGATCCTTGCCTGGATAATCAGGTATTGTAGAGTTCAATACTGATTATCATACTTAAAAAGCATGTCTCTAACATACATTATCATTTACTTGGCGGGTCTTGCTTTGCTTTTAACATACAGTGCTAGGTCAAAAGCTGGTAATGGTGTTATTGCTAATGGAGAAGCCTCTGCTTCTAAGAAACCTATTACTACAATTGATGATGTACTCAGTGGGTTGGTGGAGTGGCTTTGTGCTCAGGTTCTTCTTCTTTTCTTTCTCTTTTTCGTTTATGTTAGCATTGCATTGTTTTTTAAGTGGCAGTGATTCTTGAGATGCGTTTGAGGTCATTAATAGGTTTCACAATCCTTAGTTTTGAAATGCAGTTGAGGCAACCTTCTCATCCTACTCGTGGTGCTCCAGTTGCAATCAGCTGCCTCTCGACACTGCTTAAGGAACCTGTTGTCAGATCATCGTTTGTTAAGGCGGGTGGGGTGAAGTTACTTGTCCCTTTAATCTCACCAGCATCCACTCAGCAGTCTATCCAGGTAACTATATATTTGGTGGAAGTAGTTTTAAGTGAAAAGTGTCCACTAAATCTAAGAGAAGTATTGCAAAGTCTTCATATCATGCAAAGTCTTCGTTGGAAAGGCGATGACTAGACAGGCACTCAGGGTGAAACCCGTTTTGATTTTCGAATGACTACTAAAGCTGTGGATTTATATTATTCACTAATTCTGAAGTGTGGGCTGGATAAATTAGTAACAACTAGATAGTTCTCTTTCAGTTTCTCATTTAGTCATAATGTCTCAGTAACTAACCCTTGTGATTTGTGTGATCTCGACCAACAGCTTCTATACGAAACATGTCTCTGCATCTGGCTTCTTTCCTATTATGAACCAGCAATAGAGTACTTGGCAACATCTAGGACAATGCAAAGGCTCACGGAAGTGGTCAAGAGCTCGACTAAGGAAAAGGTGAGCTATGTTCTCTAGCGTGACTTGATCATTGCTATCCTGCAAATATTTAAAATTTCATATGGCGTGGTTTGGTTGGTACTTCAGAATTTCTGTCTGCAATACCAAGATTTTTTGTTTGGATCATTAGTTTGCATAATTGTTATGATGCATTTGTTGTACTTTCTCTGACAGTATTTTGTCTTATAGGTTGTCAGGGTGGTCATAATGACATTCAGGAACTTGCTTCCAAAAGGTACATTTGGTGCCCAAATGGTTGATCTTGGACTCCCACATATCATCCACAGTCTGAAAACACAAGCATGGAGTGACGAGGTTAGACAAGTTAAATACAAAGCTGAGTACTGCTAATTGTTAGCGTTATTGTTGAACATGACGTGATAATACGTGGTTATTTTAGTGATAACTACACCATCGGATGTTTATTAGTATATGCCTTTGTTGCAAGCATTGCCATTGTTAAAGATCTTTTAACTCTGAATTTTGGAAGGACTTACTGGATGCACTCAACCAACTAGAAGAAGGGCTAAAAGACAATATCAAGAAGCTGAGTTCCTTCGACAAATATAAGCAAGAGGTTCTTCTTGGCCATCTTGACTGGAACCCAATGCACAAAGAGGCCAATTTCTGGCGTGAGAATGTCACAAGCTTCGAGGAGAATGACTTCCAGGTATTCTTCTCCTCCCCAATAACCTGCAGAGCTCAAAGCTGGCTAGGTCGGGCCTGTTTGGTCATTGAAACAAGCTAACCAGTTGTTAAAACTTATGGATGCAGATACTCAGGGTTCTCCTCACAATCCTGGACACGTCAAGTGATCCAAGATCGTTGGCAGTGGCGTGCTATGATCTGTCGCAGTTCATACAGTACCATGCAGCGGGGAGAGTGATTGTAACAGACCTCAAGGCGAAAGAACGAGTGATGAAGCTGATGAACCATGAGAACGCTGAGGTTACCAAGAACGCTCTCCTGTGCATTCAGAGGCTTCTCCTTGGTGCTAAGTACGCCAGCTTCTTGCAAGCTTGATGGGATTTCCATGTTTCTTTCTATATATGGAAAGCAACCAAAACGCACAGAGTGCGTTTCTTTTTTTTTTCCTGTGGATTTGTTCACTCCAAACAAGACCTTCCCGAACGCCTGCCTCTTTTTCTTTCGAATCTACATTCGAAGAACATCTCTTTATTATTTGTCCTGGAAAATCTTGTGTATGATTAAATAATTTGTTCGTTGTTTTCTCCTTTTTGTATTTTTTTATTCAATAAAAAGGCATTGAGGTTGCTATTGTTACAGACAGCAATTTTGGGCCAGTTTGTCGTTATGAATGATGTGAGAGTTTCAGTATATTGCCAGATGATATATATATATATATATATATATGGTTGCATCTTCGATTTCTTTTGGTTGCATATGTTCATGCATTCTCTAGTAATGGTTACTTTGATTTACTTTGAACACAATCATATAATTCAGAAACACTGAGAGCAAAAAGAAAAACTAAACAGGGATTTGCATTCTGATGAACGTAGAATTTAAGTGATATGAAAGAAGGATGTATATGATACAAGAAAATGACAATAAACAAATGGGGCAGAGGCTTCTATCAGTTTTTAGAAGAAGATTGGAAGATGAAAACCGCAGTAAGAACACCAACCAATGCTGTAACAGCCAAAGCAACCGTAGGCAATGGACTCGCTACCCCAAAATTCTGAACAAAACAAACAAACAATAAGACATATCAGAACAAAACTCGAGGCATTATTACATTCGCTCTTTGATTAACAAATAAAAGTTTCATTTTTTTTTTAAATTCAGAAGAAAGGAGTTTTGATGTAGAGTTACCTCAAGAAGTCCTTTGCCAGTGGCGATCTCAACAGAAATGGCGACAGCAAAACCAACCATAGCGCCACGACCAAGCCATATGTCCAAACCGCTGCCTCCTTCTGTACTTTGCTCGCTTCTCACGGAAACTGATGCTCCTCCTCTGTTTCCACTTCTTCCTCCTCCACGAGGCATCCTCAAGTTCAATGGCACTGAAACAGAGACAGATACACCAAAAACTCCATTTTTTAATTTCGGATTCACATACCAAGCAAGAAACTAGCTACTAAGTCAATTAAGGAAGACGTACACAAAGGAGAACCAGAAGCGAAAGTGGATCGGCTTCCAGCAAGCTGCGGTACATGAACCCTACATGTGTTTGTGATTCTGCCTAGCTTGATGGCGCCAGGATCTGGCAAAGATAAAATCCAAAACTAGTCAAAGACATTATACAGAGGCTAGTATTAGAGGAAGAGGCATATTGAAGAGAGAAAGAGTACTGGAAAGAGAGAAGGCGAGAGACGCAGATACTTGAGATAGGGCCATGTTCTTTCGCTGTTAATTTTTCCAATTCGCGCCACCCTTCTTCTTCTTCTTCTTCTTCTTCTTCTTCTTCTTCTTCCTGCTTCGTCCTCCTTATCAATAGTCGCAGAAATATCTGTTCGAGCTGGCGCCACGTGTTTACACTCCACTCATTAACTTCATATCTTATTCAAAACGACACCGTTTAAACATTTTCTCTCAACCGGACTATCTTAACTAAACCAAAGCGAACCATTATTAATTTTCTTTTGGTTGGTTGAATTAATGATGTTTTATTGTTTTATAATCCAGTTTAATTCAGTTTAATTCGAAACATCTCGAGCATTCCATATTTTACTTCAAAATAGAGTGTAGTAAAAAATGCTCTAATGACATGCTCAACTCACTGATTAGATCTGAGGATGCAAACCATCTTTTGTATATTTTTCTATAAACTGAAGAAAGAAGCACTCGGAACAATGACAATTAAGTTGAAACATAAAAGAGACTACTTGATGAGGACATCAAGTCATCATCAGAACAGGAGAAAGAAATCAGAAGAAAACCAATGGAAAACATGAAGTTGAGAAGAGATAAAGAAGCCGATCATGACATATGTGTAATCAAAACGCTATATCTTACAAACCAGGAGGAATTTATTCATGAAACCGGTTTTGTTGGATTCTACACTCAACAAGAGCACGCGGCGAATTGGTTACATATCAAAAGGATAAATGGTTTAGAAGATATGCCATTTTCAAGTTAAAGGTGGCCCGACTTGCCTTATTTGGAAGATCAGTGGTTTAATCAGTTGCAAACCAAACATTGACGACCAGAAAATTTATCTATGCAATCTCCGCGTCCAGAAGAGTCAGGCACGTTCTTAACATGCACCAGAAAGCACCGGATTACATGGAATCAAAGGAGACAATACTTACCATTTTGGATGCTTTCACATTTGGAGGAATAGAGCACCACGACCAACCTATCAAAGCTACAACGTTTTGGAGATATTAATAACTCATCAGGAAGTCTAAAGCTGCACCAGCACCCACCAGAATACTCAGGATCAACCAAGACCAGAATTGTCATTTTTTGGAGTCAAAAGCCATTAATTCCCAACAGCTCTTTTCTCACCAGGTTTGGAATGATTTCGACCATTATTTCTGCAATCAGAATGTTCCTAAGAAGCTTTCCTACAGTCGAAAACCGTCCAGATACAAAGCCACCATTCCAGCCCTTGAATCAAGCTATTGGAACCTCAAAACCCTCCAACAGCTAATTTTCTTTATGTTTGATTTTCTTTCCATTTTCCTAGACTTAGATTAATGTTTATGAGCATATATAACCTCCCTTAGGCGTGCTGTAATATTCACCTTTCAATCAAACAAGAAATATGTTCAGTTTATTTTGTTTTATCAAAGTTTGTCTTTGCATAAAATCTGTCATTAGAATTCAGTGAGAGATTCATTGCTTTCTATTGATTTATCTTGTATTTTGTTTGTGTGATTCAAGCAACTTCAAGATCCACAGATAACATTATTATCAAAACTTTGTTATGAAGCCATAAGATAACATTATTGCCTTAACCAAACAAACTCAAAACCCTTCATAAAAACTCCTCACATTCAAGATTCAATCATCAACAACACCACACAGCAAACTAGACCTTGAGGAAAACAAACTCCTCCACCGCAGGGATCTCCCCAATCTTCTTAAGCGTCTCCTTGCTTGGCTGATCATCTACACCAATCGCCATGATCGCTTGCTTCCTCGGTGCTATTCTTCCAACGCTCATAAAGTTCACATTGACGTTAGACTCTCCAAGTATACTCCCCACCGTCCCTATCATACCCGGTTGATCCACCTGCCTGCACAGTATAATACTACCTTCAAGAGTCACATCAACCTCAAACGATCCAACCTTCGTCAAATGCGGGACTCCGTCTTTAACCCTTCCTTCCACTTTCACCTCTCCTGACTCGGACAACGAGCTCGCGAATTTTGACTCCACGTTGCCTAGCTGGACGGTTATCGTCTCCAACGGGTTCTCTGGTGACCCGTCCAAGAGCACACGTTCCTCTGAGATTCTCAGACCTCTCTGCTTGGCTGTGAAATCTGCGTTGACCAAGTTGACATACACGTCAGAGATTGGCTCGATGATTCCCTTGGTGATCATGGCTCGTAGAAGTCTTGTGTCTAGATCATCTGTGGCTCGTGCTGACGTGTACGAGACCTTCACGTTCTTCACGCCGCTTCCTCCAGCAACTAGCTGCACCGCTAGTCTCCCTAGCTTCTCGGCTAGTATCACATATGGTTTCAGCTCGGTCAGAACCTGAGGATAGAAACATGTCTTGTAAGCTTGAGCAACTAACAAATAACTTAGTTTAAAAACACTATGCATGTTTTAAACTTTTCACACATGTTAATAAAACATTTTGAATTTTTAGTATTTCAGCTAGAAATGCATATTTTTTTGTGATTATTTATTTCTCATAATTCTAAATCAATGAGAATTAATTAAAAAAATTAATTTTTGTGATTATCTATTTATCATAATTCTAAATCAATAAAAATTCATTAAAATGCAAAAAAAAAAATATTAAGCTTACAACTAATCATATTAGTCATCTTAATGAAACCGAGGGTATATATTCTATGAACTTGTGTGCTCACCTCAGCAGAAACCATAGGTGCATTGACTGCAGTAGCAGCAAGCTCACCATTCAAAGCTCCAACAACGGCTTCGGCAATTTCAATAGCAACTCCTTCCTGTCAAATCCAAACCACCAACTAAATAACATAATCCAAACAGCAAAAAAACATTATTAAACATCATAACAAAAAAATTGCAAACCTGAGCTTCCATTGTGCTAGCTCCAAGATGAGGTGTCACAGTAACCCTCTCATGCTGCACTAAAGGACTATCTTTAGCCGGTGGCTCTTTAGTAAACACATCAAGTGCAGCCTGAGCAACAATACCCGCATCCAGAGCCCTCACTAACGCGTCTTCGTCTATAACACCTCCACGTGCAACATTAACAATACGAACTCCTTTCTTCATCTTGGCAAACGTTTCGTCGTTGAGTATCTTCGATGTTGCTGGCGTAAGAGGCATGTGCAGAGAAATGAAATCCGCGGTTGCCAAGGCTTCATCGAAGCTCACTAGATCAACACCAATGGCGTGTGCACGGTCTGCTGGGGCGTAGGGATCATGAGCAATGACACGCATGCCAAGACCTTTGGCACGACGAGCAACTTCAGTCCCAACTTTCCCGAATCCCATCACTGCAAGTGTCTTTCCGACAAGTGAAACACCTACGTACTTGTTCCTCTTCCACTCACCTGCGTTACAGAGAGATTCAAAAGAAAGATCTTTCAGACAAATTATCCTCAAAACTCAAAATGCTTGCCCTACTTCCATCAACTAGATTTAGCATAATACAACTAGACTTGTAATCCAAGGCATCGTAAACAGTATCAAAAGAACAAAACCTAGTGTTATAAAAATCGGTCTAGACCACAAATAGGACTTAAACAAACAATTTTTCTTGAATAATTTTTTAAAGGATTGGTCCGGTGTTCAAAAATGGAAAAATGGATATAGACATTCGCTTAATCACTAATCCTCTATAAAAGTCGTAATTAATGCCAATCAATTTCTTGAACATTAACAATAACAATAATGAATATTTGCATAAGTATGAAACTGACCAGCCTTAACAGACGCATCAGCCTGTGCGACGTTCCTGGCCATGCCGGCCAAAAGCGCGATCCCATGCTCAGCGGCAGCGATCGTGTTAGCCGTCGGCGCGTTAACGACAAGACATCCAAACTCCGTGGCGGCGCTCAGATCCACGTTGTCGATCCCAACACCAGCGCGTCCAACAACCTTGAGCCTCCCACGAGACGATTCGAACACCTCACGTCCAACTTTAGTCCCACTCCTAACGATCAACGCATCGCAGAGAGAGATCTTGGTGTTGAGCTCCTCGGGAGTCAGGTTGTAAGAGCAGTCCACATTCGCGAAATCCTCCAAGAGCTTCACACCAGCCTCACCGAGCTTCTCGGCGACGAGGATCGTGGGCTTGGATCCGTCTCCGGCTGTGCACGCCACGAGAACGAGACGGCGGCGAGGAGTGGGGAAAGCGACGGAAGCGGCGGATGGGAGAGGCGATCTGGAGGAGAGGGACAAGCTCTTGAGGGGCTTGGTAGCGACGGAGATCGCGGAAGATGCGGTGGCTGACATTGCTACCGCCTTTGATGGAGATTAGTGAAGTAGAGAGAAAGTGTTGTTAGTGGCTCGAGGGAGAGAGAGATCTGAAAGGTTTTTATAGTCGGAGTTAGGGGTTTGGTGTGTGAGTGTGAGATTTTCTTGTTGGAGGAGACGGCGAGGGAATCTCACGCGCCTTCTCGGAATATGTAAGCGATTGCGCGTAAGCTTCAAGTACAACAGCTTTTGTCGGAACGAGACAGATTTGAGAAAGCTTTTTTTTTTTTTTTTTTTTTGTGCAACACAGATTTGAGAAAGCTTTTACCTGAATTTTATAGGGAATAGTGTGATAAATGACTCCGTAAAAAGGTAACTATGTGAACTATAGAGAACCTTTAGATATCATAATCTTAGTTAAACTACTAAAATTATGAATAGCGAATCACTTAAATAGATTTACGCTGGTGGTCTCGCGCGTGGATTTACTTTAGTTTCCAAATGTTTCGGCGCATGGAATTGGCCCAACTCTATTAAAGGAAAAGTAGCAAGACAAAACTATTGGTAACTTTGAGGAAAAGTCAACTTTATTTATTTATACTACACAAATCTAAAATGTATCACACCATCGAATCTATCCTAGAGAAATATTTTACAGGTTATAAGATTTTGGCACTGCAAAAATTGATCTTGAAGCCTTAACGTGGTGGGGTCTGGCAGATCATTGCGTCAGTTTTGAATCTAGTAGTATCTTTTTAGTATGTTGACACTTAAGCGAAAGAAAAAAATAAAACAAAATTGCTTGCTTATTAGGAGCTGATTCAAATGAGGTTATTTCTGAAATAGCTAGTTATTTGATGAATGTCTTGGCATGCCTGCAGTTTGTTTCCTTGTTTAATCATTGCTTTTAATAACATAGAATGATTTTCATCATTGACCCCAAGAAAAAGCAATGCATGGAACTTTGGTGTACCTATAAGAAAATGTTACAACAACTATTGGACATGCTAAACACTATAACTTAATAATAGATTAATGGTTTTCAAAGCAAATGTCCTTGTTTAGGTCCCGTTAATAAACGAGGTAGACACAAGAGAGAATTGCAATTTCGGTAAGTGAAAAATAGTTCAAGACTTCAAATTTGAATTGAATTTGAGTTGTGTGGAGTATACACTTTTTTTTAGCAAGTGGAGTATTCCAGTTTAATGTTCATGGCAAGTTGCTTGTTTGTGTCAGCTTAGCATACAAATACATATATAATATAGTAGTATTATATAGTAGAGGTACATAACTTCATTATTGCGTTGGCGTTGGTGGTCAAATTTTACAGTAGTTGGTTTGGGAATATTTGGAAGGATATACTGTGGTGGCTATGACGTAAGTTTAATTTATGGCACGTGAAAGATTTGCGTTTGTGTGTTCGCAACTGCTTGCTTAGAGGTGCATTTTTTGGTAGGTCGACCTGTCCAAAATCCCTTAAAACATAATGCTTTATACACAGTTGAATTTTCATATGTACAATAAAATATAGTCCAAAATCATATTTTAAGTTTAGCTTTGTTTGAAAATAAAAGAAGAAATATTAGGGATCACGACAGAAACAAACGAATAGTTATTAATTTTTCCAATTTCGGAGGAAAAATACATTCCTTAAGCTTATTCTATGTTTTCAAAATCTCAAAATATATATTGAGTATGAACCACTTAACGTGGTCTATCACTTGGGCTTAAAATGATGAAGCGAACAAGCTAGAGTAGACTATTCCATAGCGGTAAAACCTGACTTTGGTTAATGTCTAGTTCGAAATCAGGATACAATAGAAACAACAAAAAAATTGTCCATATGAAACACATTTTATTCAAAACTAGGGTTGGTCGGAGCTACGCACGGAGTTTTTGTTTACTTTTAGTTTTGATTATATATATATGTATGTTTATTTTAATATATGTATTATTATCTACTATAAAAATATAAGTAGGTAGACAATTATAAAATTATTTTAAGTTATTCATTGTTTTCTGTCTTAATAATGTTTCTGAAAAAATTAGCATCCAAGTATTTGTTGGAAATTATAGATAAAAGTAATGAACAAATGAACAAAAGTTAATTAAATTTTAGTTATGGTGTTTGATTGGTTGGACTGTATGAATTAGAATGTTTCATTTCACTTAAAACTTTTATAACTTTTCTTTCCGATTAGTCTCTAAGTAACTTAATGGATCACTCTCCCTTAAATTTACAAAGCTATTTTTTTATGTTTGATTTTTTTAAACCAGCGGTTTAAAAGTTGTAATATTTTTCTATCAAAAAACTTACAACTACATCAATAAAAACTACGTACTAAATTCTTACAACAAAAATTATGTATTTAGAATCCAACTAATCGGACCCATAATCTAATTATTCTTTTATCTTTCTTATATAAGTTTTTATGTAAAATATTGGCAAAATGTACAACCAGTTAAATTGTATTTTAATTTTAGAACCCTTGAATTCATAAATTTCATGTGTGTGTTTTTTGTTCCATTTCGTCCTACATTTGATTTGATGTAATTGCACCATATGGTTTTTTACACACACACATATATATATATATTCAGAACAATGATCATAATCGTATTAGTGGTTGATCAAAGTTATTGCTAAAGTATTACAAATTTTGTGTTGTGGTTTTTATTTATATTATAGTTGTAATATCACATGACATTAGTGCACTAATGCAGAATCTGTAACTGAGTTTTTTCTATTAAAAAAAACAATATAGACAACCAAGAAAAACATTTTAATATGTTTACACCATGTTTTCATTTTAGTTCCCACATATGAATTCCGAGCCAAATATGGCTGATTTTTTCAGATTAAACCACCTTTTTTACGTAAGAATGGTTGTGCAGCAATAAGCGGTTCATGCGGCTTATGAGTTGTTCATGTCTATAAACCATCCGTAAAAGTTATATGATGTATTAAGGCCATTTTAGAAGCAAGTGCCGTTAGAAGTGTGTTTACAGAAGTGTACAAACTAAGATGCATTTGGATTTAATGACCATGATGTTAGTTTCAGAATAACCTTTTTACAAACCAGTAAACTACTACGCCGGAGTAAGAGCTACATGGGCCTTACTGTTTTTCAATTTGCCCTTACAATTTGTGAGCTTGTTCATTCCTTGGACAACATTTATATATGCGCATCACCAGTTTTGTGGTTTCAATGCATGCAACTTTGCTGGTGCACAGAAACTCTGTAGTCTGTGAAACATTGACGTAACGAACGTGGGAGAATGGAAGATTTTCTAGTAGATACAGCAGGAAAGGTAAAAGTTTAGGTATGTTAAGACTTAGACGTTTGCGTCTGGCACTGACATGCTAAGAAGGTGTACTACTAATAAAAAAAACATCAAACAAAAGCCTGAATCTTTTTTCATCGTTGGTTTGTGTACTACCAACAAAATATATGGCATCACATAACCAAATTACTTACTATGTTGTAATTGTACTAAAAGTTGCTTTCTAATACTCTGTCTCTTCTCCTGTATAAGCTCAATTTAACCCCTAAACATTACTTCAAATCCCATCCAATGCAGCTCCTAAATTCACTCCATATATTTGTTCTTTCTATGTTAAACGACCACTTCCGCTACTGTCACCTGCATTGCTTTCATCCACACAAAGTTGTTTCAGACTCGAGTTAAATCTATAAGTTTAGGATATGTCTTTAAGACCAAGAGAATCTTAAAGTAAATACACTAATATTACCTTTTGCGTTTGTTCTTCAAGACAGTGGAAGAAGATGGATTGCTGGGCCAATTCCTCTTCCTCTAATTGATGTACCAAATCCGAGGAGGATTGCAGACAGTCATTTTCTCTGGATTTTTTGAGAAGTCTATTATGATTGAGAGGATTGAATAGATGATTTTAACGGGTAAGGACATACCTTTTTTTATAGTCAAAGGTTCTTTAAGACGAAGCTTGGATTTAGCATCATTCTGTAACTTTTTGCAGATTTTTTGTTCAGGGAAGATGAACCGAACGTTGTCAGCAAAAGTTAACCCTGACTATACTTACGCGGCCCAATCTTTGTGGCATGAGGGCCCATACAGAATTAAAACAATAACCCAAAACATCGAGTCTAGTGCTTGTAATAATAAGGCCCAACAAAACAATGTATACCCAAAGACACGGACTTAAATGATGCGCTGCGTTTTTCTGTTTGGATAGGTGTCGAAGTTTGTTGCGCTGGCGAGAACAAGAGAATTCCCTTCTTTTTTCTTTTTTTTTCCTAGAAAAGTACATTTTATTTCAAAGAAACATACATGATTTGATATATAAACCGGCGGATGAAAGAACAATCCCCAGACACAAAAGCCCACATGAAGACGACAGTTAAGACCCACTCCGGAGTAACTTACGGCAACAAACAAACATGCCAACTTAAAACTAAATGTGATGTGCCGTGGGGTAGCGCACCGGGCAAAACAGGCATGCATGGCTTGATCATGGAAAGCAGTAAAGATATATGTTCATTGTTTGACTCATATCTTCCAAACCACGAGGCTTCTACGCTTAAAATCACTTGGAGAATGTTCTCAACTCAATTACGGAGCTCCTTGAAGAAGAATCAGATCAAACGGAGTTCATATGTGATAGTTATGCTATTTACAAATCAGGTGATCTTCAGTTCTCGCGAATTCAGACCACCCGAGAAGCTCGAAATGGCTAACCTTCTTTCTGATGAACCAACGGTCAATTCAATCATGACAAAGGTTATTATTCATGTTCTAAATGTTCAAGAAAGCATTGGGCTTGATGGTTTTCAAATAGATTCAAAAACGAACTTGTTTGGGCCAAATGGAGAAACCGATAAATATTGACTAAGGGAAAAGACGGATTTCGACCAGGCCTCAAAGGGACATGTCTTGGCCCATATCAGGAGTATATTCTTCACCTTTCAAAGTCCTGGTCGTGGCTATATGAAGAGGTAGTCCAAGTTTCAGTCAAAAACTTTATTTAGTCAAGTCTTTGTTTCTATTTCCAATGTCTTGTTTTTAGCACATTTTTCTTTGGATCTCTACAACTTGTAATCCTATAAATAAGGCCTTAGAGCCACGAAATAAAACAGATTGTTTTTCCTTTTTTATGAGTTTCTCTCATTGTTCTTTGTTTAGAACACTTCTTAGTTTCTTGGTGAGGTTATCTCCAAGTTTCGATCCTTCTTTTGTTGGACCGGTGCGTCACATCCGGCAACGATCGAAGTCTGGTAGTATCTTTGGGCTATTCCGCAACCCTTAGTGTCACCCCTCGATCCATCAGTTCTCAATCCTCTCGGATCTGAGTTCATATCAACCTTACCGAAAGAGTGATCCATATTTTGGTCGTATCAAGTGGTATCAGAGCCACTCTTCCGGTATCTCTTTTCATTTCATCTTTCACATCTCCATCTTCTTCAAACACTTCTTCTTCTACCTTTCTTGAATCCGGGCCCCTCATTACCATCCATTTATAAAAAAAAAAGATTTACGATTTGATTCAAAAAAAAGAAAAAAAAAAGTTCAAAGTTTGTTTTGTGGATTGGTGGTGGAAGAGAAAGCCTGCTAGCTGAGGAGAAATCCAGCCTTTGAGGTGGTTAAAACGGATTTCAAAAATCAAAAATCTCTTATCTATCTATCTTGAGAAAAACCCTTTGTTTGCTTTGGATCTACCCATTGGGATTCTTGATTTGTTCTCTTAGAACCTTGAGGAGACTCTTGAGTGACCACTAAAATCTTATAGAAAACACTTGTGTGGGTGAGATCAAACACTTGAGAGTGTGAGGATTATTTTATCTGTTAACCCTTTTGTGTTAAGTAATTTTTCAGGATAAAGATGTTTGGTCTTCACAAGGGAAGCAGCAAGAAGAAATTCCAGCGAGAGGCTAACTTTAAATCTTCATCTCAAAATTCATTGAATGTTTTTGATGATTTTCTTCCTGTGCAGGAAAGACTAGCCCAAAGAAGACTACATAAGATGCCGAACAGGAGGTGCAAAGAGCAGTTCAAAACGTCCAAAGGCGAAGATGATCCAAAAAGGAAACATTTTCAGTTTGATGTCCAACAATTTTGTGATAACTTTGTGAAGGGTGTGGACAAAGCCCTCAAGGACGTCAGCAAGAGCCAAAAGAAGAGCACACCCACACGTGCCCCAGTAGCTGAGCCATCAATTTTCATCAGTGAAAAACCCAAAGGTAAATCTGAAAACAACCTTGAAGATCTAAAAGATTTTTCAGATTCTTTACCAATTTTTGATAAGTATGATGAAGAGCTAATGGAAAGTTGGATCACTTGTGAGGATGAATGTGATCTTCCTTCTCCAAAACCTGATCTTATGTTTGATATTGATAATGAAGAGACTAATGGACTAACCTGTTTTGAACCGGAGCATCCGAGTAGTCTTGTTCTAGTTTCACAGGTTTTTGAGGAAGAACCATTGAACTACCAACATCAAGGACCACGTCTTGAGACTAGGAGACCCTTGGACAATGATCTTAGTCCCATCTTTGATGAAGAAGACGAGCTTGATCCAATCTTTGATGAGGAAGCACCAAGCACATCATCCATCATCATAGAGAAACATCTTTGCTTTGATCCAGGCACAACTTCTACGCCTTTGCCTAAAAAGCACTGTGAGAAACTTTATTTACTTAATTCTCTGCCTGAAATGTTTGTTAAGATCAGTTCTCCTGTTGTAAATCGTTTTGGTTTTGACAAAGTTAAAGAATTTTGTGTTTCAAATTATGTTTTTGATAACATGATTCATTCTTCTGAGAAATTTGAACTTGACGGAATTCTTGATCAAAAACGTTTTCAAAATAGCAATGACATCCATTTTGGATTTGTTTTGAGTCTTGATCAGTTTTTGAAACATAGCAAAAGTTTTGATCATCTTGAAAAGTCATTTGAGCTTGATTTGCAACAGTCTGATTTTTGTGTTAGAAAATCGTTTGATTCATCTGTCTTCAAAGAAAATGACTTTAATCTGAGCCCTTATAGATATGAACTGATCACTGGTAATTTATTTGCATCCACTTGTGCCTTGGACGAATTTTTGGTTAAGAAGTTGCTGAAACAAAAATCACATAGAGCTGAAACCGATTTTATTTTTGATCCTGTTTTGAAGCTTGATAACTTGTGTGATGAAACTGATAAACCTTGGCATAATTTGAAACCAATGTTTGAAAATTGTGTTGTCTTGAGCTTTGATGTCATATTGGTTTACAACACATTCTTTGATGATTATCCTAAGAGCTTGGATCATGTTCTTGATGTCCTAGGGATAGCGAAACTCTTTGATTATTTCTCTCGCAGATTTGATGTGGTTTCCCTAGTTGTTTTGAAAGTACAGGATAATTATGATCAGTTCCCAAGGAGAAAAAACACTGGTGAACGTCAAAGTTCTTATGTATCAGAGACATGGAACTGGAAGTACTTGAGGAAAACAAGTCCAAAACTCCAAGGAACTTTCTGTCCATACTTTTCCTTCATTGAATTTTATATGATTTTAAAATTCGTTTTCTCTTATTCATTTCCTTTTGATAGAGGTGAAATGGATTTGAGGTCAAATCATTTTCAAGAGGGAGGGAATGATGTGCCGTGGGGTAGCGCACCGGGCAAAACAGGCATGCATGGCTTGATCATGGAAAGCAGTAAAGATATATGTTCATTGTTTGACTCATATCTTCCAAACCACGAGGCTTCTACGCTTAAAATCACTTGGAGAATGTTCTCAACTCAATTACGGAGCTCCTTGAAGAAGAATCAGATCAAACGGAGTTCATATGTGATAGTTATGCTATTTACAAATCAGGTGATCTTCAGTTCTCGCGAATTCAGACCACCCGAGAAGCTCGAAATGGCTAACCTTCTTTCTGATGAACCAACGGTCAATTCAATCATGACAAAGGTTATTATTCATGTTCTAAATGTTCAAGAAAGCATTGGGCTTGATGGTTTTCAAATAGATTCAAAAACGAACTTGTTTGGGCCAAATGGAGAAACCGATAAATATTGACTAAGGGAAAAGACGGATTTCGACCAGGCCTCAAAGGGACATGTCTTGGCCCATATCAGGAGTATATTCTTCACCTTTCAAAGTCCTGGTCGTGGCTATATGAAGAGGTAGTCCAAGTTTCAGTCAAAAACTTTATTTAGTCAAGTCTTTGTTTCTATTTCCAATGTCTTGTTTTTAGCACATTTTTCTTTGGATCTCTACAACTTGTAATCCTATAAATAAGGCCTTAGAGCCACGAAATAAAACAGATTGTTTTTCCTTTTTTATGAGTTTCTCTCATTGTTCTTTGTTTAGAACACTTCTTAGTTTCTTGGTGAGGTTATCTCCAAGTTTCGATCCTTCTTTTGTTGGACCGGTGCGTCACATCCGGCAACGATCGAAGTCTGGTAGTATCTTTGGGCTATTCCGCAACCCTTAGTGTCACCCCTCGATCCATCAGTTCTCAATCCTCTCGGATCTGAGTTCATATCAACCTTACCGAAAGAGTGATCCATATTTTGGTCGTATCAAAATGATTTATCAAGTTAAATAAGCAAATTTAAATCCAAGTAGTGTCCAATGATCGGGAATTTTCGGTGCTGCACATAGCCCGCCAAGCGACAATATCCACCTCCTACACCCGGTGCACCAAGATAACGTCCACAGAACCAAAACCCCACGACTTCATCACCCGACAGGAGGGAACTCTACTCGGTCCACACAACCTTCGGACACAGATGTGATGCATTCAGCACCCACTTACTCCCAGATAGAAGCCCAGACATACTCTCAACCAACAAGAAGCTTTAACCGATGAACCACTCCGGAAAGACTCACGGAATAATAAACGAAAGGCAAACGACCATTGAGACACCACCATACGAACCAAATCTGATACTTAAACTTTCACAAAATACTAAAACAAGACTACTTTAACCGCATCCGCAATACACTCAAACTCTAAATTTAGACACCATCCAAACGGACTTCTGAACCAAAGCTAGAGGAGAAGTGAGAAACCTAACCGTGAAAACCATAAGCGATGTGGAGATTGAATCCATACGAACTCCAGATCCGTCCACACCTTCCATGAAATCCACCAAAAGAGACGTCAACAGCTAGAGTATGAAGAGACGAGTCCATCCCCGGTGGCGGTGAGAGAAACGGACCACCGAAGAAGGAGATCGAAGGAAGAAGAGCTCCTGTAGCTTTTGTCCCTTCTTCTTTCTTTATGTTATTAGATATTCTACAAAGAGCAGCAGATTGTTTAAACGTGACAATGGAGAATAATAACGTGTGCTCTGTAAGTGAAAGTGTTACATAGTCTCTACATTAGAAACAACAACAAAAATTGTCCATGTCCAAATGAAACACATTTTATTCAAAATATTCTACAAAGAGCAGCAAACTGTTTCAACGTAACAACGTGGAATAATAATGTGTGCTCTAAAGGTGAAAGATTACATAGTCTCTACAACAGTACCATCGCTCAAACTGCATATCTCATTCTGAGAAATGTAGACAAACATTCGCAGAGTTTAAAATACCATCGATCACACTTCTCAACAAGGAATAACCTGAAAAAAACAAAAATATAGTCAACATCGATTCACAAATTCAATTTTTGTCTTCATGTCATGCCAGTGATCATACTAATTCAACATAGTTCACATCTTTTGTGGTTCCTGTGTGAACACGTTGAAACTAACATCAGCTAAACTTTCCTAGGCCGCTGTTATTGGACATACAAACTCTAATCTTAAACATGTTTGCCTCCTAATCAGAAATGATTTATATACCTCCATATACTCATCAAGCTTCCATATAGTTTTAATCTAACTTCTAGCTTCTCTGGAATACACTTCTGTATAATAGAGTGCAACGACACGATCATTTCATAACTTCAATGACAACAGATTCTTCATGAACCAAGGACTAAACATGTGGCTTCTAAAAGATCTTATACCCCCATTGATGTCAGAATCAATCTCTAAAACAAAATAATTGTTCTTAACTCTGAGCATTAATGTTTTACCATTCCATTACAGAGTCATGAAGCTTAACACTACAAACTTACTTGATAGTCTAGCAGAAGTTGGAAAGGTAAGCTTGTGCTAATGAGAGACCAAGCTGCACTTGAGCCTCAGTGGTTAAGTGAAGATTATCCGGCTTTAGCTGCAATCCTTTGGCATCTACACAAACCACATTAGAAAGTTTCAAACCCAACTGTGCTTCTCTCACCTTATCTATGTATCCTCCTCCCGATGCTATCGCCACCTGCTTCAACCAACACATTTTGTATTTTTTTTTTTTAAAACATCACATTGTAAAAAGGGAAACAAACACTCTTGCGTTACCTGAATAATGGGAAGAGAAGGAAGGTTAAGATCATGACGAAGGTTCTTAATCAAACGGCTCATATTGCTCCCGTAGCTCTCGGCGTCGTGGATGTCCGACACGTCACTCTCTCCTTGGTACCAAAGCATCGCCTTGATCTCTCCACCGTGTCTCCTACTCTCCTCCGCTCTCTTAACCATCGCTTCGTACAAACGGCTCCCGCGCTCCCACTCTTTTATCGCCGTCCCACCGACGGCGCACGGAACCAGCCCGATCACGTCGGAATCCGAGTCGGATCGTTTCCTCACCGCGTTGGCGAACGCCATCCCCGGACCTACGCCGCACACTTTGCCGGTGTCGATGTCGGCGTGGAGCGGCTCACGCGCTTCCTCCCACCGGAGATCTGCTCTCAGGCGGAGGATCGACGAGTCCGGCGCGCATTCCGACGGAACGATTTTGTCCCATACCCAACGGTTGTGGTGGTGATCCTTGACGACGCCGCCGCGTCCGGCCATGTTGCTTTGTCCGGAGAGGATGAAGATCTGGTTTGGGGGGTTTGGTGGGTTTGGTGGGTGGTATTGGATCTCCGGTGACTCCGCAGCGGAGGTGGTTGTAGATCGCCCTTCCATTTTTAGTAACTCTTTGGTAGAGATGCTATCAGAAAAGAAAGTGTCTTTTAGACAGAGTTCACCCTTATATGCTGCCTGGTCGGGAAAAGAGTTTGGTGGTGGTGGTGGTGATGATTAGGCGTGGACTTTTGAAACTTGGTTCGGTTAGTTTCTGGTTAAGATTGTAACTCTGGTTCAATTGGTATTACGAATCAAATTAAACTTGGTATAAGAGATTTCCAATGGTATTTTTAAGTCTACAATATAGTTTAGAGTAATTGAGTAAATATGCTGAAATGGTATTCTATTTTTAGTTCTATGATAAAGTCAAAAAATGAATTTATTCTATAAATAGAATATATTTTTTGTTCATCATTTTATTTTTCTTTTTTAAAAACTGAATACTATTATAGGATAAATCAATTTTAAAGTTAATCTATTTTGAAGTAAAATATAGAATAAATCATTACAAATAGTCTAACCGGTGTACTGTGGCAAGTTTAAATGAACAACGGAGCTTATTAAAGGTGGTTAATTAACTAACCATAAACACAAAAGAGTAGTTAGGAGATACACACTTATACGACAATAGACTAAGTAAGCAACACACAAAGCAAAATCCACTTTCTACAATAATGCCAACGACTTGGACTTCAAGAAACCAAACTAAACACTCACTTTCTCCAACGCTTGCACTACTTCCTTCATGGACGGTCGCTTCTGAGGCAAGGAAGAGACACATTCAATCCCTAACCTGAAACACACTATCGCATCATCCTCATGCCGAGCCACATCGCTTCTTATTGCACCGTCGACTAACCTCAAGAACCGGCCTTTCTCTTCCGCTTCAGAACCGTCAAGCAACTCTGACCACTGATCTACATCTTGATCGACCGAAAACGTTTTGCCTGTGAGAAGTTCTAAGAGAATGACGCCGAAGGAATAAACATCCCACTTAGGGTACGGTTTCTCGCTTGTAATCCATTCCGGTGGCTGGTAGCACGGTGAGCTCGACGTCGGTTCACGTGCCGGTGTCATGAGGCGGTCTAAGATAGTCCTCGGGCCATTCCTCTAGCTATCTTGACCCGTGCCTCGAAAGAAAGTGGGTGTTGAGACGATGGCGTAGACGAGCTTGAGCTTGCCTTTGCTGTTTGTAAATGAACAAAACGAGTGTTAAAAAAATAGTGATGTGCGTATTTTAAAGTGCTAAAATGCGCTGATTTATAGGCGCATTTTAGTTTGTGCGCCTTATGAAACAGAGGAAACAGAGTAAACAGAGGAACTTACTTGCGGTGAAGGAGCCAAGGAGGCTGCCATTGGGAACATAGTCGGAGATGAGAAGCTTCTCGTCGTTTCCCCAGCAGAACCCACGAATCCTGACGAGATTCGGGTGTCGAATCTTAGCTATAGCGCGAACCTCCCGCTCAAAGTCCTTAACTTTCGTCGTCGCACAGCTCTCCGTTTCTATCCGCCGCACCGCGAACGCCGTGCCGTTTTCCAGAACCGCCTTGTACACGATTCTTGTCACGTTGGTTCCCAATACGTAAGCTGAGGCCTTTAGTAGCGTGTCTAAATCCAAACGAGTCTCTCCGTCGACTGTGATTAGTTTAGTCTGAGCGTTCTGTTTCAGCCGCCCACCATCTGTTCGATCAAATGCCTGAACGGTTTGCTGGTTGTTGTTCTCTACGTCGCTCTCTGATGTCGACGTCTCGTCGTACCTTCCTCCGTTTATGCAGGAGCCGCAAGCCGTTTTAGCGTCTGGTGATTCAGTGACGTTGACCTCAACGACGAAGCTTGGTTTTGATTTCTTGGCTTCGTTTTTGTCCAGACAGGTTGTGAAGAAGCTGAACGTGCTGGACTCTGGGGACCTTCTTCGTTTCCTGACTTGGTAAACGTAGAGCACGAAGAGGCCTATGATAGCTAGACCAACTATGTCTGCAACAATGATTCCGGCGATAGTGCTTGGCTTCAGCTTGCTTTTCACCGTTTGATTTGGTTGTTCTGTTGAAGAGTTTGTTGGAGGAGCTGAGTTTCTTGGCTTGACAGCTATAGCCGGTGAAGTGTTTTCAGGTATGTTTGGAGGGTTTGAAAGAGTAGAAGGAATTGAACAAAGGGTCTTCAACGGCTTCCCACACAGCTCTGGATTACCGGAGAAAGACTCTGCCTTTTGGTTGAGTAGAGAGAGGGAGCTAGGGATTGGGCCTGTTAGGTTGTTGAAGGAGAGATCGACTGTAGCGTTTGCTGGAAACTTTGCTGCAAACCCGGGAGGAATCTCGCCGGAGAGTTTGTTGTGTGATAAGCTCAAGTAATGCAAGCTTCTCCCTCCCAAGTCCGGAGGGAGAGAGCCGTTCAGAAAATTTGAAGAGAGATCGAGAACCTGTACTGCTTCGAAACCACCTGGAATGTCACCTGAGAAGGAGTTCTTTGTCAAGGAAACTACCGTTAGATTCTTCAGAAGTGAGAGGCTGAGCGGTATTTTCCCGGTGAATGCGTTGGCTGAGAGGTTCAAGAGCTGGAGGTTTGTCACACTGTTGATACTCGTAGGCAAATCACCAGAGAGATTGTTGTTTCCAAGGGAGATAACACTAAGCTCAGTAGCGTTGAAGGCCGAGTCCGGGAGTGACCCGTTGAAGAAGTTGCTGGATAGATCCAAGATCCTTAGATGCGGGATGGAGAACAAGTCCGGAGCGATGGAGCCAAGAAGGTGTTTGTTGGGAAGTACCAAGCTTGTGACTCTGAACATGTCTGGTGTGCTGGGCTTCCCAAGCTCTGTGCATGTGACACCTGTCCACAAGCATGGTGTTTTATCATCATAGTTCCAGTTGCGCAGAACAGAGAGAGGGTCGCTGAGGATAGAGTATTTGAAAGATAGCAGAAGAACACCATCAGCGTTGAGAGCTTGGACTTGTGTGGGGACTAGAAGGTGGAGGAGGAATAATGAGAAGAGGTTGCTTCGGTTGAAAGTCATGGTTTTTTCAGTTCTAGGTGTCAACCTCTCTTATCATTACCTATATGTGTATTCATAAGAGAAAGAGAGAGAAAAGATAGAGAGAGGTTGAACCACTGCGAGTAATAGTTGTTCTGGTCACCAAATCTATGTGTTATTGGAGCAATCTCTGAGATGATAATGGAGAGGAGAAAGAGGTAATTTTAATGAACCGGAGTTGCTGAAAGAAGCTTTTTCACTAGACATGGGGACAAGGTGTAGGAATCAATGATTCTGGATCACCATTCATCAGTGTAAAAATGTAAAATGAGCAGCTCTCGTATATTTAGTATTTATTTTATTCAACCAGAAAATATAAAGAAAAAAAGCAATTCATGGGAGACCGAATAATTATTACCGTTTGCTTTTTGTTGATCAATGGTTTACCAGAGGAAATAAAAATAACACTTCATGACGTTTCCAACATGTGAAAACAAACCAATATGTGTAAAGCTTTTACTTTAGTAGAAACCATGCAGTATATTTGGAAAATGCGGTCAGTAGATAAAGTTGTAAAGGACTAATCACCGACCGTGGTGATTAAGAGTAGTAGTACATATCTGATCTTGGTGATTATGTTTTTTTAATGTAGTACTTGTCCTCCCAGCAGAAGTTAAAAAGAAAATTGATTAGGTCTAAACAAAGAGGTTCGTTCGAGTGAAGTGAACACCATACATAATTCGAAGACAAATCAAGGGACACAAAACTGACATGTCAGTTATCCTCATCTTCAATTTATTTATCTTTGAAATAAAATATCATAATAACAACAAATTATTTTAAATGAAAATTGACATTGCAGAGTTTGACTGTTATGTAAAATGTTCACATGACAAACCGAGTCTTCAGGAAAAATCGAAAAATTGAAATTATTCCTTAGTCAAGAAATATTCCTAATTCTAACAAAGAAATTAGTTTGTCACAAGGCCGATCTTGGCCAAAGCCTAACGAAATATTGGCATTAGGTCTCCAAAAATTTTGGAAAAATTACATAGAAAAAAACTCCTAAAATTTTTTGTTTCAGGTTACCGAATTTACCAAAAAAAAAATTTTTAGCTGGACTTTTTTAAAAACAGCCTACAACCCCCTAAATCTCAGGGCCGGCCCTGATCATATGATATAGAATTAACCTTTAAAAAACACATATGTAAATGAGAAGCCAAGAACGTGATCAAAGAAAAAAAGGGTTTGGGAAAGAAAACAGGAAAGCCACGAGTGTCTCGACTAATGGCCGCATCACTTTCTGTATATAGACCGTAGACGAATAGATACACAAAGGGTCGAGTGGTCCATGTTATCTGGTTTCGTGTGAATTAAGATTCTAACGAGAGAAAATAGAGGCCAGAAAAACGATAGTGTTGTCCAAGAGATAAGTGGCTAAACAGTTTGGTCTATAATATATCAAGGAAAATTGTAAATAGAAAGAGATATACAATATCTGGTATGTGGATCTCACGGTAGATCAGCACGATACCACATGGTTTAGACACAAGCATATAAGAAAACTAAAAGCTAATTAAGCACATCAGAGTTATGTAATTATCAAAAGCTAAAAACAAAGTCATAAACTGAATCCCAATGCATAAATCATAAGATGTTAGTTCTTAAATTTTATTTTATTCGCTTATAGGACATAATAATATTCATGACCGGTTTAGTTGAGTGATATAAAATTCGCTGGAGAATTTCGTAGGGTAATCATTATAAATGTCACATGTGCATTATAAAAGGTTCAGTGCCCATCGATATGATAGGGATTAATCCTAGTCTATTTTCTAAGCACAAAAGATAATATTTTGGATGCATAAGTACAAAATATAAGAAAATCAAGCATATCAATCTGATGGCGTTGGACATGACGATCACGGGTTGATGTCGTTACTCTCTTTGTATTTTATATTCCCTTTCTGTTTTTATTTTATAGAAATGTTTACTTTCAGCTCTCTCTTAGCCGAGTGCAAAGCAAATACTATTTGCGTCTTGAGTGGCAATGACTTTATTGTACTTTTTAGATTAAAATCTCATCATATGATTCAATTAAGTTTGTTTTCAGATTTAGTCCTTTAGATTATGAAAAATAAACTATTTTCTGTCGTACATTGACATTCCGCCATTCTTAAAAATAAAAACTAAGATGAAACCAAAAGAGCTTTTGAAAAATTACATTCATTGAATGCTTTGTTTGTATTGTCGGAAACAGATAAGCCCATGTGAACTCCTTACCATATTCACACCACAATGTCGTAGGTCTGTGGCCCATTTTATCACCCCAAAACATTGGATTACATTACATGTGGTAAAGATAAATAAATTAAAACGTTACACAAAAATAAATATCTTAGAGAAATTTGACTGCAACTTATAGATATACACATGAAATAACGACAGGTTTGATTATACTTAAAATTATTTTTGACATTTCTCGGAACCTAAGAAAGAACACTACGTTTTTTGACCATCGCACAGTACATACCTAAACGTCAAACCATAGTTCTTTGCTGGGAGAAAGAAGTAAAACAAAACAAAAAAAATACAAAGCTGGTGTTTTGATCGAAAACATTACAATCTGCTCATGTTTTTTTTTGCTTATGCAGTGGCAAGCTGCTACAATTGTAATTGAATTATATATTATGAAATGAAGGAGAAATAGCTTAGTTGGATAGCTTTTGAAGGAGTCTCATCATGCTGCAGCGGTTGGCTGAGCTGAAGATGAACATGTTCGCTCGAGTTATCTCTCATGCCTAGACCATTTGTGAGAAGAGAAATTTTCTCTGAGCTTTTCACACCCTCAACCTCTGAAACCTGCAAGTCTTGGCCATATCACATTATCCTCACAATTCATAAGAAAACACATGATGTAGCTTTTTTTCAAAGGCGATTTTGCCTCCTAAAAAACAAAGATTACCTTCTTATGTAACTCCATATTCTGTTGTCGCATTAGGTTTAATTTCTCGTGGAGGTCTAAGTTCTCTTGGTGTAAGAGATTCCCCTGCTACCAAAAATATAAGAATTAGCACTGTGGAAATGTCTAATAATTTCTATATTCGAGTAATCAGATTCCCACCTCGCGGTTAAGCTCTTGTATTTCTTCTAGTAACATTTGATCCTACAAGTGTGAGAGTAGAGTACAGTTTTTACGTCTTTTTTCCAATAGTTAGATGAAAAAAAATTTATCTGACATATATGTCACACAATATCAATACCTTTTTCATTCGTACATCATGAAGGCTCAGTTCAAGCTGATTCTCCAGTTTCTGTAAATCTTCCACACTTAGTCCAGAGAGCTCTTCCCCCATCATTTGCCTGCCAAGTACAAGCTCTTCCTCCATCACTTGTGAATATGCAAACTTTTTCCAGAGTAACTATATACAGTGGTGATTTTGGAGAAGATATCCAGGATCATGGTAAAGTCCTTAAGAGGTGGTAAATCATTTTGGAATTTTGTTTTTACATCGACGTTCCCATTATAAAAAAAATGCAAATGCTAGGATAGTTTTGCTTTTCTGCAGACATTTTAGTACATCGTTCCCTGTTCTAGTTTGTTAATATCGAGAGTGTTTGACGAGGATGCAAAACACATACCGGTGGTTTTCTTGCAAGTTGTGTAACTGTCGCTTTAGAATCGCGGCCTCCTTTTGCCAAAACTATAACACATCAGAACTATTTTCAGAGGTGATTGAATCTGAGGAAATAAACTTTTGTTTTTGGTTTTGAGATTGATATGCTAAGTGCTAACAAGTCTAGAATGGATTCTTTAAAAAATGAAAAATGCAGTATAGTGAATGTAATATGATTGTCAGGTGTCATAACTTGTATGTGTGTGTGTGATATAGCAAAACCTACTTCCAATATGAACTCAGGATCAGCTTGAGAGGTGTCAAAATTTGAAACATGATAGTGAAGCTGTGTAATAGACTAAAAGCACCAAGTACCTTGATTTCTAAAGCTGGGTTGATTTCCGAACTAGTTTCACATTTGGCCTCGCTGTATCTATCTATTATCGATTTCATGCTGCCAAACAAAAAGAAGGTAAGTTGTATATCTGCAGATACTATTGATTCTGATATCTAATGGACTATTGTGATCAGCTTTGCAAGTTATGAATTAGAGAGACATAGATGGTTAAACACCATTTATTCTGATATCTAATGGACTAAATCTCATGGATGAACTCTTTTGAAGCTACATTTATTTCTGACGATATTTTTACTTTATAGTTTAACTTCAGTTTTACTCTAAGGAAGACCTCCTAATGTAGAAAATCAGAAGGGACTAATTTTTCCCAACAAAAGAAGAAGAATATACTCTTTATACACAAATAAACAATGACCAACTTGAATGTAGAGTATTAAAAATGGGGTGGTTTTATACTTTTATTTCCCGATTGGGATGAATTAAATAGGAAAAGTTGAGTATGGATGAGAACGAAAGCAGAAATGATTCCCCCACTTATTCAACATTAAAATCATTATAGGTACATCCAACCCCACCAACAACAAGTTGCTAATAAAAAAAAGTAAATAGCTCAATAGACTATTCTTTCTAGCCAAGAAGACATAAAAAAAAAAGATGTGGTGATTAGCGACAGAGTTAAGAGTTTCTTGACCCATACTAACCACTAACCACTTTTTATTCCATTCTTAAAACAGTTTTTACCAAATTTAGTATTTTTAAGAAACACTACAAGTCCCTTCCTATCTACGCATCAACCACAAATCTACATCATCCTAGTCATATCCAATCCTAAATCCATTTGACTTTTGTCATGTCCTGCATCTCAATAGCATACACACATGACATACAAACCCATAAACCTCATAATTCCGTTACAAAGCCTGTAATCTATGAATCTCAAGCAAACTGTATTGGCTTTGTGATTTTTTTTTTCCAGCCAATTCATATAGATAGTCAAACCAACCAAGTCATAATACCAATTTTCAGGTTTGAGGTTTCACTGTCATATAATATGAATCAAGGTAAAATAATGCTGCTTATGTCATCTTCAGGGATGTGCACACAATCAAACGAGTTTTCCAGATAACAACAAAAATAACTAGAAATAGAATGGAAACAATTTGGAATTGGTTTGTGGTCAACAAAACCGGATGGATCATGGGTTAGATTCTCTAATCAATCACACTGGACCAATACCACAAAAAGTCAACCAAACATAGAACAAAGGAAGCAAATGGAAAAGGGTATACCTGGAGCTGGAGAACTCGTAGAGCCTGCCGGTGCTGGAGAAGATGATGACACCAACCTCAGCGTCGCAGAGAATCGCAAGCTCCTTGGCTTTCTTCAAGAGTCCGTTCCTTCGCTTGGAGAAAGTCACCTGACGACTCGTCGCGTTATCAATCCTCTTGATCGCGATCTTACCCCTTCCCATTTCTTACAACCTCTAATTCAAAAAACTCAAAAACATGGTCAAACCATCGCCAGGGCGAGATATTTCAATTAAACTAAGAAAAATCGAAATCAATTACCTTTTTCCAAATAAGAGAAAACAGGTCGCGCGAGATCTAGGAAAATCAATTTGGGTTTTATGATCGAAAATATAAATGGAAAGAAAGAGACAGAGAAGAAAGCAGAGAAGCGCCCACAAAAGGAAAGAACATATGTTTATGGTTAGTTTGGGAATTTTAGGGCAAAAGTCTTCTTACTATATAAAACATAAGATCTCTTGTCATATCTTGACACTTGGCATTCTATAAGTGGTTTCTTTTGACATTAGAATATTGCCGTATCGTACAACATTAATAAAGTAGCACCCTTTTTTTGTTTTATTTAAAGAAGAAAAAATGTATACGCTACGAATAAAATAAATAAATAAACTCAATAATTGTGAGAAATCCAAAGTAGAATTATTTATTTTCAAATAATTTCATTTTCTCAAACAAGAAAGAGTAAAAGGAATCCCAGAATCCCGACAGAGACGAAAAGCACCCAAAGATCAGACATACAACACACATAGAGAATACGAAAGCAGACCAGATCTTAAATGAGACAGGACTAAGATTGTCAAACAGGGGAGGTTAAGGATAAATTATTTACTTAGAGTGGTTTAAAGAAGACTAACAAAACAGGTTGAATTAGATCACTACAAAATGTTATAGCCTTGTAGCCCATGTTGGGCCCGTTTTACCTCCCAGTTCAAGGCGCGAGGAGAAATATCCCAAAGAGGAAGAGAGACGATCATATTAAAATGCCAAGAGGGTGCTGATGATCTCTAACTTTAAACCTTTAAAAAAAACTAAATATAATCGCTGGGCGCTCTCTGGTGTGTTCCAAAAGAAGCTCTCACGTTTCACGTAGCACTTAAACGTGTGTCTTTATCTACCAACTACGCATTGGGACTAATCTGCACCTAACCTGACCATGACATCACCGAACTTGTAAATCAAGTTTAACCCTTACCTCGTGTAACATGAGTCATGTTCCTCAACCACCACATGATTAAAACAAATATATTATCTTAGTCAGTTTTGGTCCGAATAATATTGTTTCTTTTATCATTGTCTGTCTCCAAACGAAGGGCTCAAGGCAAGTAACTCATAATTAAAAATGCTCAAGACGTTTTAATCCCAATAACATTATTATCATTTCACATGAAAAGAGTGATATAAGTCATACAGGTAAGATTTTTTAGAACTTTTTCGTTTTCCCCAAAGATAGATTTTCTATATTATTAAGATACTTTTTATATTTTCGAGAAACATTAATTGAGAATATTTGAATTGATTAAATTTCATTGGTTGAAAGTTATTGGAAAATGTATAATAAAATAACAAATAAATTAAATTATAAACATTTATTGAATTCTTAACAAGCTTAAATACTCTAGAAAATCTTACTTTTGGGAGGTTGTATTAAATGTCACATTCAAACAGAAAACGGCGTAAATGGGGTTTGTAAAAGAATTAAACTGGTGATTTAGTTTCAAAAGTAATTCAAGCCTCGAGTTTGCTTCCTTCCACATCAACCACGAACCTATAACGCACATCGTTCTTCTCGAGTCTCTCAAGCGCAGTGTTTACATAGTCCATTTTCACAACTTCGATGATAGAACTTAAACCCTTTTCTTTACAGAACTCAAGCATCTCCTCTGTTTCCTTCATGCTCCCTATGAAGCTCCCAGTTATCACTTTCCTCCCTATTTAAAATCGTCATCCATACCCCCAAATTAATATTCCTCTAATATCACAACCGTTAATGATGATTCAACTAATTAATGTTTTTTTTTATCATGGACTTACCAATCATAACCATAGGAGTGAGAAACTGCAATGGATTGTTGATGACTCCCATCAGTATGAGTTTCCCATCAAGCCTAAGCAGAGACAAGTAAGGCTCAAGTGCATGATGAACAGGGACCGTGTCGATTATGTAATCCATTGAATCAGCCAGTTCGTTCATCTTCGACTGGTCGGATCCGATCACGTAATCATCGGCTCCAAGATCTTGCAAAGCTTCTTCTCTCTTCTTGTTTGATGAGCTTATGACAGTCACATGGTGCCCCATTGCTTTGGCGAATTTCACACCCATGTGACCAACTCCACCTAACCCTAGTATGCCTCCTCTTAGGCCTGGTTTCTTCAGCCCAAAGTGGCTCAGCGGACTGTACACCGTCACACCGGCGCACAGTAACGGGGCTGCCTGCTCCGCCGCCATTCCTTCTGGAATCTTCACCACAAACCTGAACACAATTTGACCAACCTTTAGCCATACATACCCTAACTTGTTCGACAAGAAACCAAAACTTAAAGATCCGGTTTGAAAATGGTTTGTTATTTTTAAATATTCAAGTCCATACACATAATATGCCGGAGATAAAATCCCACACTAAAAATATGAAAGTGACTTATATACAGTGGCGGAGCCAGCCATGAATTTACTGGAATCAATCAAAATAAATCACAGGTTTAAGCTAATTCTGAGCAAATTTTACCGGGGTCATTGTACAAATTTTACTATATTTCCCTAGTATTTTAATCAAAAATACAAGTAAAAAAGTTTATACTAAAATTTCATAGGGGTCAAGTGACCCCGCTCCTTGCATGCTACCTCCGCCACTGCTTATATAATATATAAGTGACTTTGGGTCAATCAATTTACCGTCAATTGGTTTTAATTTGGAACACCAAGAAACTTGACGCATACAAGAGATTCCTTGTTTGTATTTTAAACAGAACATTTATTAATGATTTTAAAAAATCTTTATTAGTAGGTTGTATATCAAAACCAAGACTAAAGATCATGAGTTCTGCGGTATAGAAATTCATAAAATATTGATTTCAGTTTGAACAATCAAAAGTAAAAAAAAGTATTAGTAGATTGTATATCAAAACCAAGACTAGAGATCATGAGTTCTGCAGTTTAGAAAATCATAAAATTGATTTCAGTTTGAACAATCAAAAGCAATTACCAAAAATCTTACAAAACCTATATTAAAGATCATTAGTTATGTAGTATGGAGAATATCATAAAGTTCTTTTTAAAAATAAGTTTACTTTTGGTGAACCACAGTGGCTTTAGCAAAGCCACCTTGTGTAGGCTGACCATCGATGTAAACATCGTTGTAACTCCATATTTTCTTGGGACAATACTGTTCCAGATCCCTCTCGCAGGGGCTACAACCTCCGCAACATCCAACAAGACAACCAACTCCAACTATATCCCCTACGGTGAACTTGCTCACACCTGATCCCACCTCTACTACTTCCCCTACCACCTCGTGCCTAAAGAACATCAACATGAGTTTTCAGATTCTAATATATATTTATTTGGCTATATATCTAAGGAGAAGAAAGAAGAAGAAAGAAGAAGAAATTGATACCCAGGAACCATGGGGTAGTTAGACGTGCCGAGATCGTTTTTAGTGTGATGAAGATCAGTGTGGCAGATTCCACAGCATATGATTCTTATGTGTACATCCTCTGGTCCTGTCTCTCTGTAAGAATATACAGAACCCAAATGATGAAACTGAAAACACAAAAAGATTTCAAAGATTGAAAGAAGATGAAAGTTAACCTGAGAGAGTGTACGTGTAAGGAGAGAGTAAACCAGATGGGTCTCTCGCCGCCCAGCCTGTTGTTTTCCTCTCCACCTCCACTTTCCCCATTGTTGATTTTCTATGTTCTCTGTTTCTAATGCTTCTTGGTCTTTTTTTTGCACTCTCTTGCAGATTATGAGTGTGTATTATTAAATATATAGATATAGAGAAAGTTGGAAACGTAACGCATGCATATGTATGTGTTATAAAATAATTGGTGTTTGTGCATTAGCGTACATTTGGGTGGCTATTTTGGTGTATATTTGTTGACAAATTTGTCAAAGTTTTTGAAATTTTTAGTCGCTGTCTCATTCAGATACAGACTCGTCAGCTATATAGATATATAGCCAAATAAATATATATCTCATGGGAGTTGGTGAACAAACACTGTGGAAGTGGAGTCTAAAATCTTACGTGTTTCTCGGTTTAAATCATACAATTTCGGTAGGCCACGTTTTGTTACTCAGCCGCCCAGATCAGTTGCAAATACTTCATAGCTCTCACTCCCTAGTTTTGACGGCCGCAATGTATACATGTTTTCTGAAACGTATTATATCAATCGGATTAGAAGCCGAAGCATCAAACTATATAAGTATGATCTGAATGGCTCAGAAAATGGTTCCATCTGTTTGCATCGTCATGTTAACCTGGACATTTTTACCCCAAGCCGAAGACCTATCTAAATTTAAACCGAAAAAGCAAAACCGGATCCAAACCGCTATACAAAATATCCGAACTGAACTTATAAGCTTAGCACTTTGAGATTTGGGTATAGCCCAGACCGAACCAAAATCCAAACTATGATCCGAAGATATCCGAAATTAGTTAAATATGTAAATATTTTTATATATGTTAAGGTAATTTAGATATTTTATAGTATCCTAAAGATTATTGTAGTTTTCTTTTGTTACTTTAATTTTTTTTTGTCAATTTTTCGGATTTAAAAAAAAATATTTTTGATGATTTCATACATTTGTTACAATCCGATCCAAATCGAATTCAGAAGGAACCGAACCGAACCCGACCTTAGTAAAACTCGAATGTGACTTATGACTTATGAGCATAATACCAAAAATCCAAAAATTCAAATCAACTGAACCGAAAACAACAGTCCCAAAAGCCCATGCCTAGTTCATATTCTATCCTTAGAGCATGATTATCCTATGAAACCCACTTGGGTTTCTTAATGATTATTTAATTATATAAATGTACTTAAGTGGACTTAAGAACTCTAGTTAAGAAACTCCCATTTTGAATGGTCCAATGGGAGTTTCTTAAGTAAGAGTTCTTAAATTTTTTTAAAAATTTTTAGAAGAATTGAAGAAGATCACTTACTCAAGAAGAAGAAACATAAACAAGAAAACCTTACTTGTTGGCCTCGAGTTCATCTTCCTTCAACCTCAGTTTTGCAGCAGCATGGTAAGCACGAGGGTCCCGAATCCGCACACCACAAGGTCTCGAAATGGCATCTTCCATAGACACGCCTTTACCACCATCCTCTTTCCCTAGTGTGACCTTATCATACTCATCTTCTTCGTCCTGCGTCAAGAAGCAAAAATTTCAAGCCATGAAGAATTGTTTCAATGGTTTATGAATTTAAAAAAAAATTGTTTCACAGCAAAAGGTATAGAAACAATGCTTAGTATCAAAGAAAAGGAGATGTTCTCCTACTAAGCCTACGACTGTTAACAATAAAAATTGAAAATTCAAGAACCTTCAATTGGAAACTGATACGAACCTTTTAATTTGCAAAAGAATTAGAAAATTTAGGCTACCATTTCTCTTAACACTAAGCTAAATCTCTCTTGGAGATTAAAATTAATTCAAACTGATACGAACCTTAGCCTAAATCTTTTAATTCTTCATGTGTGAACAAAGGTTCATATCAAGATCATTGTGTTGAAAGTTCACATACTACAAAACCTAACGATCTTCCAGACTAGTGATATGAATACATATGAATTCAATTGTTCCCTAGTTTTACTCAAGTGTTTCCTAACTTGCACAATCGTTACCTAACCAAAACAATTTAAAGAAGAATTGATTATACCTCATCATCGAGAGTACGTTCAAGGCCCATGGATGCTCTGATGCTCCAATCATCATCCTCATCACCAAAATCCTTGTCACCACCTTCCTCACCCTCCTTCCGATCAGTGCTCGAGATCCTTTGCTGCCTCAGAATCTCGTCGAACGATGACGCACAAGGCATCTCTTCCCTATCGTACGAAGCAAGCTGCTCTCGCTTCCACTCCCGCTTCTCCACTTCTGCGCCGGAGAGAGACCACACCGAGCCCGATTGCGTTTGCCGCAGCGGCGGCATAAGACGTGGAGGTAGTAGAAGACGTGGAGCGGGAGAAGGTGAGAGATCTGAAGATCCTCTCGACGCGAGACTGGAAATCTTCGTCGGCCATTGCAAATCGATTTGGAGGAAGAAAGGAAAAAAAAACAAAAAGTCACAAAAGCTAACACGTGTAATAAGAGCCCCCTTTGCGATCGGTTCCAAAAACGCTTAATTAAGGATCGGTTATCCTTATTTCTTTTCTTTTTGATTTACTTAAATGACTTCTTTTGTTTAAAAACCTATCTTAGAAACTGGGATAATTATGGTCTTAGTATTCCTATATGTAACCGGTTGAAGTTTGGCAATGTTTATTATATTGTCTAAGGTCTTTATTAATGGGCTTATGTGATTGGGTCTTACAATCAACTCAAGCCTGGTAATGTTTCTCAGGCCCATTATCATTAGAAAATACGGTTAGGAAAAACCATTAGACCGAGTTGGATTCGAACCGGTACAAAGTACCAAATGTAAATTCACGAATCATCAAGGGACCGTCGAAATCGATCAACCAGAAACAGAAAGAGACCAGAACATGTGAGTCTCGTTATCTCCGGGTTACATCGCATATTTGATGTTACGCGGACTTGTGGCTGTAAATGGGTCCAACGCTTTTAACACACACTCATCTGCCCACACGTCTCTCCTCGTATCACCACCACCACAAGCTTCAAACTTCTCTTCTTCTCTAATAGAAAAACAACAGCCAATTTGCTTGTCAGCCAAATTATTAACTGAAACAAACAAAGTTATGACGAAGCTTCTACAGTTTAATCATCATCATACCCTTCGTTTTGCCGAAGGATTTTATCGTACCAGGTACTTCGTTTACAAGCTCTTGCTACTTTGAAACTTGATGACGGAATCAGATTAACTGAGATATGTTCTTTCTTGAAACAAAGTCTGTCTCTTTCTGCCAGTCTCGTTTTGGGTTTCTCATTTTTAGTAAAAAGAAATCGTCTTTCTTGGTTGCAGATCAAATGTTGCTTCCTTGGCATTGGCAACTTCACCCTCACAGTTTTCTGGTGGATATTGCAGCATCCCTTCACGCTTGAAACTGTGAGTACCACTTTTTTACTATTCAGCTACACCGTCTTTACATGATTTGATGATTACATTGCTATTTAGTTAAGTAGATTTTAAGTTAGAGAACAATGGTTAGTATGCTGCTGCCAAAAAAAAAAAAAAAAAAAATAGTGGAAAAGTTAAGTCTCTCACGTTGCGTGTTTTTTTTGGTCTATGGAGTCAGTAGTACTTGCTATGCAACACTATCTGCTGTGGTAAAGCCTCAAGAATCAGCCTTTGATGGAAAGGAAGCAGCTTTGCTTGTAGACGAGCTCCGAACCAACTTCAACACCGGCAGAACAAGGAGCTACGAGTGGAGAATCTCTCAGCTTCAGAACATCGCCAAAATGATCGACGAGAAGGAGAAATGCATCACCGAAGCTTTGCATCAGGATCTTTCCAAGCCTGAGCTTGAAGCTTTTCTAGCTGAGGTTTTCACATTTACTTTCACTTTGATACATTCCGTGTTGATCTATTGTTTAAATCACTCTTGTTTTCATCAGCTTTCCAATACAAAATCATCATGTATGCTTGCAATCAAAGAGTTGAAGAACTGGATGGCTCCTGAAACGGTTAACTATATTAAACTGTTCAAGCGTTTGCTGTGAGTCTAAAACCACTTTGCCTGAATCCTGATCTATGCTTTGGTTCCTTTCAGGTTAAAACTTCTGTGACAACGTTTCCCTCATCTGCACAAATAGTCTCAGAACCGCTTGGAGTTGTTCTGATTATCTCAGCCTGGAACTTTCCTTTCTGTAAGCTCAAACATTGCTTTTGAATTTTTGAAACTTTATCTCACTAAATACACTAGGTTAAAGAGATATCGCACGGAAACTCATTTTATACAAAAGTATGTCACATTTTATATAATTAGTTTTAAGGAAATACATGTGTCACAAAATTATCTTGCATACGACTATATTTTGTTTATAGATTGGTTGTAACAAAATTACAAATATGTTAATATCAGTTAGTAAAGACATACACATTAATGTTTCTGTGAGCGTTTTAAATTATTATCGTCAACTTATTTTATTAAAAAAAAATATACCACTTTGTAAAATTTATACTTTTATTGTTTGTAGTATTGTCTGTTGAGCCAGTCATTGGAGCTATCTCAGCTGGTAATGCAGTTGTCCTAAAACCTTCTGAAATCGCTCCAGCGACATCTTCTCTTTTAGCAAAGCTCTTTAGCGAATACTTGGACGAGACAACGATCAGAGTTGTCCAAGGCGGAGTCCATGAAACAACCGCACTGCTTGATCAGAAATGGGACAAGATCTTCTTCACCGGTGGAGCAAGAGTTGGTCGCATTGTAATGGCTGCAGCTGCGAAGAACCTCACACCAGTGGTCCTGGAACTTGGTGGAAAGTGTCCTGCTCTTGTTGATTCAGATGTTAATCTACAAGTTAAGATCAACTTCTACTTCTAAAGCATTATCTTCAGGTTGCATTACACTAAAATAATGAGTTGTTGGTGACTAAAGGTTGCTGCTAGGAGGATCATAACAGGGAAATGGGCTTGTAACAATGGACAGGCTTGCATTAGCGTTGACTACGTCATCACAACAAAAGATTTTGCACCAAAATTGGTAAAAGCTACTCTCTCATTTCGTTTCATTTTAATTGTTTTATGCACACAAATTAAGAAAACATTTGATTTTGCATATGTTTTTCAAAATAAAAACATCATTACCTATACACCTAAGCATATATCAACCAATAGAAAAATAAACCGGAGAATATTGTTAATAAATTTTGCATTGAAATTCGAAAACGAAAATTTTACTCTACAACAACAATTAAATTGAAACTGAGGGAGTATACTCTTATTTGTTTATCAAGCTTGCTGATGCTAACTAAAGCAGTGCAGATAGATGCTCTGAAGACTGAGCTGAAGACATTCTTTGGAGAGAATCCATTAAAGTCCAAGGACGTGTCGCGGATCGTGAACTCTTTCCACTTCAAACGCTTGGAGAGTATGATGAAAGAGAATGGAGTTGCTGACAAGATTGTTCATGGAGGGCAAACGATGGAAGATAAGCTAAAAATATCTCCAACGATACTTGTTGATGTGCCGGAGGAGTCTTCAATGATGCAGGAAGAGATATTCGGACCGTTACTTCCTGTGATTACCGTATCAAAGATTGAAGATGGGTTTCAGGTTATACGGTCAAAGCCAAAGCCTTTGGCGGCGTATCTCTTCACAGACAACAAAGAGTTGCAGAACCAGTTCGTGCAGAACGTGTCTGCAGGAGGAATGGGCATCAATGAGACCGTCTTACATGTAAAAGAAAACGTTTTTTTTCCAACTAGGCAAAGGTCTCTCGCTAAAGATGGTCTTGTTTTTCAATGCAGGTGACTTTGAAAGATTTACCGTTTGGAGGAGTTGGGGAGAGTGGGATTGGGGCTTACCATGGTAAATTCTCGTATGAGACGTTTAGCCATAAGAAAGGAGTTCTTTACAGGAGCTTTGATGGGGACTCGGATCTAAGATACCCTCCTTACACACCCGAAAAGAAGAGGGTGCTTAAGGCTTTGCTCTCTTCAGACATATTTGGTGCCATTTTGGCTTTCTTTGGTTTCTCTAAAGACTCATGATCACATGTTATTGTCACTGAAGTTGCTGGAATATTACAACTGAGAAAATTGAATATTTCATATGGAGAGATAAGATCAATGCAAAGATTAGGGTATGAATAAAAATATTACCTCCCGTTGAGGCGTGGTTGTACTTGAAAATTATAACATAATAGTATTGATTAATAATCCATATCTGAGCATAGTTTAGTTCTTCATTTGAACTAGCAAATGATATGATCGGATTCTAAACTCAATCACTGTGCCGCATGATTTAGTGTCCGAACGGTAATATTTGACGTGCAGTTCTAATAATAACAAAAACATTTGACAGAGTCTCCAAAAATCAATGTTGTTGCGGGCTCAAGATGTAAAAAAATCTATATAATGCAAAGTATTTGGATTCATATTTTTTTTTTTTTTTTGTAAACTTGGATTCATATTTTGTTTTAATGCTTTAGTTGAAAATCTCGCAAAAGGCTACTGGCATTAGGCCTGGGACGGATCGGGTATCCGGACAATTTTAAAGTATCCGGATCCGGATCCGGGGTTCTCGGATATCCGGATGTCGGATATCCTTCTAAAAATTGTAATATCTGGCTGATATCCGGACCCGGATTTGGATCCTTAAAATAAATAAATAAATAATATCAATATATATAAAATATTAACAATAATTTAAAAATAAAAATATATATAATGTTTTTAATTATTTATATGTATAATATTACAAAATTTACATAAAATTTATATATACTATTATAAAAATAAAAGTATATTAAATAAAATTAGTTTTTATATATAGATATTACTATTTTTGAAATAATTATTAATAAAACTTACGAATCCGGATATCCGGACTAAAAAATTAAAATATCCGGATCCGAATCCGACTTTGACGGATCCAACATTTTATTATCCGGATCCGGATTCGGCCCCTCCAGATATCCTGATTTTCGGATCGGATCCGGATCGAATCCGGATCTCGGATAAAAGTTCCAGGCCTACCTGGCATTACCACAGCTCATTTCATTACAACAAACCTTGCATTAATTAACATGGTCACGCCGAACTACCACAGAGACCACCTTGGTCAATCCCTCGATATGCTCCAGATGGCCACACCAAGCTGTATTGTCATTGTATTTCTTCAAAAAAAAACCCTTCACATGATTCATGAGTTTTCTGTTTTCATATAGACATCCGGTTAATTAACTTTTATTACAAGGATTGATCGGCGCCAGACAACATATTTTAACATATATAGAAAGAAAAAGTAAATAAATAATTAATGGTTAAATAACATCATCTTTTTAACTACCTTGATTAACTGTTAAACGTATAAAATACATATCCGAACTATGAGTCCACTCCAAACCCTCCGTTATCGGTTTATCAAAAATTTGAAACATTGGTATGCATTAATGATAACAACTGTGAAGTGTTATGGGAAACTCGATTGAACTCCAGATATGGTGGAGATTTGACAAAAAAGAAGAAGTTAGGAATCGAATAAACAATTATTTTAACCGGACCATGCTTTTGTCTCGCACGTCACACTCCAAGTCCTTATCAAACACAAATTGTGTAATTTAATACGAGGAACTTATGGATACATTATCAAATATATGGTTCTGCCCAACTATATTTACTTCAATATTGAGATCTGCGCACCATTCCTCCGCTTTTAATTGTGACTGCAAAATGATATGAATACAGTTTTTCCCATAAATGACTTGTATGTACTTCTCCACTCTATGCAATTCATTATTTTGCCATATAGTAGTAGATAAATTAACATTTATGAGGGGGGGGGTTATTGGTAGATAGAGTCTAGGTGAATTATAAAATTTTGAAAATCCATCATTATTGGTAGATGGAATTTTAAATTCTTAGTAAACTTCATTGTTATTGGTTTAAAGATTTTTAAAATCCATTCAAAATTTTTTGTTATTCAAAAAGTTTACTTATGATTGATTTTTTAATTCAATCAAACTCTATTGTTATTGGGATATAAATTCTTTACTTTTTTACTCATGAGACTCAACTTTGAAAATTTGATGTATACCCATAAGAGTTTTAAAATTCATATAATAGAAAACACACTTTTGATTCCGTAGCGTTACACAAACAAGTAAAATAATTTCAACATTTGCCCATTTATTTCAAAACTGTAACAAGAAGAAAATCACATACAAAGAAAAAAAAGCAGCGATGATGTTCTTATACCATAACAAGAAGCATCAATGCTTGAGTGTCATCATCTTGGCAGAATAGCGTAAACAATAGTGGTGGAAAGCTGTCTTTCATGGCTGACGATCCTTCTTTCTACCAACTCATTCTTCGAGGCGCAGCTCCTATCGTTGCCATGGACAGAAAACTACCCAACACTCATTTATCATTTCCGAAACATTCATCATCTCCTTGTGTCTTTTCGTAGTGGAAATTGGATCATGTGGGTAAAGGAAGGACTCAGGTGGCTCAACTCATAGCTACTAGTGTTACTAAGGAACATCGATTCCAATCGTACGTAGCAACAGGAGGTCCAAGATAGCCACAATAGATTACCCTCAAGAGTTGATCTCGATCGATCTTGTGACTTGATTCGGCCACGAAGATTTCTCAGGGACTTGTTGTACATCATCTCTGACCTGTATATCATCTATTACTATCGTCTCTATTTACAGAGAGCTTTTAAAAAATTGGAAAGTTTTCTAAAAGAATTTTTACATATTTCCTTAAAAGGATTTATAAAAAAAAATACAAAATGTATGCAAATCTATGAAGATCAATCACAATCAATGGAAATCTATGTAAACTATTTGTTAAGTTTACTTAACTTTTAAAAGTCCATCAACTTTTAAAATCACTAAATTCTATACAAATTCTTGTTTGAATAAGCCCCCCCCTTAGTGTCTTATATCATGAAGTGTTAGGTATCTTTATTATTCCTCGAGGAAATCCTTACTTCTGCCTGAAGTGTATTTTGTTTCTCTGCTAAATATATACCAAAACTGTTAGATTTTGTTAAGGTTATGATATTTCAATATGCGACGTACTCAAAAAATATTGGCTTAAATAAATCCCCTAAACTATATTTGAGAAGTGATTTTGCCACATGTTCTCTTTACAATCAATTTCACAAAACAAATATAACATAGCTACTGAAATTGATGATATGACTTCCGGAAAAATATGTCATGGATAATTTCATTTAATGTTGATTTATACTTTTGGTAAATTTATTAGAATATGGTAATAATTCATATATTACATTTAATATTGATATTTATTTTTGGTAAACTTTTTTAAAATATGGCAATAGCTCATACATTATCTATAAAATAAATATGTATTCATATATAACATTTCAAGTTTCGAAATATTATTATTTTTGTATAATTATACAATTTGTATTATTAAAACTTTCAAAAATTTCTACAATTTTTTAAAAAATTTAAATATCTAATCGTAAGAAAATTAGTTTCTTATATATCTACAAATTTAATAAATATTTTTTAGGCTAAATTTTTGATAATTATACAATTTTATATCATTTTTATTAGTTTTATACAAATTGATTTAATATATATCAAATCTATATTAAATATTAGTAAGAAAATAGTAAAATCTATAATATTTAATAAAATTTATTTTTAAATATAAGTTAGATTAAAAAAATTTCTTACTGCACATGGGGCAGGAAAACACCTACCAATACAAAAACTAAAAAGAGGTAAAACCCTTGTTCCTGACAATGTCTTAGTTTTCTGAATTCTTAGAGCATGATTATCCGGGGTCTTTAGTGAGGTCCTTAGTGCGTGGGCCTCCATAAAACCTTTAAGGATCGGTTACAAAAACTACTAATTAAGAACCGATTTTAGTAAGTTTTTTACACTGTTCACATGCCCCACTGACTCGTGGCGGTCCGCAATTGGTTTACTTTTTAATTTTTTTTTTTTTTTAGAAAAAAAAACCTAAGCAAATAAATGCTTATTTGACGGACATGAGTAAAAAGATAGGTGGTTGTTTGTTCACTCGCATTTAGTACCTTGAGTTGTTGGGTAAAAAATTACTAATTGTTTATTTGAGAAAATGCACATGTACGTGTTATAGCTTAAGTAGGAGTATGGGATATGATCATTTACTGCATCTTCAAGGACTATGATAATTGGATATGCAGCAAGAAGATTCAAATCTACTAGTCACTCAATTAACATAGTGAACTTTCAAACTACCAAAAACTAATTTTTATGCATGAAACATTTGAAATCGTATTTACCATGAGTTGTTTTTTTTTTGTCAAACAACTCATGTTTTACCATGAGTTGTTGATTTCATGTTTTTCTGTTTACAGTGGTCAATCTTAGGCAATGATCAATGTCTGAGAGTTACGTGATCGATATGATACCGTTGGCCAAAAGTATCTTCGCGCGTGCATCTATTTCTGTCCTCAATCGAACACGTGTCATCATTCTCCACTATTGAGAGTGAACCTACAAGACTAGCATAGTGTATCCATCCATATATATTTGACTTTGTAATAAGAATATAGGTTTCCATATTGCTCGGTAAAATCCTAGCCTGGGGTTGCACCTAACTAAGCCTTTGCTTTCCAGCTAGGTGACTTTCTTGGTTTGTGTAAGCTTTTTATCCTTCATTCCTCCTTTCTTGGGGTTGGTATTGGAGTTTAAATGTGACTCCATATTAGTGTTAACATTGATCTTATGATTCGTTAATGACTCTTTTACACTAAACAATGCAAATGGCCTACAAATTTCTAGATAAAATGCACATCTTGATTCTTTTCTTATGTTTCTAATCATCATGAAATATGAGGTTCAAATTCAATATCTTTATAATTAGCAATGTGTGATTCAATTAATCATTGACAAATTACGCCTATAACTAATTCACCTTTTAATAAATAGATAGGCCAGAATCTAGACAGGTTAACATCAATAATGCATACTTGCTACGAAACCGAGCCTGGAAAAATCCAATTTTCTAGCAAGACTACATAAACTATATGAAAACGTTTGAATCGGATTGTCGGCTTAAGTCGTTATCCAAACAAAACACTACCAGAAGAAAAAATTTAACATGTCTCTTATTTATATATTTTACATTAACTGCATGCAAACTGTCTCCCTACCTCTCTTTCATATTATTGTCCTCTCTTTTTACTCAATCAACCTCTATAAATGTAATACGAGTCAGAACGAACAGAGACCACACCAAAGAGTTTAAAGACAAAACGGGCGATATATCATATATATATATCAGTAAAATGTATTCCTCAATGAAGCTCTGTTTCATCCCATTAATGGCTGCTATAGCCATGAAAGCTTCTAGTCTCTCCACACAAGATCTCCACAGCTTTTACCTCTACCTAGAAAAAAAATCCACATCCCTAACCATGTTCACCATCTCTCTCATTCTCGGTTGGACGCTTTACATCATGAACCGGCCCAAACCCGTTTACCTAGTTGACTTCAGCTGCTACCTCCCACCGTCTCATCTCAAAGTCAGCGTCAAGAAGATCATGAGCCACGTGAGAGTTATACGCGAGCAAGGCATGTGGGCGAAGACAGGCGAGCACGATTACTTGATGGACTTCGTCGAGAAGATTCTAGAACGGTCCGGTCTAGGCCAAGAGACTTACATACCTGAAGGTCTACATTGCTTGCCGTTAGAGCAAACGATGACCGGGTCACGTAAAGAGACTACGGACGTTATACTAGGAGCGGTCGATAATGTTCTCCGCAACACTGGAGTTAGCCCGAGTGATATAGGTATCTTAGTGGTGAACTCTAGCACTTTTAATCCTACTCCTTCGTTAGCTACTATTATTGTTAACAAATATAAACTTAGGGATAATATAAAGAGCTTGAATCTTGGTGGGATGGGGTGTAGTGCTGGCGTTATAGCTATAGATGTCGCTAAGAGTTTGTTACAAGTTCATAGGAACACTTATGCTCTAGTGGTCAGCACCGAGAACATCACTCAGAACTTGTACTTAGGTAACAACAAATCGATGTTGGTTACAAACTGTTTGTTCCGGGTGGGTGGGGCTGCGGTTTTGCTTTCTAACATGTCTAGAGACCGAAAACGCGCTAAATACAAGCTTGTTCACACGGTGCGGGTCCATACCGGGTCAGACGACCGGTCGTACGGATGCGCTACACAAGAAGATGATGAAGATGGTTTGGTCGGAGTTTCCTTGTCGAAGGATCTACCTATGGTGGCTGCAAGAACGTTAAAGATCAATATCGCAACGTTGGGTCCACTTGTTCTTCCCATACGTGAGAAGCTTCGCTTCTTTGTAACGTTCGTTAGAAAGAAGTTTTTCGACCCCAAGATCAAGCATTACATGCCAGATTTCAAGCTGGCTTTCGAGCATTTTTGTATCCATGCGGGTGGTAGAGCGCTTATAGATGAACTTGAGAAGAATCTTCATTTGTCTCCGCTACACGTTGAAGCATCAAGAATGACATTACATAGGTTTGGTAATACCTCGTCGAGTTCTATTTGGTATGAGTTGGCTTACACTGAAGCTAAAGGGAGGATGAAGAAAGGAGATAGGATTTGGCAGATAGCATTGGGGTCAGGGTTTAAGTGTAATAGTTCTGTTTGGGTGGCTCTTCGTAACGTGAAGCCTTCTGCTAATAATCCTTGGGAAGACTGCCTCCACAAATATCCAGTTGAGATCGATATATGATTATGGATAGACTGGATAGTTAGTGATTCTTTTCATCGTTATCATTTACATTACCAAAATATAAACGTATGGACTGGACTGGAGTTGTATCGCGACTTAAATGCTCTCACTAGAAGTTCTTCGTTGTCTTCTTTTTATGCGGTGTTGGACTGTTGCTTCGTCTAATGAAACATTTCGTGTATTTTCCTACATATATAAGTTTTTTTTTTTTTTTAGAAAGGGCTTTATAACCTACATATAAGTTTCTTTATCAATTATATATAGGGAAAAATACAAAATTTTATTTTTCGGTTTTAAATTTATCATCAAATTTCCAGACTACCACAAATTTTAGGTTTAGAATGAGTGTCTAAACTTGTAGGGTATTTTGATATATAATTATATAACATTTATTTTATGATAAGTATTAAAATTATCAAAACATAAGTATTCTCGGTATCTATAGCTAAGAGCATCTCTAATGTACTACTCCAATTTTTACTCCAAAATGGTGTAACTCCAAAATGGAGTTGAGTTTTACTCCAATGTATTACTTCATTTTTTACTCCAAAACAAATATTCATAAATGATTCCATTTTTATTTAGTTAATAATTGTTATTAGTACTTTCAACTTATAAAAATTTAACAATTAAACCAACTATTTTATATTTACAAAACTTTCATAAAAATATATTTTATTTAAATTAAATATTTATTAATAAAAATACAGTTAGAGTTTTCTTCCAATTTCAATTGGTGTAATTTTCATCATATGCAATTTTCTTAATTCAAAAACAAAATTATGCATTAAAAGAACATAAATAAGAAAACAAAGTTTTTTTTTGTAATTTAAATTACGTACTTGATCCAAATATTTGTGCATATATTAAGCTTAACAAGTACAAATATTATCAATCGAAATGTTGACCTACAAGATAAACAAAATCATATATTCCGTTTGAACGATACTTCATCGTTTCCAAAAACAGTTTACAGAATTACTAAATCACTTATTTGTACTATATTATATTATATTATAAATTATTTATGTTTAGTTTTGATTTTTATTAGTTTATGCCTCTTTTATGTAAAACTATTAAATAATATTTTGTGGAGTATTATATTTATTTTCATGTTATTGTATTATTTTAAATATTATTTAAGTATGAAATAAAAATATTCAAGATTAAAATGACCATTTCATAAATAAAAAAAATTTCAACTCCAAAATGGGGTAGGGTGAGAGTACTCTATAAATGGAGTAACCTTAGCCATTACTCTATTTTGGAGTTGAATATGAAGTGGAGTTGGAGAATATTTTACTCTAAAATAAAGTTTGAAGTCAAAAATGAAATAAGGTTGGAGATGCCCTAAGAGCATCTCCAACCCCACTGCAAAATTTACTGTAAAATGGAGTGGAATATGCAGTTGTGAACAAACAAAAAAACATTACTCCATAAAATATAGTGGATTATGCAGTTGTGAATAAACAAAAAAGCATTACTCCATAAAATGGAGTGGATTATGAAGTAATGATTTCTTTGTTTGTTCACAATTGCATAATTCATTTTATTTTACAGTAAATTTTGCTGTGGGGTTAAAGATGCTCTTAACAACTCATAGATAACATGATATGGGAAGATAGAATAAGGTTGTCTTCATGTATAATAGAAAATGTAATTTATTATTTTCTTAAATTGATATATTGTTGTACCTGTACATGTCGATATCCTATATAGTTTTACGAGTATTTCCAATAAAGAGATTTAAATCAAACGTAAATGTAAACCCTATCTAATATTTATATGAGATTTTCGTAACTGTGAAATAATATCACATAGAGTTTTCTCTAACAGACTCTACTGTTCGATGATTGCATTATGCCCTAGGCATGTTAAGTTATCCCTTAAAATGGGGAGAAAATATTCAGCAAATCAATCTTGCATGTGAGCTGACGAAACTGGTATCGGCATGAAAAATAATACTTCGGTGACAGCATCAATAATCTGAAGATATCTTTTACATGAAGCAGCTTGATAAAGACTCATTAAATTTATCTAGTTAACCGTGTGGCAATTTCGGAAAACAGCTGGAGCAGATACATTAACGACCAAATCTCTAAACAAATTGTAAAGCCCAACAACATGCCAATACCACAAGTTGCAAAAACAAGCTTCGAAAAGGTCATGTGCCTCTGTTCTATATCTTGATAAAGACAATGTAACCAATGTACAAGACTAGACCGACCTTTTTGCTTTGTTTTAATTTATCTATCGCGAGAGCATATATATAATAATAAATTATGATCGAACACTTTATTAAATCGCTATATACAATTCTAGACCCTTGAAACCTGAATATCCTTTACTACAGAACCTTACAAAAAAACTGAAATCATAATGTCTTAATCATATTGAGATATTTAAAATAATCACTTGGAAATAATGCATACTGCATCCATGGTAAATATAGGTTGGGTTAGATTTTACCGATTAAAAATTATTCTTCTTTCAAATCTTTATAGCTAAAAATTGTTCTCTAATCTCACGGTAGATGCTTTTTTTTTTCATGGTGTGAATCATCCTAAGCATTTGTGTATTGAAACATGAAAGAGACGTGTTTGTTCGATTTAATTTAATATCACTACACAAAATCATATTAACCACATGTGATCAGTATCTTCGACAACCAATACCTCATCGTAGTTTACGTCTTAGATGAGATGGCTATAAGATCTTCTTTTTTTTGGGTCAGTCAACTATAAGATGATCTTCTTGTATCTTTTTCCTTCTATGTAAAGAAACGATTGTGCGCAACTACAAACATATTGAACATCTTAGTACAGACGAGAGAGAGATACAATTACTATTACGGTCTTAGATAATAAATTAATCAGAGAAGGAAAGTCGGTGGTTAAAAAAATATTAAAACGCTCAAATTGTGGTTGGTTAAGTTGGTCCTATCATTCGTAATTAGTAGCAAAGGTTACAAATAATCGTCTGAGCTAGTTTTATGTTCGTTCATCCTCGTTATTTACTCCAGAATTGGATTGATATGTATTGGACAAACTCATTTCTTGGATCCTAGTTATGGACTTATTTGGTGCATTCCAACACGTTCCATTCTTTATCTGCATTTGTGGTCTCGCTATTTGGATTGAAATCATTGCTAAAATAAATGGCCTTCAAATTTTGGTTCGTTATTACTCTATCCTCTTTATATTAACTACTAGCATCGTATGAACTATAAAATATATTTTGTCATTGCAAAATAAAATCCATTCTTGAACTTCTTATCATATTGAGAAAATATGTGTACAGTATATTTTAGAGATGAATCTGCCACTTAACATTCATACCCAAAAAAGATGAACAATATGCTAATAATAAGGTTACAAAACACGTTAATAATTGAAATAACATTACTTTTTTTTTTTTTTGCTTTGCTTCAACTCTACGTGAATATTATCTTCTAAAAAAATATTTTAATTTCGAAGAAGTATTTTGCTGATAAAAATAAAGAAGTACTATTTTTTAAAACGATTAGATTTTCCAATGAAATTTGGTTTTAGTATAAAAACAATTAATAGATTTTGACAAAGTTGAATAATTAATTGGATAGAAAAAAACGCGTTGAATAATTGACATCCACTTCTCGAGGACAGTGCTCTCTCTATATCTACTTCAGGACCAGACCTCTCTCTCTCTATATCTTCACGAGTGAAAGCAAACTCTCCTCTCTCGAAGCCAGCAGCAATGGCGGAGAAGTCGAGTTTCTTCGCCCATTTCACCATTCTTCTTCTCATACTGATTATAACAATAACATGTTGCGAGGGAGGGAGGCGGCGTTCATCGGGGAGAACATTGATGGACGGCCACGATCTCTCGAGGCCTCTGAAGCTGACGTTTGCTGGTCCTTCTCGGAACTGGACTGACGCCATTCCCATCGGCAATGGCCGTCTCGGAGCTACGATCTGGGGAGGCGTCTCCTCCGAGACTCTCAACATCAACGGTGAGTTTAAAACGACGTCGTTTTTATTTGTTTTAGAAACTAAAACGCCGCCGTTTGAATTTCCCATTCATCTCTTCATTGTTGTGTTGTGTGTAAGTCTTCATTTGTGTTATTATATATTCTGTGGATGTTGGTAATAAATGAAGCTCTGCTATGTCAGATGACTCGTGTTTCTCGGAACCATTTATTGACACGACAGAACATTGGGATTATGCTTTGGGACATAGTCTTAGATCATAACCACCTTTAATCAAACAGGGTCTCTTACTAGACTTTGTGTAATAAAATGCGTAAAAAGCCAACACTTTTACTCAAAAAAGACGTTCTTGATTCTTGTTTCTGCTGCTCTGTTGTGTTCTTTTAGTAGTTGTGGATCTAAAGTGTTTTTTTTTTATTTGGCAGAGGACACGATTTGGACTGGAGTGCCAGCTGATTACACAAACCCGAATGCTCCAGAAGCATTAGCACAAGTCAGGAAGCTTGTTGATGAACGAAAATACCCTGAAGCTACTTCAGAAGCTGTCAAATTATCAGGCCATCCTTCTGATGTATGTTTTCTCTTCTTCTTGACTTTTTGATTTTTTTTTTTTCAATACTAAAGAAGTTCCTGAAACCCATAATCCACCGTTCAAAACCACAACATGTAATACAATTAGTTTCGTTTCAGCGAACTGGGGACCTCTGACACAATACTCAGAGTTCTTGATTTTTTTCTTTGCATGTGTAAAGATTAAAGAACGAACCATTTGTTCTTGGTTTGGTTTCCCTCTTACAGGTTTATCAGCTAGTGGGAGATTTGAATCTACAGTTCGACAGTTCCCACCGTAAGTACACTCAAGCCTCTTACCACCGCGAACTCGATTTGGAAACAGCACTAGCCAAAGTAAGCTACTCCGTCGGCTCTGTGGAGTTCTCTCGTGAACATTTCGCTTCTAATCCGGATCAAGTGATCGTAGTCAAGATCTCTTCAAGCAAACCGGGGTCTCTCTCTTTCAAAGCGTCTTTCGACAGCGACTTGCACCATCACTCGGAGACTAAGGGGAACCAGATTCTGATGCAAGGAAGCTGCCGCCCCAAGCGTCTCCCCGTGAACTTGAGCAAAAGCATCAACGCGACCAACATACCTTACGATGATCACAAAGGGTTGCAGTTTGCCGCCGCTCTTGAAGTGAGAGTAAGCAACGGCGGCTCTGTGTCTTCCTTGGGCGGCAAGAAACTAAGCGTTGAGAAAGCTGACTGGGCCGTTCTGGTTCTGACGGCTGCGTCTAACTTCGACGGTCCGTTTACCATGCCGGTTGATTCCAAGAGAGATCCCTCTAAGGAATGCGTTGACAGAATCAGCTCGGTTCAGAGATACTCCTACTCTGATCTTTATGGACGTCATTTGGGAGATTATCAGAAGCTTTTCAACCGAGTCTCTCTGCAACTCTCAGGTGGTGGTAATAAAACAGAAGCAGCTTCAACTGCTGAAAGGGTGAGATCGTTTAGAAAGGATGAAGATCCTTCTTTGGTGGAGCTTTTGTTCCAGTACGGTCGGTACCTTCTTATATCTTCTTCGAGACCTGGAACTCAGGTGGCTAACCTGCAGGGGATATGGAATAGAGACATTCAGCCGCCGTGGGAGTGCGTTTTGGTTTCCCTCTTCTTCAGTCCTTTCTCTTCGCTTTGATGTGTCACTAACTCTCTTTATCTTCTGTGCAGTGGTGCTCCTCATCTGAACATTAATCTCCAGATGAACTATTGGCATTCTCTTCCTGCTAATATAAGGGAATGCCAAGAACCGCTGTTGGATTATATGTCTGCTTTAGCTATCAATGGCCGTAAGACAGCACAAGTAAGTTACATTGTTGACATCAATGTGTGAAACTAGTTGAATGTATCAAGATCAATGTCTGCCTTAGATATGATGAGTCATCAGTGTAATGATCATTTTATTGTGGTATATAGGTGAACTACGGAGCAAGTGGTTGGGTGGCACATCAAGTATCAGACATATGGGCGAAAACTTCACCGGATAGAGGTGAGGCAGTGTGGGCTCTCTGGCCAATGGGTGGAGCTTGGCTCTGCACTCATGCATGGGAGCATTATACATACACTATGGACAAAGTAAGTTCCTCAAATTCACCAATTTCAGATTCAGTTTCTGTTAATTCTAAAAGTATCTTTAATCTCTGTAAACCTGTAAAAAGACCTTAGTCCTGTATTGCCTTTTAGGATTAGGAAAGTTATTTTTTTTCTAAAATAAAGATGTTTTTCTAAAGGAAAAAGAAAATCGGGTTTGAGGCTACTATAAATACGGATGTATGGAATTGTAAATTTGTTCAATATCCAAACTCTAAACCTGTATCTGACTCGATTTGTTTTGCTCTTAAGTTTCTTTGCTTTCAGTTAGTTTGCGTTTGTTCATAACAGTTTCTTTAACAGATTCCATGTTCCAACCTCTACTTTGTTTATTCATTTTTTCTAGGAATTTCTTAAAAAGAAAGGATATCCATTGTTGGAAGGATGCACATCGTTTCTCTTGGACTGGCTAATCAAAGGCAAAGACGGATATCTTCAGACCAACCCATCCACATCCCCTGAGCATATGTTCACATCTCCAGATGGCAAACCCGCCAGTGTTAGCTACTCATCAACCATGGACATTGCCATTGTAAAAGAAGTATTCTCTGCTATTGTTTCCGCATCAGAGGTATAGCAAGCAAATGGCATCATCTCATTGATACTGAAGCTAACTCTTTCTTATGGTTTTTTTATCAAACAGGTTTTGGGGAAAACGAATGATACTCTGATAGGAAAAGTCATTGCTGCACAAGCAAACCTTCCACCTACCAGACTATCAAAGGATGGTTCTATAATGGAATGGGCAGAGGACTTTGAGGACCCTGAGGTGCATCATAGACATGTTTCACATCTCTTTGGTCTGTTCCCTGGTCACTCAATCACACTTGAGAAGTCTCCGGAGCTTGCTAAAGCTGTGGAAGTATCACTTAAGAAAAGAGGTTTGTGTTAATTTTTTCTTCTTTCCCCATTCCCATTCTGCAATGTCACAATATGTAAATAATGAAATGATTGGTGCAGGAGAGGAAGGACCAGGTTGGTCCACCACGTGGAAAGCAGCCTTGTGGGCAAGGCTTCACAATAGTGAGCATGCGTATCGATTGGTTACTCATATTTTTGATCTGGTGGATCCGTTAAACGAACGTAACTATGAAGGAGGACTCTATACTAACTTGTTCACAGCTCACCCGCCCTTCCAGATCGACGCCAACTTTGGGTAAGTCAGGACAGTATATTGCAAACACTAAACTAAAAACAGTTCAATGACTAATCTATACTTACACATGATTTCTTTTTTTTTTCTTGGTCAGATTCTCAGCAGCTGTAGCTGAAATGTTAGTGCAGAGCACGACGAAGGATCTGTATTTACTCCCAGCACTTCCTGCGGATAAATGGCCTAACGGTTATGTGAAAGGGCTGAGGGCACGTGGCGGTGTGACGGTGAATATAAGGTGGATGGAAGGGAGCCTTGTGGAGTTTGGTCTCGTGTCGGAGCAGAGTGTGTCAACCAGAATAGTGTACAGAGGAAACTCTGTGGCTACCACATTGTCGCCAGGGAAAGTCTTTACTTTTGACAAAGACTTGAAATGCATTCGGACAGAGAAGTTATAGAAGTAATGAGACGAGATGTTGATTCTCATCTGTTTTTGTTGTCATATGTTTTGTTCATCTAAGAGAGAGGAAAACGCATATTGTTTGTCCATCGTTCAACGAGCTATGTACAAGTGTAACACACATGTATCCAAAAAGTTGACAGTGAAGTAATGTCTATCTACTTTGTGTCGTTACCTCTTCAGTCTATATCAAAATATATCAAAATATTAACATGATTAAATGAGAAGTTTTCATATTCAACTTAAGTCTAGCATCTACTCAGGCTCCTGCCATTGCACCCAAAAGGCTCAAAGAATGATGAGGTAAGGTTACACATTGTCCAAAGAACACTGCTTGTGTTTTCTAGCTTCCACCGTGAACTATAAATATGTTGTAGTCTTGATTATATATTTCGTGAACAATGTGTAACCTTACCTCATCATTCTTTTTTTTTTTTTATCATCTTTTATTGACAAAGGGATATAAACGATGTTCAATCATTTTTCTTTAAAACATATTGACAATGGTACATACTACATACACAAAAAAAATATGGAAAATAAACAAATGAATTTTTCAAAAAGAAATTACCTAATATAAAGTTTGATCCCGTGGAATTAGTTTATCCCAACACGTTGAATTACACAAATGGATGAATATGAGGAATATGAGGAATAGGATGAATTAAAACAAATGGAATACAAATAAACGAAATAGTAGCAATTACAAAAATAAAAGGAATGGAAATATAAGTGTCTACGTAACGTGAATGGTAGTTATTTGCAGAAATGTAGTGGAATAAAAATAGATTTAGTTTAAATTAAATAAAAACCTTTAATTAATATAAAAATTTTATTTATTTTTCGGGGAAATCCCATAAAAAACCTTCAAAGCGGCGAGTACTTCCACTTTAAACCTCTAAGTATTATGATCTCATAATAAACCTTGAAATTAAATACATTCTTAACATAAACCTTCAAAGTGGCTCAGGTGTTTTATATAATTTTAGGATGGACAGAATTATAAACTCCGTTAACATCGAAACTAACACCACCTCCTTTTGATAAAACATTGCCTTATTGCAATATATCTTATATTTTTTTTAATAAAACCATCATATATTCTGAAAGAAAATAATAAAATACCTTAAAGAAAAAATCATAGGACGACGAAGAAGAAGATGGCTTCTCGAGGTCTTTACTGTATCTGATCATCCTCTTCGCCTACGGTGCTGCAATTTCATCATCGTTTCTTGCCAGAGCACATGGTGAAGGAAATTAAAGAGAAAACCATATGATGAAGAGACGAGAGGCGTTGGGCTCAACAAAAGGATCAATCTAATCCCGTTATCAAAAAAAAAAAAAAAAGGATCAATCTAATGTCAATGATGAGGGTGGCGAAGATGTTGTTGATGCATCTGTGAAACAGAGGAATCTGCGTTAAGAAGTCTCAGTCTTAAAAAATTATAGAAGCTGTTTTCCTTCTGCGGACGAGGAGAGAGTATCAGTTCTTAGTTTTGAGGCGTTTATGCCAGGACAGTTACTTGTAAGCGGATCAGTATACACCATTCATTAAAATAGAACATATCAAACCCAGAATTAGCATACACGTTACATACATAATTGAACTTTTTTTTACAGAAACATAATTAAAATTGTCAACGTAAAGCTTTTGGGAATCTCAGCAACTAAACAAAAATTTTTTTTTTGAAGAAGACACCACACATGATAAGACTCGTAAATCTTGAATAAGAAGATTATATATTTGAACCATCTTACTTCATGTAGTCTATAACATACGACGATCTCTTCCTCACTTTTTTTTTGTTTTCTCATTAGGGTTTCTATTAAATTTTTTTCACGAACACTTTACGACGGCTAAACCCTACAAATTACTGTCGTGAATAAAATAAAAATATGATTTGTTAAAATAATAAATAATTGTAACAAAGCACATGTTTTATCAAAAGGAGACGGTGTTAGTTAGGACGCTAACGGAGTAGTTTATAATTATGTCTATCCTAAAGTCATATAAAACACGTGAGCCACTTTAAAGGTTTATGTTAAGAATGTATTTAATTTTAAGGTTTATTATGGAATCATAATACTTGGAGGTTTAAAGTGGAAGTGCTTGCCACTTTGAAAGTTTTCCGTGAGATTTTCCCTTTATTTTTCATTCCTTTCATTCGTTACATTCAAGAGATTTTTTGTCTCTGAATATTTTTCAACTACGTTCCATTACTTTCTATATATTTCATTCCATTCAATTCCATTCTTTACATTTTATTTTAAATTTATCTCACATTTTTGTAGAATCTTCATAAACGACTCATTCTACACAATTCTATTTCAAAATAAGTATATACTAAAGATAGTATTATCTATTTTTAACTGTGTTTTAAGTATATTTCTCACGAGCGTGCTTGCGTAGAAAACAAATACTTGTCACAAGAGAGACACAAGTTATTGTGTTCTGCAAGTAAAAGATTGTTTATCACCATTTCCATCCTTAACCATGAGATCTGCTACTTGGTGTATATTTTTTTGTTTTCTCATCTTTCTCGTAATTAGTGATGGTAAAAGACATAAAGGTATACTATATTTATTTTCTTTCGATAATGTTTTTGCCACAAGTCGCAAGTGTTGCACTGCAATTTTTTATCTAGATATTTTTGACCACCAGTTAACATTCTTTTTTTGTGTGTGTGTGTGGTTGATATAAAATTATTAGAGGAGGTTGAACCAGATAAATTTTGTACAAGATTCGAAGATATCGAAGGAAACTGCAAAGTTGGTGGACCGAAAGCGTGTGCAAAGTATATGTCGACAAATCCTAATTCTAAGATTAATTATTTTAATTGCACTTGTGACAACATCTACATGTTACGTAAGATCAAGCGTTACTGCCTATGTCAGTCACTATGTAGAGACCACCCTCCACCTTCACCGATCCAGCCTCGTTAAATAAGATCTCATTAGTCCTTACTAATAACAAAAGTGAAGTTGTGAGAATTTGTAGTGTGGGACATGACGCACAAATAATTTTTGTTAGTCAAGTCTTTTCTTATGTAATAAAGAGTTATGAGTTGATATTTTATAACTAGTATGAGTTTCTCAATCAATCTATTTTGCAGCTCCGTAGAAATCCAGATCTATCTATTCTATTAAAATAGCAGTGTGATCCATTGATAAAAATAGGGTCCAACAATTATTTCAACCACTTATTATTATCTTTATATAAATGTATCTAATTTTATTAAAGCACTAACCACGTTCTATTTGTCTAATAAAAACAATTTTGTTTTTCTTTCTTGAAAGCAACAGTTACGTATCTCTTTTTCTTTTTGTAACAACAAGCAACAGTTACGTATTTCTTTCACAACAAAGTTCGATTTATTGATTTAAGGATTAACGAAGCATATAGTTGAAGAACAGAAACATAGACGATGGTTGATGACGAATCAGAATGTGATGGTGGATCCTTATATAGCCATGTGTTATCAACAATCGGTGCCCTATTCTTAATAGGTTGCTTACTGCCATGAGTTGAACTGTTCCTAAAGAGTGTGATGGCGGGTTCTAAAAAACAATGGTCAAATTTGTTTTGCGAAGAGAAGACGAATTCTGAAACCTACAATGGTGGTGCGACGGTGATGACGTCACTTGGTTCTTGACAACCAGTAACCTAATTTCAGCACGTGTTGGACTTATTATGGTTGTAAATTTGTAATTGATTATTTCAAAACCATTTTGTAAAAGCCTTTTGGGCTTAAGCAATGAATCAAACATTGACAAAAAAAGCAATGAATCAAACATATGACAAAAAAACATTTTCTCTAAATAGCCAAACAAATACAGATAGTATCATATTTACAAAATATTAATATAAATAATTGAAAAGCTGTTAAGTTGACATCTTTTCTTTTTATCATGTGTTGGATTAATATTGAAACTTGGACAAAGGATACATCAAACCAGCAAAACAAAGATTCTTCCGGAGCTAGTAACCAGCATAGTAAACAATACTATCTGGAGCCAAAGATGAAAATATAGAAAACAACACATAAACTAGAAGACACAGACCATAAAGGCAGATGACTACAAACATCTAGACGAGACTCAAACCCATTCATACAAGAAACAAACCGGACTGTTAGCTAATAGATAATCGTTGCTGTAGACTGCGCCTCCTCCTCCTCTGCGCCTGTACTCCACTGACCTCCTCCAATTCCAACTTAAACTCGCCATTGGACTTTGAAAGGACTCACCACGCGCCTTCTACGCGCCTCCACACCACAGCAAGGCCACCCAAGCCTTACTTAACACGATTCTTCTCCATACAGCCGGTAACCATTAGCCAACCACCACAGGCCATAGCTCTGACAAAATCGATGTCTGTTGCGTCCAGATCTGAATCTCTTCACTTCAATCCGGAGACATGAAGCTTCTATTCAGATTTGAGACCATCTAAAACTAAAAAGAGCATAAAACTAGAAGAAACATGCAACCACCTTCTCACGGAACCAACGGCGAGATGCCGCGGCCGGAGAAGGTGAAAAGACGACGACTCTGCTTTTTTTTTCACTCGCTCTGCCCTTTTTTTTAATACGGGTGAGAACATGACATCTTAAATAATATTTATTTTTGGTTCATTATTATAAAGTAACTTTTTTGAAATTCAATTCAGTATCTATTCTATTAAATTAGGAACATAACATATATGCAATGTTTTTAAACCCGACCCGGACACTGAACCAGACGACTTACTGGGTTGCTGGGTCACTGGGTCGACCGCGGATTAACCGCAGGTTAATAAATGAATTAATTTTATTATATAATAATATATCACCTATGTAAATAAAAATATAGAAACTAAAGTTTAATATTTTGTAAATATTTTTTAAAAAATAAAATAATAGTTTGGATATGTATATATTTTATGTTTAAAAACATTTAGAAAATACTTAACTTTAGTTTTTATATTTTTATTTTCATTTGACATACAACATATCAAAAAATAGTTTAGACTATTTAAAGTTTATAAATATTTAAATCTCTAATGTAAATAATAAATTAAACTTTAAATACAAAATAAACCAAAAGTAAAAAATCATTGTAATAAATTGTCAATAACGAAAATAAACTAACATCAAATCACATCAACTAATTTTGGTTCTCTCTACCATCGTTCATTTCATTTTCTTCAGATGACATAGTAAAATCTTCATCAAAATCTAAAAATCACAAATATAAAACTGAAAAGCGAAAACCTAACTTTTTTTTAATCATCACTTTGAGCATCTTTATCCCACAAACCCAATTGGGTTTCTTATTATTTATTTTTTTGTCTGATTAAAAAAAATAAAAAACGAATCTATCGCGGACCACCACTTGTCAATGGGGCCCGCGAACAATACAGAAAACCATGAACAAACGTTTCCTCTTCTGCGACTTTTGCAACTCGTTTCTTCTTTTTTTGTGGTGGTCCACGCCCTGTTTTTTGGGTAAAAACCGTCCTAAAACCATGCGATAATGCTGCTCTTAATTTCTTAATTGAAAATTTAGAATATAAAACATTATCTAAAAAAATAATTAAAAACTAAAAAAAGAAGTAAAAGTTATTTATTGGTTCAACCGGTGTTTCAACCGGTATCGGGTTCCGGGTTTTACTGGATATTTACGGGTTTTTGCGGGTTTTTAAATATTGGATTTTTCACAAAACCAAACCGGATTTTTTCTGGGTCACTGGATTTACCGGTTCAACCGCGGGTCCGGGTCGGGTTTCAAAACACTGCATATATGTTATGTTTAATTATTTATTCATTCTATTAATAATAACTAACTTCATGCATTTAATTTATAACCTTCCTTTTTATTTTCTTTATTCTAGAAACCCATAACACTAATTTATACTAACTAGAATTCACGAATACATTATATATATGAGTGAAAAATTAAGTATAAATTAGAATTCACAAAATAATGTAGAATAATGACAGTTAGTTTAAATTGGGTTAATAATTATTATCTATAATAATAATTTTATGTTAAACGGCAGTTCCTCTAATAATAATAAGGTATAAATAGTACTTTAAAGATTTAACCATTTCAATACTCATTAATTATTTATTAATAATTATTCTTTATATTATTTAATATTTATTAAATTAAACCACTAAAATAAAATCAAGTTGAAATAACAAATTATTAAATTATCAAAACCATAATGCAAGGCTAAATTATCTCAAATCCTTAAAAATAGTTTCATTTAAAATGAAAAATAAATCATATAAACTAAGTTTAATAAAATTATAGAAAAATTTTAAAGCATACAAAAATAATATTATTAATACATAGCGGGTTGAAAATATAAAATATTTTATTTAAATTAAAATATTAAAAATAAAATCAGTGTGAAATAAGTTTAACAATGGGTTAAATAAACAAAATCATAATACGGGTCAGAATTATTTTGAGTCTTCAAAAATTAAGTCCTATTTAAAAGATCAAAAATAAGTCATACAAATAAATTTTAGATAAAGTTCAAAAAAAAATCAAAATATATAATTTTTTTTTAAATCATACTTTTCATTACGTAAAATAATTTTTTCAATAAAATATATACCCGCCCTTTGAAGGGCGGGTTAGAATCTAGTATTATATTAAAAGAAAAGTCATGACTTCATTTATGTGTGATATTTTAAAATGTACTGTCTTCTAGAAAATTAACTAAAAAATTGTATAACTGTTTTACTTTAGAAAGTTGAGCCTTTAATTGTATGTATACATCATCTGGCCCATTATATCTAAACGATTGCATAACAATTGTTTTGCAAGGTGGTTATACTAACCGTATTTCATACAAACAGTTAGGACCAATTTTCATATGATATGTTTAGAGTGGTTATCTTATTTAATCTTTCGTTGTTAAAGGCTTAAAGCACAAGCCATTGTCCAATCTTTTGTCCCCAATGCATACAACTCATTGTGAATATGAAATATGTATTTTATAATTACTTTGACATACATGTTTGTTAATATATTTTCTTATATCTTACATTAAAGTTTGATGTATTTTATAAATCACAGTGGGTTACAAATCATGTTTATAACCATTATGATATGTTTAAAGTGGTTATTTTATTTAATCTTTCGTTGTTAAAGGCTTAAAGCACAAGCCATTGTCCAATCTTTTGTCCCCAAAGCATACAACTCATTGTGAATATGAAATATGTATTTTATAATTACTTTGACATACATGTTTGTTAATATATTTTCTTATATCTTACATTAAAGTTTGATGTACTTTATAAATCACAGTGGGTTACAAATCATGTTTATAACCATTATAGTATTCTCATAAAAATTGTCTCTTTTGAAATCAAGATATGACTAAACAATTTGAAATATATAAATTTATCTTTTTTTTACAATTTATAAATTAATTATTTTCTAACAATATTTCAAAATATACAAAATAAATACAGATTGTATAACCACCTTGCAAAATAGTGAGTGATGGGTATAAAATATACAAAATAATAATTCCAGATTGTCTTTCCTAAATTAAAGCAAAATATTTAAATTTTTTAACCGTATTACTTGAGTAAAAATCTTAATAATTAGTGCCAGAGTATTCAAAATTTTGTTAACATATTCGTTAAGATTTATATGTAAAAATATTTAAAATAGATTCCCGCATATCCTAATTATACACTATTTTCAATATTTAAAAAATATAATCAAACTAACAAAAACCTGACTCCAAAAATAAAAATATAATATGTTGGTAAAACGGGTTAACATTATCAAACTATATAATACATGTATAATTAAAACTAATACTATAAAATCTTTGTGACTACTTTAATCATGACATCTTTTCATTTTAAATATAATTTATATATTATACTTTAAAAATTCTAATAAATCTGTTATCTTAATTTTCAAAACGTTCATGTAAACATTTTCACTAATTTCGTAATTAGCAATGAACTATTCTTATGCATTAATATTATATATATATAAAGTTATCATTTATATAATGAAAAGTTTAAAAATTTATCCTATTTTTATTTACTTTATAATAATAATCATCATGTTAAATACTACTATTATATTGAACTAAACATGGTAAATATAAAATATTTATGTTAAAAGTATAATACGATGACAGAACAGTTTAACATTAGCAAACTACATAATGCATGTCTAAACATTAACATATCTTTGACTTTTGTATATACAATAATATATTATCTAAAATGAATAAACGTAAAAAATATTGGTAAAAAGAAATCCAACTTTGAAAGGCAGGTCAGAATTAAGCATAAATTAAATACAAAACAATTTGCAAATATGTTTTTTCATTCAATTTTTTTTAATAACTAAATGCAAATACAATAAGATAAATATATAATAAGAAGTGAAAAATACCTGCTGATTATTTATAAATGTAAATTAAAAAACTATTGTATTTAAAATAATTATATAAGTATATAATTAGCGTTAAAAATATATAAAAGAAATATCTATGTATATAAAATCGAAAAAAACACCGCGCGGGTCAGAATCTAGTTTTAAATTATGTCACAAGATGTTTATACTGTTTACAAATTAATAATTTTAAGAAGTATGATATTCAAAAAATATTATAGAATTATTAATTTATGTTTATTTAAATATCATCAAAAATTAAAAATTATTTTGTTAGTATGAATGCAAATTTAAACTAATAATAAAATAATCAAAATATAATAACAAATTTTAATTAATCTTTATTGGAAATTGAAAATATAATAAATTGTAACAAATTGTTTTTTATAAAAATCACTGAATAAGAATTTAATATATACTATTTATTTTTGACAACGTAAATAATATTTTATTACTTTATTAAATTTTAATTTTTTTGACAACAAAAATAAAATAACCTTACCTCACGGTTGAAGCTAGAGAACACAAGCCTATATATATATATATGTCTTGCTAACTTATTATGTAATGGGCCTATGTTTATGGTGTAGTAGTATATAGGAGGCCCATTAAATTATTGGCCCATTTAGTTTTCAGTAGTTGTCTTCTCACTTCCTCTCGTTTAGGGCTCCTTTTAAAGTCTTCTTCTTCTTCTTCGGGATTGATCTGATAACTCTGTTGATTCTGCAAGAAGTAGCTAAGATTACAATGGCTTGGCGCAGTGCAGGATCTGCTGCTCGCTCTTTCGTTTCCGCCACCGCTAGAGCTCCGTCCCTCCGACCTCCGCCGGCAACGCTTCCGCGCCTCCGTCCTTCCCAGTCCTCTTTGCCTCGCCGCCGATTCACAAATCCAAGGTTTTCACCAGTTCTTAAGCTCATGTTGATATTCAAGTTTGAATGGTTGGAGATCATTGTTTTGTTAATGACATTATATTTTTATGTTTATTCATTCATGAAATGAACTTAGGTTTTCATAGCTTGAACATTTTGGTGTGAATCCATATTTAAGAAGAATTGAAAATATTCAATTCAGATTGAGATATGATTTTCGTCGAATAAAACGAAGAAGAGGAAGTGTTATAAGTCTTATGTTGCTTGGATAGGAACTTGGGAGAGCTTGGATGCACACAGTCTCTCTTGCCTTTGCACAACGTGGTGGCTTCGTCGAGACTCATTTCTCACCTTAATCTCAACGTGCGAGCTTTCTGCGAACTCCCTAACGGTACCTTCCAACGCACTTGTCAAGATCGCTAATTACTCTCCTTTTGTCAGTTTTATTACTCTTCTTAGGGTTTCATTGTGGCAAAGAGCAATCTAATCTTGTTATGAGTTTCTTGTTTAATTTTGGAACATTGTGTGCTACTCTTTTCGTCTTGAAGTGGAATAAAAACTTTTTTTCTCTCGCTCGTAATTATGTATTTTTGCTCGTTAAGAACATATATTGGGTTTGGGATTTGATAGGGAATGGAAAAGATGGGTGATGGAAGTGGATTTTCAGTTGCTGTCAAGAGAGAAGTGCTACTGCTTTTGTAGGTTTCTTTGTCTATCATGTTTAGTTTTTGTTTTCAACGTTTAGGAACCTGAAACATAAGACCCAATACCGTTATAACATCTTGTTCATTTTAGTACCATTTAGACATCCAATTAAGGATTTTTCATTATAAAGCTTATCGCCATGCTCCTCCATCTAAATACATGAGTGGGTTATTCTGTTATAACGCATTAAGAAATGACAAACCTATACTTCGCCTTTTAGATCATTAGAGAATTTTAGACATCCGTGTACCATCCAAAAGAGTACACTTATCAAGAACTTACATGGCACCAATATGATTTTGTAGAGTTTGAATAGCTGATATGAGTTCAGTCTGATGATCTGATTCTGATCCAAAGGTTTTTGTCTGTGCCTTGATGATGGCAGGTACTTAAATGAGCGAAGTGTGTTGCATCAATCATCTTGAAGCAGATGGAGACTTTAAAAAGGGGTGTACCAAGAAGAACACATTGGTCGTGTTGTGTTTCGTCAGGAACCAGAAAAACTTAATACATTATTTGGTCTTTCCCACTTTTGACGACAACATTGTTGTTTTTTTTAACTTCAAGTTTCTCAGTATAATTTTGAATAACCATTGTTTCATCTTGTATGTTACTAGCTTTGTTTGGTTATCATTTACTGAATGGAGATAAAATTAAAGAACAAATTTTTACACGTGTAGTTTCGTTTTTCCTTTTCAGACGTGGAATAACTCTTATTTGTGTTATACGAATCATAAACTCTAAACAGTGATGAGAAAAGTATTTTGGGAACAATGAAAGTATAAACATGAAACGGTTCGAGTGTTCACATGAAAATGAAATCCAGGAATCAGTTAAGTAACTCCTCACATCGACCAGTACCATAGTAACCATTGAGTACGTGTTTCATACTTGCAACTTTATAAACCGCTTACACTTTATGAGGAATCATCAGCTTCTGTGTTATCTGCTTAATCACCGGAAGCCTCTGACTGATGGGGCCTGGGTCGCTATAGACTGCTAAATCAACTGGATACCCTTTCTGCATATATATAATCAAGAGTCAGGATCTTCTATATTCACTAACCATAGAAACATTGCAGTATAAGAAAATATTATGAATTTGTTTGATGATCCAACATGGTTAGGTCTATAATCAGCCAGTCGTTCTAGTTTGGTGTAAGAAAATATTTGGTTCTGTCCTAAAAGTGAAGAAAAACTAACCGCAGATAGAGACTTAAATGTTGTTTCTCTCCAACAGCTTTCACGAAGAACAGTGGGTGTCTCCCCTTTGCCAAACACATAATGCATTCTCGTCTCTCTCAACCTCATAAGCACACCATCAACTCTAAGCTGTAAAGAGGCAACGGATGGGTGATGACAGTCAAAGCATCATAACAGTTAATGAAGATCCACATATGAATAGTGTTTTTTTTTTCCTGATTTTGACTCACCCAAAATCGTAAGAGGAGAAACCATGAACTTGGCATGACTCTCTGAAGAAAACAAACAGGTTATCCTTTGTTACTAACACACAACTTGTATCAAATCAAAAGCATTATTAAAAAAAATGCTACTGGAAAGAAAGACTTGTGATTTCTTTACCACTTTCACAGTCAGAAGTGACACTCCATTGTCAGCCAGTTCATCTTCATACAAAACTACCTGAATGAATAGAAAATAAGTACATCAAAAGGCGCAGAAGAATATAACAAAAGATAAAAGTAAAGGTTTTGTGATTGTATCGAGTAGAGAACAAACCTCATCATAGAAGAGAATAGGTTCTTTAAGTGAAAGAGCAGCCAAATCAATCTGCTCTTCACAGTTCTCCCACTTAAGACTATCTTCCCCCTCAGTATTTGCTTTGGCCTCAACCTGCCCCACATCAAGAGCACCATACATCAACAAACACTTCATTAATTATCGCATGATAAGCAGAACAAGAGTGAACATGGGAGCAACACAAACCGTTTCTTGGTCTTTCTCAACAACTCCGCTACCAGAGTACGGCGTAGTAAAAGTGTAATCATAATCCAGTATCACCTGCTGAGACGGCTTGCTGCAATTTCATCAGAAACGTATCAGACAAAACAATTGTACAAAGCAGAGTTTTAAAAAGTTCAATCTCATCACAAACTCTTACCTCCTGAACTTCCATTTTGCAGCAGCAGGAACCTCAACAGGTGGAAGCCCTTCTTGCTTCCAACCCGCAAGTGCATCAAACGCGTTAAAATGAATCTTCGTGTTGCTGCTCAAGTGTTTAAGCACTAACGCATTCTCGCCAAAGACCATTTCAGGTAAGTGAGAGGTCTTAAGCTTCTCTTCCCACCTGTATCACAATCAAACCAACACAATCAAAATCATGATTGACATTGAAAGACCTCTGCATATACTCAGTTCTCAATCGAATTGACGACGCATAGATACAAACACTAACAGCAATGCACAGACACTAAAGTGAGAGAGATAGGGATTTGAGTACTGTTCGTGAGCGAGAGAAGTGAGAATCGTGCCGCGGATGGTTTCGATCTCCCAGTCATGGATTCGTAAGCCTTTACGTCCGTCGGGAAGAAGCTCAGCTCCGGCAGATTTTAGAATCTCCTTATCGACCTCCGTCTCCATCTGAATCGCCGGCAAATGTTGGCCCTTTCCTTTTTTCTCCGTCGGTTTCAACTTTTTGCGATCAACCGGTGAAACAAACTATCTAACACATTGACTTAAGAGCTTGATGGGCTTTAAGTTCGTAAACTGGGCCTAGATTACTAAGTTCGTAAACTATCTACCCAGTTACTAAGTTGGATACATTAACTATAGTTTTTAATTTGATTTATGTTCTTGCAAGGCTAGATAGTTTAGAAGAATAATAAACTTTCTCGGCTGGGTTTGGTATGTAGTTGTAATGCTAATCTCTTACAGAGATACAACATTTAGTCTCTTGAGGAAAAAGATTAGATGGATACTTGTAATGTTTCCTTGCATTGAACCGAAGTAGTTTGGGCTTTGATAGCATGGTGTTTTCCTTTATGGAACTTACTTATCTTCAAAATCTTTCACCTGGTTTGGGTGATAGTTTTGCAGGGAGTACTGTGTCGTCAATGGATGTTTTATGTTTCACTAGTTTATGTATGAGCTTGTATTCGGATACTCAAGACTCATCGGTATTACAAGGCCTTACCTCCCGGATTTATGACCATTCTGGCATTGTTGCAGAGTGTCTAACCCTTTTGATTGCACAAGTTGTGATCATATCAATGTGTATCTCTAAGCTTGTCTGTAAGTTAAACCGTCAAGAACTCACTCACCTTCTTTCAGAGAGTTGGTCATTTGATGTTCACCGAATCTTATTCGATATTTGATCCCTTATCTTTTCTTTTCTTTGATGGTTTATATGCTCACTTTGCTTGTTGTTGTGCTTATGCTATGGCAAACTCGTTGACTAGTGATGCCTTTCTATGTTGTAACACCTCATCCTCGAATGGAGTTTTAAACTTTTAAGTTAATTAAGCAAGGTTTGACCAAAAAAGGTTAAGTGTTAGATTCCCATTCGTTATTATTTAGTTTGATGTAGCTCGTTGTATTTGGATTCTCGTTCAAAATTTCACTATCTAGTACCGGCACAGGCATGTTTCCACCCAACACAACACATTGTGCTCGAAACATTTAAGAAAATGTCAGAATCCACCATATTAGAACGAGTGAATAGCATCGAATTATAAAAGTCACAACTTAACTCGTTTCATACAACTCATGAATACATTCCTCTTCAGCGAAACAGAGACACAAGAAAAGGCTGACGACAACCTTTAGTTACAAACTTGGGATTTATTCAGAGTCAGAATCTGATCTAGCACTCTGCCTTACGCTCCTCTTGGTTTGTGTAGTAGACTTTGGTTTATGAGATGATTCCCCTTCGTAATGTATGACTTGAGCTCTAGCTAACCTCTCTTCCAGATCCTCTGTGCTGAAATCGTCTTTCCCTCCCAGCTCATTGAACCCAACCTACCAACAACAACATTAGAAAACCAATCATATTCTAAAAGATAATAACCAAAAGATGGGAATTTGCTTTAGCGTAGTATCATCCAGTTGCTATACCACATAATCATCCACTTTAGTGTTCTTGATGAGGGCAAGAGTGGGAAGAACGACAATCTTGAGCCTCTCAGCCAAGAAGGGACTTTTCTCAGCTTGGATCTTCACAAAACGCGTCTCAATGTGCTGCTTTGCCAATATACCCAAGTGCTTATCCATCACCTGCAACAACAAAAAAAAAAAAGATTTCTCTTTATGTATAGTAGCTACAGACAAGAGACAAGTCTCTGTCCTAACATCTCTTGTCAAGATCATACATGGACCTAAACACAAAAAGGAGATAACTTTTTCAAAGGAAAGGCTAAACTAGCAAACCCTAAATCTCTTCTTCCCCCAAAACATACAAGACAGTGAGAAACTCCGCGAAAGTATGAATCTTTCCACGAGAGATAATCAACGAAACCTAATTGAATCCAAAGGGAGATTGTGAATATTCATACTTTACAGGGCCAATTCTCGCGGTAGAAGTGGCACACGACGCGTTCGCTAGCCTTGACGGCGGCGAAGAAGTCTTTCTCGGAAGGGATCTCTGTGTACTCGCCGTGTCCATGACTCATCCAACGCTTCCTTTTCTCCGCCATTTTCTTCATCTGCTGCAGCCTCCTCTCCCTCAACACCTCCAGATCGTCCTCGTCAGGCTTTTCAAGGGACGCGATCTCCTCGTCGAGCTTGTCCTCCATGGCTTTCGCCACCGTCAGAAGCTGCTTCTCCAGAATCTGCCATGACCAAAAAAAAACAAAATCACAAATCCAAATCTCGCGAAAATGTAATCATCAAACGCAATTAAAAGCCAACATTAACAATTGGTACCTCTTGAATAGGATTATCCATTGCGAAACGCCGGCGAGATCTGTTGGGCGGAGCTTCGTTGTTTGAAATTCGAAAGAGAGATTCAGTTTTAGGTAGCTGATGATGAAAGATGGAGAGAGAGACGCACAAAATAGAGATCTCGGGTTCTGTAAAACGACACCGTTTCGAATACAACCGGTTATGAAGAAATCTTTAAATTCCGCATTAAACCGGTCGAACCATTGATCTTTTTATATATTATAAAAGTTGGACACTCGATTCCACCTAAATTAATTTATGCCAACACTTTATTTATAAAAGCTTCTATACCAGGTGGCGGGTTTCAGGTTTCAGGTCTGAAGTCTATTTTGGTATACTTGCTCTTCCGTGTAGAAAAGTGTTTGTGATAACATCGAAGAAACAAAAGGTGGTCGGAGAGAGTTCAAGCGTAAGATTTGATTGAATGGCTATGCTCACTGAAATCGCCACCCTTGAGGAGAAGTATGTTTTGATTTTTTTTTGTTTCTCACCTTTTTGTTTGTTTGTGTCTGATCTTTTGAATTAAGACAGAAAAAAGTTGACATGTGATCTTGTCTGAAACCTGATACCTCTTTCTGGAAGTTTGATGAGCTCTTCCTGTGTCTCCGATTTTGGTTTGGAGGAATGAATTAAATACCTTCTTTTTTTTTTGCAGTAAATCTAGATTGCGTTTTTTTTTTAATTCTGTGTTTTCTTTTGGTGTTTGTTGTCTGAATCTCTGCCTTGTTCTTTGATTAAGGAATGGTTTTGATTCTGTTTTTTTTTTTTTTTTGCTCTAAGGAATTAAAAATAATTTTTTTTTTGTGTCTTCTTCTGTTACTTGGGGGTGAACTGCGCCAAGGTGCTTTCTGGATCAAATTAATTTGTTGAATTCTGGGTAATTATTTTTAGTATTGGATCAGAGATCTCTTGAGGAGTTATACAATGTGTTTAAGTGGCTTCTCTACTAGTATTCAGATTGATTAATGGTTTGTTTTTATCTTTTGGTTCTTAGGTATATCGAATTATGCAAGAAGCATGGAACCGTACCCAACACTTCCATTTTATCTGCCTTCTTTGAGGTTTGCTTACCATTTTCCTCTATTTATTTCTTATGTAGCTTAATCATAGTGTTTTACTAATCGAATGAACTTTTCAGGCGGAGGATAAAAAGTCAAGGAATCAAAGATGCACCATGAACATTTTAGTTGACAGAGTGATGTACGATGACTTTCACCCGATTCTTGAGTTATGCAATGAGATCAACGCATCTGAGGTAGAAGGAATAGATCTCTCTGTGAGATCATCTTGTTCTTTGGAAGATCAGTACGTATTGTCATTGATACGTTCCGTCAATCAAAAGCTTCGTCTTGTTGATGTACATGATTGTTTTGGGACAACCTTCTGGCGGTAAGCAAATTGTCTTTTGTCTTCTCCTTTTCTTTTTGCATTATTTCTTAAGCTTTGATTGTTTTTTTCTTTAAGGGACGTCTTCTCTCAAGGCTTGAGCTGCGAAGTTTTGAACGTGAGGTCTTTGCATTTCCGCAAGCTTAACATCGCTGGAGAGTTCGCGCAGCTGCACACTCTTATACTCGATTCCAACCGTGTGACTGGTTTTGGTGAAAGCTGTTTTTCTGCGATGCCTAACTTGAGTTTTCTTTCGATGTGCGACACTGTTGTCTCTGATCTTTGGACAGCAAGCGCTGCTCTCTTGAAGCTTCCTTCTCTTGAGGTGCTCCGGTTCCAAATTTGGATTTGTTGCAGCGAATCTTCTACCACCCAACTTAAACCGCAGTCATCAACTGATGAAAACATGTTTGATGAATCAAACTCTCGCATTGAAGCAGACTTTTCAGGCGTTTTCGAACAGATGGATCCTGATTTAACTGTTGAAGAGACTCTTAGCATGGATGATTTGAATGCAGAAGTATTCATGAGGGAAAAGGTAAAAACTCATATCGATACGTTCTTGTTTCTAATAGAAACAATGAAAATGGTTAAAGCTTCTTTATACGGTTCAGGTTAGGAAAGGGAAGATGCCAGACCAAACCAACGACCTTGGGGATGTTGGGTTGAAGTATATATCAACTAAAGCATCACCTATATGTTCCAAAAAGCATTACAGGATCTTCATGATAAACTCTCTGCCGAAACTAAAAGTGTTGGACAACTTGGCTATCAGAAGGAGCGACAGAGACAGGGCCACCGAAACATATTCCGAGAACTTTGAGCACTTACCGTACAAGAGAAAGAGCAAGGAAAGTGTGGTTAGAGTCCTCGAGAAGCGCGAGACGAGATCAAGCAAATGGAAGTCTCAGAGTTCCTATACGAGGTCTCTCTGTGCGGCTAGGATGGGATCGTCTGCGTGGCCTCTCTTGCATTCGATTCCTTCTTTTAGTAGGGTTCAAGATGAAGGAAGGAGTTTGAGTCCAAGGCAGTTTGAATACCATCCCCTGGATCCTAGCCTCATGGTGTATGGGACTTTGGATGGAGAAGTGGTTGTTCTCAATCATGAAAGCGGGAAGATACTACGTTACATCCCTTCTCATGGAGCTCAGAGTAGTATCTTGGGACTTTGTTGGCTCAGGACGTATCCATCCATGGTAAGGATTAAAAAATCAAGCTGCCTTTATTTTTTAGCCTTGGGCATTCAGTTCTTCGGTTTAGGATCTGTTCGGGTATTTAGAAAATTCGGTTAGGTTCTGGTTTGGTTCGGGTAACAAAGTTAAGAACCGACTAATATCCAAGATAATTTTAGATCCAATCGATTCCTGTTCGGTTCCGGTTTTTGGTTAATTCAGATTAAAAAGTTAGAAAATTCAAGTTTTTTTGGATTAGATATCAATTTTTTTGGGTTGTCGGATAAAAGTTTGGATAATTTAGATAGTTTTAAATATTTCAGATAAAAACTATTCTAGTAATTCAGTTTTTTGTGTGTTTCGGTTTATAAACAGTATTTTTAAATTATTTGATTATTTAAAACTGAATATAGTTAATATTTATAAGTACAGAAATTATATTATAGAAATATGGGTACCCATTCGGGTTTAGTTGGATTCCCGCTAGGTTTCGGTTCTTTGGTTCTAGAGATATAAGATCAATTCGGGTAATTTGTAGATAAATGTGCCCATGCCTGTGTTTGTTGTTGCCTACAGCAAATTCATTTCAAAGTTTTGTATTTTTCAGGTTATAGCTGGCTCAGCCAACGGCTCACTGAAGCTGTACGACATCCAGAAAGCGTCATCCACACTTAATGCCACCACTCACACCGCTTCTGGCTCTGATACTTTTGATGATTTTGACCAATTAACCTCAGTTCATGTTAATTCCACGGACAAACTGTTTCTCGCTAGTGGATACTCAAAGGACGTGGCGTTGTACGACATTGGCAGCGGAACACGCCTCCAGGTTTTCGCTAACATGCATCAGGAGCACATCAACGTGGTGAAGTTCTCGAACCATTCCCCTTCAATTTTCGCGACTTCTTCTTTTGACAAAGATGTTAAGCTGTGGGATTTGAGACAAGACCCATCCCAACCTTGCTACACGGCTTCTAGTAATAAAGGAAACGTCATGGTTTGCTTTTCTCCGGATGATCGTTACCTTCTAACATCAGCCGTGGACAACGAGGTACACTCTCATATCGACCCTTGAAGCTTCCTTGTATTGATGTTTAGTAACACATTTGAGTATTCTCTCTCAGGTGAGGCAGCTTTTGACGGTTGATGGAAGGCTTCATCTGAATTTTGACATAGTCCCAACGGGAAGCTCCATGAACTATACTCGATCGTATTACATGAATGGTAATGACTACATCATAAGTGGAAGCTGCGATGAGAGCATGGTCCGTGTCTGTTGTGCTCAAACGGGAAGACGCCTCAGGGATGTATCTCTAGAGGTAACGACACGAATCTTAGCTGCTGTGTGTAGTGAGAGAGAGAGAGAGAGAGCATATTGACCTGACTATGTGATTTAGTTTGGCTTGCAGTGGAACGGCTCAGAATTCTCCATGATGTTTGTTCAGTCTCTACGCGGTGATCCCTTCAGGGTGAGTTTGTTAATCCTCGAATTACCTACCATTTAATAAGAAGAATGTGTATCGAGATTCGAGACTTGTGCTTGGTTTCTATGTCTTGCAGGATTTTAACATGAGTGTTTTGGCTACGTACACGCGACCTAGCTCAGTGTCTGAAATAGTCAAGGTACATTGAAACACACATAGACACAGTTCCTAATTTTATTAAGTAAACCTCTTATAACAGAGTTTATGGCACAAAAATGGATTTTCAGGTGAATATGCTAGCACCAAGAGATCATATAGAAGAACAATCTTGTGGTCTTCATTGTTACCCCTCAAATAGCATGGGAGGCTAAGGAAACATTTTAAAAAAGAAAAAAAAAACAATTAACTAGTGTGTTAAACTCTGCTTGGAAAGTGTATGATTTTGGTAGAGGCACGTTTGTTTGTATTATACTATTGCTAGATAGATTACGAATCTCAAGAGAAGTGTATTCAAGGAGGAGGAAACTGTAACATAAAAGACAACAACATTAAAAAAATTTAAACACCATACCAACAGCAGGAGACAAATGTCCGGTTAAGACTAAACCGCTGGTCTAATGATAAAATAAGGTTGTAAGAAAATTATAAATATAGGTTAGGTCGAGTGTGCTCTCGGACACGGGTCCGGTTAAGACTAAACCGCTGGTCTAATAATAAAAGAAGGTTGAAAGAAAAATTATAAAATTTTAGGTCGACTGTGTTCTCAGACAAGGGGGTCCGGTTAAGACTAAACCGGTGGTCTGATAATAAAAGAAGGTGGTAAGAAAAAATATAAATATGTTATAAAAAAACTAGAATTTTATTGTATCGAAGAAATTTAAATAAGGGCAAAATTTTATACCCGTATGAGAAGATAACACTGATAGCAAGAGAGGATGTGTTATTAGAAGAAGAAGGAATGGTGTGATTACAATCGATCGAAACGATCGTTTATATAGAAGAGAAATTCACTGTGCAAATAGTGCAGCGGGCCCCATATCTTTTATATTTTTCAACGTTTGCGGCTAATCTTTCATAACACTCCCCCTTGGGGACCGGTGTCACCATCCACTCTCGCTTAACGTCTATGTTGCCTCGTTAAAAACCTTTCTAGGAAAACCCAATGGGAAAAACCATAGTAAGGTAAAAAGAGTACAACTACGTAAGCTCCCCCTCGAATGAGCAGTCATAGATCCTTCTGATGACGCATTCCAATGTTACGAACATGTTTTCTGAATACTGAAGTCGGAAGTGATTTTGTGAAGAGGTCAGCTGCATTGTCGCATGATTGGACATATCTTATTTCAATCTCTTTCTTCTTTACGAGCTCTTGAGTGTATGAGAAGAACTTCGGATGAATATGCTTCGTTCTATCGCTTTTGATATATCCGTCCTTTGTTTGAGCAACACATGCTGCATTATCTTCATATAAAATAGTTGGCTCCGTATTTTCGCCAATTCCGCTGCTTGAACAGATGTGTCGGCTCATTGATCTCAGCCATACACATTCTCTACTTGCTTCATGGAGTGCAATGATCTCAGCATGATTTGAAGAAGTAGCCACGAGCGTTTGTTTCTGGGAACGCCAAGATATAGCAGTGCCTCCGATCGTAAAAACGTATCCTGTTTGCGATCGGGCTTTGTGTGGATCTGAAAGATATCCTGCATCTGCAAAACCAACCATTTGACCTTTTGAACTTTTAGGATAAAATAAGCCCAAATCAATTGTCCCTTGGAGGTAACGAAAAACATGTTTAATCCCATTCCAATGTCTTCGAGTTGGAGATGAGCTGAATCTTGCCAAAAGATTCACAGCAAATGATATATCAGGCCGTGTACAATTTGCAAGGTACATCAGCGCTCCAATTGCACTTAGATATGGTACTTCCGGACCAAGTATCTCTTCTTTCTCCTCAGGTGGTCTAAATGGATCACTTTCAATATTAAGTGACCTAACGACCATCGGGGTGCTAAGAGGAGTTGATTTATCCATGTTAAATCGTTTCAACACTCTTTTAGTGTATGTGGATTGATGCACAAATATACCATTTTGTGAATGTTCTATTTGTAGGCCAAGACAATATTGTGTCTGTCCAAGATCTTTCATCTCAAATTCTCCTTTGAGATAGTCTGATGCCTTTTGTATTTCTTTTTGAGTTCCGATAATGTTAAGATCATCAACATATACCGCGATTATCACAAATCCGGATATTGTTTTCTTGATGAAAACACATGGGCATATAGGATCATTCACATATCCTTCTTTTGTTAAATGATCACTGAGACGATTATACCACATACGTCCAGATTGCTTTAACCCATATAATGATCTTTGCAATTTTATTGCACATAACTCTTTAGGTTTGGAACTTAATGCTTCTGGCATTTTAAATCCATCAGGAACTTTCATGTAGATATCAGTATCTAATGATCCATATAGATAAGCTGTAACAACATCCATGAGACGCATCTCTAGATTTTTATCAGCTGCTAGACTCATCAGGAATCTAAATGTAATGGCATCCATAACTGGAGAATACGTTTCTTCATAATCGATTCCAGGTCTTTGAGAAAAACCTTGAGCCACTAGACGAGCTTTGTATCTCGTAATCTCATTTTTCTCATTTCGCTTTCGAACGAAAACCCATTTGTACCCAACTGGTCTCACATCTGCAGGTGTGAGTACAATAGATCCAAATACTTTTCGTTTATTAAGCGAATCAAGTTCAGCTTGTATTGCATTTTTCCATTGTTCCCAATCATGTCTCTTTTGACATTCATAGACAGATTTTGGTTCTGGATCATCGATTTCTTCATTTATTTCACTTGACACAATATATGAGAAAGCATCATCAAGGTCATTTTGTTCATTTCTATTCCATATCCTTTTATTATGGATGTAATTAATAGAAATCTCATGATTATCTTTCGATTCATGATGCTCTGATTCATGATGCTCTGATTCATCAGAATCCTTATCATTTATTTCTTCCAAAATATTTTCTGCTATTTTGGGTGCATCATATATTTCAGCTTTCTTTTGTTTCCTAGGATTCTTATCCTTAGAACCAACAGGTCTACCACGCTTCAGGCGTGTTTTTGGCTCTCGTGTGTCATCCTCCTTTTCTTGTTCATTTGGCATTTTGATACGAGCAGGAGCATTTGCAGCTGGTATATGAGATTTAGTTACCGTCTTGGTATCTACAAATGCATCAGGTAGCTGGTTAGCTATACTCTGTAAATGCATAATTCGTCGAACTTCTAGTTCTGACTCTTTAGTAGGAGGATCAAGATATAACAATGATGGTACACTCCATTTTATATCACTTCCAACATTTTTGTTTTCTCCCCCTAGAACTGGGAATACATTTTCGTCAAAATGACAATCAGCAAAACGTGCTGTAAAGACGTCACCAGTCTGTGGTTCTAGGTATCTTATAATTGATGGGGAATCAAAACCAACATATATTCCCAATCTTCTTTGTGGTCCCATCTTTGTACGTTGTGGTGGTGCTACAGGCACATATACCGCACAACCAAAGATTCTAAAGTGGGAAATGTTTGGTTCTCGACCAAACGCTAATTGTAGTGGGGAATACTTATGGTATGCACTCGGTCTGATCCGAATGAGTGCTTCTGCATGCAAAATGGCATGTCCCCATACAGAGGTTGGAAGTTTTGATCTCATGATCAATGGTCTTGCAATCAATTGCAGACGCTTAATTAAAGATTCAGCCAAACCATTTTGCGTATGAACATGAGCAACCGAATGTTCAACTTCAATTCCCATTACCATACAATAGTCATTGAATGCTTGGGATGTGAATTCACCAGCGTTGTCTAGTCTAACTCTTTTAATAGTATAATCAGGAAACTGTGTTCGCAGTTTGATTATCTGAGTTAGAAATCTCGCAAATGCCACATTTCGAGATGATAATAGACAAACGTGTGACCATCTACTGGATGCGTCAATTAATACCATAAAATAGTGGAATGGTCCACAAGGTGGGTGTATAGGTCCACATATATCGCCTTGAATTCTTTCAAGGAACTTTGGTGATTCTTTATCGATTTTGGTTGGCGATGGCCTTACGATCAATTTTCCTAGAGAACATGCAACACATGTCATTTTATTCCCTTGAGAAATCTCCTGGATTTTCAGTGGATGACCATGTGAACTTTCTATGATTTTACGCATCATTGTAGTTCCTGGGTGGCCAAGGCGATCATGCCATAACGTGAACTCTTCTGGGTTCCGTTCTACTACAAGATTTGATTCGATCTCATCGATATAAGTATGATGTAACCCCGAAGGAAGCTCTGGAAACTTTTCCAATATGTGTTTTCTGCCACATTTCTCAGAAGTTACATACATGTATTTCTTTCCATCCTCAGTTGCAGACTGAGTATCATATCCGTGAAGATATATGTCTTTAAAACTCAACAAATTCCTTTTAGAACTTGGAGAATATAGAGCATTATTTATGGAAAATTTTGTTCCATTCGGTAAAGTAAAGTTTGCTTTACCAGTTCCTTCAATCACGTCTGCAGGACCTGATATTGTATTGACGACAATTCTTGTTGGTTTTATATCAGAGAAATATCTCTTTTGTCTCAGAATAGTGTGCGTTGTTCCACTATCTGGTATGCATATTTCACGAATCCGTTTCTTGGATTTTGCTTCATTAGCATTCTGATCCATTTCTGAAATTGTCATAAATATAAATAAAAGAAAAACATAAAATTCATTCATATAAGGAAACACATAATAATTATACAATAAGATGATGTTAAAAACATCATTATTTGTTTAAAACATGAAATATAATAATTATACATGGTAATACTGAAAACTATTCAATACTCTTATCATAGGCATTTCGATTCTCTTCAGGAGTAATCTAGTCCAGCTCATTAGCGAAGTCGGAGGATTCAAGGTATGAAGTCCCTTCAACATTTTCTGTGAGGTTCACCTCTTTAGCCTTTCCTTTTATGGACTCTTGATATAACTTGCACAAATGTGGGGGAGTACGACAGGTACGGGACCAATGTCCCTTACATCCACATCTGTAACATACAGTCTCACTTTTCTTTGTGGTATCCTCTTCGGTTTCTTTGCCTTTAGGAGGTTGTTCAGATCTAACCCATTTGTTAGATCTAATACTTTTAGGATAGTAAGGCTTTCCACGTTTGTTGTTGAAACGCCGACCACGACCTCGGTTGGTCTGGTTTCTCCTTCCCGAATATTCTACCGCCGTAGCATTCACTTCAGGAAATGCCTTGGCTCCCGTAGGTCGGGAATTATGGTTTTTGATTAGTAACTCATCGTTCTTTTCAGCCAACATGAGTGTTACCATCAATTCAGAAAATTTGGTGTACCCACATTTTCTGTAAATTCGGGATAAGACGTTGTGTTCTTTGTGGAAAGTATTATATGTCTTGTCAAGCATTTCTGCTTCGGTGACAGGGTTACCACAATATTTTAATTGTGCAACTATCCTCAAGATAGTGGAATTGTAATCTCTAACCCTTTGGAAATCCTGAAACCTCAGGGTTTTCCACTCTTCAAGAGCGTGAGGGAGATTGATTTCCTTTTGATTATCGAACCTATCTTTCAAGGCTTGCCATAGTACGGCTGGGTCCTCAACGTCTCCATAGTCGTGAGTTAGATTCTCATCTAAATGCTTCTTCAGGAAGATAATCGCTTCGGCTATATGCTCGGGTGGCGATTTGTTACCGACTTCTATCGTTTCAGTTATCTTTTTTATTACAAGATAAGGTTTCACATTTGTGACCCATCTGACATAATTTTCGCCGGTTACTTTCAGAGCCGGGAACTGGAGTTTCTCGATGTTTGCCATTTGAATTTCTAAAACACAAAATAATAATTTTATTAGAACTTCATAATTTAAAAACCGTTTACATTAATCATACAAGCAATTACAAGGAGAAGCGATGTAAAGAAAATTAAACCGATATTCATCTTAAATTCACTCGGAGTAAATTCTCCAACGAATAAACCATAAATAGAAACACAAATAAAAATGACACATAAAAACAAAAGTGCGCGAATCATCTTTCTTGAAATGAAAAATCGGAGGAGAGCGATTTGAAATTTTTGAGAGAAGATGAAATGTTTTGGATGATGAAATGGAGTGAAAATGAGTTGTATTTATAGATGAAAAACACTGTTCATAACCGTTGGAGAAAGGGGAAATTTTTGAAAAAAAATCTTTGTGACCGTTGGGGTTAAATCGAGTGCACTAAAAATCAGTCTGAAAATATCGTATTAAACGGTCAATCAAATCTATAAAATTTCATAAAAGTAAAAAAATATGACAATAAAATCATGCGACGGCTCAGCCGATCAATGCAGAGTAATAAATAAATTATACGGCGGCTCGGCCGACCAATTAATAATAAACAGAATATAAGGCGGCTCAGCCGACCAATAAATAATAAACAGAATATAAGGCGGCTCAGCCGACCAATAAATAATAAACAGAATATGAGGCGGCTCGGCCGACCAATAAATAATAAACAGAATATGAGGCGGCTCTGCCGACCAATAAATAAATTAAATTACTAGTAAATAATATAGGCGGTATTCCGGCCATTATAACATGATATATAAAAATAGTAGAGGCGGTATACCGACCATTATAACAGGGTATAAATGATACAAATAAATTTTACCGAATCGCAGAGTGATCGTGCTGATAACGTGTTATAAAAAAACTAGAATTTTATTGTATCGAAGAAATTTAAATAAGGGCAAAATTTTATACCCGTATGAGAAGATAACACTGATAGCAAGAGAGGATGTGTTATTAGAAGAAGAAGGAATGGTGTGATTACAATCGATCGAAACGATCGTTTATATAGAAGAGAAATTCACTGTGCAAATAGTGCAGCGGGCCCCATATCTTTTATATTTTTCAACGTTTGCGGCTAATCTTTCATAACAAAATATAGATTAGGTCGAGTGTGCTCTCACAGACACGGATAACGCAAAACCTCTCTGTCTTCCCAAATCCACAACCTCACAACGACGACTACGATGGCTCTTTCTACTGGAATCTTCTCTACCTTCCTCTGCGTCAAAACGGCGCCGTTACGCAGCTCACCGTTCCCCCGTGTTTCCTCTCAACCGGCTAACCTGCGCATGGTGCGAGCCGTGACCTCCGCGACGGCGGCGTCATCCGAGCCGTCAGCCACCAAGACTCGGGAGCCACGCGGAATCATGAAGCCTCGCCCAGTGTCCCCCGAGATGCAGGACGTGGTGGGTGAGCCGGTGATTCCTCGCACGCAGGCTCTTAAGCGCATTTGGGCCTACATCAAGGAGCACGACCTTCAGGTATGCTAATATCATTTCCATCTCTCTTTATATATATGTGAAATGATTTGTTTTGATATCTCATAGTTGAAAGTCTAGGGCTAATCCAGAACATATTCTTTCTAATTGCTTACTGATTTAAAGAGACAGCTTCTGAGTACTTGGATAAGGTTTTGTTATGGTATTGTTCTGCACCATTGAATCTTGTTTAGGAATCTGAATCAGCTCCTTAAGACAGTTTGCTTGTGTATTTTCTCATGTTTGTTGTTTGGTCTTAGATTCTCTCAAGTGTTCCTTGACATTTAGTGATAACTCTATTCAACATGCTCAAAACAGATTTTACGACAACAAGTCATGTCTATTATGCTTACTTGGGTTGACTATGGTGATTTAAAATGAGTAAATGTTGTTCTCCAGGATCCACAAGACAAGAAGGTTATAGTCTGCGACGAGAAGCTGAAGAAGATTTTCGCAGGCAAAGACCGTGTCGGGTTCTTGGAGATTGCAAAGCTCATCGGTCCTCACTTCCTCTGAATGAAACTCGGCGGAGAGATGACAATCAATCAAATCACTAGCGTATGTTTTGGTGAGGTCTATCAAGACCATGAAATATCATAATCATATCACATATTAGTAACGTTAGGATCAAGAAGTTTTATGCAACAAAGTAGTAGTCAAGACCTTGCTTTTGTTGGTTATGTGTCTCTTTGCTTCAGATTGCAGTTTAAATTTGCTTTGTTTTTGTCTTAGGACTTGAGTAACTATTTGATGCATCGTTTCTTCATATTGTCAACATGCCTCCCATTTTAATTTAGACTGAAGTCAAAACTAATTAATTGCAAGATAAATTAATTTTTTATATTAACATATTTAGTTTAACCAACTATTATATCATCCAAAATTATCATCGGGTTCAAACCTTAGCAGCAAAAATGGATACCCGCAGAATCTTCCCATCTATATCGCATATCCAAATATTTTCAACTTAAATCACAAAACGTGAGAAGGAATTTTAATTCCGAAAAGAACGCAAGGAGAGAAGAAAAAGAAAAAAAAATGTTTCGTCTCCGTTACAATCTTCTCCGATCTTGTAACCGCCGTCTCTTCCACCGTCTCCCCCGAACTTTCTCCTCCTCAACAACCGATTCTCCCTTGAATCTTAAACCTTCTCCTCCCAATCACCCATCGCGATGCCCTCCCCCTTCGACTCACAACCTCTCCCAACCTTCTTCCTTCTCTAAGAAGAAATCAGTTCTCGCTCTCTCCGCCGCAGCCTTATCCACCGCGATCGCCTACGCCGCTGTCTACACCCCCGATCACGGCGGAAACAGCCGTGTCTACGATTCAATCGAGCGCTGGGTTCAGAAATCGGGAACTTCGTTGCGGAGAGTCGTTCACCACGCGAGGCAAACCGGCGTCGCGGCGTCGGTTCTGTGGCAGTCGCTCAGGTCGGTGCTCTCGTCCGCTAATCACGAAGTGCGCGCGGGGTTCGAGCTCCGCGTGGCTGCTCTTTTGGCGGATATTGCTTCCGCGAATGCTGCTCGAAGATCGGCTCTCGTTGGAGCTGGCGGTGGCGCGGTGGTTGATTGGTTGCTGGAGACGGTGGCTATCCCTGGAGATAGAATTGGGGCTCAGGACGAGGCGGCTAGGGCTCTGGCTTACCTTATTGCTGATCCGACGGTGCGTAAAGAGGCTCTAGGGAGGCCTGATGCTGTGCCTAAGTTGCTTAAGTTCATATTCTCATGTCAACCAAAGAACAAAAAGGTGAGTTTCCACTAATGTAGGAGATGCTATAGCTGATTAATTGTTTAGGAGATGATAGAAGGATTGTTCTGGTTAGATGTAATCGATACTGTAACGAGCCAGCTGATAAGAAGAAGAATCGTAGCGCATTTTTAATGATTGATAAGCAAGAACAATTGTTTTGTGTATAGCTAGGGTTGTGTTATCAATCATTCTCATTAACGTATGAGATTCTTTTTTTAAATCTTGATAATGTGATGCTTGGGGTTGTGTGTTTTGCGATTGATACATAGCTTTTCTTTGGGAGCAGCATTCAAGACGTTCTTCATTCGATATTTCTGATTCTTTGAAAGGTAGGAGCATGCTCGTGACTGCCATAATGGATATCGTCACTTCCAACTGTGACACAGTAGAAAAGACTTCTTTTAAGTCGTCGTTGCCTGGAAATGCTAAGATGAGAGATATCGCTGCCGCAATTCAAGTGATCGAGGAAGGTGGTATGTATTTTGACGAGACAGAAGAAGATGATGACAGTGACGATGGAAATAGCGGGATTAAGGGGATTGGAATTAAAATACTTGAAGGAACCACGGTTCTGGGACTATCAAGAACCAGTGGGCTTGCGCCCTTGGGTGGTGTTAATACTAATGCGGATGAGGAAGTTCCTAAAACATTTGCATTGATAAGTAAACATGATAATTCTTCGCAAGCTAGTTTGTCATCGGCCGTGATTCCTGGCCTTTGGGATGACTTACATTGTCAACATGTCGCGGTGCCATTTGCTGTGTGGGCGTTGGCAAACTGGGCGATGGCTTCTGATACAAACAGATCTCATATTCAAGAACTTGATCGTGACGGGCAAGTTGTCATGACAGCCTTGATGGCACCAGAGAGGACTGTAAAATGGCATGGGAGTTTGGTGGCTCGGTTGTTGTTGGAAGATCCTTATCTCCCACTTAACGATTCTGTTTCCGACTGGAGTTCAAGTTTGCTTGCCACTATTTCACATGCCAGTAAAACTGAGGATATCCCTTTGGCTCAAGTTGCGTTGTCCGCCTTTTTGGTTTCTGTTGACAGAAGTGACGAAGCACGGAAGATGGTGATGGAGAAGGGTCTTCATCTGATGAGAGACAGTGCTAGGAAAACGAAGAAGCACAAAGTAGTGCAAGAAGGTTTGTCAAAGGCTCTAGAGTTACTCTGTGCTGGTGAGATGCATTTATCCCTTGAAGAGAGTCAGAAATGGTCAGGTATACTACTATCGTGGGTTCTTGGAAAGGTTGCATCTGACACTGTTCAATCTTCAGCAAGAAGAATCCTTTCAAGCACTTTTGAGGATTACGGACCACACTCTATCCCAATTTCACAGGGATGGTTAACGCTTATAATGAACGAAATTTTGAACTACAGCAAGACGTTGTCAGCTAAAGGAGCTGCTAACCCACCAAAAACTGAGAAACCAAAGGTGCGTAAAGTTTATGGTCATTTGATTATGTTATCTGTATAGAGAATAGTTGAGAATTATGACGTTTTAAGTTTGTTATATCTTTCGGTTTTAGATTTAGTGAATAACAACTACTATATTTGGATATACAGGTAGATCTGTCAAAAATTGCTTCTGCTACTCTGTCAACCAATCAGCTAGCAGGTGCTGTTGTTAATCTTGCCATGGCTCAACTGGGTACAGTCCCTGATTCTATCAATAGTGTTCCACTGGCAGATCTGCTCCTTTCAGAGCCTTTTGCGGTACCTATTAAGAACTTAAAGAAGGACAACCCCCCTAAATTTAATGCTGCCGAGTCTGCATTGGCAACCCTTAAGTCAATCAAGTCACTGACTGAAGTTTGCGTTGAGGATTCTATATGCCAGAACAAAATAGTTGATTTTGGTATTCTTTGTTTGCTAAGGCGCTTTCTGCTAAGTGATGACTATGAAAAGCTAGGTGCAATAGAAGCTTATGATGCATCCAGATCCCTAGAGGCACGAGAGCGTGCTCCGGATAGTGGTGGTGAATCTTCAATCACAGATTTACAAGATCCATCTAGTGTGAAAGTCCCAGCTAGTGCACACATCCGAAGGCATGCTGCTAGGTTGCTAACCATTCTTTCGCTTCTTCCGCAAGTCCAGAAGGTCATCTTAGCTGATGAAACATGGTGCAAATGGCTTGATGATTGTGCAAGAGGAAGAATTTCCGGTTGCAATGACCCTAAGACACAAAGTTATGCGAGGGCTTCTCTGTTAAACATATATTGCAATCAGCAAGGTGATAGTGGATCTGGAAATGGTGGCAGTTCCAAGCCAGACATCTCAAACATGAACACTAACTGTCCTCGCTATGGAGACATGATATTTCTAATTAATCCCGGACTAGCCCATTGGAAATGTCCTGAAAAAGAACAACAAAGTGGTAAGAAGAACGGATCTTCAAGTGAAGGTGAAGCAACAAATGCTGCTGATACAGTCAGAGATCATGTCGTTGATGCTAGCGATTTGTCTAGCTCCATGGATCCCTCCAGTAGTGGTTCACGTGTGCATGATCCTGAATTTGATGTTATCTTTCTTCATGGATTGCGTGGTGGACCCTTTAAAACTTGGCGAATATCTGAGGATAAGTCCTCTACAAAATCTGGCTTAGTGGAGAAGATTGACCAGGAAGCAGGAAAGCTCGGAACATTTTGGCCGAGTGAGTGGCTTTCAAATGATTTCCCTCAAGCTCGCTTGTTTACCCTTAAATACAAGGTATGCCTGTGTTTTATGCTCATACCTACTCAGTGGAGATCTTTGTAACTGTGTTTGATCGTATATGTTGTGTCCTTTTCTGTTTCCCTGTGCATTTCTATGGTTTGCCAATTTGAATTTTTTTTATACAGACAAACCTCACGGAATGGTCTGGAGCTAGCTTGCCTCTTCAGGTACGTTTACTGGAATAGTGGTCGAGAGTTGGAAGAGTGATTATTGATTAGATGCAGCATTCCGTTTGTGTACACTACATCATCTCCTTATCATTTAGCCTGCAGTTCTTCTGTATGATGGATTTTTGCTAACTTGCAGGAGGTTAGCTCTATGATATTGGAAAAGTTGGTCTCTGCAGGCATTGGAGATCGACCTGTTGTTTTCGTGACTCACAGGTTTGAACCTGTCAATAGATATTTCCTAATGCAGATTTAATGGCTCTCTCTGGTTTAATTGGCCACCATTTGTGGAGTTATACTCGTTGGTGTTTTATTGAAATTAAATGTGGTCCCTGGAACATCAATACATAGATTTTGATCAAGAAACGTTTATCTTGTAGTATGGGAGGCCTTGTTGTGAAGCAGATTCTACACAAAGCAAAGGAAGAAAAACTGGATAAACTAGTGAAAAACACCGCTGGGGTTGTATGTATTAACGCTTCATACCATTTCTAGTTTTCTATCAGCGAATTAGCTCATTTAAAAGAATTAATGTCAACATCTTTGACCTCTTTTTCAGATATTCTACAGTTGCCCACATTTTGGTAGCAAGTTAGCAGATATGCCATGGCGGATGGGTCTTGTGTTGCGCCCAGCTCCATCTGTTAGTAACACCATTCCATGATTGAGCTGATTTCAATCCTTTGGGTCATCTCTAACTCACGGTATCTAATCAAACTTATGGATGGTGAATTGTGATAGATAGGGGAGCTTCGAAGTGGTTCCCCAAGACTAGTGGAGCTAAATGACTTGCTTCGCCAGCTCCACAAGAAAGGGATTGTAGAAGTCCTTAGTTTCTGTGAGGTTGTTGATTACACTTATAAGTCTCTCTTTGGATTGCAACATTTACACGACTCTCTGTGGTGACTAATTGTCATCTCTAACTGCAGACAAAAGTAACCCCAATAGTGGAAGGCTACGGAGGATGGGCTTTTCGGATGGAAATTGTGCCAATTGAATCAGCGTACCCAGGATTTGGTGAACTTGTTGTAAGTGACGTATATATATATATATATTTATATATATATATATATCCCTTTTTAACTATAGTTGCAGCTTCTAAATCTAACTGTTTGGTTTTACTCCGGTGTATAATGAAACAGGTGTTGGAGTCAACTGACCATATAAACTCATGTAAACCACTGAGCCGCTCGGATCCTTCATATACTGAGGCGTTGCAGTTCCTGCGCAAGCTCAGCTCGCAGCGGTCAAGATCAAATGTTAAACCAGAAGCTGGGATGCACGATTGATTAAGATGAATTAAGGTGGTTTGGTGAGAGAAAGCTTTGTGCTAATTGACGTACAACTTTGTTGTCACTATAGTTTCTTTTTCTTCTGTGTACATAAAAAACACGCGTAGGTTCTTTACACATTGTTTTATTTGTACTACTAAACTACACTTGGACGTGAATATAGAAGGATTCTCATTTTCATTTTCATTTTCATTTTCAAAGTGTTCTTTGTTGATGAAGTTGTTTTATTCAAGCAAACACTGCTCCTGGCTCCCACTCACGGGAGAAAAAGACCTATCCACTGCTTAAGAGATGGGTTAGAAACTCTCATTCCATTCATAACACAATCCTGTAAGGAGAAAAAAAGGCTACAAAATCACAATCTTTTACAGAACAATCTGGAGAACTACGCTACATAGACTGTAACTGAACCACTTTATTTTACAACTGATTGAGATCCACCGGATTCTCCATGCACTGTCTCAAAATAAACTCCGCCCTCCTCCTCTTGTCATCTCTATCTTCCTCACGCAGCGACATAGATCTATCTTCACCCTTCATCTGCAGAGTCAGATCCAACGGCTCTCCAAGAAACTTCTTCTCGGTCCTAAGCTTAGAAAGAGCAACAGGCTTCTTCTTCTTCTTCTTCTTCTTCTTCTTCTTCTTCTGCTTCCACTCAGCGTCATCCTCACTGAAAACCACATCTCTCGCAGCCTCCAAGGCAGGAGCAAACGCCTCCACCACTGATACACCATCTCTTTTCTCATCCTCAGGCACCTCACTCTCAGCTTCTCTGATTACTTCCTTCACAGTACCAACATCCATATCTCCCCACACACGATCACCATCACCCGACGAGATTCTACAAACAAGCTTCCTCTGAAGACTCAACAAAGCTCTCTCAGCCTTCCTCCTCTGCCTCGCCTGCTCAATCTTATCCCCTCTCGGATCCAACCCCCTCTCAATCCACATAGGCGTCTCCTTATACGTATGAGGATCAGGAAACGCCGGGAGCCATAAAGGAATATGCTTTCCAGGTGGACTCTCACCAACCTCAACGAAGCTAGGCACCGTCATCATCATCATCTTCTTCCCCTTATCACTCACAGGGAAACGAGGCAATGTCTGCAAAAAGAGACTCTCTTCTTCTCCATCATCACTAACTTTCACGAAATCGATGATTTCTCTAAGCTTAACCGAACGGAGAGCGGAACATCCTCTTCCCTCGGCGTTATTATCGTTACCGGATAGATCTTCTAGAGCGAGGACGATGTCGAAGACGTTGCACTGGCTCCTACCGTTTAGGTTAGCGAAGGAGGCGGCGAGTTTACCTAGCTGGAGGATGTACTGGATCGCGAATCCGGTTAGGGATTCGAGCGGCGGGTCCTTGAAATGGTTGTAGCCGACGGTTTCGCAGATTTGAGCTACTGCTGATTTGGCGGCGGCGTGGGTGAACTCGTACGAGGAGGAGGAAGGTGGATCCTTCGTTTCGCCGTCGTGTGTTCTCTCTAATAAGCTCATTGCTCGGAAAATTTCTGAATAGGTTGCGAATCTTTGGGAATTAGTTTTTTTTTTTTTTTGTATCGGTTAGACCAACATTCGACGCCGTATAAAGTTGCCTCCGTTAACGGAGAAGAAACCTAACGACGGAGCAACGGAAAAGAAAGAGGGATCGTTAGGAATGATAGATCTTGTTGTCCTCTCCGTTATATAGCGGTTTCTACATAACCGCAATAATTAACCACCAATTTTTATTTGTTTTGAGATAAATCAAACAAATGAAGAGTTATGAAAATAAAAAAGATTAATTATTTGAAAAATAATATCTAAAACTAAAAATCATATTTATATTCCCTAAAGATTAAATATTTAATCCTAAATATATGTATGATATTTATATGTATTATTATGTTAAAAATGTAGTCAATTTTCATTAAATATATAAAGATATATAACCTTAAATTTAGTTTATTTAACCATAAAATATAAAAAAAGATACATATTATCATATTTAACAAAAATAGTATATTGCATACTTGTTATCTAAAAGTTCTAGGATTTTTTTTTTCCTGAATTGTTATTCATTGATTATTTTTTGGGCTTTTTGCAGAATTGACCTATAACTTAAAGTCAAACACAAAACTAACCTCATTTTTTTTTGAAAATTGGTTTTGCCCTATTCACCCCACAAGTTCATATAATTTACGAAAATGCCATCAATTTTTTTTTCTTTTTTTTTCGAAAATGACATTTTTATTCTCTCACCCTCATCATTTTCAAGTAATTACAAGATTGTCATTGTCATCAATACCACAACCACCATGAACAACCAATTTGAAGCTCTTAATGCTCCCAAAATCGATTTACCCTTCTTCTTTTTCCATTCTTGTGAACTAAACACAACATATCTCTCACTTTCTCTCCACAATGAGCTAAAAAAACCCAAGATTTTGATTCTAAATTTTTTATGGTTCATAGAGTCATAGAAGCTAACGATTCTGGGTGGGTTACTTTCGTTTGTGATTCTGTGTGCTTGGAGAAGCCTTATGTATGCTAAAGGAACTTATCTCACCAATTTAAGGTATGACATCGAGTTTTTTTCCAGATCTGTTCGTCAGACGACTTACTTGGGAAGTCGTCTGGCTGTAGACAACTTACCTGGAAGTCGTCTGGTCAACGCAGAGGTTATTTTTGCAATTGACTTTGAAATCTGTAACCTGAGACGACTGAAAGTTAAGTCGTTTGTTTTTGTTTGGTTTCAAAAAAATTTCCAAAGAATCTAGACGACTTACATTTTAGTCGTCATAGGTTAGTTTTGCATTTGACTGGATAATTTCAGAAGTTTGACTTCCCCAGACGACTTACATTTCAGTCGTCTGGCGAAAATTAAAATAATAATATTTTTTTTAAAGTAAACGACTTACAGTTAAGTCGTCATAGTTTAGTTTTGCAATTGAAAAAAAAACTTCAAAATTTAATTATACACAGACGACTTATAATTCAGTCGTCCACGAGACGACTTACTTGTAAGTCGTCTAGGATTTTTTTCCGAGATTCTGGTCAAACCTCGTAAATCCTGGACGACTTACATTTCAGTCGTCTCGTGGACGACTGAATTATAAGTCGTCTGTATATAATTAAATCTTGAAGTTTTTTTTTTCAATTGCAAAACTAACCTATGACGACTTAACTGTAAGTCGTCTACTTTTAAAAAAATATTATTATTTTAATTTTCACTAGACGACTGAAATGTAAGTCGTCCAGAAATGTAAGTCGTCTACTTTAAAAAAAATATTATTATTTTAATTATCACTAGGCGACTGAAATGTAAGTCGTCCAGAAAAGTCAAACTTCTGAAATAATCCGGTCAAATGCAAAACTAACCTATGACGACTGAAATGTAAGTCGTCTAGCTTTTTTGGATTTTTTTTTTAGCCAAACAATAGTAGACGACTTATTTTTCAGTTGGTCAAAATAACAGATTTCAAAGTCAATTGCAAAAATAACCTCTGCGTTGACCAGACGACGTATAGTTTAGTCGTCTGGACAACTTAGATTGAAGTCGTCCGCGTCTTCTCCGCTAGTTTTTAAGTCTTCTACGTTAGCTTTTGAATAACTTGTATTTTTAAGAGTGATAAGTAACTTCAAGATATGTAAAACTCATATTTACAAAATATGTTCTCTCCCTTACTTTTACTAAATTTGACTAAGTTTTTCAACGTACACTTATAATAAAATATGATATGCTTTGACTAGTTACTATTGTTTGTTTCCATCTCTTAAGTATTATTGTTATAGACAATAATGATGACTATTGTTATGAGTTGGAGGAAGGGTTAAAATGCTTCTTAAAATGTTGTATCAATATAAAGCTACCAACATTCTTGTTTATTAAGATGAGAAAAAGGCCATTGGAGTTTATTATTGCATATGAGAGATCCAAAGATAAGAAAAAGGCTACTGAAGTCTATTATTTCATTGATTTGTAAATGTGTAAACACATTGTTAGCACATTTAATACATCTTGGAAAACATTATTACTGATTTTACAAAAAATTCACAACTAAAAGAGTAGACATGCAATTCACAAAACAGACCACAAACAAAACTATTATAGATCATTCCTCTACAAAGACAAGCTTGGATTCCACTTGAGTAGACAAGACCACACGACTTTTAAGAAGTCCAGACGACTTCTAAGAAGTCCAGACGACTTCCAGGAAGTTCAGACAACTTTGTTAGAAGACTTTTAGGAAGTTCAGACGACTTTACAGGAAGTCCAGACGACTTTACAGGAAGTCCAGACGACTTTACAGGAAGTCCAGACGACTTTGTCAGAAGACTTCCAAGAAGTCCAGACGACTTCCAGACGACTTCCAGACGACTTCCAGACGACTAACAAGTAAGTCGTCCCAGAAGTCTTCCAGATCTGAAAAACCTGCATATTAAATCCAGATCTGAAAAACCTGCATATCCAAAAACGTTCAAATGGCTTAAAAACAGAAAAAATGAGTGAAAGATTAGATAAATCTACCTTTACAGAACACACAAAAATACATATCTAAAAATAATAGATCTACCTTTAAATTAGTGGAAGATGAGTACCATCTAATTAAAAACCTGCAAAAAAGATAGATTAGTAAGAAAGACATGAGACAAAACTGAAAAATTCATATAAAGTTTGGTGTTTTCAAGTCAAAGAGATTAGAGTGGGTTTGGAGAGTTTTAGTTTGGGAAAAAAGTAAGAACTTTATACAACAAGAAGTTACCAAATGAAGAAAAATCAGACATAAGAACTTACCAAAACGCTAAGATCTATTATGAAAGGGAGACTTCGTCAGAAGACTTCCATGAAGTCCAGAGGACTTCCTGGAAGTCCAGACGACTTCCAGACGACTAACAGGTAAGTCGTCCAAGAAGTCTTCCAGATCTGAAAAACCTGCATATCAAATCCAGATCTGAAAAACCTGCATATCCAAAAACGTTCAAATGACTTAAAATAGAGAAAATGAGTGGAAGATTAGATAAATCTACATTTATAGAACACACAAAAATACATATCTAAAATTAATAGATTTACCTTTAAATTAGTGGAAGATGAGTACCATTTGATTAAAAACCTGCAAAAGAGATAAATTAGTAAGAAATACATGAGACAAAACTGAAAAATTCATATAAAGTTTGGTGTTTTCAAGTCAAAGAGATTAAAGAGAGGTTGGAGAGTTTTAGAATGATGAACATTACATTTTTGTTGCACCCATTTAAGAGGAGGAGAGAGAATGTGTAAATTTTTCTTTATATAGGGAGACAAAAAATCCAATTAGCTTTAAATTATTTAAGCGGGAAAATAATTTTTTAAAAAAATTTTAGGCGGGAATATTTGGACGACTTACATGTAAGTCATTTGTTTTAATTTCTTCACCAGACGACTGAAATGTAAGTCGTCCGAGTAAATTATTCAACAGATGACTGGAATATACGTCGTCCGAGTAAATTATTCAACAGATGACTGAAATATAAGTCGTCCACACCCTAAACATAACCCCTAAACTTAATTATCTAATTAAAGACTTCATAAAATCAAATCAAATTTGAAAAGTGTTTACTATACACATAAATAAACACATATAGGTGAAAACTAATTTTTGAAAAAAACATTTTAGTTTTCCAAAATCTAACCCTAACAATACATACAATACTACAACATATGTTTGCCAAACTCCTAAACCAAAGTATTTCATGATTCACTACTTCCACTCATCTATCTTCAAAACAAATCAATTTTATCATATCTTAATTTATATCACTTAAAACTGTTTATAATTACTTGATTTTTATTTTTCACGCATCAAAATATTTTTTTACAAGATTTATAAATTATTTTTAAAATAAACCGGTACCAGACGACTTACACTTCAGTCGTCCAGACGACTTCCAACATCTCAGACGACTCAGACGATTTACTAGGGCTATATTCGTAAAAATGGCTTCTGTTTTTTTGTTTGGTCACAAGGGGCTGAACTGTAATTTCACTAGGCTTTTAGGTTAGTTTTGCATTTGATTCAAGTTTGGGTATAGGTTTGGGGTTAAAATCAAGTTGTGGGTTAGTTTTGGCAAAAACCCCTTATTTTTTTCAGGTTTTGTTTTGTATACCAGCTCAAATTTTAATAATAGTTACACCAAAAAATTGAATAATAGAGCAATTTTTGATGTAAAAACTAGTATATTTTTCTTATACAAAATTAGATATTTTGCTAGCTCATTTCCCCCAATTTATCTCTAAATTTAAATGTTAGAACATGGAGATGACATGAGTAGAAGTTTAACTGTGGTGGAAGAACATTCACAGAAGCAAGGATGAATAGGGGATTATTGACTTTAACTATCACTTACATAAGTTACAAAGACAAATCACAAGACTACATTTTACTTTAGCATAGACACACACTCTTTTGACATGAAGAACATGTCTGAATACAATCAAAAGACTGGATCAAGCCAGCTGCAACAACTCTTCACGTTTAATGTCGAACACCTTCACCAAAACATCTTCCACGACCTACCACATTTCACACAAACACATTTCACTTAAACTGTGCGGAAACAAAAGCAACAAAACCAGCTGCAACTGAAAACACACATATGCCTACCTTGTCTGGAGTTGATGCACCTGAAGTCACACCAATGGTTATTGGCCCCTTTGGAAGAAAATTCTCCTTCTCCACCAGCTCTCCGTACTGTCAAAATGTAAAAGGATAAGATCGTTGAAAGCTATTCAAGCAAGACTGAGTGGACGTTGGCACTTACGTGGAGCTTGTAGGCTATTTTGTTACCAGGACCTATCCGTTTCTCACTGTCTATCCAGTAAGAAGGGATTCCACGGACCTCTGAGATCTCCTGAAGGTGAGAAGTGTTGCTTGAGTTCCACCCACCAACCACTAGCATGAGGTCAATTTTCTCTTCCACTAGCTCATAGATTGCATCTTGTCTCTCCTGAAAAAGAGATTAGCATTTTTTTCAAAGCATGTTTTATAGGCATGACAATGAGATTCTAGCAAAAGCTTACTTGAGTAGCGTCGCAAATGGTGTTGAAGCTGATGAAATGTCCGTTTACGTTTTCCACTCCATACTTGCGCATCATTGTCCTCTCGATTAGTTTCCCTGCAGGGCATGAGACTCAACTATAAGATGTGTTGTTTCCAATGATTTTGATTTAAAAGCAGTGTACTAACCAATCTCCTCAGTTTCTCCCTTGAGCATCGTTGTCTGGTTTGCAATACCGACTTTGACAAGGTCCTTGTCAGGGTCAAAACCCTTTGAGACAGCATACTTGAATTTCTACAGACGCCAGCCACCATTAGATATGTATACATCAGTACCAAAAAGAGCATCAGAGATTGTGGAAGGAAAGGGAGGTCTTTATTACCTCCATGAAGTCCTCTTTAGTGGAGCTAGATCCATCGAGTTCACCACCAAGAATGTAATCACAAACGTAATTCGCCTGTTGCTCAACACATCAGCAACAAAATCCTTGCAAAACTCTTAACGAATATAGGTTTTTATCATTACCTCTTTCATGTTCTTGACGATGATGTACTTTCCAGCAAAAGAAGCAGTAGCAATGGTCTCTTCATGGTTATATTTACCGTGAATTATCGATGTGTATTCACCCTTCTTGTGCTTCTCAACCATGTTCCAGACCTTTGTGACCCAAGGACAAGTGGTGTCAACGATCTGAACCTTTTTATCATTGAGAGCAAACATCTCGTCAACACCAGCACCAAAGGCAGGGAGGATAACCACATCGTCTTTATCCACTACATCAAACTGCTTCTTTGAATCCTCAACCGGAATAATCTTAACATCCATTTCTTCTAACCTCTGCCACACACAAAAAAAAAAAAAACTCACTAATGAATCAATACAATTCAAGTAAATCAATTTGCCACACAAAGATAGAGTATAGTGGCTAAGTTACATACCTTGTTGACGGTGGGATTATGAATGATTTCGTTAGTAATCCAAAGCCTTTCCTCAGGAAACTGCTTTCTTGCTTCATAAGCGATCTGAACAGCACGCTCAACGCCCCAGCAAAAGCCATAAGCTTTAGCGAGTTTCACTGTAACATCTCCCCAAGAATATGTATACCCATTTGTTTTCAGCGTCTCCAATATATCACCTAAGAGTGCCAAATACAATAACAAGATGAATCACCATCCCATGAACTAACAATCTAACATTAATAGTTCTATTTTAATTGTAGTTTTAGTTTTATTCATACAGATTAAAAACATTTAGTTTGTTTATCATATTTTCAAAATAAAAACATCATCATCTATGCACCTAATGATATTTCGACCAGGGTAATAAACTTAGAGAATATTTCGACCAGACTAATAAACTTAGAGAATATTGTTAATAAATTTTGCACTGATATTATAAAACTACACCTACAACAATTAAATAAAAAAGAAAAGAGGGAGTAACAACTAACAAGTATGGAACTTACTGGTGTACTCTCGATTCATGAGCTTGAGTGTCTCCTCTTTATGACCGAATCCTTTACGGTTGTAATTCTCGCTTCTCGTCAAGTTCTTACGGAACGTCTTCGCGTCAAAATCGGAGCCCATCGATGACAAAGGAACGTCCACGTCCTCATTTCCAGAAGAGCACCGGACTGAAAAAGGTTTCCGGCGACGGAAAGATCCGGAGAGATGGTTCTGAAGCACGAAAGTATCCGGGCGCACGCATAATCGGCCGAACTGGAAAGCAGCAGCCATGGAGACAGACAGACAGAGAGGAAGTAGAGACAACAACGACACTGACCGGAACTTGTAATGAATGGATGGTCCCTGTTTTTATCTCGATCTATTTGAATTAGATTATGTAACGTGTAGTAGTAGTATGTTGTATGTGAAAATTATATTTAAATAATAGTTTTATTTGAAAATACGTGTAAAATGCAACCAACCACGTGGACTTGGACTTTTGTAGTCTTATTTTGGGATTTGGGTTTCATATTTGTTGCAAAATAGTCTCTTAACCCACGCCACAAAGACGACCGTGGGCGAACGTGAAGTCGTGCAGTCTTAAATTTATGGTTGTAAGTCCTGTTCGGGAACGCGCTGGGCACTAATCGGACGATCGGGTTGGATCTAGCGTCTAAATAGAAAATCAGAGATTAATCGAAAATTATGCAGAAATTTTTAGATTGTTTACTATGTTATAAAACATGTTAATATTTAATTGTGTATAACATTAATACATTTTCATGTTTAAGATTGTATAAAACACACAAATAGAATATATAAACTTAATATAGTATAATTTTCATCAAAATTATGAATATAAATGATATTTATAAAATTTTAGATCAAATAAATAAATAAAAATATTATTTAAAAAAAAAATAGATTAGGCTGCTAGGCGGTCATTTAGGTGTTCTAGACTAAGAAAATCGGATATCCGATTTTTTAAACCGATTTATAGGCGACCGATTTTAAAAACATGGGATGTACGTACCCGTACCCTTAAACACGTGTGTGATTTTGTGAATATAAATAAATCAGGTTTCTAGATTGTTTCACAGTTTGTCATCTTGTTATTAACCTGTAGTCATTTTCATGAATATTAATTAGAATATGATTAATTTCCCTTTCAAGTACTCCCTCCGTTTTTTAAATCTCTTCTTCGTTTTTTTAAAGATAGATATTTTGGTGTTTAGCACACTAATCATGCATCGTTTTTTGAAATTACCAAATTCTAATGCTTTTTAACCAATAGTCTTACAATAAATCCAATTAATTTTATTTAAATTTGTAATTTTTGTTATAGAAAACATAAAAATCTATAGTCATGAAACAAATGTTTTTTTTTCTAAAACTTACATCTGAAACGGAGAGAGTTAAGACCAAAAATAATCTTCATAATTTTACATGGGCTTGAGGCCCATATGTTATACCAAGCCCAAAGTGACTAGTGAAAGTGGTGTAGGGTTTATCCCGGAGCTGAGCGCTGAGGAGCTAAAGGAGAATCGGGCAAGTCAAGCGATGGAGTGTAGACCCACCGCCAATGGTAGCCCGGAGAAGAACTCCGTCGGTCCTCCTTCTGCTCAGACCTACCTTGATCCTCACTACTGGGACGAGAGGTTCTCATCTGAGGAACACTATGAATGGTTCAAGGACTACTCTCATTTCCAGCATCTCATCAAATCCAACATCAATTCCTCTTCTTCCGTACTGCCCCTCCTCTCTCCGCTGTCGAGATCCGTAACTTAATTGCAAAAATTTGATTTTGATTTTGTTTTTTTTTTGAAGGTTTTGGAGCTGGGATGTGGGAACTCTCAGCTGTGTGACGAGCTGTATAAAGATGGGATTGTTGATATCACCTGCATTGATTTATCTTCCGTTGCCGTCGACAAGATGCAGACTCGATTGCTGTCAAAAGGGTACAAAGGTATTTCCATATTCATGTATGTCATCATATAGTCTATTTTATCAATTTTTAGTTGGCAATTTCAAAAATCTCAGCTTAGAACTTGATTAGTCTCTCTTGCTTGCCTGTGTAATTGTATTTGCTCTGGTTGAAGCAAAATGTTCATTCTATGTTTGATATTTTGATATATTATTATTCAGAAATAAAAGTGGTGCAAGCTGACATGCTAGACCTCCCCTTTGACACCGAGTGTTTCGATGTGGTTATTGAGAAAGGCACCATGGTAAAGATGAACTTAACCTCCTTTCATTACATTCCATTGTTTTCTTTAGGACTTAACTTAGTTTTGCGAATGTGGTTTCCAATCTTGAAATACGATGAGAGAAAGCTCGTGATTTTCTTTCCTCTTGTTAATCAATTTGGTGAAGGAAGTACTGTTCGTGGATGCTGGTGATCCATGGAATCCCCGTCAAGAAACCGTTAGCAAAGTCATGGCTACTCTTGATGGAGTTCACCGGGTTCTGAAACCAGATGGGATTTTCATTTCAATTACTTTTGGCCAGGTAATTAGATGAGTCTGTCTTATTATATATCTTATTCTCAAGTGTCAGCTCTGAAATACACTCTCTCTTTTTTTCTTGGCATGCAGCCGCATTTCAGGCGTCCTTTGTTTATGGATCCCAAGTTTAATTGGTCCATGGAGTACAACACTTTTGGCGATGGATTCCATTATTTCTTCTATATACTAAGAAAGGTAATTAACTAAAGAATCTTTGCTTTCAATGGTTAGCTTTTGTTCTCTGTTTCCATTTAGTGAATTCTCACAAGCTCTTAGTAATAATATGTTTTGCTTATTGCCAAAACAAATTAACTGTCACAAAACTGAATCCAACAACATATGGACCAAAAATGAAATATAGATCTGAAATCTGATCAGGAATGGGTTTACTTAGTATGCTATTTCAACCAAGTTTCGTGATCAAAATGAGGTATTTATATAGAGAATGTAGTTTGACTACGATGCATGCCTCCATATCGTTTGAAAACTGGGCCTTAACAGGATAGTCAAAGATATGAGTTTGATTTACCTTCTCACAAGTCAAACTTGTGATATTCTGGTAGTTTATGTTGCCTTTGTATACCTTTAACTTGTGATATTTCATTGAATAATACCCTTCTTGTTCAGGGAAAGAGACGTATTGATGAGAAAGAAGAGGATGAAAAACATAAAGATCCACCAATAAACATGTATCAAGATGAACTTGAAGGCGAAGACTACCTCTTCCGAACAAGCATCGACGCTGAGGAAGATTAGAACAGATTCGCTGTTTTGTTTGCTGTGTAATACTCTAACTATTTTAATTTGTAACTGTAGTTCAATCTTTGTGATTTTAGACAAAAAGATTAAACTAAAAATGAAGTTGAACCATTCCGTAACATACAGTTTACACTGCAACATATTATGGACGTACGTGGGAATCAATGAATAAACTAAAGTTTGTAACAGGTATTTGAGGACTAAACCAGCATAAATAAGTGTCTTAACCAAAAAGAATTGTCAGTTCTTACAATATATTAATCTATGATATCTCTTCTCTTTTTGGGCTTAGGACAAGTAAAGATATCCAAGTTTCTCCGGTCCCATTAACTCATACATGAGCTTACATGTTACGATTGAGTGGATTTATAGCTCATACATATGGCTTACAAGTAACAAGCAAGTATTGGTTGTGGAGAAACGATTGACTACTTGTTTCGTAAGTTAGTAATTGAATAGTCTTATTAATAAGTTCGTATTTCTTTTGACTACTAAAAAAAAAAAAAAAAAAACGTACTAATCTTTAAAAAAAAAAAAAAATCTGAATAAAGCCAATTTTAAAATCTAAATTTAATATTTAATCTGCTATTCAAATCACATATGATGGTCAGTCAATAAGCTAGACTGCAAAACTAATTAAATGGTCCGCAAAAAATGTCATTAGTTTCCCCGTTATTAATAACCATTCCTTTTTGGTGAAGATTAAATAACCTTTCCAAATTACTAGAGTATCTTTCTTTGCTATAAAAGCTTTTCCATGCCATTCATTGCAAAAAAAAAAAAAAAAAAAAAACAATCACAAACATCCTTGAGTTATTTTTCTCCTTGGTAACCAAAACGACGACGTTGCAAGATGAAAGTCCCCGCATAAAAGGCGTGAGGTAGATAGAGGAGGAATCTCTTTGCTACGCGATTCAGCTTCTTCTCCTCCTCCTCCTCCTCTCTCGGTGCTTACTACTCTTTCAACCGGAGAGAGAGCTTCTTTTGTGATCTCGCCGGAATATTTATCCAACCCTTCCAATTCCAATTCACTCTTTTATTTAAACTTCTTTTCATGAATTCGATTCTCCTTCCGTAATTGCGAAGTAAAAAAAACGATGGATGATTACTACACAGCTGACGAAGAGGATTGCTATTACTCCTCCGATCATGATGAGTCTCTGGGCGGGATTGATAACGACGATTCCGAATTTCACGCCGCCTCCTCTAAGAAATCAACCACTCAGGTCTCTTCTCCCCTTTGATTATTCTGAAAGTGAATTTCGATGATTTGATCGCAATTGTGGGGGTTTAAAACTCGATTCCTGCGTCGTTCGTCGTCTCAATCTTCTGGGTTTTTCGAAAGTTTCATCCTTTTTGTGTCTCGGATTACGAAATTGGGTAATCAGTATGTTTGAAATTAGGGCTTGAGAGCTAAAATCAGTATGAAAATGTTCAATTGTGTGACAATTACTTTTAATCAAACTGTATTGTTTGCCAAAGTTTATCAATTTGTTTTTTTTTTTTGTTTTTTTTTGGCAGGTCATCACGCAGGAATCGCTTCTAGCAGCACAGGTGAGTTAGGCAGAGAAGACTCTTGTTTAATGTTTTTCTTTTTGGTGATCTGTAATTTGTTTATTTGTGATGATGCAGAGAGAAGATTTGTTAAGGGTGATGGAGCTGTTATCGATCAAGGAGCACCATGCTCGGACTCTTCTCATTCATTACCAGTGGGATATTGAGAAGCTGATTTCTGTGTTTGTTGAGAAAGGAAAAGACAGCTTGTTCTCTGGAGCTGGTGTGACTGTCTTCGACTGTCGATACGGTGGCGACTCTTCTTCCCTTCCTTCGTCTTCTTCGAACATGAGCTGTGATGTCTGCCTAGAGGATGTGGTAGCTGATCTGATGAAGAGGATGGACTGTGGCCATTGCTTTTGCAACGATTGTGAGTGGACTCCATCTTATCATATTTTTTAAAAAAAATTAATGGTAATGATTTTAACTTTTTAACGCAGTTATTGATTTGGTTTTTTTTAAGGTTGGACGGAGCATTTCACTGTCCAGATCAACGAAGGCCAGAGCAAAAGGATCAGATGCATGGCGCATAAATGCAACGCTATCTGCGATGAAGATGTCGTCAGGAGCCTCGTCAGTAAAAAGCGTCCTGATCTAGCGGAGAAGTTTGATCGGTTCCTTGTCGAGTCGTACATAGAGGACAACAAGATGGTCAAGTGGTGTCCGAGCACTCCACATTGCGGGAATGCGATACGAGCTGAGGATGACAAGCTCTGCGAAGTTGAGTGTTCCTGTGGTCTTCAGTTTTGTTTCAGCTGTATGTGTCAGGCTCACTCCCCTTGCTCTTGTTTGATGTGGGAGCTGTGGAGAAAGAAGTGTAGAGATGAGTCGGAGACGGTTAACTGGATAACTGTTCATACCAAGCTGTGTCCCAAGTGTTACAAGCCTGTGGAGAAGAATGGTGGGTGCAATCTCGTGAGGTGTATTTGTGGGCAGTACTTTTGGTAAGAAATGTAGTTATCATCTCTTCTTTTTTTTTGCTTTGTGTTTGCTTAAGTCTTCGGGTTCGGGTAGTTTGGTTTCCGGTTAGTTTGGTTCAACATAAATTTACCTGAAATAAAGTGTTGGTTCGGTATTCTGTTAGTTCTGTTTTTGAAAATCCTATCGAAGTTTTTGATTTTGGTTTAATTTTCTTAAAATTTGGATAATTTTGGTTAAATTCGGTTATTTGGTTAGTTGGGTTTGAAATTTGGTTAATTCGGTTCGAGTTTTTGTTATGTTTTCTTGGTTTTAATTTTTAAGTTTTTTTTTTAGAAAACCGAAGTAACCGATTGTCAAACCAGAAACCGGAACTCCTATCAACATAAATAAAGTGCTGGTTCGGTATTCTGTTAGTTTGGTTTTTGAAAATCCTATCAAAGTTTTTGATTTCGGTTATATTTTGGTTTTAATTTTTATTAAAATGTTGGATAAGTTCGGTTAATTTCTGTTAAATTTGGTTAAATTTGGTTATTTTGGTTTGAAATTTAGTTATTTCGGTTCGAATTTTTGGAATGGTTTGGTTATAGTTTTTAAAACCAAAGTCACCACCGAACCAAACCAAAACCTACCAAATCGAACCGAACTCCTAACTGAACTAACCGAAAGTTTTGGTTCGATCGGCGGGTTTAGTTCGGTTCAAAATTCCGGCCCTGTGTTTGCCTTTCTAAACGAGCAAATGCCAAAATGGTGGAGTGTCTCATGTTTGCTATGTCATCTTGTACAGTTGGCTATGTGGTGGAGCTACCGGAAAGGAACACACCTATAGAAGCATAGCCGGTCACAGTTGTGGTCGGTACGAAGACGACAAAGAAAGGCAGATGGAAAGAGCCAAAAGGGATCTAGACAGGTACACACATTACCACCACCGATACAAAGCGCATACGGATTCATCAAAGCTTGAAGATAAACTCAGAGACACAATCCTCGAGAAAGTGTCAAATTCAGAAAAGAAGGAGCTGAAGCTCAAAGACTTCACATGGGTCACCAACGGACTCAACAGGCTATTCAGATCCAGACGGATCCTCTCGTATTCTTACGCCTTCGCTTATTACATGTTCGGTGAGGAGCTGTTCAAAGACGAGATGAGCTCTAGTGAGAGAGAGATGAAGAAGAATCTGTTCGAGGATCAGCAGCAGCAGCTCGAGGGTAACGTTGAGAAACTTTCTCAGCTGTTGGAGGAGCCCTTTGATGATTTTAGCGATGATAAAGTTATGGATGTGAGGATCCACGTCATCAACTTGTCTGTTGCGGTGGATAGCCTCTGCAAGAAGATGTACGAGTGCATTGAGAATGACTTGCTCGGTTCTCTTCAGTCTGGTATCCACAACATCGCGCCTTACAGTTCGAAGGGGATCGAACAAGCGGCTGAGTTTCATGCTTCGTGGAGTTCCTCCAAACCTTTGGATAGTAGTGGTACAAGCGGTAACTAATAACCCTCTTGTGTGAATCATATTCTATAGTTATTGAACCGATGAATCTAATACTAATATTCTTTGTAACAGGGGAGACATCAAGGCCTGAGAAAGCTTCAGGATCAAGGGACTCGGAAGACATGGTTTGCTCTTCTTCAAAGAAACGTCCGAGAAGAGAAGGAAGTTTCACAAACAGCAAAGTCACTTTGTTGGACTTGAACTTGCCTGCTGATTTCATCGACCAGAACTGAACTGGAGCTCAACTCAAATCCCTTTTTTTGTCTGTGTTTTGTCCAAATGGTATGACATGGCAAAATGGGACTTACTAATTATTATTTTTCTTTATTATAGTTTTTTTGGTTTATATATAACTATTGTTATAGACTTCTAATATATATATAGTTCTCTGATTCAGCTTATGAACTCTGTTACTTCTCAATGCCTTTGAGAATGTAAATTTGAAATTCAAGAGAATTATTAGTCGATAATTTAATTGAGTAGTGTTTTTCTGTCCTTATAATAATAATCTCAGGTATCATCCTTCTAATTCCATCGATTCAGAAACTATAGTAAATAATACGATTCTAATTAAGTTCGAAGACGCTATCAAGTTGTTAATCCTAAGATACAGCTCGGAAGAACAGAAGAGCTATTTGCTATGTAAAAAGCCAATTCAATGGAGATAAGCATAAATATTAAACAATTAACTAGTGGAAACATGCCGAAGATAATTTTTCTAATCTTATCAAGTGGTGTATACAGTTTTTGATATAATATGTGTTATAAGAATAACTAGACCCTGGTTATAAGAATAACCAGCGCGGATTTGAATTTTTGATTTTTGGTTATTTATTTAACTAAATAATGTATTTGTAATATTTGATGTATTATATTCACCATGTAAATAATTTTTTTGGCATCTTAAACCATCTATTTACGATGAATATTCGATATCATATAAAAAATTGAACAAATAGACGTAATTAGAGAATTGTAGAAGATATATAAAAACAATGGTTATTAATGTAAAATATGAAGAAATATTATATTATGACTTAGTATGGCATAAAATATTATAAATTAGTTATACATGTTTAAAGAAAATAAAATGATTTTTAAACTTCTATGAAAAATTTAACATATAAAAAAGGGCGATGAATTAGTCATCAAATTGTAAATAATTTCATAATTTTATTAATAATAAATTATTTATAATTTTTGTTTTTCGTCAAGATAATTATTAAATGTCCATAACATTAATATGTTAAAAGGTCATATTATGAAAGTCCATGTTGTAACCTTTTTTTTTTCCGGGAAGTGTAACAAAAAAAAATTACATTTAACTCTTCGTTTTGTTTAAGTTTGTGTCGGCAAAAGATTAAAAAAAATCTCACTATCTTGCCTAAACAAAAGGTATATTAGGTAATAAAGCTATGTGAAATGAGCTACGGAGGAGATTTACATATCTTTCGGCTTACGTGCCTAATATTCCAATGTATTTACAACCTCAAATGCATTGTGTGGTAAGAACCTTAAATGCATTTTACAAAGAATGTTCTTAATTATGTGCAATAGAGTGTCAACACCAACAAAACTATATGATTGATAGATTAAGTATTTAACATATCTTTAAAAATATGCAAGGGCATAATAAATATATGTTTTAACTTTTGACATTTGAAAGAGAACAATATAGATATCATTCTTAAAAAAAAAGGTCGACAAACTGGTACTAGTGTTTTTTAAATATAGCAAGATAGTAGTAACAACTACTAAGAATAATTCATAAACTTAGTATTGAAATTTGTATATACTATCATAGAATGTTCCCTTTAGTAATAACCACGTGTGAAGCACCCCGCCTCATATTACATAATGATCACCAACCTCTTTTGATATTTCGTTTGTGTATATATAAGTGTGCATTAATAAGATCAATTCCCACAATCCATAAACAATCCCCAAGAGCCGTTGACAAAACAAAAAAAAAAAATCACAAAAAGTCGTCAAAGTATACTCTAGACCCTCCAATCTCCCGTAAAAATCTCCATATAAATCTCTGTCTCTCTTTGCCAACCTAAATCAACAACCATTCTTATTCATAGCCTATCACACAACCCAACAAAAAAGTCCTTAACAAAACAAAACAAAAAAAAGTAAGAAGAGATTTCATCACTATTCTATTACATTCTCTCTTTTCAAATCAAACATTTGACTTTTGTGACAAAGGCTTGAAGAAAGAGATGAGGAGCGAAGCGGGTGGTGGTACCATGGTCGTTGATCTCCAAACCGATCCATATAACAACAATCACCATCGCCACGAGATCATCACCGGTAATGTCCACAAACCGCGGCCTAAATTTGGTGACATCTTAAAAGCAGACCACGACGGAATATTCCCTCCCGTGGACCCCATCATCATCAACACAAACCTAACTCACCAACGGTTCAGCAGCGTCTCAACCTCGACCATGAGCAGCGGTCCAACAAGCGGAGACGGTTCACCTTGCCTAATGTCCCCTTGGGCCCGTGTGTCACCACCTTGGGCCGCAGATTTCAACGAAGACAATGTACTAGAGACCAATGGTCTCATCGGGTCCATTGTACGTGAAGAAGGTCATATATACTCGTTAGCCGCTTCAGGTGACCTTCTCTACACGGGCTCCGACTCCAAGAACATTAGGGTCTGGAAGAATCTGAAGGACTACTCCGGTTTTAAAGCGAGTAGTGGGCTTATCAAGGCCATTGTGATATTCGGAGAAAACCGGGTCTTCACCGGTCATCAAGACGGTAAGATCCGGATTTGGAAAGTCTCGAAGAGGAAACCGGGAAAGTACAAACGGGTCGGTACATTGCCTACGTTTAAATCGTTGGTTAAAAGCTCGGTAAACCCTAAGCATTACCGCGGTAAAAACTCGGTGAAAACAAAGCACCACGACGCCGTTTCGAGTCTTAGCATGGACGTTGAGGTTGGTTTGTTGTATTCCAGCTCTTGGGATAGGACGATCAAGGTGTGGAGAGTGTCCGATTCCAAGTGTTTGGAGTCGATACACGCGCACGAGGACGCAATAAACTCGGTCATGGTCGGTTTCGATGACTTGGTGTTCACGGGATCCGCGGACGGTACGGTGAAAGTGTGGAAACGTGAGATGCAAGTCAAAACGAGGCACGTGTTGGTTCAGGTTTTGCTCAAGCAAGAAAGCGCGGTCACGGCGTTGGCGGTTAAATTAAAGTCTTCGATGGTTTATTCCGGTTCGTCTGACGGGGTGGTTAACTATTGGCAGCGTTCGAAGAAGCGTGTGTTCGTCGGTGGGATACTAAAAGGGCACAAGTCCGCTGTGTTGTGTCTCGCTGTGGCGGGGAACTTGCTGTTGAGTGGTTCGGCGGATAAGAACATATGTGTGTGGAGGCGGGACACGTCTGATGGGTCTCATGAGTGTCTGTCTATTTTGACGGGGCACATGGGACCTGTTAAGTGTCTAGCCGTGGAGGAGGAACGGGCTTGCCGCGGTAAAGGAGGAAAAACCTCGACGGTTGGTGAAGGAGACAGGAAGTGGATTTTATATAGTGGAAGTTTGGATAAGTCGGTGAAAGTGTGGCGCGTGTCGGAGAAGATGGCGGCGTGGAGGGAGATAGACGAGCCAGAAGCAGAGAGTTGCGCGTGAAGTTCTTTGGGAAAATAGAAAAAAAGGAGTGCGTCGGAGCATAGTGTGATTATTTACGAAAATGCGCCGTCATCGATCAGTCACGATGACGGTCTTCACGACGGGGAAGAGTCGGAGGATTGTTTTTCAATTTTATGACAATGTCAACGAAGAGATTTGTGCCAAGTCAGCTAAAGAGTGAGTCAACACGGGCTTAATGGTTTTCACGTAATGATGAGTTTTGCTTCTTTTCACTTTAAAAAAGATCTTTTCAAAGAATTGTAAAATTATTCCTTTCCGTGAATTTGTAACAAGGACAAAGACTAAATCAAACATGTTTGTCTTCTCCGTGTGTTTAGTTTATATCGTGGTTGCAATTTATAAGATGGCTTTTACCAAAGAAAAACTTTATAAGATTGTGGTTGCAACTTTATAATTTATAATATACAAATATTGATGAGTCGTTTTGTCTTCATAGAATTGGTCTTTTTTTTTGTTTTGAACTCAGAATTGTTCTTTTCTAAATTACATTTATAAAATACAAATAATACATTCATGATTACTGTTTGGATCCAATTTTGGTCAGATTTCGATTAGGCCAGAATAAATTGGGTCATGCGACCTGCGACAAAGCGTAATCTGTGCTAATGAGTTCATGTCGATTTGAAGAACCGGAGATCGCGGAGAAGTTGAAAAAAATCCGAGATCGATCGATTATAAAAAAGGAGAACGTCGGGAAGAAAGAGGGGCACGGCAAAAACCCGAGAGATAGCTTAATACACACATCGACTTCATTTTGATCTCGTTTTAAGTTCTTTCTCTTAACTATCTCATTTGAAAAATTGGATCTCATTTCACTTATTGTATTGATTCTTATTCATCAATAAAATCCATCTTTTTTCTACCAGAATCTGATTACATCGTTGTGTTCTAAAGATATCGTTGCCCACATCGTCTTCTCTTTCCTAGATTTAACTTTCAATCACTAATAAATTCCTAGGTTAGATTTTATGATCTACAATTACTAATCACAAAAGTTGTAAAAATTAAATTACCAAAAGATAAATAGTTTTGACAAAAGACTCCATTGTGAACAATATACAAACATGTACATCTGCAATAATATCAATCAATCACTAAACCGAAAGCAATTCCACAGCGGAAAATCAATCATCCGGTTTCCTTAGAACCGGGTGATTCCGGTTATTCCCAACATGTGGATGTTAGAAAATGACAACGGTTTTACGAAAGTAGCCTCTATTTGACCCTCTCAACGCAGCGTTTTAACAATTCCTCTCCCAACCCCGCGTTGACGGCGAGAATTTTCCCGGAAAATAACTTTTTCAATCATCTGCGAGAAAAGTCTTCCTCGTCGTCTTTTACTAGTGTGTGAGAGATAAGACGATCCAACCATCTGTCTTTCTTCCTTTTTTTTCTTTTCTTCACTCTTTCAACTCCTTTCCCCCTAGAAAACCCTCTTCCTCTTTCCATCTAAAAAATCGACTTTTGTCCCTTTCCCAAATCTAATAAAAGAGCTTTCTGTAATCAATTTGATTTATATGTAGAGTGGAGCTCCTTTTTGTTGATTGATTGATTGATTGATTGTTGTGGAGCTTTATTCTCTTATTGCTTAATTTGGATCAATAGTTTCCGATTTAGGAAATTTTAGGGATTAGGGTTTCTTTGTGTGTGTTTGTGCTTAATTTGGTAAGAAGATGGCTAAAATTCTAAGAAAGTTCTCAGCTTTACCATCGCCGATTCCTAGAAGAGATAATGACGATGATAGTGATAGTTTCCATAATGATTATTCATTCGCCATAGAGTACAAAGGTCCTCTTATTGCTAATCTCCCCCGAGCTAATCCCGTCCAAGTTGATCAGATCCCTACAGCTCTTCCCGTTTCCTTCTCTTCCTTGTCCAGTGGTGGTGTATTTTACCCTGTGGTCCAGCCTCTCGTTAGGGAGGCTACCAAGAAACCACCTGAGAAGAGGAAGAAGGACGGTTTGGTTGACTCTGCAGCTAGTCCTAGTGTGGTTTTGAAGCCTCATCTTATGGTTTCTGGCTCATCATCGTCGTCGTCATCATTATCAAAGAGGGTAGAGGTAGCAGGAGAAGTGAAAAGCTCTGTTGATTCATCATCATCATCATCATCAGCAGAAGTAAGAGAGGAGACAGATGGTGATGATTTTTCCAATGGAGAACCTGCAACCCGTGTGACATTCGCTGAGGGTAGTGAATGTGATGAAAGCTTTTACAACTCTGATGAGGAGAGTATAGCTGCTGCAGCTACGCCTGTAGCTGAAAGGAAAGGTAAAAAAGGATCGTGCTACCGATGCCTGATGGGGAACAGGTTTACTGAGAAGGAACTCTGCATTGTCTGCTGCGCCAAGTACTGCTCCAACTGCGTGCGGAGAGCCATGGGGGCGATGCCAGAAGGAAGAAAGTGTCAGACTTGCATCGGTTTCGGAATCGCCGAGGGCAACAGGAAGAGTCTCGGCAAGTGTTCGAGGATGCTGAAGCGGGTTCTCACGGATTCGGAGCTTAAGCAAGTCATGCAGGCAGAGATCTCCTGCAAGGTGAATCAGCTGCCTTCGCGGCTTATCGCTGTGAACGGGAAGTCTTTGGATGAGGAAGAGCTTTACATGTTGCAGAGTTGTGCTAACCCGCCTAAAAAGCTGAAACCTGGTGACTATTGGTATGATAAGGTCGCTGGGTATTGGGGAAAGGTGGGAGAGAAGCCTTGTCAGATTATAAGTCCTCACATGAACATAGGAGGGAACATCAAGAAGGAAGCGAGTAATGGTGACAGTGGGATTTTCATTAATAACAGGGAGATAACCAAGAGTGAGCTCACGATGCTCAAGGTGTGGACAAACTCTTCTTTCTTCTTCTTCTTTAACTTATCATGTGAAACTGAGTTGACTCTTTTGCTTTTGATGTTAGATGGTTGGGGTGCAGTGTGAAGGGAAGCCTCATTTTTGGGTTAATTCAGATGGAAGTTACCAGGAAGAAGGTCAGAACCGTATCATGGGGAACATCTGGAGTAAGGTAATGATTGTCTGAGCATTTGTTCACAACGTATGAATATAATAAACCTTATAGGATTGTGGATATACTTTCTCAGAAACGAGCTAGGCTTGCTTGTGCGGTGTTCTCTCTGCCAGCTCCTCCAACTTCATCTGCAGTAGAACCAAATGATGAACCTGTATATGAGCATAAAATGCTTAACAAGCTTCTTCTCATTGGTGAAGAGAATTGTGGTGCCACTACCATTTACAAACAAGTGGGCCTTTTTCATCTTTTTATTGCAACACACTCGAATGTAGAGAATCTGGTAATTGACTTTCCTTTGTTTTTTCAGGCAAGGTCTCTTTATAAAGCCCCATTCACTGAAGACGAGCGTGAAAGAATCAAAGTCATAATCCAAACGAATCTCTATGCTTATCTGGCGATGGTTCTTGAGGCACACGAAGAAGAGATGAACACTAACCAGTCCTCGGATCAAACAGGTAAAGTTTAGAGAACGTACATACATACAAACATCAGTAAACAAATGATTATTGAGTGACGCTGATTGATGTCTTGTGATTTATACAGGAGATGAGAGCCGGGCTAAAACAGTTAGCTCAATCAGCCCGAGGCTAAAACATTTTTCAGATTGGCTTCTGAAGGAAAAGGAAGAAGGAAACCTGAAGATTTTTCCAGCATCGAGCCGCGAGAATGCTCAAACCGTTGCAGAGCTATGGAGAGTACCTGCCATACAAGCCACGTACAAAAGACTCCGCGATACACTTCCCAGAAACGCTGTTTATTTTCTTGGACGAGTAAGAGTTTGCATCAAATGCTTTCGTGTCTATAAATGTTAGAAGACTAACGTAAAAATTTGTTTCTATATCAGATTCTGGAGATCTCGAAAGCAGAATACAATCCTACTGAGATGGACATATTGCAAGCGGAAGGAATCTCGTCTATAGAAGGACTTTCTTGTGTGGAGTTCTCATTCCCACCAACAGCTCAAGAAGACTCTCTTGAGATCGATTATCAACACGATCCAGAAATGAAGTTAGTTCTATTCCTTTTCCTTGTGTTTCATTCCGACTATATGAACCAATGTTCTAAAAACCGGTCTAGGCAGCTCGTAGACAGCAAACCATTGGCCAAAACGATTTTCTAAAAATTTGATTTACAATTTAAATCGGTTGTAATTAGTTAAAGTTCGTCTAAAATGATCTATATCGATATAAATTAGTCTAAATCTGCTAAATTAAACAATAGTACCAGTGTAAATCAACAAATATGTTTAGTTTATCTTTTTGTATATGTAAATTTTATAATTTATGAGAATAATTTTATAATTAAACACAAAACTAAAATATCTAATGTAAAAATGTATAATATATAAAAATTGCTTTTAACATTGATAGGAACATTCGTTTGAACTGACTCTCTGTCTCTCTCTTTAATCAGGTACCAACTCATCCGGTTAAAACCAAGAAGCCTTGGAGAAAACTGGAAATTGCTGGACATGTTCGAAGACGCCGACTTGGTGATATTCTGCGTCTCACTAACAGATTATGGAGAGTACATTGAAGATGCTGACGGTGTCCTTGTGAACAAGATGATTGCAAACAAACAGCTCTTCGAGAGCATGGTGAATCACCCGATCCTAGCTGACAAAAGGTTCCTCCTGGTCCTAACCAAATTCGATCTCCTAGAAGAGAAAATCGAGGAGGTTCCTTTGAGAACCTGTGAGTGGTTCGAAGACTTCAACCCGTTGATCAGTCAGAACCAGACGAGCAGGCACAACCCTCCGATGGCTCAGCGTGCTTTCCATTACATAGGGTATCAGTTCAAGAGACTGTATGATTCACTCGTGGAACCCTTTTCGATGCGTGGTGGTGGTAGGTCCTTTAGGCCGAAGCTGTTTGTTTCTCAAGTGAGCTTGGAGAGTGATACTGTGGATAATGCACTGAGGTATGCGAGAGAGATTCTTAAGTGGCATGTTGAAGAAACTTCCATGTTCCAAGAGATGTCCACTACTAGTATCGAGGCCAGCTTATCCTCTTGATTCTTCCAAAATTGAAAATTCTTTTTTTTTCCCCTTTTTCTTAGAGTTTGTGGATAACACATGTATTATGTTTGTATGATGTGTCTGTGTACTGTGTGCAACAGTTAATCTTTAAAGAAAAAATACATGTGATTTAAAGTGATTACAGTTGGGAGATTATATTTGTAAACACCAATGTGAATGGCTACAATACACATATATGCAGTCATATCTCAAATTTGCTAATCAAATTCAATTATCTTGCTTAACCAATGAAGGAGGCACTCAATGTTTAAAAAAGGAAAAATCAAATTCAATAATCTTGCTTTATCACCTTAATCAGATATACTCGATCCAGATATAGTACTATTCATTCGTTCATGTATATAAAATGGACGGTTCAAGGTGCTTAGATATTTATTTATAACTAGGGGCGTGTCCGTGCTCGCGCGAAATATTGTTTTGAACGCAGTCTGTGTTACAAAAGATTCTAACTTTTCTTTTAGTTAGAATTAATCTCACATTAATATCTTATTTGATTATTCCTTCAAATTCAAGACTATGGGAGGCTGTATTGAATCTGAAATTTGAAATAATTTGATTTTTAATAAGTTTGTAGATGATTGCAGGAGAATTAGAGAATTTGGTCTGATTTCTGTTAAAACACTCTAGAATTTCATCTAAAATAGTGAGATTTGGATTTTTTATTTTTATAACTAAAAAACTCCCCTCAAATACTCTAGAAACAATTAAAGTACTCTAAAATCTTCAACTTAAATTTTGTTCAATAACAGTGAATTTCAGAGTGTTTTATGAAATGACAAGTTCAATAACATTGGATTTTAAAGTGTTTTTTTTAATTCACGTTTGAATAACAGCGGATTTGTCATTTTAATATAAATCACTTGAAAATCTTAGTTGAATACACCCCCTATCTACTCTATTAAAATAGAGTTCTAAATTTATCTACCATTAGAAGTTGTTACTTAATTTTTGGACTTTTTCAACTTTATTACTAAACTACTTATTTTATGGACCATTTTAAATTTGTAACAATAATATTTTATTAGATTCTACTAAGATTATACAACCAAACAACTAAAACTAAACCAACATTAAATCTATTAAAATTTAACCAATCTCTTAATCTAAAACTAAACGGAGGGTTGTTATATACTATTATATTAAGAATACAATAACTCTAACTAGACCTCATGCTGGTATATATGATCGTATTTGCTTCTCTTGAGATCATAAACTGCCGCAAAAGAAACATTAGATTAATTAATATTTTTTTCCATCTTTCATTATAATAACATTGATAAAAGATAGTATATTGTAATTATGGTCAGTTGATAGACTTTTAATGCATTAATGCTTGGTTCTTTCTTACGATGACGCACATTTAGATTGAGATCACTTTTCTCTGTTAAACTTAGAGAATGTCAGTAGATAAGATTCAGTCTTATAGAGATTATATCATGTTCATCTTTTATGTTAAATAAATCATAGCTCTAAATACAATTCATACATGTGTCTTTTATGTTAGATTAGATATTTTGTAATTCAAATAAGATTAATATCTAATAATTTGGTAAATACAATCATTATGTAAAAGAATATTAGAAACATGTTATCAATAACAGATTTGATAGAAACTTTACTAACGTGTCTTGCAAACAAAATAACCACTAACAACTTAATTTGATTTCTTTATTTTGTTATTCTGTTATATTTGATAGGGTAATATATAATTTTCAAGATTTTGTTCCTTATATTCTGAGCTCTCTATTTATTAACCTACAATCTACATTCAAAATATTGTATATCTTAACTTCTTATAACAACTTCTACAAAATATGAGAATCAAATCTATCAATCCTTTCAAATATGTAAATCAGAATATCTTAACGAGACTTATTATCTTAAAAGTAAATCCAAAAATGATTGTGCCAAATATATTAGATCTTTTTGATAACAAAAATAGTTAGAAAGACGTCATATTAATTTGTTAATATATTTAAATAAAATATTTTAAATAAAATCTAATATTTTATTTTATGGAAAATAAAATAGAATTTACTCTCCATATCAAACTAATAAATTCCGAACTAAACATCTAATCTATTAATTTATAGTCCTATTTTTATCTACTATTAACAAGTCATAATAGGACCACTTAAAAAATATTTAATATGACATATTTGGTTATTTAAATTAATAATAAACAACTATAAATTTATTTTTGTTTTTTCTAATTATAACAAAATATGTTGAGAAAGAATCTAACAAAATATTACTTCAAATTTTAAATATTTTATAAAATAATATTTCAATTAATTTTGTAATTAGTAATATAATATTGTTATAAATCAATGTTAACTAAAATTTTATTATTCTATAATTATATTTTGTATTATATAAAAACAGAAGTGTTATATGAATAAAATATGAAAAAATTATATTAAAAAGGTAAATTAACAAATTTTATTTTTAAAACTGTTTCATTCAAATAAATTATCACTCATCATAAAAATAGGTTAAAATTCGTAAACTATATAATATTTATACAAAAATAAATTTATTAGAAACTCTCAATAATATATTGTTTAAAATGTTCATATACAAAATATAATAGTATATAATAATAACATTTAGTTCATATACTATTTAAAAAATATATTATTAGAAAACTACGAAAGTTTAGTAATTCATTTAAAATATTAATGACAAATTAAATTTTAATTTAAATATATATTTTATTTTATTTATAACAAATCTGTTGAGAAAAATTCACAAATATTACCAAAATTTCAAATGTTTTTTATAAATTAAAGTATTATTGTAGTAACAAAAAATATTCAAAATTCATGTAATCTTCCAAACTCAAATATAGTAGTGTAATTTTCAAAGTTTTCTTGATAATATATAAAATTTTGAAAATAATTATTCAAACTCAAAATGATAATATTTCAAATTTTATAAAAGATAAAATCATAGATAATAAATAATAATTTTTTGAAATGACTAGGAAAAAACAAAATATATATGTTGTAAAAACTAAAGCAATCTAATATTTTGAAATTTTAATTAAAAAAAACTTAATATCATAACATCCAAAAATATCCTATATCAATAAAATTTACTAAAATAATATGATAGATGTTACTATGTAAAATAATAGGTTTTTATTATTTAAACAAAACCATGTTTTTTTACGTATAAATCCCATAAAACACTAAAATAATATAAAGTATATTTTTTAACACACAACATGTAAATATTAATTATCTTAAACATATTTATTTTTTATAATACAATTAAGTAAATTTTAAAAATATATTATAGCAGAATGTATAAATAACATATTGTTATTTTATTGTACCTAACTTGAAAATATATTAGTAAGTAATAAAATTAATAACAAAGTAAAATGTATTAAAAAAAATCACTATATATTAATAACGTCGAATAAGAAATATAAATAATAATATTATAGAGTTACACAATATATAATACAAAAAAAAATTATATAGTTAAAACATTTATAATAATATCAAATACATTTATAAATGAAAATCGTGCGGATTAAAATCTAGGATGTATATTACATGTTATCTTTAACTATTGCAGAGATATAGATGACATTTAATAAATTGATTAGACAACATTAAAATAATATATTAAACACACTTGATCCATTAAACAAAAGTAGCATACGACAGCATTAGTTGATTAAAATAAACACACAAACCCATTAAACAAAAGTAGCATACGAGTGTTTTTAGTTGATTAAGATAAACACACGCAATAATAGCATTAACTAAGACACAAACCAACAAGTAACAAATTTTAGCCGGAGACGTAACCTTCCAACATCAGACGATCGATGATGGTTTCACATGTGTCCAAGCGAGCTTTGGTTTTAATCAGTAAAGCTGTGCTTTATTCACTTGCTTTAGTTGAGCTAGTATCCAAATTCAATGGGAAGTTATCACCAATAAACTTTAGGATAGTCATTCCTGAGATACTTCGAAATATAAATCGCATTTGCCTTCGGTTGTCCAACGGGCTGATCTTCGTCATCCTTGGGGCTCATATTGTCCAACGTTACCAACAAAGCGGATGCACTTGTAAATTGCTCGGCTAGATGCTCGAGCAACAGCTGCGATGTGAGACTATTGAGAAAAAATCGGATGATGGGTGAGAAGTGTAACTCTTTCTAATCAAAATAAAAGAGTAAAAGGAAAGAACACTTACGTCCATGACAAAGTGCACAAATCCTACACAATTAGTTTTGTATCCACGCTCTGATATACTCTCTCAGTGACATCTCTCTGGTCAAAGTATCTTTGGGGTACGAGGTACGCATAAGAACCAGTGGAATAAGAATAATCCGAGTCCGACATTGTTTCAGACGAGCTGCGGAAACCCTAAACGTAATTCTTCTATTTATACTTTACCAATTGGGCTACTTCTGGGCTGCCTGATTATTTATTAAAATATGGCGTAGAGGGATACTATTGGAATGACTTGTTCAAAGTGAGCGAGATTCTTGGTTTTTTTTTACTATATTATTGAACAAAGAACATGTAATTATTAGTGTATCAAATTTGTACTTTTGGTCAATTCTATGCTCGTCTCATGCAAAAAATCGTATTCAAACTATACGAGGACATGAGATTAAGAGATTAAGAAACTTAACTTTGTTGTTTTTAAAGATGCAAGTTATTACAAAACAAACTGTCACATTTAGTTATAAACTGAGAAAAAATTATTATGGTGACAAAGGAAAGAAAAGAAACAAACAGTGTCATCTTCTACAGAGCGTCGCGTGCAGCAATCCGGCAAACAATGGCATCTCCCAGAGAGGAAACCCCAAGTTCTTGGCTAGTTATCTTGTAATGCTGAAAAGAATCAATTCAGACTTCCATCTAGCATTTTTATTATTTTTACCAATATTTTAAAATAAATTTTGATTTATTGAACAATAAATTAAACAAACTAATGATATTACGATTAAAATTTAATTTCATAAAAATCGTAGAAATTGGAAAATATTTTTTGGTAGTAAAATTTTATAAATGTAAAAACAGAAATAAATAATATGTCGAAATTAGTAGAATATTATTATATTATGTAATGATATATTTCAACAAATTTACTTTAATGATGATGTATAATTTATTACTATATTCTAAAAAATTTACCAAAAATATAAATTAGCATTAATTAAAATCATTCATGTCACTTTTATTTATACTCTATGTCATCTTTGTAGCATTGACATGTCATATTTATTTAGTGTAAATGATTCAATAGAAAATATGTTTAGTGAAAATGATTCAATAGAAAATCTGTGTCAAAATCACTTTGCAAATGATGTATAAAGAATCCTATAAATTACAAATTAGTTCCTCGGAGATCCGACCAATCTATTGAAAGTTAAATAATATTAAATATTCTCTAAACAAAAATATAAAATACTATTACCATTGGGATATGTATGAAGGTAGACGTGCTTCAGATCATCTTCAACCCTACTGCAAAATTTACTATAAAATGGAGTGGAAAATGCATTCATGAACAAATAAAAAAATCATTATTCTAAAAAAATGATTTATACAATTCAAATTGGTTTAATTAGTTAAAATTCATCTAAATCGATCTTAATTAGTCTAAATCTATTAAATTAAACAATAATATTACTGTAAATCAACAAATATGTCTAGTTTATTTTTTGTATATGTAAACTTTATAATTTATGAGAATAATTTTAAAATTAAACTCAAAACTAAAATATCTAATGTAAATGTAAAATATACCAACTCATCCGGTTAAAACCAAGAAGCCTTGGAGAAAACTGGAAACTGCTGGAAATGTTTGAAGACGCCGACTTGGTGATATTCTGCGGCTCACTAACAGATTATGGAAAATACATAGAAGACAGTGAGGGAGTCCTTGTGAACAAGAGATAGCAAACAAACAGCTATTCGAGAGCATGGTGACTCACCCGATCCTAGCTGACAAAAGGTTCCTCCTGGTCCTAACCAAATTCGATCTCCTAGAAGAGAAAATCGAGGAGGTTCATCTAAGAACCTGCGAGTGGTTCGAAGACTTCAACCCGTTGATCAGCCAAAACCAGACGAGCAGGCACAACCCTCCGATGGCTCAGCGTGCTTTCTATTACGTCGGGTTTCAGTTCAAGAGACTGTACGATTCGCTCGTGGGACCCTTTGGTGGTAGGTCCTTTAGGCCGAAGCTGTTTGTTTCTCAAGTGAGCTTGGATAGTGATACTGTGGATAATGCACTGAGGTATGCGAGAGAGATTCTCAAGTGGCATGTTGAAGAAACTTCCATGTTCCAATAGATGTCCACTACTCGTATCGAAGCCAGCTTATCCTCTTGATTCTTCCAAAATTGAAAATTCTTTTTTTTTTCCTTTTCTTTTAGAGTCTGTGGATAATACATGTATTATGTTTGTATGATGTGTGTTTGTGTGTACGATAGTTAATTTTTAAAAGAAAACATACATGTGATTTTAAGTGGTTACAGTTGGGAGATTTTTGTTTGTAAACACCAATGTGAAAGGTTGCAGTACACATATATGCAATCATATCTCTAATTTGCTAATCAAATTATGAGAACATTTATGTATTAACTAATGAAGGAGGCACTCAATGTTTGATTATCAAACATATATATTCCAAATCTCAAAATTTTTGAATAAAATTTTTAGAAGATTTCCGCTGAGATATTTTTTTTTTGAAAAAATTAATTTTTAGGAACAGGTGCGTTATTTTTTGGAATGTCGATATTTGTCATCTTCAAAATCCTGTATGGTCTATTATTCTGATCTAGTGAGAACTGAATAGTGATTCCTTTTTATATGAAAAAGGAAAAAAAAAACAATTTCACATATAGCACTATTTTAATATTTTTTCACTCCTGTATATGAAATGGACGGTTCAAAGCTGCTGAGATATTTATTTTTAATTAGTTAATAAATGAGAGTTGATGAATTATTTCATAGGCATTGAAAAAAGTAAAAGGAACAAGAGTTGGTAATCGACCGTTATTAATTAAATATTAGAGGTGTTTAGTACTAATCCATAGAATCTAATTGATTAGTGGGAGATAGAAAACGTATTAGGAGAAGATAAAGTGAAAAAGTTATGACGCGGCGAGATAGTGAAGGAAAACGTTAGTCAGCGCAAAAAACGTGTTACAATCAGTTTCTGCACGTGCTCAACGTGCCTCTCTCTGCCTTCGGTATCTTGAAGCTTTTACTTCTCATTCCTTTTTCTTTTTAAGGGTTAGATTTGTTTATATTTTATTCTTTACTTCAACTTGTATGGCATCCTGCCGTCCTTAAGTCTCTCAATAAAATATTCGTATATACTGGTGAGACATACGTAATTTAAATCGTCATTAACAAAAAAAGGTTTTAAACATAGTACATTGTAAAAAACCATTGAAGTTCTCAAAAAGTTTGAGTAATTTGTAGGCAGTTTTGTCATTGTTTACACTTTACAGTAGGCTCAGGCTCACGAACAGAATGAAATAGTGATAAATTAACCTTCATGGCATTAAATGCTAGAAGTAAAATGTGAGCATAACTCAACAAAAGTTTGTAGAAAACTTTAAATCTTAAAGTTTTTGTTTGTTGGTCAAATCTCAAAGGCTAGTATATTAAGGCATCCACATTGAAGAGTTCTTAAAAATGTTCTCAAAATTAAAATATATCCCTTCACGTCACCCCCCCCCCCCCCCCGAGCTTTTATCCATTTTTATTCGATTATAGCAACTCATTTAAGGGAGGGAACAAGTCAAAATAGAAAAATTCATCTTCGTACAAAAAAATGATTTTTTTTCGTTTGAGAACTTTTCCCACATATTTGAAAGATTACTATTCCAAATGTTTCACTAGTGTTTTAATTTTTTTTAAAAAAATAAATCAAAATAGTTTTAAAATTAAAAAAATAATATTTTTATTAGATATTGACATAGAAATCTGATAATGGTGCTCTTAGAATTCCTTTATAGATAAAGAAGTACAGTACATATTGATATTGGTTTGCCTCTATGATATCCATAAGAGTCATGACGTGTGTCCTATAATTGGCTACGAGACAAAGTCAAAGACCATAAGACCAAGAAGAGAAAATAATAATCAAAGGAAATAGCAAGAAGAGAGTCTAGAAAGCGAAGACGTGGTGGGTCAGCGTGGAGAAAGGGTCAACATTGTGATAGACTGACGTAAAGGGCTTAGTGAATCCACATGCCAGCTCAGCATCATGATATACACTTTTTTTTTTTTTGGCAACACATTATATACACTTCAACTTCTAATAATCACTCATAAATCATTGAGTTATTCTTGTATTTACCCCCTAGGTGAACCTCCTAGCCAATAGCATTTCATTATTTCAAATTTGATATCTTTTAAAAAATGAAACAAAATGTTATCAAGTTATATTATGTTTAAAAAAAAAAAAAATAGCAGTTACAGAACAAAGAATTAAAAAAAATATTTTTAACGTCGTTAGCAAAACATTAAACCCTAAATTCTAATCCCTAAACCCTAAATCCTAAACCCTAAACCCTTGGGTAAACCTAAACCCTTGGGTAAACCCTAAACCCTTGGGTAAACCCTAAACCCTTGGGTAAACTGAACAAAACTTAGGATCACCCCCTAGGGTGAACCTTTAAATTCACCCCACTCTTTAGGACCAATCAAAGTGACACATAGATTATTAATTAAAAAATATTAAATTAAATAAAAAATAGATACAAAAAATTAAAACGTTAATTTTAACGATGTTAACGCTTCCAAAAGAAATCCTAAACCCTAAATCTTAAATTCTAAACCCTATACCCTAAATTCTAAACCCAAATTCAAACCCCTAAACTCAAACCCTATACCCTATACCCTAAACCCTAATCCTAGACCCTAAACCCTAATCCTAGACCCTAAACCCAAATATACCTTAAACCCAAAAAATAGACTATAAACCTAAATCCTATACCCTAAACCCAAGTCTTAGACCCTAAACCCAAACCGTAAACCTTAACCCAAATCCTATATCATCTAAGTTTGGGGTTTGGGTTTAGGGTTTACCGTTTGGGTTTTAGGTTTAGGATTTGGGTTTAGGGTATAGGTTTTGGGTTTAGGATTTACGGTTTGGGTTTAGGATTTACCGTTTGGACTTATGGTAAGGTTTTGGGTTTAGGGTATATAATTTGGGTTTAAGATTTACGGTTTGGGTTTAGGGTCTACGACTTGGGTTTAGGGTATAAGATTTAGGTTTATAGTCTAGTTTTTGGGTTTAGGGTATATAATTTGGGTTTAGGGTCTAGGATTAGGGTTTAGGGTATAGGGTTTGAGTTTAGAGGTTTGGATTTGGGTTTAGAATTTAGGGTATAGGGTTTAGAATTTAAAATTTAGGGTTTAGGGTTTAGCTGGAAGCGTCGTTAAAATTAGCGTTTTTATTTTTTGTAGCTAATTCTTATTTAATTTATTGTTTTTTAATTAATAATCTATGTGTCATTTTGATTGGTCCTAAAGGGTGGAGTGAATTTAAAGGTTCAGCCTATGAGGTAAACCTAAGTTCTGTCCGGGTAAACTCTACACCCTGGGGTAAACCCTAAACCCTTGGATAAATCCAAAACTCTAAATAAAAACACTAAACCCTAAAACTCTAAATCTTAAATCTTAAACCCTAAACCCTTGAATGTTTTAGTGTTTAGTGATTTTGATTTAGAGTTTAAGATTTATCCTAGAGTTTAGGGTTTACCCAAAGGTTTAGGGTTTATGATTTAGGGTTTAGGGTTTATGATTTAGGGTTTAGAGATTATGATTTAGGGTTTAATGTTTTGCTGACGACGTTAAAAATATTTTTTTTTGTAATTACTGCTATTTTTTATTTATTTTTTTATTTTTTAATTTTAAAAAGATAATATAATTTGACAATATTTTGTTTCCTTTTTTAAAAGATATCGAATATGAAATAACACAATCTTATTGGTCGGTGAACCTCTAGGTTCACCATAGGGGGTGAACACAAGAATAAGTCTAAATCATTGGACTATCTGAGATGAGAAAACGGTAAAGCTTTCGCTTTCATTCACCATCTTTGACAAGTTATCTCATTTTCTCCCTTTTTTACTTAATTAAACTCATTTTCCTAATTTTGAATGTATTAAGCCAATAGAAAAAATTATACAAATTAAAGTAAGCTTCTCTCATGTTAGTTGAATTTCTCAAATTCTAGCATATCGTATTAGTGTCGGTTTTTAAAAAAAGTATTAGTGTCGGTTTAATGTATAGACAAATTAATAAAGACTTGTTCTTAATACTCAATGTTTTCCTTTTACAGAAACTATGCTAATATAATTAGTACGATTCGTATTGTAAACTTACAAACATAACTGGGGGCATCATGATTTTCCTATTTTTATGTAATAAGTTAATTAAAATCACATATACAGCATTAGTGTCATAAACCAATTATATTAATTGAAAGTAAGATGGAAATAATGTACAACTACATTTGGTTTGAAGTACATTAATACAAAAACTATACATATTTGGTTTCAGCTCATTTTGTTAATGTTATAAATTTATATATCCAGAATAAACAATAGTAATAAGTTATGTGAACGTTTAATTCGAAACAATTAACAATAATATTTTTTTATAGATGATTTTGGCTATACATAAACAAGAGATGATAAGTTTTTACGATTTATCTCTACTTAATTCCATTTTAGAATCGGCAATACATAATACTTGGATCACACATGACTATAGCCTATAGGAAACTAATATATGATTTTAACACATAGTAATCTAGGTCTCATCTCACTTCAGTGCACATTTCTTAATAAAAGCATATTTGAAAATTAAGAAATGATGATTGAGAAGTTGTGTCGTCGAATCATAAGGTTTAAGAAAAGCAACGTGATTAAACATGGTCGGTGGAACACATACATGCTGAGAAAAGTTCATTGCGATTGTTCATATTTGTGCTCGTAAAATGAATAGTCTTTTGTTAATTCACCACTAGTTTGTGTGAAGCACAATGTTAATGCAATGTTGCACATGTCTATTGGCATGAGAGGTGTGATCGGTGAGAATGAGAAAGAACATTCAATTCTTTATGGTTCCCATAAAAATATATCGTTTATGAGGAATTAATTTTCTTTTCTATTCATCATCATTCTTTTTTTTGTAGAGAATAACAAAGTAAAATTATTCTTTATTATTTTTGAAGAAAAACAATCATTTTCACTCATTGCTTTAATTTTATTCCTATTCATTTTTTTGTATTTGTTCCTAGTATTTCTCAGATGATCACCGGTCAAGAAGATTGTTGGATTGATTTGTCGTATACTATAGTATAAAAAAAGACAAACAGGATAGATATGCTTTTGAGTTTTGAGACGATGGATCTATAGTCATCTAGAAAGACAAATTGATCTACACAAAGCTCTAAGTGTGAAAGACAAATTACTCACAAATTAAGCAGTCGAAATAATAAAAGTTAAAAATAGCACGTGACTTATTCTAACACAATCAATCACGTACCTAGATACTTATTCCCAATTAAACATGTTTAAATTAAAATCTATGCTGTGTGAAAGCGAACATAACTGATATAATAATTTAATAACAAATCGCAAAAGTTGGTTCTTTCTTAAAAAGCGTCACATATGATGAGAATGGATCCAATACCTTTATATTTTAAAGAAATGTCACTGTCATATAAACCCATCCCAGAAATAAATAAAAAATCATTATCGACATCCCCAGAATTTAACGCACGTGTTTCCAAAAAAATCAAATCACACACAAAACGAGCCCGTGTCTGAAGAGTGTGTGTGCCAGTTGGCAACTGATTATCCACATAGACATTCCAAAAAAACACGCATATATAAAGGAGCTTCTTTCCACTTTCAGTTTCCCCCAAAACACAACCGAAAACAAAAACATCATCTCCAGGTGCTTGAACACTTACACAGTCGACGACAAAAAAAAAATCCAAAATTAATCAAATGCATTATCCTAACAACAGACCCGAATTATCATCCGGAGCTCCATCTCGGGATCGCGATTCGACCCGGTATCCGTATCATAATCAGGAGCAGCTGTCACCGGAGCAAGAACTATCCGTCATAGTCTCCGCCTTGCAGCACGTGATCTCAGGGGAAAACGAAACGGCGCCGTATCAGGGCTTCTCCAGCACAGTGATAAGCGCGGGAATGCCTCCTTCGGATTCCGACGCTTGCCAGGTGTGCAGGATCGACGGCTGTCTCGGCTGCAACTACTTTTTCGCGCCAAATCAGAGAATCGAAAACACACACCAACAAGTAGATGCTGAAGAAGAAGATGGGGTTAGTAGTAGAAGAGAGAGCCACGTGGCGGCGGCGAAGAAAGCAGCGGAAGGAGGAGGGAAAGTGAGGAAGAGGAAGAACAAGAAGAACGGGTACAGAGGAGTGAGGCAGAGGCCTTGGGGCAAATTCGCAGCTGAGATCAGAGATCCCAAGAGAGCGACACGTGTCTGGCTCGGCACTTTCGAGACCGCCGAGGACGCGGCTAGGGCCTATGATCGGGCCGCTATTGGGTTCCGTGGGCCGAGGGCTAAACTCAACTTCCCGTTTGCGGATTACACTGCGTCTGCTTCTTCCCCTGTTGGAGCTGAGGACGTGGTAACGAGTGCGAGTGCGAATGCAAGTACGAGCGTAAGTGCAACGGAATCTGCTGAAGCAGAACAATGGCGTGGAGATTGTGATATGGATGAATATTTGAAGATGATGATGATGATGGATTTTGGGAATGGAGATTCTTCGGATTCAGGCAACACTATTGCTGATATGTTCCAGTGATTATTTTCAGAACAAAATTGCCACTCACTCTTTCTTGTTATAGTTGAGTGCAAGATGAGTTGATATTGTCTTAGCTTGTTCAAAATGAGCAAGAATCTTTTGATTATATTGGGCAGAGAACATGTAATTATTTGTATTTTTGGTTAATAATATGTTCTTCTCATAATCTCATTAAAAAAATTGAGTTCAAACTATTTGAGGACAGGAAATAAAAAAAAAAAGTTAAGAAACATAACTTCGGGTTATAAAAGATGCAATGAATTACTAAACAAATTGTCACATGTAGGTATAACTGAGAAAGAAAAAAAACTATAAGAACACAAAAGAAGAGATGTCTTTCCTTTTACAAAGCGTTGCGTGCAGAGATCCGGCAAACAATGGCATCTCCTAGAGAGGATATCCCGAGTTCTTGATTAGTTATCTTGTAATGCTGAAAAGAATCAACTTTGCTGATTAATACTTGTATAAGGATATTATACAAATTTACAAACGAGAAGGGAGGAGAGTCTGTAACCAAAACATTTACCTTTAAAATATGGGCTTGATTAGCTTGCGTCTTTAACTCCCCCAAGTCAATTTCCTTCCCGTTGATCAATTTCGCCACCTCCTCCATCTGAGTACTTTGATCTCAAAACATGTCATGGTTGATAGAAACAAAATAATACATAAACTAAGAAAAAGCAATTGACATGAATTCTTTAGATGATGATTGACCTCAATCCTCAAGGGGAGAAGCATTGAACCGGGCAGCTAGAATGTAAGTCGAGCTTTCAGATATAATGGTTGGTTTCTCAGGTGTAAGACCTGATGGATCACAATGCATCACGAACGAAGAATATAAAAAAAAACACACACACACGATTGCTTGCGAAGATACAATTTGTGAGGAGTAACATTCATCGCAAAGTATAGAAAGCAACTGATGACAAAGTTTTGTCTAATGGCATATCACTCGTAGATTGTCTCCAGTGGCGTTATAGCTTTAGCTTTCTTTAATGATTTCTTTGATGATTTCTTTGGTGATCTCTTAAATTTGTTGAACCTAATAGGTGCATATCTGCCACTCATCATCTGATCTCCCACAGAGATCTTCTTCTCTTGTTCTTCTCTACCTTTCTTCACCATATTCGAGACAGCTTGGTAACGCATCTTCGTCAAAAGCTCAGGTTTACCTCTCACGAAGTATTGCTCATGTCTCAGACCCCTCAATTCTTACAAATCCCTACCAACCAACAAGAAACTCAGATTTAAAATAACTCAATCGGTGATAATCTTGTTACATAAACAAGAAATTACTTACATAGATTTCAATTTCGGTTATAAAGTGTGACAACTTGTAGTGAAGAAGTCTCGGAAGAATCTTTTCGACTAGCTCTTTCGGATCCCAGATGACAAAACTCTTGTTGCTTTTGCTCCATGAGATTATTGAATCCAGCGATGGATCATCCACCACCTCGTATATATCGCTGTAAAACGAACTCATTCCCATCGCTCTTCAAACCTCGAAAAATAATCCAAGATCTGGAGACCAACCCTATTTTCAAGAGGACCATACATTTATCTAATGTCTTTGGGCTCTTTTTGGGCTTGGATGGATTACAAACATATTCGGTTTCGATGGATTCCAAAAATCCAAAAAAAAAAAAATGTTGGATTACCCGCACCAGATACCCGAAACAGAACTGATCCAAAAAATAATAATCTGGGTCTGGGTACATGTTAAATACCCCCGGACCAGAATATCCGAACCAAAACTGATCCAAAAATACTGGTTCAGATCTGGTTCTGGGTCCATGTTAAATACTTGTTCGGTTCTTTTTTCTTTGAACCTGCAGGTCTCGGTTCAAATCCAGATCCTACCCGAGATCCGACCGGATATCCAAAATACCCAAAAAATTATTATATATTCGGTTTGGTATTGCCTAATTTATGTTTCATTGGCTAGAAATATCTAATTTCTGAAACGAAATTGTTTCGTATTTATCTTTTGAATTAGTATGTTATTTGTCAATCTTCAAAATCTTTGTATGGTCTATTATTCTGATTTAGTGAGAATTGAATAGTGATTCCTTTTTATATGAAAAAGGAAAAAGCAATTTCAATTGTTTTGTTTAGCACCTTAATTTAATATATTCGATCCACATATATTACTATTTTTCGTTCTTGTATATTAAATGGACGGTTCAAGCTGCTGAGATATTTATTTAAATTAATTAATAAATGAGAGTTGATGAATTATTCATAGGCATTAGAAAAAAGTAAAAGCTCAAGAGTTGGTGATCGACCGTTAATAATTAGTAAATATAAAAAGTAATTGATTAGTGGAAGGAGGAAAACAAATTAAGACAAGATAAAGTGAAAAAGTTATGACGCGGCCAGATAACGAGGGAAAACGTTGGTCAGCGACAAAAACGTGTTGTAATCATTTTCTGCACGTGCTCAACGTGCCTCTCTGCCTTTGGTATCTTGAAGCTTTTACTTCTCATTCCTTCATTTTCAGGGTTAGATTTTTTTATATTTTATTCTTTACTTCAACTTGTATCGCATCTGCCGTCCTTAAGTCTCTCAAAATATTCGCATACATTAATTTGAGACATGCGTAATTTAAAACGTCATTAACCAAAACAGGTTTTAACATTGTACATTGTAAAAACCATCGAAGTTCTCAAAAAATTTGAGTAATTTGTAGGCATTTTTAGGGCTTTTTGCAAAAGTGACTCAAAACTTGGAGTCAAACAGAAAACTAACATTTTTTTTTACTCCTTTTTTTTTTGAGATTTTAACCCCACACCTGCATTTTATCTACGAAAATGCCATTAACATTTTTTTTTTCTTTTCGAAAATGGCTTCTTTACTGTTTCAACCTCATCTTCTTCAAGTATTTACAATATTGCCACTGCAATGAATAGTGGCAACAACCTTGTACGAACTGTTTGGAGCTTTTAATGCCCTTTAATGCACGTAAATCTCTTTACACTCTCTCTGTTTCAATTGTTATGAACTAAAAACAACATTTCTTTCACTTTCTCTCTATATTCATCCAAAAAACTCAAGCTTTTGATTCAAAATATGGGCTATGGTTGACAGAGCCATATTTCTTTCGTTTTGACTTACGGTTGCTTTCGTTTGAGGTTCTGGGTGGTTGGAGAAGACCCTGTGTGCAAACGAAGTCATCTCACCTAGTTTAAGGTACGAATTTGAATTTTTTTTCAAGATCTGTTCGCGTAGAAGACTTACTAGTAAGTCATCTGTATGTAGAAGACTTACTGATGAGTCTTCTGGTCAAACGGACGACTTAAATTAAGTCGTCCAGCTTTGTTTGTTAAAAAAAAAACACTCCAGACGACATATATATAAGTCGTCTACGAGAAACGGGCTAGTTTTGCATTTGACCGAATCGTGTCAGATCTTTGACTATTTCTGGACGACTTATAATTCAGTCGTCTCTGAGAAAGTTAAAATTTCAATATTTTATGAAAACTTGACGACTTACGTGTAAGTCGTCCTAGGTTAGTTTTGTAATTGAAAAATAAAACTTCATAATTTAACTTTAACCAGACGACTTAATATAAAGTCGTCCCTCCAGAAGACTTAATTTAAAGTCGTCCGGGGAAAGCAAAGTCGTCCAGAATTTTTCCCAATTTTCTGGTCAAACCTTGCTTATCCCGGACGACCTTAAATCAAGTCGTTTAGCTGGACGACTTTCATCTAAGTCGTCTGGAGAAAGTTAAATTTCAAGTTTTATTTTTCAATTACAAAACTAACCTAGGACGACTTACACGTAAGTCGTCAAGTTTTCATAAAATATTGAAATTTTAACTTTCCCAGAGACGACTGAATTATAAGTCGTCCAGAAATAGTCAAAGATCTGACACGATTCGGTCAAATGCAAAACTAGCCCGTTTCTCGTAGACGACTTATATATAAGTCGTCTGAAGTTTTTTTTTTAACAAACAAAGCCGGACGACTTAGAATTAAGTCGTCCCTTTTAATTTTCAATTGCAAAAGTGACCTCTTTAGACGACTTACCTTTAAGTCTTCTGGACGACTTAATGCTAAGTCGTCTGCGGCAATGTTTATTGAACTTCTTCATTTTCTCTATGTTTACTAATGTGTTTTATTTTGAATATTTGCAGATGATTTTTCAGTTACATGCAGTGTATGGAGAATGGTTGTTGAGAGATTTCCGTTGGGATTTTGTGGTTGATGATCTCAAAGGAGCAAGATTGTTTTTATTGAATGAAAATTCAACACATGCTGAACTTGTTGCAATGGCTCAAGAAGATTATAACCTGGACATGAGAACATGTGTGGCATTTCTTTGTCAAAGGTGGCAAAGTGGACTGTGTGGTTGATTTGGAACATGCAAAGTGTGATTGTGGTGTCTATGGAGTGGAGAAAATACCTTGCTCTCATGCTGTAGCTGCTGGAACACATGCTGGTTTGCATATCTCCACACTTGTATGTCCACTGTACTCAAAGAATTATCTGTATGCAGGATACTCAGAGAATATATATCCTATCGTGTCACAACATATTGAGAAACGAGAATGCTTTCCTCCAGAACTAAAGCGTGGTCGGGGGAGACCGAAGAAATCAAGATGGCAATCTTGGTTGGAGCTATCTAGGATGAGAGGACACAAACCCAGGAAGAAACACAGGGCACGGAGATGCTCAAACTGCAAGGAAACTGGCCATACGAAACCACAATGTACACAACCAGTTGACTAGTTGTCCAGACGACCTAAATTTAAGTCGTCCAGTCTTGATTACCCGTCCAGACGACTAAATTTTTAGTCGTCCAGTGTATTTTATTTTTAGACGACCTTCTACTAAGTCGTCCAGTGTATTTTATTTTTAGACGACCTTCTACTATCCCTTCAAGTGTATTTTATTTTTAGACTACCTTCTACTATCCCTTCAAGTGTATTTTATTTTTAGACTACCTTCTACTATCCCTTCAATTGTATTTTATTTTTAGACTACCTTCTACTAAGTCGTCCAGTGTATTTTATTTTTAGAAGTCCAGTGTAAGTCGTCCAGTGTATTTTATTTTTAGAAGTCCAGTGTAAGTCGTCCAGTTGGAAAACCTTCCAGACGACTTATAATAAGTCGTCCAAACCTTCTAGACGACTTATTTGTAAGTCGTCCAGTTGGAAAACCTTCCAGACGACTTATAATAAGTCGTCCAAACCTTCTAGACGACTTATTTGTAAGTCGTCCAGTTGGAAAACCTTCCAGACGACTTATAATAAGTCGTCCAAACCTTCTACGGTGTAACAGCCAGTAATTTCTTTGTTCCACAAAGAGTCCATCAGCACCTTAAACGCGACTCTCCCCCATGGATAATTCTCAAACCGTTCTAAATCCATCACTAGCCTTGCCAGAGTAGATCGTGTAGCGGTTGAAAACTTTCTTCCTTCAATGAATCCAGTGAAGATGGAGAGGTACGCGAGCCGCTTGCGATCTTCCCTGGACCAATCCCCGCATCTCTTCAGTGCTGCTATTATCTGATCAGTAGTTGGCCCAGCTTCCAGATGAACTCCCAGCATCCCCCAGAAAGAAACCATCTCTTGGGTAACGTCACATTTTGGTGTCTCAAGGTCCTCGATGTACTCGCAGTTTAGACCAGTGAGGTTTTCAAACTCTAACAGTGAAAACCTCAAAGGTTCTGGACCAACGAGAGACCACATCTCATACTTCTTCTTAATGTCCAGCTTGAAACTGAGCATGTAGTGAACCAGCCTTGAAGCCCAACCAAATCCCTGCTCCTTGAACTTGATGAAAACTCCCAAACTCGACTCCTTGAACTCTTCAAATTCGTCATCAGTAAGAGCTTCCCTAAGAGCAGTATGCAACTTGCTGTTATCCGTATGATACGAAATGCTATTGTGGGCTTCTGGCTCTTCCCCTGATGTGTATAACCTACGGGGGAGTTCTGGAATATCCATCCTTTTTGTCTGCAAAATAATCAAAGACAACAATATAAGTCCAGATGACTTAGTAGACGACTTATAATTAAGTCGTCTGGAAAGTCGTCCAACTGGACGACTTTCCAGACGACTTAAATTTAAGTCGTCTGGAAAGTCTTCCAAATGGACGACTTATATTTAAGTCATCTACTAAGTCGTCCAGTTGGAAGACTTTCCAGACGACTTAAATTACTTACAAGTCTTCCAGTACAAAGCGGACCTGATTAGTCGCAGAAGGAGTTGGAGTACTCGTCATTGCGGTTATAGATCTGAAAAAATAAACGTGAAACGGTGAGAATGAGTAAATTGATAGAGACAACGTTTTATGTTCATCTTTTCCTCGAGATTGATGACTTACCGGCGTTAGGGTTTACAGAGAAACGGCGCTAAGGTTTACAGAGAGGAAGCGGCGGCGCTAGGGTTTAGAAGAAGCGGCGGCGCTAGTGTTTAGAGGAAGCGGCGGTGAGAACGTTGGTGACCACGGTGGCGAGGGCGACGGTTTGTTCGGAAATAGTGGAAGCGGCGGCGCTAGGGTTTAGAGGAATCGGCGGCGCTAGGGTTTAGAGGAATCGGCGGCGCTAGGGTTTAGAGGAATCGGCGGCGCTAGGGTTAGAAGAAGCTGCGGCGACAACGGTGAGAATGAAGTGAGATAGATAGCCGACGTTGAGAACGATGGTTTGTTCGGAAATCGTGGGAATTCGAAATCGCCTTTGAGAGAGAACTGTTAGGGTTTCTGAATTTCGCGAAAAATGAAACAAAAAAAAGAAAAAATCACCTTATATATTGGGTAAATAATCCGGTTAGCTTTAAAAGTACATTGGTAAACTTTAAGGTTTGGTCCGGTTTAGACGACTTATTCTGGCTGATAATGTACAACAGACGACTTAATATTTAGTCGTCTGTTTTCAGACGACAAAATATTAAGTCGTCCTAGACCCTAAAATGAACCCCTAAACTAAAATGACTAGATTAACTAACTAACCACGTTATAAAATCAAATTATACTTAAATAGTGTTTACTATACACAGAAATGAACACGCATAAGTAATTTTAAAAATTTTCAAAAACGGTTTTAATGCTTTCCAAAATCTAACCCTAAGAACACATACAATACTACAACATATGTTGATGAAACATAAACTAAAGAATATCATGACTCACTACTTTCACTCATCTATGCTGAAAACAATTGAAATTTGTTATATCTTAATTTATACCTCCTAAGACATATGTTAATTACATAATTCCTATTTTTCACTTATCAAAATATTTTTTACAAAATTTTTAAATTATGTTTAAGACTAACTGTCCAGACGACTTTCAGTTAAGTCGTCTGGACGACTTATTTTCAAGTCGTCTAAACAGACGACTTGCGAGGGGTAGAAACGTAAAAAAAATTCCGTTTTTTTGTTTGGTCACAAGGGGATAGTTGTAATTTCAATAGCTTTTTAGGTTACTTTTGCCTTTGATCCAAGTTGGGGTATTGTTTTGGGTTTGACTCCAAGTTTTGAGTCACACTTGGCAATTCTCCCCATTTTTTATCAATGTTTACACTTTACAGTAGCTTGGCTCAGGCTCATGAACAGAATAAAATAGTGATACATTAACCTTCGTGACATTAAATGCTAGAAGTAAAATGTGAGAATAATAGCAACAAAAGTTTGTAGAAAACATTAGACCACCTCCATCCATTAGGACCTGTAATGAATTCTAATGATTAAATTAAGAGTAAATAAGGTGATTTGGCACGTTTAGAACCTTGGTTAGTGGAAATAAAATTTTCCTCCTCCAATGGAAGAACCCCATAGGGTTCTCTCTGCAACACGTCTCCTTTCCATCTTTTTTTGTCATCCTTGTGATTTAATCATCGCATGCATGCATTTCACAAACTAATTTATTTCCGAACATTCATTTTTGTACTCTTCTTCATGATGGTGATCATATTGGTGTGTTAAAAAGACGAGGTTCTGTTTTCTTTTATCATCAATGGGGAAGTGTTGAAGACAAGGAGTTGGGCAAACATCAGCTTCTGTACAGACTTACAGAAACAAGCACCACAAAAACTAGCAGTGTCATACGGCCCTCAGCGTATTTAGGACAGGACAATAGACTGTCATGTCTACAAAACGCATTCTAAACTATCTACCATGAATCTATCAGCGTAAATGGAGAAAAATTCAATTGCCACCAGGTTCATGATCGTGTACTATTAATACTTTTAGAGAAGGAAGCAAATGTTGACACAAGTGTACATATCACACACATAGTTCCAACTTCAATGTCTAAATGCTGCTACAATAAAATTAAGACAACCATGCTTCTCCTAAACAGCAAAATATGCTCGAGTCTACCAACTGGTAAATTATTATCACACTCCAAAACTATCTACCATGACTGTATCAACACAAATGAAGTACAAACGATAAGTTTGGATACTAACTTGATCATAAAGTGTGAATTAATCTATATAAGTACACCTTGAAAAGGGCAACACTTGGGAACAAAAAAAAAAAAAAAAAGAAGCTCTCTCACCTACGTGAAAAGCCACCGCTTCGCTGGCTCTGTTTCATGAAAAGAGCCCTCTCTCTTTCCTTCTCAACCCTCTCCCTCTTCAACCGCTCTTCCCTCAGCTCCTTCAAGCTCTTCTTCCCACTCTTCTTCTTAGATTCACTCCTACGTTCACCATCCTCCTCCTCCTCCCCTTCACCACCAGCTCTATCTTCATACTCACGTTTGTTCTCAACGTACCAAGGAAGCTTCACTCCTTTACAAGCAACACCGTACCCCAACCTATACTTCTCCTCATCCGGATCCCCTGCCCTCGCTGTTGCATCTTTCGCAGAGGCTCTCGCGGTCGCAGCAACTTCTTTCCTCACCTTCTTCCTCCTGTGATCTTCCTCCTCCCCAGGCTTACCAGCATCCTTCTTCGGTGTTAGCTCGATGGGGTCGAAGATCTTGATCCTCCTCCTCCTCCCATTCACGAAATCGAAAGGATGATTTTACCTACCCGAGAAAGAGATCGAAATGAGATTCGAGAGAGAAGCAGAGTCTTCGAGAATGGAAGAGAAAGAAAACTGATTTCGCACAAACGAAGGAGAGAGAGAGACATTAACGTGCGTTCCAATTACAAGATGACACGTTAGGGTGTCTTACTGATTCTAAAAGGCCCACGTTTGGCAGTGGTTCTCTGTTTATTTAGCATTTTTCATTTATTTTTATTTTTGCTTTTGGTTAGAATCTGTATTAAACTACCCCGATGGAGGTGCTTTTAGATCTTAAAGTTTTTGTTTGTTGGTCAAATCTCAAAGGCTAGTATATTAAAACATCCACATTATCGAAGAGTTCTTAAACATGTTCTCAATCCCACGAGCTTTTATCCATTCTTATTCGATCCATTCTTATTCGATTACAGCCAACAAGAGTAAGTTGAAATAGAAAAACTCACATTCATACAGCATAAAAAAAAAGAGTAGTTTTTTTTTGAAAAGTTTTCCCACATATTTGTATTAGAAAAACTCACATTCATACAGAAAAACTACTATTCCAATGTTTCAATAGTGCTTTAATTTTTTTTAAAATAAATCAAAATAATTTTAAAATTAAAATATCAGCATTAATATATTTTTATTAGAGATTTATATAGAGATCTGATAAGTGATAATGGTACTCTTAAAATTCCTTTATAAAATAAAGAAGTACAGTACATATTGATATTGGTTTGCCTCTGTGATATCCATAAGAGTCACGACGTGTGTCCTATAATTGGCTACGAGACAAAGTCAAAGACCATAAGACCAAGAAAAGAAAAAAATAATCAAAGGAAATAGCAAGAAGAGAGTCTTTTTTTTTTTTTTTTTGGCAAATAGCAAGAAGAGAGTCTAGAAAGCGAAGACTTGGTGGGTCAGCGTGGAGAAAGGGTCAACACTGTGATAGAGTGACGTAAGACAAGGGCTTAGTGAATCCACATGCCAGCTCAGCATCATGATATACACTTCAACTTCTAATAATCACACTCATAAATCATTGGACTATCTGAGATGAGAAAACAGTAAAGCTTTCGCTTTAATTCACCACCTTTGACAAGTTATCTCAATTTCTCCATTTTTCACTTAATTACACTAATTTTCTTCATTTTGAGGTATTAAGCTAATAGAAAAAATCTTATTATTATAAAAAAGAGTTTGCTCTCTCCTCCTTAGGACATCTAAGATGTCACATAATAAATTTGATTTACTTCGCGCTAACACGTGGCACAGAAGACTAAAACTCGATACGTCTTTTCTCCTCCTACATATCTCTTACATTTCAGTTGTAGAGTCTCTCACAAGTTATATACCTCTTCACATTACCATCCTGTTACAAAGCATCTGTTCAACTTCCAGACACTTCGCTATACCTCATCTCACTCCTATTTATATCCCTCAGATGTTAACTCAGCAATCTTTTTATTAGACGTCAAAAGATCAGCAAAAGAAAAAGACAAAGTTACAAAACCAACAAGGGAAAAGGAAAATGTTCCACCAAGACCATTCTAAGAACACCGGACTTGTGTGAAGTACAAATATCGAATAAAAGTTCGTGCCAAATCCACAATAATACAGTACGTTGGTTTCTTCTATTGTTATAATATAAACTTATTTTTCCAATCAATTGTTTTTTTAATTCAGGACCCAAACTTCATTTTGTTGCGCGTGTCAGAAGACCGTATCTCCTCGCATCGCCATACGAGTAAGTCTATAACTGCCAAGTTAATGAACATCATTAAACACTTATGTATATAAAGAGATCCATTGCAGACACCACATACCCTGGCACTACACTAAGAACCTTAAAAAATAACTTAGGTTATGGTGAAGATAAAACATAGCGGAATTGGTGAACCTTGAACCGGGGAGCCGAGTAACTACAGAAGAATCGTCTTGGCACAGGCGCTAGCGCATCTAACGTTACCCACGATGCATGTGACTCCTTATCAGGTTCGTACTGCTTACGTAGTTTAAAACCAAGTTAGTGTAACAATTTCGAAGATTAATGCAGACTTATATAGCCCATTAGAAGTTATAAGTGTTCCAGACTTATTGTAGTCTACGCAATACTTTCCATTTAGCATCCTTGCGTCTGAGATGAGATGATGTATAACCTATTTACCAGTCCATAATATACATATTTTATTTTCTATGTTGATACATCAAACTCAGCACGTTCAGCACGTTCAACTTGAATGTTAGCACGGTCAACAAAACCAAAGCAGCCACCCCCAGTAGGTAGGTGATTGTAGTTGTGTAGACATAGATATTGACTTAACAAAAAGGTTTATTATTGTGTTGAGAACTAAAAACATGGGCATAATTATTTTCTCCTAAGATAATAAGCAACAATTTAAAAGACGCGGAGTAGGAAGACCGTTAATCATTCGAGGTACCGAGATCACTGCTCAAATTATACATAAATATATAAACTATCAGACTGTAGCAACACCAAATGCTTTATGATTTCACAAGGATGTGTTTCGACAAACATGGTCGCTGAGATGGACCACTGTCCATGGCTTTCTGATAGTTATCTCCCAAATCCTGGCACACTACAGAACATGCGTCGGAAAAAAAACATCGACGCAGGTACACTCGCATTGTCTCCAGGAATTGATATTATCTTCAAACTAGACCATAATCTTGAAAACTTGAACTTTCTATGCTCTGCTAGAAAGCCAGACTGTAACTGTGAAGTTAGTGCACATCAATAAACACTTATATGTATATAACGAAATCAAGGATGTTAACGCTTTCTGATTGTTAAGTCACAATACTTAAACATTACAGGATCGGCTAGATAGCTCGAAAATTGCGAAAGGCACTTTGTTTGCAAAAGAAGCAGCCTCGAGTCAGTAGACCTTTGACAAACGCTGGTAAATATTCGGGTTGCCTTACCGTTTAAAACCAATGGTCTAATCTATGCATAATAACATTCTGACGCTAAGCAATGAAATGCAGCTGCGCCTTCAACCAGCTCGAGACGTGGACGTATGTGACCCGTACTAAAACTACGTTATTTATAACAGCTTTATCTACATCTAAATGTCACTATGCAAGTACGTTGTCCACAAGTTAATATAGAATCTCTTATATAATGATAATTAGCAAATTAATGAAATTATGGGTAATTATATATTAACAAATCTAACTAATTATTTATTAAGGGTTATAATGATTTTAAACTCTTTAACTTTTAACAAATAGTATTATAAATATTTCTGAATTATTTTCCATTTTTTTCTGAAATTATCCAATAACTAATTTTGATTGTCCTAAAAATTTATCTCTATCTTATGTGATACATATATATATATATATTAAAATACGGCCAGTTTTATATTACTAAACCAAATATAATATAAACATATATATAATATTTTAATATTTTAACATTTATCGTTAATATTTTTAATTATTCCCAAGATAGTGATAATATCAGATAAATCTCTATATTTATTAAATTTATAATTGAGCACAAAATAAAACTCAATATAAAGTTAAGGAGATTATGATAAATCAACAAATTTACTTATTAGATATCAGTATAGTTAATACTGAAATAAACATAAAATAAAATTAAAAATAAATATTATAGAAAAACTACGTCCGGGCCGACCCTAGTATACAAATAAAAGTAAGTTTCTCTCATGTTAGTTGAATTTCTCAAATTCTAGCATATTGTATTCGTCTCGGTTTAATGTATATACAAATTAATAAAGACGTGTTCTTAATACTCAATGTTTTAAGAAACTGGGCTGAAACCAAATATGTAAATAATTAGTATGATTCGTATTGTAAACTTACAAACATAACTGCGGGCATCATGATTTTCCTAATTTTATGTAATATAAGTTAATCAAAATCACATATACAGCATCTATCTATCTATATATATATATATAAATATGTTCGCTTCACTCCTGCTTTTCCACGTGGAAAGTCGATACCTGACAGGTCGACACGTGTCCCGGCTGTATTAAACGTAGCACTTCATTTAATCTGAGAATTTGTTGGGCTTTTATCGTTAGGGGAATATCTATAGTATTTTGGATACTACTTTCTGATTATGTATGCGGTCCGTGAGCCCGACCTCGATAACCCTAAATCTAATGAAGCAAAGAAACGTAGGTCATCTCTCTCCTTCTTTCTGCGGCGCTTGGAAACGTCTAAGCTTCTTCCAAATCTCTGAAACGGTTCGAGTTGAACTTTTACATATGCAATTGTCATATCGGCTCTTTGAATCACTTTTGCATCTGTTTTGTTTTGTGAGGCATAAAGAATCAATCTTGAGGAACATCGTCAATGGATTCCGACATAGTGGAGATCGCTCCTCCTGCGTTTGCTTCGGGTTCGACAACTCTAGAAATCCAAAAAGGTTAAATCTTTATATCCTTTTTCGTAGTTTATGTACCCATTTTCGTTGACTTCCTTAAACAAGAAGATCCAAACTCGTACTTGAGCAGTATCTTATAAATCTTATCAACTCCAATGATTGTGCTCCAGAAACAGCGCTCTTACAATGTAAATTTTGGAGTACAAGCTCCTTCTTGACTAGGTAATATGAGAGAGAGTCCTCATTTCGTTCATAACTAATTTGACAGCTTTGTGAATCGTGGTTATGTAAAATATAGTATTATAGATGATCTTTGGTCAAAACAATTTAAGTGACTTGACTATACATGACTTTCATTATGCTAATTACATATTTAAACTGTTATCTTAAAGCATTGGATATGTATCTCATGCATTCATGTGTCTGTTGTGAGTTTTCTAGGCTGGTGATATTTTTGCTTCAGCCTATAAAAGTGTTACCACTCAACAGAGGTAGATAGAATCATAACAAGTGGGTGAAGACGCTCTCGAGGCTCTTTCTGCAGGAAGTACGAGATTTGCGACTGTTTTACCTTTTAAGTTGTGTTTTCTGCAAATAGCCTTACAAACTTTCCTTCTTAACAGGAGAAGTCTATTGATCCAACAAAGCAAATAAAGCTTCCTCACTGGGCTGACGAAAAGTCTATGGTGTTCAAGAGGATCATATTTTGCGCAACTAGGGAGATATCTTAACACGATAGTTTGTCATTGAGGAGTTTGTTGTTGATCCCAACTATGGGGAGAAGGTTAACTTCTTATTTTCTACTCTTAGTTTCTTAGACATTAAAAGTGCAGCATTTTTTCTATTGCAGGAGTTTGACTGCTTTCTTAATGTATATAAATTTCCTCGCCATAGACGCTTGCAAGTTAGAGTCTAAATTCTATATGTAGTTTATACGTTCTCATCTGCATATGTTTATATTTGACGTTGGTTCTGCCTCTATTGTTTTATTTTGTTTTGTTGATCTACCTAGCCAAGAATATTTCTACATGGAATGATTTGAAGAAAAATATATATTTATACTAAAGTTTGGATTGTGATCTAAAATAATACTCCTGGCGAAGATACATGTATTTTATTATCTTCTATTTTGGTGAAAGATTAAAAAGTAAATTTCTTAAGATAGGTGAAGCTTTTGAGGTCAATTGCTATCCTTTCAGTTGAGATCTTGGCGGAGAAGCTCAATGATGACTGAAGTGTTCATTATTTCTTGATATATGATTGATTCTGGTGTTTTTCCTTCTGTCTCATCATCATGAATTCTATGTATTCTTTTATAAATGATAACCACATGGAACTGTAGCCAGTTCTTATGTATAATAACCAACAGCAAATGAATTATTTATGAATTTCCTATCTCAACTAAAAAACTTCTCTAAGTATGCATATATTAAGCTGGCTAATTTTATATGCCATAAATCAACTTCGCAATCTTGCATACTCACTGCAAAACATCAAATTCTTCAAATAACAATGAAATAATGTCCGCTAGCGTGGATAGACCACCATAAACAAAGTCATTTTTTTTATTGAAAATAAACTAAATATTTACAAATTTGTATAGAAATTTAAAATAATTTAGCAGAAAAAGGTTGAACGATTTTTCTACATGATCTCAAACCTGTTAACGATATGAGATCTTAATCATTTTAATAGGCCCGTTTGCAGGCTCTCCAATTCCTTTCGACAATTGGTTTTAATTTATAAGCTGTAGCCGCATTGTTTGGGACAAACTTTCCTAATATTTTTGACATCACCATTAAAGACAAGGAGAGGCATTATGATTTTCTTTAAACGTTTTTTGTAATGTTCTTATCTCTAATCACCAGTCTTTGTCCATGTAAAATAGCTAATGTGTATGAATCATAGATATGTAAAAGGCTAAGCATTCTCTCCAAAAGTAGCACTAAATTAAGTTGTTGATTCTGATTCCCTTTAATGATATTGACTCTGAAGAATTCTTCTGTGAAGTTGTTGAATCCACTTTGCTTACGATTGGAACCGGGGACTCTACCTTTGGATTTGCATATTAACAATCATATATCCGTAATGAAAAATATAAATGTAACGCATCCCACCCGTAGTTAGTGTCATAAACCAATTATATTAATTGAAAGTAAGATGGAAATAATGTACACTATATTTGGTTTGAAGTACATTCGTACCAAAAAAAATGTATACATATTTGGTTTCAGCTCAGTTTCGTAACTTTACATATCCACAATACACAATATAATACTAAGTTATGTGAATGTTTTATTCGAAACAATTAACAATAATATTTTGGTTATGTATATACAAGAGATGATAAGTTTTACGATTTATCTCTACTTAATTCCATTTTAGAATCGGCAATACATAATACTTGGATTATACATGACTATAGCCTATATATAGGAAACTAATACATGTTTTTAACATAGTAATCTAGGTCTCATCTCACTTCAATTCACATTTCTTAATAAAAGCATATTTGAAAATTAAGAAATGATGATTAAGAAGTTGTGTCGTCGAATCATAAGGTTTAAGAAAAGCAACGTGATTAAACATGGTCGGTGAAACACAGAAATGTTGAGAAAAGCTAATTGCGATTGTTCATATTTGTGCTCGTAAAATGAATAGTCTTTTGTTAATTCACCACTAGTTTGTGTGAAACGCAATGCTAATGTAATGTTGCACATGTCTCTATTGGCATAACTTAGAAAAACGTTGTTGGATTGATTCGTTGTATACTATAGTATAAAAAGACAAAACAGGATCGATATATATGCTTTTGAGTTTTGAGACGATGGATCAATAGTCATCTAGAAAGACAAATTGATCTATACAAAGCTCTAAATGTGAAGACAAATTACTCACATAGTCGACGAAATATTAAAAAATAGCACGTGACTTAATCTAACGCAATCAATTACGTACATTCATATTCCCAATTAAACATGTTTAAATTAAAATATAAACTGTGTGAAAACGAACACAAGCGCTATAATAATAATAATTAAATAACAAATCACAAAAGTTGGTTCTTTCTTAAAAAGCGTCACATAATGGATCCAATACTTTATATTTAAAGAAATGTCACTGTCATATAAACCCATCCAAGAAATAAATAAAATATCATTATCGACATCCCCAGAAATTAACGCACGTGTTTCCAAAAAAATCAAAAATCACAAAAAGAGCCCGTGTATTTGTTGTGCTCGAAGATCCGGAAAAATCAATAAACGATGTATTTTATGATCTTATGAATGTCTTCCAGCACGTCAAGTGTGGACATTATCCAAGATTCTGTCACCTCCTAATATTTTTTCTATCAGTTCATTATTTGCTAATATGGATCATTTTTTTTGGAGAATTCAGCCAAAGATGGATGACCATCAGTTTGCATGGATTTTATGGTATATTTGAAAAGCCTGAAATAACAAAGGTTTTAGTAATCTGGATATTGATCTGAGGGACACTCTTCAATTAGCTGAATTAGAATCATCACTTTGGACAGAAGCACATGTGGGAAATGACCCAACGAGGGAGCTTTCGGTACAGACCAGTCCTCCCCTAGCAACACCAGGTCGATGGTGCTTCCTAGATGGCTCATGGAAAGATAATGACTTGTTTTCAGGGCAAGGCTGGTATACTACTTTACCGGGGTTTGATGGTCTGTAGGGGCAATGAATGTAAGGGCATGTCTTTCACCCCTCCATTCGGAGGTAGATGCATTGATTTGGGCAATGGAATGTATGAAGAATTTAAGACAGTTGCAGGTAACGTTTGCAACGGATTGTTCTCAATTGGTGAAGATGGTTTCGGAACCAGAAGAATGACTAGCATTTGAAAGTTATCTAGAAGACATCAAGCTTCTTAAAGGAAGTTTCCTCAATTCAGACATCGTCCATGTATTTCGGACGGCGAACCTTCGGGCAGATAGCTTAGCACTCAGTGCTAGGAAACAACCGTCATTTATCGTTCACATGGATTCGGAGTTACCGATCTAGTTTACAGAGTCAACATGAGTCTGTGAATGCTTTGGTGTCAAAAAAAAAAAAAAAAAACCCGAGTCTGAAGAGTGTGTGCCAGTTGGCAACTAACCAACATTTGAAAACACCCATATATAAGACCACCATTATCGGGCGATCCTTAGCAGGGTTTTTAGGTTAATGAGTGATTTATTTAAATAAAAAAAAAATTAAAGCCTTGTAACCGATCCTTAATTAGCCATTTCTGATATCGATCTTTACAAAGGTTATACAACCACGTGTCATCATTGAGGGAAGACGAAAACGTTGATGACCGATGGCGTTCTACAGATCTCTACGAAAGCTAGCTGAAACCAATCCCCTTAAAAAGGCCAGATTATTTTTCCAGCTTCCGGCGGTGGAGCCGTTTCTCCGATCGCACCGTCGTTTCCGCCGCGCCGCTCCCACATTACATGCACAGATTGCCTCCCCTTTCCTAATGGTTCGTCCCTCTCCACGGACCTCTATTCCTCTCTTCTCCACCCTGGAAACTGCTCCAGTCCGCGACGCCTCTTCACTGGCGAGGAAACAGCGCGTCTTGAGGAAGGTCAAGGCTCTGAGCGTTAGATTGATGTGGGTTAGTTATTTACCATTGTGTTCATTAGTTAATTCAAAGCTCTGAGTTTGATGTGAAATTCTGGAAAAATTGTGTAGTTGTAGTGATGATGGTAGAGTTCGAGGATGGAAATAGAGAGACTTTGCCTATTCTAAAGAGAACCATGTCAAGCCATTGCTAGAATTGACTAATCCACAACACAAGTGAGTCTTAATTTCAGTGAATTATTTTGGTATGAATTTATTGGACTGATATACAAATGCTTATAGTCACCATTCTTTAGTGGGTTTTGTCTCATTTTGGGGATAAAAAAGTCTTCACACTAGTGTTCTGTTATGATCTGTCATGGCGTATCTAGTTCTTAACCAAGCAAACTGCTAAATGTTTGGAACTTTGGCTCTGTATTTTAGCTCTGTATTTAGGTTTTCTCATATCACTGGTGAAGGTATAGAAGTTGACTGTGTTGTTAATTATGGCAGGGACTTTTGTTTTTCTATGGAGTGCCTTTGGCTCACACCCTTTGAGCTCTCGACTGAAGCTCCTCCTCCTGTATCATCGTCAAGCAACCAGTACTTGTGACTCTCATTGAGGTATGTCTAACTCTGGGAACTCACATCTTCCGCGAGGTAGCCTTGCTGGGCTCGAGCCGATGAGTTTCATTACCTTGGCAACACCTCGTCTAGGAGTGAGAGGTAGAAAGCAGGTTCTATCCATTTCCTGTTATAATAATTGGAACTCATCAATTGTTTAGTATGATGTTAAAACAGTAGTTCTTTGGTCCCTCCCATTTTGGAATTATGAGACTGATCATAGAAGAAATTGTAGTGTCCACTCTAGCTCAACCCCCATAGCGATTTCCGAGTAAAAAGAAAACAAAATTTTCTTTGAGGTTATGATCTCGCTAAAAGAAAATCAAAATGAAACAATTGTTTGTAGAGATTCACTAGAGATGTTTTTGGCAGTTCATATAATTTTAAAAAAAAAATTATAAGAAACCTTAATTAAGAAACTCTCATTGGACCACTTAAAATGGGAGTTTCTTAACTAAAGTTCTTAGGTTACTTTTATTAATTAAAAACTCACTGAGAAACCTATTTGGGGTGATAGGGATAATCATGCTCTAAATAGCTTCTTTCCACTTTCAGTTTCTGCTCAAACAAAAACACTTCACTTCATCATTATCTCCCAGGTGCTTCAACAAAAATCCAAAATCAAATGCATTATCCTAATAACAGACCCGAATTATCATCCGGAGCTCCATCTCGGGATCGCGATTTGACCCGGTATCCGTATCATAATCAGGAGCAGCTGTCACCGGAGCAAGAACTCTCCGTCATAGTCTCCGCCTTGCAGCATGTGATCTCAGGGGAAAACGAAACGGCGCCGTATCAGGGCTTCTCCAGCACAGTGATAAGCGCGGGAATGCCTCCTTCGGATTCCGACGCTTGCCAGGTGTGGCAGGATTCTGTGGAAGCAGAGCAGTGGCATGGAGGAGGAGGAGGAGGAGGATGGGATTGTGATATGGATGAATATTTGAAGATGATGATGGATTTTGGGAATGGAGATTCTTCGGATTCAGGCAACACTATTGCTGATATGTTCCAGTGATTCTTCTTCTTCTCCAACTTTGCTCTTTCGAGAATTGTATTTGGTTCATAAAAATTGAGCTCTTTCTTGTTTTAGTTGAAGAAGAGAGTTGACACTGGAATGACTTTGTTTAAAGTGAGCAAAGAACATGTAATTTATTACTAGTGCATCAATTTTTGTATTTTAATATGTTCGTCTCATAGTTCAAACTAAACGAGGACAAGAAATAAATAAAGAGGTTAACTGATAAGAACTACAAAACGAGTTGTAACATTTAGTTATAGCTGAGCAAAAAAAAAAACTACTATAATTGATAAGAACACAGAGAAAGATGTCTCTTCTTCTACAAAGCGTCGCGTGCAGAGATCCGGCAAACAATGGCATCTTCGAGAGAGGATATCCCGAGTTCTTGGCTAGTTATCTTGTAATGCTGAAAAGAATCAATGTCGCTGATTACTGCTTGTATGAACAAACGAAATAGGGCATCTACATCAAAACATTACCTTTAGCATATGGGCTTGATTAGCATGCGTCTTTAACTCCTCCAAGTCAATCTCCTTCCCGTTGATCAATTTAGCCACCTCCTCCATCTGAGTTTTGTATCTCAGAATATCTCATGGTTGATAGAAACAAAAGAAAAAGTAATTAACATGAATTTTTTCAGATGATGACCTCAAGGGGCGAAGCATTGAATCGGGCAGCTAAGATGTAAGTAGAGCAGCTTTCAGATATCCCACATCGTTTCAATGATTCCGTAATCTAGTTTGGAGCAAGAAATGAACAACAACAACAACAACAACATTAGATAAGTTGCCTGTAATGTATTCTTATTTATATATATATATATAATTCACTAAACCTAAGAAACCTTGATTAATGAGAAACTCTCAGCACACAACTATAACTCACAACAGCTATAACCAATAGCTAAGAAGGCTCGAACAACTCAACTAGACCCAGTGTGTCACAAGCAAGCGTTTGTTAGCTTACATGTTTAGATCCAGAGTAGTTGTAAACGAGCTCAGAATGAAGAGTTCGGGTAGATAAAGAATCGCGTGATTTGGAGACGAGTGCTTTCTGAGCAGCAGCTAAGAGAGGGAAAACGTCTGGTATCTGATAAAAACAAAACCCGTTGATAAGATCAAGAAAACTAAAATCGTTAAAGAATGTTAGGAAAATGAAGGAAAGAAAAGAACTTTACGAGTAATGCATTGAGAAATGAGACCTCCAGCTTCAGAGTTCCATCTAGAATCGAACTCAAGAGCTCCCTGAACAACAACAATAAAACTCCCAAAATGTTTGTTAACAAAATCGAGAATTTGAAGCAAAACAAGGAAGATAGTAATGGAATCGGAGAATATTGTCTAAAAAACGTAATTTAGAGAGAGAGAGGGCATACTTGGAGTTGGTGACATCGGAGAAGAGAGACACAGATAGAGTGTTCTCACGGTCGAGATGGAAGACCTTCATAACTCTTTAAGTCGGCGGCGAAAAAGCAGGGGGTAGTTTAGGGTTTTACACCGCCGGAGTTGGTGACACAGATCCGGCAAGTCAATACACTATTCAAGATTAATGAAAAACAGAAAAGGAAACGAAAACAAACGCGCCGGGAAGGGGTCGAACCTTCGACTTTCTGCTTAGGAAACAGACGCTCTATCCACTGAGCTACAGGCGCTTGTTGTTATCTTAATTCTATGATATATATAGTGACCACATGAAAATGCATTAGACTGTCTCAGTGTCTCTTATACTACTAACATTGGAGTTTCGTTTTATCAAAAATTTGAAGGGTACTCACAAAGTCACAATGATGCAAATATTAATCTTCAAACTAGCTATAATCTACAATGCCTTTTATAAAAAAAAATCTATTAATATAGTACCAAATTAAGCAGCAATTCTTCACGATATACTATACTATATATATATATATATATATATATATATATATTAAAATCTCTGAACATAAAGTCAAACTCAATCACCTTAATAACATCCTCATGAAGTCCAAAAAACCACTTATCAAAACGAGCTTCAATCATACAGCCAGAACGACCAGACCAAAAGATATCTAGAGATTTCATAGAATTATTGCACAATTCTAAACATTGAAATTCCATTTACATTATCGATGTCCCCAAATGTAATAAGATTTCAAGTACGAGCCGTATAAAAAGATCGATAATTCTACATTCAAATTCTCCTTTAAAAAAAAAAAAAATTCTCCTTTTTAAACAAATACTTCATTAATTTTCCTCCAAAATTGAGCTGGATGTTTACGGATATGTTCTCTACCCATCCAGCCATGCTTGACCCATCCGAGCTCGAATCATCGCTTGCTTCGTCAGAAGAAAACACCGACATTATCTAGCTAAAAAATCTATTGGGTTTGGAAGTCGAAAGCAGCACGAAGTTCATCGAACCTTCTTCTTTTCATATTATTTATTTTAAAATATCACACAATAACAAGTGAAATTCAAGATCCGACCTTGTACGTCGAGCCTGAGTTTTTGTTACTTTATAATAATGCGTTTGACGCTTAAACTAATCATCACAAGAAGACAAAAGTTTCTCAAAATTTTGTGAACTGCAAGAGACAACTTATGTTCACTATATGGGAGACCATGGGAGAGACACACTCTCATTATATACATTAATTTATGCACAAGCAGACGACATATAAGATAGAGTTACTACTCCATAGCTATCTTTTACTATAGGCTTTTACTTCATAGCTATCTATTACATTCACAATTTTAACAGTTATAAGAGGTCTTAATTAACTCGAGATAATGAATACACTTGATAAGTGAATACAACAAGAAATGTACGGTTATCATAGTTTTTTTTTTGTAATTCAAGAATGAGTTTTCTTGGTTGTTGGAATGAGGATTGATAGTAGCAACGTGTGTGTGTGTGTGTAATTACTGTTAATGTGTCGGAAACCCAGTTGCGTGGGAACTCAGATTAGTAATTACTGTGTGCATTAGCCGATAAACAGCTATCATTATCACATGGGTCTTTTGAGGTGTGTCTATCTGCCCATATTCTATAACTGTTAATCACTCAGACTCCAGTTTATCTGATTTAACTTATAAGTTATAAATAATTTAAACGCTTTAAACAAATAATATATGTGTGACCTTTAGAGACTTTGGATAGCCATCAAAGTATTACGTACCATTTTATTTTTATCCCCATTTCTATTCGAATCACAAAACAACTGAGATTGGGAAATTTCTTAGAAGTTGCATGATAATCTTTTCCTGAAAATGCATGTCCATGAAATTAAAACGTTCATGTGCTTAAAACATCCCTTTACGTTAATCTAGGGTTTAATCTTCCAGCTATTAACTAGAAGTAGTATTGTTTTTCGTTATCATAAATGTCTCTTCTTATGTATCAAGAGACTATTAATATTAATCAATTAACTTGACCCCTAAAATGGATTAAGTTATTATTGAAGATAACTTAAATCAATTAAAAATCTAATCTTAGATCTATAGCCTCCAAAAGACAACACTTCCGTCCCTTTGTGTATGTGTGACATCATAGACAATTATAAAGTATTATCTTTCCCTATTATTTTTTTATAAAAAAAAGGACGTACATGAATCTAACATGTATCATATAAATACAGGCAAATGTACTAATAGAGATTGCAACAAATACAGTAGAACACCAAACAAAGATAGATCAATAAAGAGTGAAGATAAAAATGGAGTGCTCCAACATGAAGCAACATCACCAGTACGGTGCATATGCAGAGCCAAGAATCTCGTTTTCCAGCGGTTTCGCAGCTACTAAGAACGACATGGTCAAGTACAAGGAGGCACCAGTGTCGTCAGATGATTTTGAGTTCGGTGTCAACAACTTCTCCATGATCACAGCAGATGAAATCTTCTTTGATGGCATGATCTTACCTCTCAAGGAAGAAGTCAACACGACGAAGAGAATGTCAACTTTGAGGGAGGAACTCAGCGAAGAAGATAGTGATTCACCGAGAAGCAAATCAAAGGGGTCCAGTGGTTGGTGGAGAGAGAGATTAGGGTTAGGATTCGTGAAGTCCAAGAAAGATCATAAGAGAAGTTCTTTTTATCACCATTAATTAGAACCAATTCTTCAACTACACAATGACCTTCTTTTGATAATTTTTTGTGTTCTGTTTTTGAGTTTCTTCTCTTCGTAGGGACTTAATGTATTTGCTAATTTGGTCTGTAATGTGTTTTCTCTGTTTTTTTTTCTCATTTCTTCACTGTTCTTCACCGATGTAAAAATTGTTTGCAGTTGAAGAATATCCTTTTCTATGTGTTTTCAATGTTCTTTTTTTTTTCATAAGTTTCAAGAAAAAAAATTAATGGCTATATCGAATTTCTTTTTAAACTTCATCCATCCAATCTTTAAATTAGAATTGACAAACAAAAAAAATCCGTACGTGTAACAAGAAGCTCAGACTTATTTAGCCAAAATTAATAACATTGATATGATATATTTTATGTTTTTAAAGAGAGATTAACATGGTCTACTTAGGTCGCATGTGGCGAATGTACGTAACATATTATTTTATCTTCTTGGGACAGTTACATTCTTATGCTGTGTTGATATAAGTAATCGTCCAAATGTTAGGATTATAAGCACCACAGTGTAATAGACGAAAACAATAACGTTGCCTCATGCCAAAGTTGATGTAAATTTAACAAAAAAAACACCATTATAAATTTTCATTTACATGCAACTTTTTTATTTGGCTAAGAGATTTACATGCAATATTGATTCCTATAAACAATTGAACGTTAGTAATGTAATAGTACTATTTAAAAGGAAGCCACAGACAGTGGTGACTGGTGTAACACGGTGCATGTCAGCAAAAATGACGTTGTAGTGAATCTTGACTTGTTCGTCTCGGAGTTTACGCTCTACTTTTCCCGAAATTTCCATACTATTTTTCATTTTAAAATGTTTAATCACTCGAAATCCGTGAAGTCGAAGCAACCGAACAGAGAAGGAGAAAAAAACAACGGTCGTGGGGCTTCACTCTAATCATTGCGTTGATCTCTAAAACAAAAGTTTTACACTAGTCTTGTCTGAAAAAAATTCCAATACCTTTCTATTATTCTGTTCTTTTCTAATCTCTCATCTCTCTCTATCTATTTATCAAGCAGCCATGGCCGACGATCATTCTTTACTCTCCAAGGTACATTTTCTCATGTCTCACTTTTAGTTTCAAAGCTTTGCCCATTTTTAATCTTCTTGTGACATTGTGAGTGATCTGATCTGTCCAGTAGTTTCAATCTCAGCTCGTAATAATCTTATATTGATTTACTCTAATCCATACAAATTGATATTCTTTGAGAATCTGTATCATTAGAAAACAAAAGATTTTCGTTGATTATTCTACATTAGAAAATTAACACGAGGACATAAATGTATTGTTCTTTTTGTTTTTGCAGGATAGTTTTGTCATGAAGCTTCCTAAACAGTCCTCACTTGTATTAAGAATGGTCGTTCTCTTCTTTGTAATGGTGTGCACTGTGTACATTTGCTCGATTTGTCTCAAGCAAATTGGAGTCAGCCCAAACTATGGTTTCTTGAACGTTGAAGTCTTTGAGAGGCCTTGTCCTGAGCCTAACATCGAGCCATGGGACATTCCATTCCTGCATTACCCTAAACCAAACACATATAACAGGTAACCAGAGAGAGAGAGAGAGAAAGCCTTTATGATTCTTGGTTCTTTATACTGACTAGTGTTTTTGTGGGGTTTTGAATGATTTAGGGACGAATGTTCTTGCCAACCGGTTAGGTACTTTGCCATTATCTCCATGCAGAGATCTGGTAGTGGCTGGTTTGAGACGTTACTTAACAATCATACTAATATAAGCTCCAACGGAGAGATCTTTTCTAATAAAGATAGGAGGGCTAATGTTTCATCCATTTTTGAGACCCTTGACAAAGTCTATAATCTAGACTGGTTAAGTAGTGCCTCTAAGAATGAGTGTACTTCCGCTGTTGGCTTCAAGTGGATGCTTAATCAGGTAATATACGTATACTCCATCCGTTCCATAAGAAAGATGTGTTAGAAACAAAAAAATTATTTTACAAAGATAGAAATTTTATGTTTACTATGTAAAAGTTGTTAATTTTGTAGAAAATTAATTGAGTTTATCAAAATATTATTAAATAAAAATTATTAAAATTTGATAATTGCAAAACATAATGTATTTAAATAGTGATTTAATGTGTTTTTTTTTAATATGTATGAAAACACAGGAGAAACACCATGACAAATTGGTCAACATTGTGAATATTGCAGGGTCTGATGAAACACCAAGAAGAAATAGTAGAATACTTCAAAACCCGAGGCGTCTCTTCAATTTTCCTCTTCAGAAGAAACTTACTGCGCCGTATAATATCAGTACTCGCGAACACTTATGACAGAGACGCTAAGCTATTAAACGGGACGCACAAATCTCACGTACATTCGCCCAAAGAGGCTGAGATACTTGCAGGTTACAAGCCAGTGATCAACACATCACTTTTGATAACAGAGCTGAAGAAGATTCAAGAAACGACTTTGAAAGCATTGGCTTACTTTAATACCACTCGACATATCCTTCTCCATTACGAAGATGTCGTCGAGAACCGCATTGTGGTTATTACTACATCTTTTCCTTTGGAAACTATATAATAAACTCAGTGATTGTTGTTCTATTCTTATGTGCTAAAGATGCTTTCTGTTTTGGATGCAGAGACTCGACGATGTACAAGAGTTTCTTAAGGTCCCAAAACGTGAGTTAAAGAGTCGGCAAGTGAAGATTCATCTTGGTTCATTGTCACAACATGTACAGAACTGGGAAGAGGTTCAAACCACACTAAAAGGAACCAGTTTCGAAAACTTCTTACGCCAAGATTTTTAAGTTTAATTAGTACATACATCAGAACAACCTTGTAGGAAATGTTTTTGGTCAGTTCTGTTTTTATTTTTGCAGTCAGTTTTATTTATTTCAGTCTTAGTGCTAGAAGTTACGGCAAGGATAAAAATTTACTCTAGAAGATCCAAGTAGAATTTCATTGGCCAAAGATTGTTGATTTCTTAAAAAATTTTCAAGAATTTGAATGTTTATGCGCATTCAAGGTAAAATCATTAAAAAGAAAGCTTCACTCGGGAGAAGGTTGTTGATAAAAATTCCAAATGATAAATTTAATAATTTGACCAGTGATTCATTAATACTTTTACAATATGGTATTTGGATTTCGAGTTATAGAGAAAGTGAATTATGTAAATTAATAGAGAAAATCTTTTAAAAAAACTTCAACATAACACTTTCAAACGTGATTTCATAAAATGATAATATCATTATACATGAATTCATGTACAAAAATTGTCGGTTGTAGTAGAATTGTTTATAATATTTTTGATAGTTTGTTTTAATGCTATTCAATTACATACAAAAACTCCAAATCTGTTTAAACCAAGTTTAATTCCGAGAAAACCACATGTATTCCCTCGTACCGGATGCTAATTTCAGAGTGATTGATTCAAACCAAAGTAAAACCGTACGAAACCTTCAGATTAATAATTTGCAGGCGTGCCAATTTCAACATGTTTTTTTTTTCAGTTTTGGGCCCTGGAAACATACAATTTGCTAATTCTACACCCAAAACAAATTAAAATACGAAAAAACCCCAAAACAAAAGATAAAAATGCGCTAGACACTGACGACGGCAATTCCAACCTCCCGAAGATTGGTCCGACTATCTCGAGATGGAGGAGAGACGACGCGATACTGGAGGAACCCTAGCTTCGGCCGGCAGCTCCGGAGACTCTCCGGCATCTGAGCCGACGCCGCGGCGGCGCGTGAAAAGAAAATCGAACGCTCTCGGAGCCTCCAACTCCTCATCAACATCCTCCAAGCGGATGCTGACGCGCGAGAAGGCGATGCTCGCGTCCTTCTCTCCGGTCCACAACGGACCTCTAACCAGAGCTCGACAGGCGCCGAGCAACATGCCGTCCGCGGCCGAGGCGAAGCCTGAGCTGCTCTTGAATGCCGCGGACGGCGAGAAGCCGAAGGAGGAGGAGGAGAGGAACAAGGCGATCCGCGAGTGGGAGGCCTTGGAGGCTAAGATCGAAGCTGATTTCGAAGGGGTTAGATCTCGCGGAAGCAATGTTCATGTGGTGCCTAATCATTGCGGTTAGTTAGCTCTTCCTCCTCCTAATCCTAATCATGTTGAATCTAAGTACACGTGGCGATGAATTGATACTCTTAATATCCTTAACATTGAGCTGCTGAGATTTTTTTAGCTCTTCCTCTTCCTAATCATGTTGAATCTAAGTACACGTGGCGATTAATTGATGCTCTTAATGTTAACATTGAGCTGCTGAGATTTTTTTTACAGGTTGGTTCTCATGGGGAAAGATTCATCCGCTTGAAGAGCGTTCGTTACCTTCTTTCTTCAACGGCAAGTTAGAAGGTCGCAGTTCTGATGTTTACATTGAAATTAGGGATTGGATCATGAGGAAGTTTCATTCCAATCCAAACACGCAATTAGAAGGAAAAGATTTAACAGAACTCGAGGTTGGAGACGTTGAAGCAAAGCAGGAGGTGATGGAGTTCTTGGACTACTGGGGGTTAATCAATTTTCACCCGTTCCCACCGCCAGACGCGAGTTCTAGTGGTGGTGAGCGTGTTGGTGTTGGGGATAAGGAGTCTTTGCTCAACAGTTTATATCGATTCCAAGCGGATGAGGCTTCTTCGATGGCGGCTGCTTTTGTTCAGAAGCCTCGTCTCGCAGCGCAAGCTACTACACCGTCGGGGATGTTCCCGGATCCGATGGCTGCTGCTGCTGATGACTGGCTGAAGCAAGAGGGTCCAGCGGTTGAATATCACTGCAACTCTTGTTCGGCTGATTGCTCTCTCAAACGCTACCACTGCCCGAAACAGGTGTTTTGTCGCTTTGTTTTGGTTCCGTCCTAGCAAAATGATAGTTTTTTAAAATTGTATATGCTAATATTGAGATTTTGACAGGCAGATTTTGACTTGTGCACGGAATGCTTTGACAGTGGCAAGTTCAGCTCAGATATGTCATCTTCCGACTTTATACTCTTGGAGCCTGCTAAGGATCCTGGCGTTGGTAGTGGGAAGTGGACTGATCAAGAGACTCTTCTTCTACTGGAAGGTTTAGAGATCTTCAAGGAGAATTGGAGTGAGATTGCGGAGCATGTTGCTACGAAAACGAAAGCTCAGTGTATGCTTCATTTTCTTCAAATGCCAATCGAGGATGCGTTTCTTGATCAAATTGACAACAAAGATCCAAGTTCAAAAGACACTACGGATATAGCTGTGTCCAAAGATGAGAAACCTGTTCAAAAAGAGGCACCTGTAGAGAAAGAGAATACGAATCATGTTGTTGAAGTTGAAGCTGTGAAGGAAGCTCCAGAAAAAGAAGATGACAATGAAGGAAAAGTTCCTCAGGAATCTTCTTCAAAGCCTGGGGATGCGAGTGAGGAAACTAAGGAAGTGGAAGCCGACCAGAAAACGCCCAAGGTAGAAACTGTCATTGCTGAAAGATGTAAAGATGAGGCTGATGAAAACATTGCTCTGAAAGCTCTGACCGAAGCTTTTGAAGACGTTGGTTATCCCATCACACCCGAAGCCTCTTTATCTTTTGCTGATTTGGGAAATCCTGTCATGGGACTGGTAAGTTGTGATGTAAAACAGAAAATTTGCTGAGAGGAGATTCTTTAATTCATAAATGCACCCTCTTCCCTTCTGATCTTGCAAGGTTCTTTTTTTTTTTTTTTTTTTTTCTATAGGCAGCTTTTCTGGTGAGATTGGCGGGAGCTGACGTTGCTACTGCTTCAGCCCGAGCTTCTGTAAAATCTCTTAACAGCAATTCTGGGTTGTTGCTTGCCACAAGACATTGTTTTGTTCTCGATGATCCACCAGAAAACAAGACTGACTTAACTGAATCAAAAAGGTTCATATTTATTTGGATATTCAATAATGTTTTTCAGTTCTGTGTTTCTCTTCTTCTCTCAATATTTTTGAAGATATTGGTTGTTGTTTCTCAAATCTGAAACTAGCAAAACATTTGCAGTGTGGATGCAGAAGATGTCTCCTTGATTTCAGATGATAGGGAAATGACAGATACTGATCCAGGCAAAGAAAATCAGGATTCAGTCTCTGAAGAAAAGCAACCTGGTTCCCGAACTGAAATTTCTGCTAGAAATCCAGATTCCAAAGGACCAAAAGTATATAGCAATGCAGCCGCAGCTAAAAGTTCAGAGAAACCACCGGATATTATTTGTAAATTGCAGGACAAAAGTTCAGGGAAGGAGCTCAAAGATCCTTTAAAGGATGGTAATAAGCTTTCTAGCGAAAAGAAAGCGGCCTCTAAAGCAACTGTCTCCAAGGCAGCTGCAGATGCTTCTCAGCCAGAAGCATCCAAAGATGTGGAGATGAAGGATACATTACAGTCCGAGAAGGATCCTCAAGATATGGTGAAAACAGCAGGAGAAAAGGTTGAACAGGCTAAGGAGGATGTTCATAGTATGCCAGACACGTCTGTTGCAGAGCAGCCCATCGGATCAGCTTTTCTACCGGAAAATGGAACAGGTGGTTGTCTCTCTCTCTCAAACATTAGAAAATGGACCTGCATTGCATGATTCTTTTGTATCTTATTGGTTTGTTGTTTAAACATTGTTTGCAGGTGAAAAACTAAATAAAGAAGGAAGTAAAGAGAAGAATGTTTGTGCGGTGACAAAAGACAAACATAACTCTGATAAGCTTAAGCGCGCAGCTATCTCTGCTCTCTCAGCTGCGGCAGTAAAGGCAAAGCATCTTGCGAAGCTTGAAGAAGATCAAATCCGACAACTTTCTGGATCATTAATAGAGAAGCAGGTAAAATATCGTTCAAGTTTATGCACCTTAGATAGATTGTTCAGGAGTTGTAACATAATAATGATGTTTTTTTTGGTATGCCTAAGCAGTTACATAAACTAGAAGCAAAGCTATCTATCTTCAACGACGCTGAAAGCTTGACAGCGAGGGTAAGAGAGCAGTTAGAAAGGTCAAGGCAACGGCTATACCATGAAAGAGCACAGATCATAGCGTCTCGACTGGGTGTCCCGCCTTCAGTGTCCTCAAAAGCATCATTACCAGCAAACAGAATCGCTACAAATTTTGCTAATGTGGCTCATAGACCTCCGATGGGGATGGCCTTTCCACGCCCACCAATGCCAAGACCTCCAGGTCCATGAATATCATCATTCTCTGTTCCTGATTCAGATCCAGCTCCATGTTCAGACAATGTTTATTCGGTTTAGTGGTTCCACGTGATAGTGTTCAGATTCGCGGGGTAGCTCTTTATGTTCTACTAGATTTTGATATTGTAAGCGCGGTTTTATTAAAGATTATATGAATTTCTATATAAGATATGCATAGATTTGAATACATTTATCTTGTAACAAAAAAAAAAAACTAAACTAAACATAATTTATAAATAACCAAGCGATCCTATTTGGAGTTGTAACTTTATTCTTAGAATATGTGAAAACTCTTAAAACTACAATTCCAGTGGAACAGGGAGTATCAAATATAGATGATGGAGAAAGAGAGAAACATTTGCTTTCTAATTATAGTCAAAACTGTTCATTTGTTCATAGGAACTCTCCTTGTTCCTAGGAGAAAGCTATTTCTCAAACCCCAAAAAGAATCCATCACGATTCCAATCTCTCTCTCTAACTTTCAAACAATCATCTCTTTCACCACGAGGTAGGTATGAATGTCTCCAAGTTCTAAGTTTTTAATCGCATAAAGCTATTTGTGTTTTGCTTGGAATACAAGGCTGTTGCGTCCAGGATCACCGGGGACAAAGGTTTCTCCGTCGTTGAGAAACCTTTCACCGAGAAAAACACGTCATCATGGCTGACTCGCCCGTGGATTCACCTCCTGCCCCGGAAGCTCCTAATGCAGGTACAGGCTCGCCGCCAAATAAGACATCACCACCAGTAGCACCTGTTTCATCCCCACCGGCCCCTGATTCTGCTTCTCCACCAACTAACAATAGCTCTGCTTCTTCACCGCCTCCTGCACCGCCGAGCCAAGAAACCTTACCTCCTCCATCACCGCCACCTTCACCGCCTGTTGCAGGTAATCCACCACCGAAAACTCCAGAGAATCCTTCTCCACCTTCTCCTGAAGTCAAAGCTCCGGTAACACCTTCTCCTGAAGTCAAAACTCCGGTAACTCCACCTGCACCGCCTCAGACACCGGCCAACCAGCCACCCCCTTCACAAAGACCAACCCCTCCTTCTCCTGGCGCCAATGAAGACCGTAACAGAACCACTGGCGGCGGCAACAACAACAACAACAATGGTAACAACAGAGACGGTTCTACACCGTCTCCACCATCAGGGAACAACAGAAACTCCAGCGGCGGTGGCTCGCCTTCACCGCCTCGGTCAATAAGCCCTCCTCGGAGCAGTGGAGGTTCAGACTCATCATCATCGTCTCCAGGAGAAAATCATTATCAAGCCAATGTTGGATTGATTATTGGAGTCCTTGTAGGAGCAGGGCTATTGCTTCTACTTCTAGTGCTCATTTGCATCTGTTGCAAGAAAAAGAAGAAGAAACGTGATCCTCAAGTCAACCACTTGCACTACTACAATAACAGTCCATTTGGAGCACCTAACGGTAATCACATGTTTTACCACATCTAAAAAATGTTTCATAACGATCATAATCTAGTAGTTTGTATCAATGCTCAAGAAATCGTCAGGCAGTAATTAGTCCCTTTATAGGAGATTACTGATCATGCGGATGTTTAGACCGATTCTTTGAACGCCTAGACCGAATTTCATTTAGGCTCAATTTACCGTCTACTCGCTGTCTAGACCGAATTTTAGAACACTGATTAATTGATTAAGCTTTAGAAGCTAAAGGAGTTGTTGCGTAGTGTAGGCAACGGTGGTTATTACAACAATGGAACACCTCAAGATCATGTAGTGAATATGGGAGGTGGAAATTGGGTCCCACAGCAACCTGTCTCTGGTCCTCATAGTGACACTTCCAACTTAGCTGGTCCAACGCCGTCCCCTCAGGCTGCGACTCTTGGTCACAACCAAAGCACTTTCACCTACGATGAACTCTCCATTGCAACAGAAGGTTTCGCTCAGTCCAACTTGCTAGGACAAGGAGGATTTGGATACGTTCACAAAGGGGTTTTGCCTGGTGGCAAAGAAGTTGCGGTGAAGAGTCTTAAAGTTGGAAGTGGACAAGGAGAACGCGAGTTTCAAGCAGAGGTTGAGATCATTAGCCGTGTCCATCATCGTCATCTCGTCTCTCTTGTTGGATATTGCATCTCTGGTGGTCAACGCCTACTAGTTTACGAGTTTTTACCTAATAACACTCTTGAGTTCCATCTTTACGGTACATTCATCTAACATAACATAATCACTTTTAAAAGTATGGTTTCTCTAATATCAATAACATGGTTGGTATTTCAGGAAAGGGTCGTCCTGTTTTGGAATGGTCTATACGACTGAAGATTGCATTGGGATCAGCTAGAGGCCTTGCATATTTGCACGAAGACTGTAAGAAAATCTCTACCTCACACCAATTTACTTTCTATGTTCAAGCTTTCTCTATAATGAACTAAAGATTTGTATATATATTTTACATCAATGATATAGGTCATCCTAAAATTATCCATAGAGATATCAAAGCTGCAAACATTCTTCTTGACTTCAGTTTTGAAACCAAGGTGTATATATAAATTGACCCTTGTACTGCTATTACTTTCATATCTATTGTGTTGATGTGTAAATCAATTTACATATATACACAGGTTGCAGATTTTGGATTAGCTAAGCTGTCTCAGGACAACTATACTCATGTATCCACTAGAGTCATGGGAACATTCGGGTAAGATCCTCTGAACTTTCTTAACACATTTGCTTATAATGTACTTATTACATTTCATGTTTCTTTGGTTCAGATACTTAGCTCCAGAGTATGCATCAAGCGGCAAGTTATCGGACAAATCTGATGTTTTCTCATTTGGAGTAATGCTTCTTGAGCTCATAACAGGACGACCTCCAGTGGATCTAACTGGAGAAATGGAAGATAGTTTGGTAGATTGGGTAAGTCGATCCTCTCTTTGGTAATTACTTGTTTAATATTCAAAACACTAAAATTAAGACTAATAATGTGACCATTTGTTTTGTAGGCAAGGCCTTTGTGTATGAAAGCAGCTCAAGATGGAGATTACAGCCAGTTAGCAGATCCACGTCTAGAGACGAGCTACAATCAACAAGAGATGGCTCAAATGGCTTCTTGTGCAGCTGCAGCCATCAGCCACTCAGCAAGAAGACGGCCTAAGATGAGCCAGGTTCAAAGAAAACACTTGTTAGTTATTTTGTTATCAAATCAATCACAATCTTGATGACATTACTTATGTATACAAATGAAAGATTGTACGAGCATTAGAAGGAGACATGTCAATGGAGGATCTAAACGAAGGAGGAAGACCGGGACAAAACTCGTATTTGAGCCCCGGAGGCATGACCTCAGAGTATGACGCAAGCTCGTACAGTGCAGACATGAAAAAAATAAGGAAGTTAGCGTTAGAGACAAAAGAGTATCAGAGCAGTGAGTACGGTGCGACAAGTGAGTATGGGTTACATCCGTCTGCTTCGAGTAGTGAAGAGATGCATAGAGGTTCTTCAATGAGACGCAATTCTCAGCTTTAGAGAAACACACACACACACACACTCTTAGTTATATATATACTCACTTTCATCTCTCTGTCTATGCCTTTTATCTTTTGCTTAAGGCATTTTGTTCCTTTGTGTTGTTTCATTCTGCCTCAATTTATCATGTTTTTAGGTGTTTATTTTACCAGAGAGACTATAGTGTGTTTTCTCTTAGTAAGCCATATATAAGTTATGGTTTTGTAATTGATATGCTTAATCATGATTTTATTAAATGTTTATTGTTGGTATCAAATAACTCCCATCTCTTAAGATTTTTTTGTTTGGAGAAAAATTAAGAAAAATTCCCAAGATGGTTTTTTTTTTTTAAGTTTTTGTCGCAAAAATAGTTTTCAACGAAAAAAAATACCATTAGACTACTTTTGTGATAAAAACATAAAAATAAGTATCTGAAAAAATTGTCCGAAAATTAAACCATTAGATCAAAGAAAAAACAGTAAAAAACACTTTTAAATCAGTTGGCAAGAAAATAATCAATTGATTAATTGCATCATCACTCCTATAAACTCTGGCAAGACCTCACAAATATGACGTGGCAGTCTCTCGCAAGATCATAGTATTTTTAAGAGCTTAGCATATAAATCTGAGGCCTACCGCAGCAGATCGGAGCTCCTCTACCGCTTCTCTTTCGATCTCACCAGTTTCTGGACTCCGACTCTTCAAAAGCGAGATCTGAGTGACGGAGTCATTTCGAAGGTAGATCAGCAATGGCGCAACCCTACGTGAAGAAAGACGACGATCACGACGATGAGTGTACGCTCTCCGCTTTTTTTTTTTTCTGTTCTCATGAATTTAGGATTCTCTGGTTTTGGTGCAAAGGCGTTAGATCAGATGTTAAGCTTCTAGATCTGTGCGGATTCTAGATATTAGCTGATTTGGTTTGTGTAGATCTGCGATTTCACGTTGTTGATTAGTACTGATCAGTCTGGTTTTGCTACCACATTTTGATCCGTTGTGAATTGTTTGCTTATTTGCTAATTTTTGTTTTGGTTTGGGGATCAGTGGAGTATTCACCATTCATGGGAATTGAGAAGGGAGCTGTTCTTCAAGAAGCTAGAGTGTTTAATGACGCTCAGGTTGATCCCAGACGATGCTCCCAGGTCATCACCAAGCTTCTTTATTTGCTTAACCAAGGCGAATCATTCACCAAGGTCAGCTTTCAATTTTTTTTTTGTTATGCAGATTCACCTTCATGCTTATAGAGCATTCTTTAGTTTGTTTAATATCATAGCACATGTGAAGTTTATTTTGTTTCATATGCAGGTTGAAGCAACGGAAGTTTTCTTTTCAGTTACTAAGCTTTTTCAGTCCAAAGACACAGGGTTGAGGAGAATGGTTTACTTGATCATCAAGGAGTTATCTCCTTCGTCGGATGAGGTTTGACATCTTTACTCAATTCGAATATGAATAATCATGGTACGTTTTGCAGGGTATATTTTTCTGATAAGTTGTTTTGTCTTTCTCCCATAGGTTATTATTGTGACAAGCTCTCTCATGAAGGACATGAACAGTAAGATTGATATGTATCGGGCAAATGCTATCCGTGTCCTCTGCCGGATTATAGACGGAACCCTTCTCACTCAGATTGAGCGGTACTTGAAACAAGCCATTGTGGATAAGAACCCTGTTGTTTCAAGTGCAGCTTTAGTCAGTGGGCTTCACTTGCTAAAGGTATCTTTTTACACACCAAAACATTTAGGTTGTTTCTTAGCTGCTGAGTTATGCTTATATTCTTATAATGTTGTTTTCAGACAAACCCAGAAATTGTTAAGAGATGGAGCAATGAAGTTCAGGAGGGTATTCAATCCAGATCAGCTCTTGTTCAGTTTCATGCTCTCGCTTTGCTCCATCAGGTAAATCTGTTGCATTGGTGCTACCTAAGTTAATTGGTTTATGTTTACTGAGAAGAAGAACCTTGAAAATAGATAGGTATTAATATGAGTATTGGCTAGAAACATAAACAATAAGTTTTCATTGATTTAAACAGGCTCCCAACACGATATGCCATCCTTCTTTAGTTATAAAGGTAGTGAGAAATTATCTTATAGCTGCTAACAATCTATCATCATATACAGATACGCCAAAATGATCGCTTGGCTGTTAGCAAGTTGGTTGGTAGCTTGACCAGGGGATCTGTCCGTTCTCCCTTGGCTCAGTGTCTTTTGATACGTTACACCAGTCAGGTTAGTCCTCTATGCCGTTTGATTTCGATATTGGGAACAGTATCTGTGTGATTTAGCCCTATTTTATAATTATTCAGGTTATTCGTGACATGTCTAACCACGGCCAGTCTGGAGAACGTCCGTTCTATGAATTTCTGGAGAGCTGCCTGCGCCATAAGGCAGAAATGGTCATCCTTGAAGCTGCCAGGGCGATCACTGAGCTTGATGGTGTGACAAGCCGAGAGTTGACTCCAGCAATCACTGTTCTCCAACTCTTTTTGAGTTCACCTAGACCAGTGCTGAGATTTGCTGCTGTCCGAACTCTGAACAAGGTTTGCAATGCTTTCTTATATCAAAAATTTCATTAAAAGGTCTTTCTTTGTATATTTATGAACACCCAAAGGATTTTATAGTCTTCTGTATAGCTTCATCATTTCCTTTACCATCAAAGATGAAAATATGTTTCATCATACCCTAAACGCAAGCTTGAACCACAGGTTGCAATGACTCATCCAATGGCTGTCACCAACTGCAACATTGATATGGAGAGTTTAATTTCTGATCAGAACAGAAGCATTGCTACACTCGCAATCACTACTCTTCTGAAAACAGGGAACGAATCAAGTGTAGAACGCTTGATGAAGCAGATAACTAATTTTATGTCAGATATCGCTGACGAGTTCAAAATCGTGGTCGTGGAAGCAATAAGATCGTTGTGTGTGAAGTTTCCACTGAAGTACAGATCCTTGTAAGTGAAGTTTTAGGCTCTTGTATTTGTACTTTTGGTCTCTAGCATTGCTATTCGTTCGAGATGACTTACAAATAATACGGTGTTTTTATAGCTTCGTGGCTGATGATTAATCTGTTTCACCTTTTCATTTGTAGGATGACCTTCTTGAGCAACATTCTTAGGGAAGAAGGTGGATTTGAGTATAAAAGAGCAATAGTAGATTCTATTGTGACCATTATCAGAGATATCCCTGATGCGAAGGAAAGTGGATTGCTTCATCTTTGTGAGTTCATTGAAGATTGTGAATTCACTTATCTTTCAACGCAGGTAAATTATTTTCTCCATAATCCATCTGGTTGCTATTGAAAAATTCGTACATGGTATTTAAATGTCTTTTGTCGCACAGATCCTTCATTTTCTGGGAATCGAGGGGCCTAACACCTCCGATCCAAGCAAGTATATACGATATATTTATAATCGTGTGCATCTGGAAAATGCCACTGTCCGAGCTGCTGCTGTTTCAACACTTGCAAAGTTTGGATTTATGGTTGAATCCTTGAAGGTGTGTATAGTTATCTTATTAGCGTCTTTTTCTCTTCTTTTTATCTTCCTTGACTGATGATAAAGAGGCTAATCATTGGATTCTTGGCAGCCCCGTATTACCATTCTGTTGAAGCGCTGCATCTATGACAGTGATGATGAGGTGCGTTCTCTAGTCTAGAAAAGCTACTTTCTAGTCGTTGGTTCAGTAATATATCTGTGCATTTCTGTTTCTGTATGCTGTTTGTGTACCCTTGAGTCGGTTGCATCTTTGTACATGCATAAATGTGTTTGCCTTTGTAAACATTATCTGAGGAGATACATGCAAGTTTTTTTGGCGATTCCTTCGTTGACCATGAGTTACGACCTCTTTTTATTTTAAGGTCCGTGATAGAGCAACACTGTTTTTGAGCGTCCTCGGCGGCGATGGTACTGTTGACACTGATAAAGATAGCACGGAGTTTCTATTTGGTTCCCTGGAGGTTCCTCTGGTCAACATGGAAACTAGTTTGAAGAATTATGTGAGTTTTATATTTCTCGGTGTTCTTCTTTTTGTATGTTCCTAGAACATTTAGTTACTTATATTAATTTTTGATCTGCAGGATCCCTCTGAAGAAGCTTTTGATATCAACTCTGTGCCTAGGGAAGTAAAATCCCAGCCCCTTGCGGAGAAGAAAGCCCAGGGTAAGAAGCCCACTGGTCTTGGTGCGCCACCAGCTGCACCTGCTTCTGGCTTTGATGGCTATGAAAGACTTCTCTCATCTATTCCAGAGTTTGCTTCGTTTGGAAAACTTTTTAAGGTTAGGGCTGAATATTCTTCTGTTTTAATCTAATGTTATTGGCTTATCTCCGCTGCTTTAACTTGTACTTCCTTTTTCAGTCTTCTTCCCCTGTGGAGCTAACTGAAGCAGAAACAGAATACGCCGTCAATGTTGTCAAGCATATCTTTGACAATCATGTTGTGTTTCAGTACAACTGCACTAACACAATACCAGAGCAGTTGTTGGAGAGGGTACTGAACCATCGATCTAGAAACATTGGTGTAAAGCGTATCTTATTGTCTTCCTTCCTCGTTTCATTATTCTGGCGTGGGTTTTTGTAGGTCAATGTCATTGTAGATGCTTCAGAAGCAGAGGAGTTCAGTGAATTAACTTCAAAGGCCCTGAACTCACTTCCTTATGATTCGCCTGGTCAAGCCTTTGTTGCATTCGAGAAGCCAGCTGGTGTCCCTGCAGTTGGAAAGTTTTCCAACACATTAACTTTTGTTGTTAAGGAGGTACATATTGCTTTTCATATCCATCTTAATTATTATTTATTTACTATATACACCTTGAAGGTTGTTCAGAGGTACAAAGGAAAGCAATTCATTATAAATGCGTTTGTAACAGGTTGATCCAAGCACAGGCGAAGCAGAGGACGATGGGGTAGAAGATGAGTACCAACTGGAGGATCTTGAGGTTGTAGCTGCAGATTACATGGTAAAGGTTAGCGTCTCCAATTTCAGGAATGCATGGGAAAGCATGAATGAAGAAGATGAGCACGTAGACGAATATGGGCTTGGCCAGAGAGAGAGTTTGGGAGAAGCTATAAAGGCTGTCATCGATCTTCTTGGCATGCAGCCTTGTGAGGTTAGTCAGCTTTTTAGTATACACGATGGTTTGTGGTTCCCGGTTTGATGATAGCTTGAAACTGACACTTTTGAGAAACAAAATTGCAGGGGACGGAGACAGTTCCGAGCAATGCAAGGTCACACACTTGCTTATTGTCAGGTGTGTACATAGGGAACGTGAAAGTGATAGTGAGGGCACAGTTTGGGATGGACAGTTCAAAGGAGATTGCAATGAAACTGGCGGTTAGAGCAGAGGACGCCTCTGTCGCTGAGGCCATTCATGATATTGTTGCCAACGGCTAAAACTCTGATTGGATCACACCTCTCACGTATCTGCCACCACCAAAGAAAGAGTTTGTTATTACAAGTACCAGACCAGAAATAAACAAAGACTTTTCTTCATCTATTTTGTTTTGAATAGTATATTAGTACCTTCTTTTTTTTTCTACATTACTATTGTCAAATACTGGAGTTTTTCCTATATGATGGTTTTGTTACTTTTGTGTTTGATTTGATGGTTAAACGAAATAGTTGAATTGCTTATAAATCATTTCAGTATAATAATGTAAAAATCGATAAAACTACCCGGTTGCATTTTAATCATTCAAGCATGTGTTTACCTTTGTAAACATGTTAGGATGAGTTCATACACGTTGTTTGATAATTAGTTCCTTGATCATGGAACCTCTTATGTCACAAAGGTCATCTTACTAGTGTTCTCAAGGAGGTTTCTTGGAGGTTATTGTGGTCCATGGAGACTAGTCTGAGTCTTCCATTTCTCACTTGTCTTTATTTCATGTGCTTGATAGTACATCAGCTTAAGCATATCTTTACTCTTGAGGATTTAAGCACGAATTGATTAGAGTATTCACACTGAAGGAGGCAAATAACAAGTTCAGTAGTGCGCTATATGGTTTGGAAAGGCAAATGAAGAATAAATAAATCAAAAGCACACTAGTCAACAAGGGAAGTTTTGATCCTCTATTCCACTATTCAAAAGTAACACACACCTTCCCCATCCCCATTTTTTCACACAGATTACAAACAAAGAGTACAGATTATATTAACCAAAACCACAAGAACTGGAGATACAGCTCAGACACGACTCCTATGTTTCTTTTCTCTTCTTCATATCACTCTCCTGTGCCCTCCAAACGCCCATATCTGTGTAATTTATGGGGCAAAAAAACACACAAAATCCTCAAAAGTCTATCATCTTAATCACAACTCATGTTAGTAGTTTTGGTTTACAGACACTAACCTTTAGATTTGAATCCCAGCTTCCTGTACACAAGGCACTTCCGTCTGCTGACATCCCCAAACAGCTTATCCGATTCTTGTGCGAATCCTGCAGCTCCCCCAAATCCAATACAATCTGCATGCAAATTACCCCCCACATTCAAACTATTACACATCACAATGAGCTAAGAAAAACAACTATCACCACTCAATACTTATTAATAATTAGCTTACCTCTCCCAAAAGAGTATCCCAAACGTAGCAAGCGTTGTTGTTAGCGTATCCAGCGAAAAGAAGTCTCCCCGAGGCAGAGAATGCAATGGAGGTCACAGGTACATTCTCACCATCACCATGTGGCTGATACACCTGGAGTTGATGACCGGTCCTAATGTCATACAACCTGCATGTTCCATCTTCTGATCCAGTCCCAAATCTATTCCCATCCGGAAAGAACTTGACAGTATTAACATCTCCCTCGTGCCCATGAAACGTTCGAACCGCTCGGCTCGCAGCGCGAGTGTCCCACAAGCGTGCAGTGGTGTCGCATGAACCAGATATGAACCAGTTTGGGTTTGATCCACTGATTGAGACACTGGGGGTACAATAAATGTGTATAAGAGCATGAGTTTTAACTTGAATCACAATATAATATCATCCATGTTAAGTTTCATACACAGAGATCAAATCAACTCCCTATCATATGGACCAAACCTATTCCAAATCAAAATGGTAATAAAGCAAGCAGATGGAAGCAACATCCCCTACCTTAGTACATCAGCAGTATGTCCAGACTGAAACTCGCCACCAAAAACAGAAGTTTTGAGCCCAGTAGTCACGTCCCATAAGACACACGTTTGATCACCTGAACTTGTGATCAGACGAGCATCCTCATTTGGGACATACTGACAGCAAGAAACATACCCCCTGTGGCCACTGAGCATCCTCGAAACCGGTACAGTCCCATCCTTATCCGCAGTCGAGCTAAGACTGAAGATAGAACACACACTGTCTAACCCACCACACGCAACAGTCTGACCATTTGGAGAGAAAGCACAAGTCATAACCCATGCACAAGGGAGTTTAATAGCATGAGTCTTCTGACTCGTTAGAGCATTCCACACTATTAACCTCCCATCTTGAGATGCACTGACAATCCGGTTCCTCTCCGGCGTCCAATCCAACGAATAAACCTGTAAAATTACAAAATGTTAAAACTGAATTCCGCATAAAGACTGACGCTTTTGGTTAACCCTAAAATGGTTTACACTCCCTAAACCCTTTAATCTCACTAGCCAGCTCCAATTCTTCAATCATACATAAGGAAACTCTAGTAAAATTCGGTTAAGCATATGTAACCTCCTAAAATCTTCAAAGAACGAAGCTTTTAGTTAACCCTAAAGGGGATACACTCCCTAAACCCTAAACCGTTAATCTCAATAGACAGCTGCAATTCTTCAATCATACAAAAGGAAAGTCTAGTAAAATTCGTTAACTAATAGAATCTTCAAAAATGAATTGGTTCCAAACCTAAACTCCTCAAAGAATGAAGCTTTATGTTTACCCTAAAGTAGATACACTCCCTAAACCCTTCATCAGGGTTCAAAAGCTAGAAAGCTTCCATAAAGAAGCATACTTGGAAGGATAAAAACATAAACTTTGTAAGCAAATGAATCAAACATGTAATTCACTTGTAAGATAAGAGATAAGATCACTTCACCTTCCCGGTGTGTCCCTGAAGAGTACGGCAGCAAACCAGATCCGTGGCTCCGAATTTCACCGGAGAGCGACCTTGCGCCGCCGAGTACTTAGCCACTGCCCAAAATTCAATCCCAAAAGAAATAAAAAAAAAAACAGATCTAAGAATCGCGAAGAAGAAGAGAAATCGCAAACCATCGGTGTCGAGGAGCTGGAGGCGTCTCTGTCGAAGCCTATCGCGGAGGTTGTTGACGGTCTCTGTAGCGGCGGCGTGGCGTTCTTTGAGCTCGGAGACAGACATTATAGAGTTTCGGACTTGGCTTTCTCCGTCGGCCGATCAAAGGGAATTAGAGAGAGAGAGAGAGAGAGAGAGAGAGAGAGAGAGAGGGTGGAGAGGTCTAGAAGAGAGGGAGAAGGTTCATGGTTGATTGAAACCTTAGAGAGAGTTGATTTTAGGGGAATTACGTGGGAAAGGAGAAGAAGAAGAGAGATGAAGCAGTCAAGACACGCTTCGTTGTTGTTGTTGTTGGTGTTTGTTTGTTGATGGCTCTGACCTGAGAGATAGAAAGAGAGAAGAAGTAGCTATAGTCAATTGAAGATTGACTGTTCCAAAACGACGTCGTGTCTGAGTTTAATGTTTTTTTTTTTGTTGATTAATTCTTTCTTTGGTTAGTAATATTATTTTCCTAATTAAGAAATTTTATGTAATTAGTGTTTTCGTTATTATGGAAAATTAGAGATCTGAAAGAAGAAAAAAATGCCATTCCTTGAATTTTCAGTTAACAAAAGAATAAATAAAGGGAGTAGCTCACTTGTTTCATATCTGCATAACCAAGATTATAGACTATAACTAAAGGGATGTGAAATTTATCCTAATTTTAATAGATTCAGAATCATATGAAAATGGAAAGAAAGTCTTGGCATGTGGAAAATAGCCGTTACCGACTACAATAATCTAATTTTTTTAATTATAGAACGTTCATAATTATTTTTATATATAAAAGACACTTTGTATCACTCTTGGTGATGCCAGCTCGGATGACACGTTGAAAATAGGAGGCATCCTGCACTGACACGTCGGATACGCTCCGTATCACTAAAGCGTTGTCGAAACGGGCTTTGCATGGGTTTCTGTCGTGCTAATCAAATGTTTCTATCGTGCTTCTGTCTAAATGTTCTTTGTCGTGAGGCCCATCTATACAAATCTGCTACGGGAACCCTATACAGATGCTCCCTTCCTTTTCTTCGTTCGTCGACAATCGGCGCAGCGACTGTCTAGATCCTGTAACGGTTTTGTTCTAAATCATCTTAAATTGACTTTAATCCCTATCCCACTACGAATCAACCTCTTGTGCAGTTCATCCGCTAGATCGTGTATAAATATGTTGCGATTTCACAGGTGCGCTCTCTACGCTTTCCTAATCTCACACCCTTGCTCATTCTCAAATCTTACTCATCATCTTTCTCAATGGCTATGACAAAGGTTTTCTTTTCCGATCTCAAGTCTGGGCGTGCTCATCCGTTGTGGAGGCGAGACTGCTTCGATTCTGGGAGGCTAAGAACGTTAAGTGTGGTGGGGAGCTGATGTGGATGGATCTGCTCATGGTCGATGTCAACGTGAGTTGTTCATTCTATCACAGTTTTTTTTTCCATATTTATATACATAGATTTTCACTTTGTTCTTTGATATTTGTGAGCCGTATTGTGATTATTAGTGTTGATTTGGTTTGTCGTTGAATTTGATATTTGATTTGGTTTGGTATTGTGAGCCGTATCGTCTTCCTGTTCAAAAAAAAAATAATTACTGATCCATTTGAATTTCCACCGTATATTGTAACTAATAGATTCTTATCTGCGTTTCAGTCGACCATGATGCAAGTCACGATCAGTGCTAGCCGTTTCCCACAGTTCCGGGAAATGCTCCATGCCGGAACAATGTTTTTCGTGTCCGGTTTTGATGTCTCCAGATGCGCACAGAATTTCCGGCTCACTGATTCGTCTTTGATGATCCGGTTCAGCGAGTCCACCTCATTCCAAGTGCTGACTGAACCTGTCTCCCCCTTGCCCGAGGAAGCATTCCGGTTCCGTAACCAACATGAGCTGATTGGTCTTGCCAATACAAACAATCAGCTACCAGGTATGTTGATCACAAATGACACGTACTTTTATGTTGTTGATATTCTGAGTATATAGTTAGAATCAGTCTGACTTTATAAGAAAATGATACCGGCTTCGAACTTGATGTAGACATCATAGGTGAGATAGTGAGTGTGAAGAGCACGGTTTGTGATCCTCCGGAGGAGAAGAATCGTGTTATGGTGACTCTGAAACTGGAAAGGTAAATTTATTGTTCATATATTAGTTCCGAACATATTGTATGAATATGTTTGATGACAACTGATTTTCTGATATGTGCAGTGATGAGACCGTCACTTTAAGCTTCTTTGACTCTCAGGTTGTCGCTTTCCACAAACAACTTGAGGCTATGAGGGTTGATCCGAAGGTCATGGTCGTCACTAGCATCAATCCCAAGATAGTCGGAGGTATTGAATTGTGTGGTATCATGTAATGTCATAACACTTTAGTCCAGAAAAAATTACTATTTATGTAGGTCGTCTGTTTCTTAACGCTACGTCGGGAACGCACGTGTATTTTGATAAGAAGACTATAGCAGGGGCTGCTCGATTCTACAAGTATGTTTGTCGTTTGTTAACCGTATGTTTGTGCATTCGGTTGTTCCTTGCCTGATCATTATACTCTGCGTAGGTTGATCGCCAGAGATACCGGTCTGCCATCGGCCGCTCCACTGTTAAAGTCGTATGCGAAGGTGGAGACTATGACCATCGCTGACCTCAGCAGTTTCATCGTTTCTGCTGCATCTCAGGTATACTATCTGTTGGTTTTATTTTGTATTTTTTTATTTATAATGTTGGTGTTCGCTTTGCATGTGAGTCTTGCTTATATGATGCAGAAGATTGATTTTCTTTGCACTGGGAAGGTTGTCCGTGTTGACACAGATAAGGGGTGGTGTTATGTTGCTTGCTCCAAATGCGGTAAAAAATTGCAGCGGACTGAGTCTGCATTCACGTGTGGAGTATGCAGTAATTCACATGCTGTTGGGGCCCTTCGGTAAGTAGCGCATCTTTATATATGAGGATTTACACATTTGATGGTGACCTGACCTCGCCTTTATCATCTTCATATAGCTATCGTGTGGAGATGGCAATATCTGATGATGCTGCAGAAGGAACATTCGTATGGTTTGATAGTGTATTAACGAAGTTGCATAGTATCCGAGCAAGCGAAGCTTCACAGATGCTGGTATGGATCATAACTGTTTACATTCGTGATGTCAAACGCTGAACGCGATCTTACTAACCATCTTATTTCCTGTCAAAAGGCTGAAGACGGTGTGAACCCTGAGGACACTGGTTTACCTCCGTTCATCGCAGACATGGAAGGAAAGACGTACATTTTCCAAGTGAGGGTCACTGCGTTTAACTTCACCGAGCATCACAAGACATTCACCATAACACGTATTGCTGAGGATCATGGTCGTCTGCCAGTAGATGACGTGGTGAACAATGTAAGTTACATTCACCATAACATGTAGCTGCTTGCTGATTGCATATACGTTTTTGTATAATAAAATGAATGGACAGGGAGATGATGATGACGATGATGATGATGCTGGCAGTCCGACCATCGAGCCATCACCTGCTGCTGGTGATCAAGGTGGAACCAGTAAGGCGCGTAAGAAGACTGGAGCAGGAACGTCAAAAGTGGTGAAGAAGGCACGTGCTGGTTGAGATATATCAACAATTAATAATGTTCAGACTATCGTTTACTTAATGTTTATGCATCTTTATTTGAATTTGCATATTTGGATGTTTCTGTTTTGAATATTCCCCATTATATGGGCACTTTAATTTTAACGGCATTGCATTCCGGCTCGGTTTTAATTATGAGGTGTTATCATTCTGGTTAGCCTATTATTATTTATTTTAAATTTTTGTGTTACATTATATGTGTTTAAAAATATAGATAGGATTTTCTGACGTTAGTTACGTATCTATATAGTAAGCGTTTGCGTTTCTCATGCGCGAACAAATGCCTTTATAATGTCGAGTAGATCAAATTTGAAGTTTGGTTAGTCCGGTATTAAATTAATATTGCCGTGTTCAGCATTCCGGTTTTATTTTGGTTTCTTTTTCACTGTTATTTAGTTTTAATTTTTATACTGGTTTCAGTACAGTTGTGTGAACCCTAATTGTTATATATTGTTATGAAGTTGTGTGAACCCTAATCGTTGTATATTAATATCCTTTCATATTTACGTAGCTAAGCTGATCATCCAATCCACAAACAGATGAATTTTCCTTCCGTGGTTTTATATAAGTTTTGCAATAGAATTGTATTATAAAATGATGAATTAAGCTTAAAATGGTTACATAAACATAAAGGGTTAGAAGCAAAGAAGTCTATACAGAGAGACGCAGGTAACCTTATGGACGAATGTTTTCAAGGGATTAACAAAGACATTAAGCATAAACAACCCAAGAAAACTAAGCTTTGAATTATAACCACCGATTATGTATATTGAGATTAATTTGTTTAATTAATTTCACCATGACACTGGTGCACAATACATAAACATCAAGTTTTTTTTTTTTTACTAAATCGAATTAAAGAAATAAAAAGAATATTTTAATGTAAAGATCCATATTTTTTGCAAACTCTGGATATTTTAGCTGCTCCTTTACACAACCTATACATTGAATAGTCGTTCATTGATATTAATTGTAATTACTCCAATTTATTTAAGCTATTGTAACGTAAACACCGTTATGCAGCATCCAGGATTATGTATACGATTTGGCGAAGACATCTATATTATATTACACACTTAGCATACACATACGCATACTAAGCATCTCAGCGCCTTGACGATTCACCTCATACGGTATACGTTAGGAATAATGCTTTATTACAATTAATTAGGGTTCTTCAAATGCGTAGTAAATTTATAAGGCGTTGAGACTATATCTTCTATATAAACAGAACAAATCATTGCACCTCTGCACAAACATCACAAGAGCAAAGACTCATAATCAGTATAACTTTCCAACAATTATCAATGGAGCCATCCAAACTTTCGCTCTCACGTCTCGAGGCCATGCCTGACGACGTGCTCCGGCTCATAGTCTCCAAGGTCGGTGCTTCCTCCTCCACTGACTGCTGTAACGCAATGATGACATGCAAGAGTCTCAATTTCGGTCTGGACGATCCATTGATAGCCAATACACTCAACGTAACCCCTTTGGTGGAGTGACCCAATATCTCTTACGGGTATGGGAAAATGATGGAAAGTCTTTTGGCATCCAACCACCTTGATGCTCACTACGTTAAAGGTATGTGTGAGTATTTTGATCTTGATAATCCCGTTTTGGGACTACACCACCATCGTATTGCTTCTAAGGGGGCCCACAAAGAGGCCAAGTACCATTACGGTGTTCTTCTCATGGCCACGGGTATGATCAATAAGGGGAAGAAGATACTTTCCAAGCTGACTGATGCTATTGGTCTTGACTCCGTTGAGACGAGCTGGGAAAACGTCCAGGCATCCCTGAGTCACCTTACCGTGGAAATGTAGGACGTGTACGTGGACTCACTCATAAGCATGGAACCAGAACTTAATTGCCATCCACCGGGAGTCAACACAGTCTGCTTCAAATGTTACCACGCCTACCTCATGGCAGAGTTTTTTGAGATGGCCTTAGGGCTCAACCCAGCTTCTGCAGCTGCTTAAGGAGTTTAGCAGTACACGATGAAGGCGGTTGAACCAGATTCATGTCTTCGTGTTTTTTTTTAATTTCAATCTAAGCTATTATATGGAATTTATTCCATCCGTTTTTTTTTTTATATTCCCAGTCATGCTGAGTTTTTTTTTTTTTTGACACAAACTGAATTTATTAAAGGGGGTTAAAACCCAAACGGGCAGGGCCCAAACATTACAAAAGCCTAAATACACTTGGCGAAAAACAGAACTAACATTATGGGCCAAAAGGCCCAACTTCCGAAAACCCTAGCTTGAGGAGCGCCGCTCGATCCTCGCGAAGCGCGCGCCTTCCTCTCTTCTTCCTTCGGCTCCGGAATCCGCGATACGACGGCTAACCGCGACGCCGTCATCGGATCTGAGCCGAAACCATTCAAAACCAACTTTCCACCACGACTCGTATACAACCAAGGCATACCGAGAATCATAACAAGCCGGATCTACGAATTTAATAGAGAATAAAACCGCCTACAATCGATCGTCATCTCCGACATTCATGCATGCGGAATCAGATTCAGAAACGAGAGGCAGATTAACAAGAGAGGCTCAGATTCGTAGATCGATGTGAGGTAACTCAAGAAACTAGCCGGCGCTAGCGGTGCTAAGAGAGCCACCGCCTCCCGGAACCAAAAGTCGGCGATCTCGGTGCTGAAGAAGCCACCGTCTCCCGGAACCAGAGACCGGCGAAGAAGATGCTGAGAAAGCCATCACTTCCCGAGACAAAATCGGACGGCCACCGTAGATAGGTGCGCCGCCGAGACTAATTCCAACAGATCTATAACCTAAAAACATAACCCACGTTTAAAAGAAACTTGAAAAACCAGACCGGACCGACGGTGGCTAAAGGAGCCTCGCCGTCGGCCGGGAACCCTCTCTCAATTTCTCTCTCTGAGTTTTTCTAAGAAGGACCCTGTCATGCTGAGTTTATGCTCAAGAATTTCAGTTCTATGTTTTTTTTTTTTTTTTTCATATTCCCTGTCATGTTGTTATTTCCCCGATCAAGAGAACAACAAAACTCATCTAACTCTGGTAACTGGAATGTTCCCTTAAACAAATAAATTTATATAAAAAAAAATACGTACATAACTAACATATGAATCTATAAATATTCAAATATAAACCGGGTAACTCGAGCTGATAGTTGCAACTGCATGTATATAACTTCGGTTACGTTGGACCCACGCAAATACATAATTTCATTCCCTACGCACTACAAATTAACATGCAATGCAATTACGACTACGACTCTAATCGAACACAAAAAAAAAGAAAAATATCAAGCATTTCTAATCTCTATTTCAGCACCATATACGTTTCGGAAAATCCCAACTCCATCGTAACCAAATAGGCCCAACCTGATCCCATTAAACAGTAGGCCCACTGGCCCACAAAATAATTGATCAACATGAGTTTCCAAATTCTAGCGAGCGTAGAACATATGCATAATAGGATAAACAATGGCACAACTAAACATTATAGTTATTTTTAAATTATTTTCGATAAACAAATATACAGTATATATTATTACCGAGGTTGGAAATTATATAATATTAATCTAAGCTATTATATGGAATTTATTCCATCAGTTTTTTTATATTCCCTGTCACGTTGAGTTTATGCTCAATAATTTCAGTTCTATGTTTTAGTTTTTTTTTTTCATATTCCCTATCATGTTGAGTTTAGGCTCAATACTTTCAGATTTATGTTTTATTAAATAATTAATGAAAGCTTCAATATAAAGAAAAAACAAAAAAAAAAAACCAATGTTAGTTTCCCATACTTTTGTGTGCTTCAAATACTTTTAAATGAAAATACTCAAATTATAGTAATATATAGGTATATAAAATATATATGTTTACATACACACATAAATATAGTAGCAACTTTTTCTGAACAGAACACTAATCAGCACACACATAATATAGATAGATACATATATAATTAAAAAAAATTATTCCAAAGAAACAATTAAAATTAAATAATTTTCATACAGATATGAAAAAAAAAACACAAATAGTATCCGTTCCTTTCTTATTACCATTGAAACACTATTTAGTTTGTACAACTGAAGCAATAGTTGCTATCTTAAATTCCATATATCAACCAACTACTTAACAACGTATAACAAAAATCAGACAAACCATCAAACTCCCATGCATACCTCCCTCCAACCACAATAATACCATGAAACATATGAACAACCAAGGTTTAATATACTTATACTTTAGCTTCAAGATCGTTTTATATTTCACAACCCGCCCGTAGGCGATCCTAGTTTTATATATAACTAATAACAGCTTTGATTACAGGACTCATACGAAGGAGGGAGGGAGAAAACAAGAAGTGGGAGTAGATAATTTAACTACCCTCAAGAAGCTAATTATGCCCATTACATATTAACATGGAAGATTAGGGACACAACAAAGATGAGTAGAAAAGATAGAGAAGAATAAACTTTTGGTTCAACTGCTCCATTCTGTTTACTCTCTAATTTGTCTGAGCTCACATATTTGTTCATTACTCCTGTACTTCCTGCTCCTCCTCCTCCAGGATAGACACAGCTGTTATAACCTATCAATATTCAAATCAACATAAGAAAAAACAAATTAGTATGAGCATTGTACATATTTTTGTTCAATGGAGCAAGTTTGGTATATACTCAAAATGACATTGATGTTGTGTCTTTCATATAGTATATTTTCAGACCAATCCTAATGCAGTTCAGTGATGTAGTCTTTGTTATAGGATGTGAGAAAAAAACTTACTAGGGTTCTGGGAGGTTAGTGTTGCGGTCTGAGAGAAATCACAGTCCGTAGGCTTTTTAGGAGACTTTTGGAAATACATATTCATGGCAAAAGCTGCATGTGAAGCCACATTGTTTGGCTCGAAACAAGCTCCTCCTGGTTGTATCGGCCCACAGTCTATTCCTTGTCCGCACGCCCAATCCAAGCTCGCTTGCAACTGCTGATCCGTCGCACCATTCCTCGGTACACACCACCCCGTCGACGTCACTTTGCCTGATGGCGTCTGATTCAATGATACAAAACATAACCTCCTAATTTAAGATACTTTACTCCAAATAATAACCACGACTTTTACTACTTAAATGAAAAATTTCTGCTAATATAAACACAAATTTCGAATAATCAGAGCCTAAATCATTTTGCGTTAGGAGTAAATGATATATAATAATTTTGCCCTTTACATGTTAAGTTGTAATTACTATTTTCCAAATAAAACCATAGCTTTTGCTACTGTAAACAAAATTCTGTTCTTTTGTTAAATGTAAACACAAACTGTATAATTCAGTAATTAGGAGCCTAAATGATTTGGGAACTGGGATTAAGATTAAGATTATCTAACCTGACTACTACTGTTGCTGCTACTACCGCTACTCTTGGCAAGGCCTGCATCATAGGCGATGGAAAGGTCGGTTTTGAAAAGCCCAAAGGCACGTTCTGAAGATGGTCCAGGCTTTAGATTCTCGTCATAGAGTGCGAAGATGTAAGTGTCCACGGACTTCCCAGGCATGAGAGGTGTGCCAACCATTGACTTTAGATGAGCTATTAAGTTTCCGTTGTATGCTTTAGCATTATCCACGCTCGGTCCAACTTCGTTTGGGTCTCCTCGTGAAGGCCATCCTGTTTCCGCCACCACGATCTCCACCTTCTCGAATCCCATCGATTTCAAAGCCGAGTGAACCGCATCTACCTGCGAATGATCAAACAAAGAGACAGTAACGTGTGTTGCAAGTAACGACGAATTTTTATGCTACTATGTAAGAAGTCCTAAACACGTAATATATGACCTGAAGAGACATTTCTCGCCTATTTTTTTAAGCTATTTTAGTATTATTTTTCTCAGCACTCCTTACGTGGAATTGATGATGACTAATGCAACCAAATGTTTCACGAAACATCTAAAATAAGTAAACAACTAGTGGGAATCCAGCCTGTCAGACAAATCAGTAAACGGCTGGCAACGAGTGATTCCCTAAAGAAGATAATTATTACAACACATGAACAAGAATTACCGTTTTTTAATATTACAAAACCAAATCAGATGTTTTCTAAAAAAAATTGCGTTGAAGTAACTAAGAAAGTGTAGACTAAGAGTGAGACACATACGGCTGGTATGGACCCGTATCATACAAAGTGAACAACTGTCTTTTGTACTAACGTACAATAAGAATATAGATTCTTTCTAAGTTGTAAAGTAGTGACAGAATAAGTTCATTTCTACAATCTAGTGCAAAGAAAATCATATACAAAATAAATACTCTCTCTGTTTCATCGCAAGAGTCGTATTAAGTTTCGGCACACGGATTAAGAAAACAATTAATTTTGTACATTTTCTATAAAAACACACTATTACCTATACACCTAACCATATTTCAACCAATAGAAAAATAAACTTTGCATAAAATTAATAAACTTCTCATTAAAAAATCGAAAACGACACTTATTGTAACGAAAAAAATTCTCTAAAACGACACTTAATATGAAACGGAGGGAGTATATATTTAAAACCAAAAGTTCAAACTATATTCTTTGACGTGAATACTGCTAATTATCATCTTGCAGTGTCACAACAAGAATTTACTTGAAACTAACCGACATAGTTAAACTATGCTTTGACGTCTAGCTAAATCATTAGCTAATTTTGCGTAAGATTAAATTAGCCACCAGACACACAATTAAACTGATCAGTTTCAGACCAGACTCGTAAAAGCGTGTGGCCCCAACTGTAATTAATTTACCTGAGCATCGAACATGTTCATGTACTTGATTCCGGTGTTACCGTCAACTCGACCCGGATTAGGCTGGAAGAGGCAAAACGCAAGCGTTTCGGGTCTCGTGTCATCTCGATAAGCGAAGAACGGGTACGGGTTAATAGTGAAAGGCGATCCAGTGTCGCTCAGGAACTGTAGAATCCCCTTTAAACCGGCTTGAGAACCGGGCGCAAACGAACCCGAAGATGGCGGGTCCGAGCTGCCAAGCACCGTCATCGAGTGCACCGTCGACACCTTGATCTTCCCGCCGAGCGACGTCGCCTCGAGTGCTTTTTGGACGTTTTGCATCGCCGGGAGTAGCTGGTTCACTAGATTCGGATCGCCCGACATCAGCACCTGCAACGAACCGGTTAAGATTTTTTATTTTTTTTTGTAACTTAACCGGTTAAGATTTTGTAAAATTAAATTAATTTTTTTATAAATTAGAGTAGACCGGACCTCGTTGCCGATGGTGATGAGGATGATTTTGGAGGCGGGGTAAAAAGGGAGGACGTTGGAGTTGATCCATTGGGAGGCGGCGTTAGGATCGGCGGCGAGGGAAGGAATGTCTCCGTTACCGGCGCCGATGACGATGCCGATACCGGTTCCGGCCAAAGCTTTGATGATGGCGGGATCGGCGCCGTAGAGCCTCACTTTCTCGATAGAAGAGGACTTGAGGAGCTTGACGGTTTCTGTAGGCGGAGGGAGGTTGTCGGCGACTTGGCCGATGTTTACTCCGATGAATGGCTCTGCATCTGTTGTGTAAACATAGAAAGAAAATTAAGGTTAGATTGAATAAGAAGAAGAGTGAGGGATGGAGGGTAAAAGCTACGTCCTATTGGAGAAGGATACTTACGTGAGGAAGGGAAGTGAGAAAGGAAGATGAGGAGGAGAGAGAAGTAGATGGAGATAGCCATGATGGTGAGGAAGGATGAGACAGAGATTCTGTGAGAGTTTTTATAAGTTGATTAAAAAAAAGAGGTTTTTTTTTTTACTGTAACGGTTACGTTGTAGAGAGACGGGTTTCCAAGAAAGACACGTCTGTGCTCGTTTTTCCACAGTCCACGTGTTGACTTGTGCTACTGTCTGAAGTGTAAGTCTTCGGTCTTGGTCTACTATTTTGTAATATTATAAGACCATTCCGGTAAGAACTTGTTTTGCAAGATAAGTTTTGAAAGAAAGCTTTTCTTTGTTTATATTATTATCAAAATGAACTTTTGAAATCGCAAATTATTGACTTTTGAGATCAATGTATGCAAGTATCTTTTCGACAAAGGTTTTACTGTCCAAAAGAAGGTTCTTGATCGTGAATCAGATTTAAAGTGTCCGAGAGCATCTTCAAAATAAATTCTATAACTTCAAATATAAAATTTTTTACATTAGAAATTCAAAACTTCAAATCTAGAAGTAAAACTTCGAGTTTTTCCACAGTCCACGTGTTTGACTTGTGTTACTGTCTGAAGTGTAAGTCTTCGGTCTTGGTCTACTATTTTGTAATATTATAAGACCATTCCGGTAAGAACTTGTTTTGCAAGATAAGTTTTGAAAGAAAGCTTTTCTTTGTTTATATTATTATCAAAATAAACTTTTGAGATCAATGTATGCAAGTATCTTTCGACAAAGGTTTTACTGTCCAAAAGAAGGTTCGTGATCGTGAATCACATTTAAAGTGTTATATTTCCAAAAAAAACTCTATAACTTCAAATATAAAGTTTTTTGCTCTCTAATAAAGAAATTTTGAAATTTCAAATTTAGAGTTTTAAGAAGTAAAACTTCATATTTGAAGTTTCACTACTCAAAACTCTAAATTTGAAGTTTTATCTTTTTATTTGCATCTTGGTCCTTATAATTAATTATATATCACATATATATGATTCTTAAGTATTTTTTTCGTTCATAGTTTTAATCTTTAAAACTTTTATATATTTTAAATATTTCAAATTTATTTTTATAAATTAAAATTTTACACATAAAAGTTTTTTAAAAAATCAAAATAAGATTTATAATATTTTAAAAGTAGAATTAGACAACAAGAATATTACAAAAGAAACTTAATAATTTTTTTTTAAGAAGATATATACATGAAGACATAATTATTACACAAATTTAAAATTACAACAACACTAATAGTCTAGTAAATTTTCTCCGGGACTTCTAAAATATTGTCCAAACAAATTTTGTATAACCGAAAATGTAGCATTAATAAAATAATTGTATGTAATAATGTAGTATTTTTCTTGCAGTTTAATATTTAATTATGTATTTCTATTTAAACTTTTGAAATCGCAAATTATTTCTAGTTATCTACAAAAGTTTTATGGATTTATATTAATTATGACAAATACAAAGAGTATAGTGTAAATTACAAATAATTTTAAAGCTAAATTTAAAGTATTGATTTTAGAAAAGAACACTTTGAAACTTCAAATACTTATAAACTCTATAACAGAGAGCGATGCTCTAAGCACGGTCGTAAAAATTGATCAAAGTACGTAACATGTAGGGCTCAGAAGTAGAAAAGAATGGTTGTGACATTTATTAATATCTCGCAATTTAAGAGGATGAGGATGCTAAGTTTCGTGTTTATGTAGCTTGATAAATGTATATAGGTTTTTATCTCATAAAATGCGGATGACATGATTCCCCCTTTTCCATGCTACTTCCCAGCATAAGTGTTACTCCCATTCTTTACGTTTCAACCCCACCACAACTGATAATTTCAAACTTTTAGTGATTTCACAATTTTTCAACTCAATTATTGTATCCGACTGTTAGGTTAACTAAAGCTTCTATTCGCATTTTGAAATCATTTGGGACTTTTCCTCAAGATTTTTAACCAACGCTCGCATAATTTCCAAAACAAAACGACCAAGAAGGTTGATATAATACATACAAAATTTGCATATTCCAAGAGTAGGACCACAGCTTTTTCTATCCAAGATTTGTTCACATTTCATCAGCAATAACTCCGAAAAAGTATGAGCGCACCAAAAAAAAAAGGAAAAGCCCAAATCCAATCCAATCCAAAACCCTCCAAAGACGAACAAAAGAGAAGATGATCGAGATGACAACAAACAAACAAAAGAACCTCCAATCCCAAAAAAATTTAGAGACAGAACCACAAACAAACAGATTCTGAAGAAAACAAGTTAAAACAAGACCTGATATTTAAGCAAAATCCAGACTGAACAGAGATCCCCCTTAACTTAGGCACCTGAGTGCGAGACCGGTGTCGTCTCGAACTTCCCTTCGGTGAACACATGGTTGTATTGTTGCGGCAGTGCATGTTCAACCTACAATATTGTGATAAAACCACTATGAGAATGATACCTTCAGTGAACAATGTCACTCGCACAGACACGAGTTGCTTAGTTACAATAAGCTTGTACTCAATGACTTCTGACTTTTGGTATCACCCAAAGTAACTAGACGAATACAAGGAATCAAAAGACTTTTATTGTTACGAACAGAGGAAAGCATACCCAATCTCCATCAGGGGAAGTACCAGGGACCATTACATTGATCTCACTTGACTTGGCTGTTGTTATAGCCGTCTCTAATGAGTCTTTGTTTAGGTATAACTGACAGCCAGTTGTGTTGTCCACAGAAACTGTGGGAGCTGAACCCTGCAATAACCACATATGACGTAAAAGACAAAAGGAAGAGCATCAGTGTCTCGAAAAAAAACTGCAGACATTATAGGGCTACATCATAAGATTGTTAAGCAAAAGCGATTGTCCTTATAAAGATATATTTTCCGGCTATTAGAAAAGCTATAGATGATAGAAAACAAACCTGACATTGTACTTCTACGTTGGTGCAATTCACTATCTCAAATGCAGCAACAACATCCTATACAGACATGTTACATTTTACATGATTAGGAATCACATAAATTTATACTGTTGGAATGTAAGAGGAAACAGTATTATTCCACTAACCGTGAAGACAACACCCATTTTGGTGCATTTGTCAATGGTGATGTTATTGACTTTTCCTACAGATTATAGAACAAAAGTAAAGGACTCAATTTTTTTTAGCAGATATTTAACTTCAAGGCTGAACTTGGAATGGCGCAAACTTACCTTGTATCTGCAATACAGAATCTTTGCAACCAAATACATACACAGACTGTTTGGCATCACAATCGCTGATAACCAAGTCCTTCTTTCCAATTTGGTTCTCAACAGCCCACCTAATATGATCCAGTAGAAGCCAACAACCATATTAAAGTATATCTACCATAGTTTGTATTTGCACCATATAAGTTATTTGTTAGAAAAACCCACTTGCGACCCATTTGAAGTTCCAGTTTCGGTGGTCCAGTTTTCGAAAAGGCTGGTTTAGTTGCACGAGTTTCCTTCTCAATGGAACTCACTGCTCCGGATCTATCAGCACGGTTCTTTGTCTTCATATCATCTGTCACTTTTCTAAGACCTAGAAGGCAAAGAACAGGAATAATAAACTAATTTTGAATCACATTCCAAACAGAGATTGCGCCAGAAAACATGAAGACATATACAACGTAACAACATACCTGTGGTCACAGCACCAGAGCTGAGCTGCTGGAAAACAGCAGACATCCCTTGTTTCTGGTTGGACGAAGATGATGGCTTGGAAGATTCAGAACTGAAAACCGGTGCTGGGGGAGGAGCAGGAGCACCAGGTGGACCCTTGGCAGGAGGAGCACTAGCAGGTTTCCTTGATGCATTCCATACAGGTCCCAAGGCGTAATGACTTTTCACATAATCCCTCAAACCAGGCAAGTAAAGTTCCTTCAAGGCTTTAGCCCATTCCACATGGTTCGCATCTTTGTTACGGTACTCCACCAAAACCTAAAATAAGAACATATAGATCACATAATCAACACAGTACAAAGAGCATCAAACAATAATTTAAGGCTTATGCAATCTGAATAAGCAATTGTTTTCCCAAAGCTTTTAACAATTTCAGCTGAATTATTGATTTTTCTGTACCACAAAAAGCTTTTTTTTTTTTTTTAATTATACGGGGTTATCCTGGCCCCACAGAAGTGGATCCAAACTAGCCTCGTGTTAGCAGCCTACGTTTTCAGCCCGCGTGTCGGTCCCCTGTCCCTGGGGATGCCGAAATGTTAATTCCCCAGTAGCCGGGACTCGAAACCCTGGTGGCTTCACCGTATTATGGCTAGGCATTAAACTACATAAGGAAGATATGAAATCATATAAATAGTTTGAAGATTAACTATCACCTTATTGTTGTAGAACTCAGCCATCTGCCAACTTTCTTCCACGTGAGCAATTGGCATGCTCATACCTTGCAGGCCGAAAAGCAAAATTACATCACAATCAATCATTTCCGGTGAAGATTACCAAAAAAATATTGAACTCCAACAAAATGTCTCTGCTTACCACAATCTTTTCCGGTGAAAGCAATCCAAGCCAATGCAGATAGACTATCAGAAGCAGCCTTCAGGTGATTGAAGAAATCAGACCTCCTTCCCTGAGTCATCGCGTCAGCTTTCATCGTAACATCATTCAACGGCTTGAGAAATCCAGCTAACCCAGCCATGTCAGGCTTCTGCTCTCACATCAAAACCAAATCCAAAAGATCAAAAACCAATCCAATCCAAAACGCACGAAAGCGAAGTTATCATTCATCGATTACACGTACCTGAGCTTGCTTGATGCGAACGAGCAGATCCTTCTGCGTTGCGAACGCTTCGGCGACGATCTTCGTCACGTCTAGAACAGGTCCGCCGATCTTCTCCGCCGCGCTCAGAGCCCTGCCAACGCACTGCGAAATCAGATCTTCGTAGGCCAGGATCGACGGATCGGAGGACGCGGCGGCATCGGTTCCGGCGCCGGCGGCGGAGAAATCTCCTCCGCGGGAAAGAGTAGTAACTCCTCCTCCTCCGGTGCTTGAGATCCCCTCGAGCCTCGTAACCGCAGCTTCCAGGCGCTTGATCAAACTCTCATCCATCCTTCGCTTAACAAACAGAGTTCGCACCAGATCTAGATGAAAATCGAATTAAAGTGGATTTGATTTTTCCCTTTTGGTGATGGAGAAGTCAGGAGAATATGTGATGCCACGTGGCGACTTTTGGATAATTTTACCAATCGAAGTTAGTGGAGTGGTCGTGGATTGTCGGATCTCTAGAGCTGGTATATTTGCTTGACCCGAAATCAATTCGGTTGTTATCAGATTTTTGTAATCGGACCGAACTAAACCACAATAATTACGGTTTAAGATACAGTTCAACTTTAAACTCTTATTAATCTGAATACCTAAACAATTTACAATTTGGTTTTGTTTGCTCACTGGTTCGATATAATCTTTAGGTCTACTTGTCTTCAATTCTTCATGTGGCCAAGAAAAGCAAAAGATAAGAAATGCTCTATGGTGTTCACCATGTGTCCATGTATAATACATATATGATATATATTTACATATAACAAGCCTTAGAACTTGAACTCCACTCTCATGTCTAATTTCACTTTTGCTTTCAACTCGAATCAATCTAAGCAATACTCAAATATAGAATATAGAATAAACGTGGAAACATCTATCAATATGGTTGTGTAGCCAATAGCATCAACTCTCGAGTGGTCTCCCAGAAACACCGTGATGATGAGCATTCTTGTTTGTCTGGACTGATCTGTGTTCCTGTGATAAATAAGAGGAAATAAACATACAAATCTCAATAAACATGTTAGAGAGGTAATCTCTTTTAGCTTTTGACACTTACAGGACGGAAAGGGAAATCGTCAGCTTCAAGCATGTGAATGATTTGTCCCATCTTTGGACGTTTGCTAGCATCAAGGTCTATGCAACGCAAACATACAAGCAACGCTCTTTTCAAAGCTCTTGGATGAGGTTGTGGATTCTTGATTTTAGGGTCTATGATTTCTTCTCCACGCCTGCTTGCAACCATTCCTTTGAACCAATCCACTAAGTTCATCTGAAATTTTTTCACAAATAAACAAACAGTTACATATTATGTTCTTCTGAGGAAAAAAATGTTAGTATGAGCTTACCTCTCCAGGTGGTCTTGAATAATCGACTGGGCTCCTTCCTGTTATAATCTCCATGAGCAGAACACCGAAACTGTAGACATCACTACACTCATTAAGCATGCCTGTACTTGCATACTCCGGTGAAACATATCTGCACGAGCAAAATTTACAAGTTCAGTAACTTCTTGTAAGCTTAAAGATGTCAAGAAATCAATTTGCTCACCCAAAAGTTCCCATCACACGAGTTGTCACATAACTCGTTTCAGATCCTAATAACTTGGCCAAACCGAAATCAGACACCTTCGGGTTCCACTTCTTATCGAGCAAGATGTTACTAGACTTCACATCACGGTGCACAACCTTCGGTTCAAGCCCTTCATGTAAATAGGCTAATCTGTTCATCAAAAGCAAAGGTTTAATAAAAATGCCAATCGATAGCTAGAATATGTATTGACAAGAAGAAGAAACTGCACGCACCCTTTAGCTGTTCCAATGGCAATCTTCATCCGAATATCCCATGTGAGAGGACTCACTGGACCTACATCACCATGCAGCCACTGCTCCAAGTTTCCATTATCAATATATTCATACACAAGCATCCTAATCAAGAAAAAATAAATAAACTAAGATTCTTTAGAATAAATAAGAATTCAAGTGTACTAATTTATTTTGAATTTGTTTTTTAGGCAACCTTTGAGCAGTGTCGGCACAATAACCCATCAGACCAACCAAGTTCTTATGTCTTACTTTCCCAATTGCTTCCACCTCAACTTTAAACTCTTTCTCTGCCTGACCCCTGAAGAAAAGAATGTTTTACCATCATTTGCCAATATTATTTTTTACTTTGAACAGCCATTTACCAGATTCATTTATTATATCTAAATCTCAGCTTGTTGACAAAACAAATACAATGAGAGTAAAAAAGAAGATGGGTGGTTGTGCTGCAAAACCAACAACCTGATTCTGCCAAACCTAACAACCAATATAAATAGATTTCTACAATCTTGCTACCTAAATAGAAGGTTTATCCATATTTTATTAATTATAAAATAAGTTGGAACAATGAAGTGACCAAACACAGAAAGCAAACTTAGCAGATTCTTTTCAGGCTATTTGATTCACTGGTATCTCATTTTCCAGCTAGTTTTATATACTAGTAAGACCATCTCATCACCTAAAGGTAAACAACTAAAACAAAAGAGAAGATAAAGACCAAAAACAAAAGGAAAAGATTAAAGAAAAAATTAATAGAGAATAAAGAACAAAGCACAACTAATTAAATAATTAACGTTTACTTTTGTTTAGTTTCACTAAACATTACCTAGAAAACAGCAATATACAGTTCAATGGTAGCAAAAGTATGGTACTTGACAATTGACATATACTAAGAAGAAGAAAAAAGAATGTCGATAATGCTTACAACTTAATAATTTCATTTGGTATATTAAAAAGTCAAAATCTCAAATAACTAATGCGGAGAAAATGTGTTTTTTCTAAACAAAACACTTGTCGGAAGAAAATATAAAATAATGTTTTCAAAAGCTTATTAAATCCAAGTACCAATGGAGCCTTGACCCCAGAATTACGGAGTCCGTGAAACGGAGTAAATGAGAATTGTCAGAACGAGCAATAATATTTAATACATACTCGAATAAAGATCTAAATTTTTCAAATAAATCTAATTTATCAACAAAATGATCTAATCTAATCTGAAGATTAGTAACAACATTTTCGAAAACTTACTTGTTGTTAAGTAAATTCTTTACTGCAGCGACCGAACCGTCTGAAAAATCAGCTCTATAAACGACGCCGTATCCTCCTTCCCCGATCACGTTCTCATCGGAGAAGCCACGCGTCGCAATCTCCAGATCTTTCAAGCCGTACCATCTCCCCCATCCCATCACCTCGGAACCTACGTCGCCGCTCGAAGCCACCGACATATCATCGAACCCGCCGCTCGCTTCTTTGCTCGTCGCTTCGGCGACCACGACGACTTCGCTTTCGACTTTCCTCATCGACTCGTCGCAGTTCAGATACTTTCCGACCGTCTTGATCTCCGTTGTCTCCTTAGAGGCCAGAGGGATGGATCCGGAGCTGTGTTTCACGCGCATTCTACGCGCGCGTGAGACTCGGTTCAGGCAGACGAAGAGGAAGATCAAGAGCGAGATCAGCAGTAGGAAGACGGAACATATCGCGACGACTAAGTAGAGGTTTAGGCCGAAGATGGTGGATTTAGTCGAGAACTTGTGGGAACCCGAGTCGCTAGAACCAGACATGGCGAGAATGGGACTTGTTGTTAGAGTTGTTTTCTGGAAGAAGAAATAAAAGAAAGAACGTTGGGAGCAAAAGAAGATAGCTTTCACAAAAACGTTGCAAAGTGATTTAGACAAGACGACCGCAACGGGTAGTAAAAGCGAGTGTTCTATTAAGACATGGGATTATCGTTTTATCACGAGAATGCCACACGACTATGCGTAAGCTAAATATCTCGACGCTCAAGGAGTATACAGTACGCGAGTGTTTACAACTTACGCATGTAATATTTGTTTCGTATTTGTTTTTCGTAACACTGTAATCTTTATTCGTATTTTAATAGCTGGATTCCATTAAATCGTTAATTGTACGCCGTTCCTAATCAAAATCGATTAATTAATGTTTAAGAATATAATGTTTGGTGCTCCGACCTATATTATTGGACAATAATACCAGTATTTTTTTTCTTAGGGATCTTAAAAGAATAGAGCTGTTTTTAAATATATTTTCGTGGAAGTATCTCGAGAAAAGACGGCCCATTTCCCACGAATGAAAAATGTTATATCTCGTTGTAATGTGCCGAGTCCATGCAATATAATAATAAACTGCAGAACAAAATTTGTGTGTCAATGAAAGAATTGGGCCTAACCCAAGCCCATTTTCACGTAATGAAGATTCCTTTTGTTTCCTAGATCGATATGCAAGCTTGAAATTTGAACTGGTACTTTGGTAACAAGAAAGCAATGTTGATCCCTGATTTGTTGTGTTAGGATTGGTGGATCCGCGGTTCTGCTCTCGAACAAGTGAGCCCAGTAAAATTGGGGGGAAAAAATTTAGCTGTTTTTCCTAAAATTAATATGTATTTAGTCAAAATTTGGCAAAATCCCACTAATTTATATATAAATTTTTAGATGCCCCCGTTTATTTGTAAAAAAATGTTTTGGATACAATAATATAAATTTAACATCATCATAGTCAAAAATATATTCAGTTCCGCCACTGCGTCCCTGACTTCAAACTCGCTATTGACCATTTTGTATTCTTTCTGGAGGCAGAGCCGTGATCGATGTGCTAGAGAAGAGCTTAGGCCTAGCACCGAGTGATGTCTGAGGCATCAAGATCAACGTTACACAGACTTGGGAATACTTTGTCTAGCTCAATTAGGTATGATACATAGATGCAAAAAGGAAGAACGAAGAAAGGAAATAAAGTTTGGCAGATTAGGGTCAGGGTTTAAATGTAACAGTGCGGTTTGGGTGGCTCTACGCAATGTCAAGGCTTCGACAAATAATCCTTGGGAACATTTGCATGATAAATATCCGGATAAAATTGATTCTGATTCAGCTAAGCCAAAGATTCGTGTTCAAAACAGTCGGTCCTAGTTGATTTACGCTCTCTTTTTCTTCTTTTGTTTAGTTATGATAATTTGATGGCTACAATGTTTTTCTCTTGTTCGTTATAATAAAGAATATATTGCTGTTCAAACGTCATATACTGAAGCAATCAATATAAACTCACATTTGGTTAGACAGGTGCGGTCAATTATCATCAGCCATGTGAACCGGTCCAATCTTGAAATCCAACACTCGAAGATCATTGAGTCATTCATTTCTTCAGTTGGAAGGATTTGATCCACGAGATAAACAATTGCTGCAAACATATCTATTAATACATTTTATCCTCTAATGAAACAGTTGAACGAGAAAATCCAAAATTTAGTCATTACATTTTTGTAAAAAAAAAAAATCAAAAAGAGTTTCATTTGAAAATAAATCTCTTCTAAATAGATGCATATTTTAGATTGCTGTATGATTTTGAATTTTTGGAGACATAAAAGAAGGACGCCCATAGAATTCAATAGATAGTTGAATAATGCGAAATTAATGATAGCTGTCAGAGAATTGGAGCAATCCCCGAGGAACGTACTTCATCAAAAAGAATCATCTTATCTATTTATATGACCTGTTGAACAAAAAAAAAAAAAAATCTATTTATATGACCTATATTATATATACACAGTTCGTGTATTCCTAGGAAAACTTTATTAATTTTTTTTTTGAGAAAGGGCCTTCGAAACTTTATAATTTTGCTCGATTTTTTCAACGTATCCACCGATTTTTTAGAAGAAAATTATTGCTTCCTTTTTTTAAAATTAAATTTAAGATTGCATATCAAAATTCATTTGCAACACCAAATGCCTTTATTTTATTATAAAAATTAATTATTTTTTACTTCTGGTTTCTAAACTATACAAGACTAATAAATGGAAAATATAAAACTTTGCATAGAATATAATTATTTTATAAAATGTATCCACTCTCGAGTGGATACTAGTTGCTTATCTTGTGTTAGCAATTTATATTTCTTTTAACTTTAGATAATATATAGCTATTTTGTAAATTTGTATAGTTTTGGTATACAGAATACAACCAATAATTTCAATACAGTGAATCTGCAGTTCAATTTTCGTTAGTCACCAGATAGATAATTTAACATTGCATTTTTAGGATCTATAGAATAGTCGATTCACTTCGGTCCCGATTATTTAACATTGCATTTTTAGGATCTATAAAATAGTCGATTGACTTCGGTCCCGACGCTGTGATTAATTCAATAAAATAAATATACTCCTTCTGTTTCTAAATATAAGATGTTTAGGTAGAAACACACATATTAAAAAAACTATTTTTTGTCTAGAAAGTATCATTAATGGTATAAAACTAATTATAAAATAGACTATTAAAATGCGATTGAATACACATTTTTTAATAAAATAAAAATCATCTAGAAAAATGAAAACATCTTAATATCAAAATTCTGTAAAACATTATGCATTTGGGAATAAAGAGAGTACAAAACACTTTGCTTTTGACTAGGACCCCGTCATACCATGACTACTAATTGGATCTTCCTCATTATTGTTCCAACTAGTAATTATCTTTCTATGAGCTTCCACATATTAATACTACTCACACACATGTTATAACGTATATTTATCTCCAACTCAATACACCGGAAAGAAGTGTGGACATATACGTTCAGCCATGTAAAAACATATATGCATGTATATATATATATATATATTATAGAATGGGGAACCCACATATTAGGTGTGTGGCATTACTTTAATAGTGTATGCATGAATAGTATGATAATGAAATAGCCTTCATCTTCTATGGACTTGGTCCGAATTCATCACATCAAAAAGCAATGACCATTTCTTTATTTCAAACAACTTTATACCTTCTCCCCTTTCCTTATCTACTAACTCCATTTTTGTGTTTGAAAAGCTTGATAAAATAATTGGATTAGACCGAAACAACAAAATATCGGATTTTTTGTTCACATGAAGGGTGTTCCAGTGACTTAAATAAAAGGTGGGATGAATAGAAATATTTGAGAATCTACTAAACCAAACAATAAGTGACACGCTTTATTTTATGAGAGGTCTTTTTCTTGGAAATATATTTGCTGACTGGTTTTCGGTGAAAGTGATCTAAAGCTAACTTTGTGAGAGTAATTTATGTGATGGGTCTTGTAAGCCACATGCATTCAAAGAGCATGGCGATCACGTGGCAGTCTCTCTTGCGCCGTCTCAGTCTTAGCCAATCACAATACACTAAGCCAATATAGCATGGCCATCAGAAGCAGGATCGATCTGAATAACAAGGTTCAGAAAACCTCTGGCGTCATAAATTCATGTGAACAGTGTCTCGTAGTCAAATACATGAGTTATTAAAACGACCTGAGTGTTATCTTAATCAGATGTATAATGGTTTCAGTTTTTGTACTTGGATTCTAAGATAACGTATACTAAGAGTTATTTTCTAGAATATGCACTTATACAGCCGTATTTGATGCGTATTGGCGTTAGCGCTAGAAGATGACCAATGCCCTATGGTTTAGGCGGTTACGGCAGAAAGTTTTGTCACTAGTAAAACGAACTACAAGTTTCGATTACAAATCTTATGAAACAAACAAATTAAAGAGAAATATCAAACTGCACAATGATACCTTTCACTGTGTTAGTACGTTACAAAGGCACAATCACTCCCACGTGACGTTCACTGGCATGTTTAGTGAAATAAATAGACCTTTCCAGCTAAAAATGAGTCTTCTTCACACACTATAGGTGATATTGCCCCTAATGCCCATGCTTATCCTTTCTAAATGAATGAAAATCGAATCCACCAGTACACAAAATGTAATAAAATAGTGAGTTTTAATAGTTTTTTTTTTCTTTGTGTCACTATTTTTAGTAATTTTATCATCATTTCTCTAGGCATATCCCAAATCTAAATTATCTACAATCATCTAAAACTTCCAGATTTGTACATGGCCCTACTTATCTGATGCGATGAATTTAGACTTAAGTACAAAACAGGTTGCTTCTTCTTTTGTTTGGTTATAAATATCCCTTCCTCTTCTACCCTCACCTTTACTCTGTTTCTCTACCACTCCAAAGTAGAAGAAGATGATGATGACGATGATGATGAACGGAGGAGAAGCTACAGAAGCTGAGCTTTTCCTCAACTGTGACGACATGTCTGTCTTAGAGCGCCAAAGGGTTCAACTAAACTACCACCAGTACCACCATCCCGGCTTCGAACCCACTCTCCCTTGCTTCTTCCCCAATTCTTCCAAGATGAACGTCGGCGAGGTTGACAGCTTTCTACCGTCGGCCGGTTTGGATCTTCCGGAGATTTACGGGGAGTTGCACGGTGATGCGAGAATCTCAGTTTCTCCAGGAAATATTACAACTGAGTTTGGAAATTCCAAGAAAAGGAAGTTTGGTTGCGTCGATACAGAGACTAAGGTTCGCAATGTTGCTTAAAGAAACTAAAACTCTGAATAAAAACACAGATCTTACTTTGAGATTCACTTTGTCTGTTAATGGGCTTTTAGGTTTGTAATGAGAAGAAAAAGATGATGATGATGATGGACAGAGAAGTAGCAGTTGAAGAAGAAGAAGAAGAAGAGAAGTCGAAAGTAACAGAGCAGAGCACTAGAAGCATCATGAAGACGAAGAACAAAGCCAAGAAAGAACAGAACAGTTGTTCTAACGATTCATCAAAAGTGACGAAAGACTCGCAGAGGACGGATTATATTCACGTTCGTGCGCGGAGAGGCCAAGCCACTGATAGCCACAGCATTGCAGAACGAGTGAGAGAGAGAGACTTTATTAATTAGTTTCATTTAGTAGCTTAATATTTTGAAAATATTTAATGACTAATTTTATTGTTCAATTGTGAAGGCTAGAAGAGAAAAGATCAGTGGGAGAATGAAGTTTCTACAAGATTTGGTTCCTGGATGCGAAAAGATTACAGGCAAAGCAGGGATGCTTGATGAGATCATTAACTATGTTCAGTCTCTCCAGCGACAAGTCGAGGTTCGCAATTCATTTCCTATATATCTTGTAAGACTAGAAATAATATTTGATAATTTTGTAACCTAATATATGGTTCATGTTTGGATCAGTTCTTATCCATGAAACTAGCAACTGTTAGTCCAAGACTGGATTTCAACATCGATGACATTTTTTCCAAAGAGGTTAGTTTTTGTTTGCATGTAAAAGCTTTAATTTATAGAATTATTAGATGAGCTAATATAAATTGATTCCAGGTTGTCTCAGCTCCAATGATGAACTTACCAAACACTGTGATGCCACCTCATATGATGGTGAATTCCGGTTACCCTCATGATATGGTTAATTCCGGTTATGTTCATTTCAATCCAATGCAGCAAGTGGTTACTAGTTCTGATCCACTGTCATGTTTCAACGTAGGTTATGTTTTCATTTCTCTTCCACTGTGAAGCTTATCATATAACTTTTGGTTTACTAATAATCTATATGTTTTGATTATGTTACAGAATGGTCAATCTGCTACTATGTGGGACTCTGATGTGCAGAATCTTTATACCGTTTGACTAAGAGCGGTCCGCAAACTTTTCACCGTTTCTTAGTTCTAGACCACTGTCAGGTATAATATTTACTAGCAATGATTATATGGCATAATTTTTGGCTTTATGGTTTAGGACAAGTTCAAATATCACACTTCATTCAAAATTTACATATATAAGATTTGATTATGCAGGTTCTCTGGATACAGGCAGCTTATTTTTTTTTTCAAGTGGGAAGATCAAACTCATATTATTTTCATCAGAAGAGAGAGCAAGTTAGCAGTTATTTACTAATTTCAGTAAATTAACTTAAGATTCTCAGCCCATCATTGTAGTATCAGAGACAGAGTATACTGTATTGTGTGTATAGATGCCAAACAATAATATATATTTTTCTTATCATAATCTTTCAATGTGTGTTTCTGCTCTTCTTAGAGCATCATGAGTGGGTCTCACTAATCATGCTCTAGTGGGGTTTATACATAGGAATTTTCTCTTTCACAATGTCACAAGTCCATGACCACTCAACAAAAAAAGAAAAGAAAATGTAAGAATTAATAACAAAGTAAAGAAAGACATAGGTTGAATCTTTCTCCAAAGTTCTTTGATAATTAATTTATCAACAATTCTTCCAAAACCTTTATGAAGGTGTTCAAACTATCAGAGTTGCATGCTGATGTTTAGCAAAAAAAAAAAAAAAGAGTTGCATGATGGTAATCATAATGTTGCCGACTACAACTACCCAAACCATTGTAGTATCAGAGACAAGAGTACATACAATACTATTGTGTGTATAGATGCAAAACAGTATTAGATATTTTTATTATCAGTCTTTCAATGAGTGTTCTCCTCTTTTTATTAGAACATTATGAATGAGTCCCACTAATCATTATGCTCTAATGGTGTTCGGTTCATACATAGGACTTTTCATGATACACTGTCACAGCTCCACTCAATCATTCAGCAGAAGGAATAAAAAAGTAATAAGTAACAAAGTAAAAGAAGAAAGAGTGGCCTATGTTTTAAATCTTTCTCCAAAGTTGTTTGATAAAATAATTTCTCAACAATTCCTCCAAAAGCTTGATGAAGGTGTCCATTCAAACAATTAGAAAATGCATGATGATAATCAATTACAGCCTACAAACTATCCAAAACATATAAATATAATGCTAGGAAGGATTAAAAAAATATGTTGTTAAGCTGATCTGAATGTACAATTTAGACATGTGACTTTTATTGAGTAGAAAGTCAACGTCTTTGAGTTCAAGTGTAAGAGAATAAAACACTAATCATCATCCGCCACGGATTGTACGGTAAAGGGAACATGGAGGAGGAGAAGAAGAGCAGAGTATTGGTCATCGGAGCAACAGGAAGATTAGGTCACTACTTGACCCGTTTCAGCATCCAATCGGGTCACCCGACATTCGCCCTCATCAGAAACTCTACATTCTCCGATCCTTCCAAGTCCGCTAACCTTGAATCTCTCTCCTCCGCCGGCGTCACTCTCCTCAAAGTCTCTTCCTTTCTCCATCAACCTCTCTCATTAAATTAAAAGTTTGCTTTTTTTAATTCTTCGTTTGATATGGATTTAGGGTTCATTAGACGATGAAGCAAGCTTAGAAGAAGCAGTGAGTAAAGTAGATGTCGTGATCTCTGCGATTCCATCAAAACATGTTCTTGATCAGACACTCCTCATCAACGTCATCAAACGAACTCCCTCCATCAAGGTCTCTCTCTATCCCCATCATTGGCTCTTGACATTGCATATCTAACTTAGAACACGACACTGTTTGTTGCAGAGGTTTATCCCTGCTGAATACGGAGCAGATCCGGACAAAACACAAGTCTCTGATCTCGATCACGGCTTCTACTCAAAGAAGTCTGAGATCAGACGTCTTGTAGAATCATCAAACATTCCTTACACGTACATTTGCTGCGGGCTGTTCATGAGGATTCTACTTCCATCTCTTGTCCAACCGGGTTTGCAGTCTCCTCCGGTGGATAAAGTCACCGTCTTTGGAGATGGGGACGTTAAAGGTCTCTCCTTTTTTTTCCCTTTAACTACATTAATACACAGTGTGTCTTATGAATCTGTGTGTTTGTTGTATAGCTGTTTTTGTGAATGAGGTTGATGCGGCAGCGTTTACTATCAAAACGATTGATGATCCTAGAACACTGAACAAGACGTTGTACCTTAGGCCGAGTGGGAATGTATGTTCGATGAATGATCTTGTTGAGATGTGGGAAGGGAAGATTGAGAAGAAGCTTGTGAAGACTTTTGTTACTGAGAGTCAACTTCTTGAGAAGATCAAAGGTTTGTTAAGACATCTACATTTTTAAAGTTTTTTCTAATTTTCTTTTTAACTCTCGGATCTTTTTGTTTATGTGATGCAGAGACTCCGTATCCGGATGATATGGAGATGGTTTTCATATACTCTGTTTTTATTAAAGGACATCACACTTACTTTGAGATTGATGAGTCTTGTGGTGGAGTGAATGGTACTGAGCTTTACCCTGATGTCAAGTACATGACCGTGAGCGAGTTTCTTGATACCCTTCTCTAGGATTGTAACCAAATAGGGAAGGGATCACATGTTGTCTCATTTTTGCGAGAGAGAGAGAGAGATCTCTACATTTCTAAAGCATCTCTGTTTTTTTTTTGAGGAAATTCTCTCTCCTACGTAACACTATCTATCTTTATCCCAAGTGATCTGAGTTTTGTGTGTGAGACATTGGTTCTGAAGTTCTGATGATGATTGAATAAAAGGAATCCATTGAACTAAAAATTTGTGGAAACATTTTTGGGATTGTTGCTGGTCAGCAATAAGTATTTCTACACTAGTCCAACAGATATCCAAAAATTTCGTCATGGATTAAGTCAAACAAATGGATTAGGCCAGGAATATACAGATAATGTGTCTCATTTATTAGAACCATATACAGAATACTGTAGAATCAGATAAAAGTTATTTAGCAAGAACAGGGAAAATAACTTATTCCCCTATGAACTTAGATATCTTAAGTTTTTCACACACGAACTTTTGGACCTATGTCAAAACCTTTTACTTTATTTTTTTAATCAACTACATGGACTATTCATTTTAACCTAATTTTCACAAATTCTCGTAAACGGAGTTCCTTAGGCGTTTACTGGGTTATGACGTAGCTAATCTGAGTTAATAACTCAATTAATTTTGGTTAAATAAACTAGAATATGACGTTGTTTTATGCTTTCTCTTCATCAATGATTGAGATAAGATAAATTTAGGAATAATAGAATATCTTTACTTAAAACACAATATCAGCTTCCAAAATATACCAAGAGGATCCTTTTAAGTATTATTCAATCATTCAAAACAAGATAACATTTAAATACAAATATAAATAGAATTAAATCTTACACAATACAAAGAAAAAAAATTGGTCACTACAAAACATCTTCAATACAAGTACACGACAAAAAGGGTTTAAGAAAACCAAATGATAACATTGTCAAAATAACATAAATAATAGATTTCATTTTCAAATATTTGATTGAGGTGACTAAATTATTAATTATTTTACTAGCAACATTGGAATTTTAAAATTTTTTAATATGTAAAATTATAAACAAATTTTTAAATACGGCGCATCATATATTGATAGGAGAAAGAGTTTATGATCAAAGATAACATTATTGAAATTAGCTCATGGAATGGATGGAATTACAAATCTTGTAATCATAGTGCTAAATACTTCGGAAAATGGATTGAAAACTTATTTGTAGAAAATTCACAAAACTTGATATCGTTACTGTAATAAGCCAACAATATCAGGTTTTGTGCATTTTTTACAAATAAGTTTTTCATCCATTTCCTGAAGTATTTACTTCACCAAACTACTTGTAGATTGAGTGCCATTGAAGTCGAAATTCATCCTTTGTTTTGGCCTTCGGCAAAGAAGCTAGAGTTTATTGGAAAATTTGGTGATGAGAAATTATAATTTGAGAGTTAGCTTTGACCACTATGGTTTGCACTTTTTGCTACCTAATTAGGAGTATAGGCTAGATAATGAAGCTGTCGATGCATTTCATACTATTTACGATTCTTTATTTTGGATTGTTTTAAGGCTCTACACGTCTCTCAAACACTCAACTCTTTATTGGCTCTGTGGAAATCGTAAACCCAAATTTTATTTTATCCTAATTATTGATGAAGTAAAAACATAAAACGACGTCGTATTCTGGTTTATTTAACCAAAATTAATTGAGTTACTAAATTAGATTAGCCACGTCATAACCCAGTTAACATCTAAGGAACTTTGTTTACGAATTTGTGGAAATTAGATTAAAATGAATAGTCCGTGTAGTTGATTCAAAAAATAAAGTAATTCATGGAGGTTTTGGCATGGTCCAAAAGTTTGTGTGTGAAAAAGCGAGACAGCTAAGTTCATTGGAGAATAAACCATTTTCCCGAACTTATACGTATACAACTTCTTATCCTTTAGAGGGACCCTTAATGAGACTTCCAACCTTCTCATTTTTAAAAATTTATGTTAAAAAGGTTTCATAAACGCCTAAAATCTCTAAAAGGGAGAGAACATTTTGGATGATACAACGTCTACAAAACAAATGGATAATCTAAAGAAATTGGAGAGTTTCAGCTACTTAGCTAGCCACCATATGATTTTAGAACTTCTTTTATAAATCCACATGTCCATAACGGAAAGTTTAATTAGTTGAGTCAAGAACTCTAACAAAGAGAAATTGATGACAATGGTTTCACAAGGTGTGGGTCTTTCATGTCAAAGAAAAGCAAAGTTAAAAGTTCATAAATTATTAAAGAGAGACAAAAAGAGTATAATAATGTTGAGCATGTCTTAGTGAAGAAGGAAATCACTCTTATTACGTGCTCCATATTGCCAAATGGATTTTTCTGCTAGAAGATAATCTATATATAGAACTATTGGCATAAAATCTGCATAATTTGTGGAATGTATATTCTAATGCTTGGGATATATTTAAATACTTTTTTGTTTGTCAGCGAATAAGTTGTGATGTATATTTAATCTCTTCTCTTTTATGTTTAGTATGATTTTGTTTGTTGCTATTTTGTAAAAACCTTGTCTAAGTATGAAAAATCTACATTTAAAACATAACATTTTTCTTCATTTTGGTGAAAGTGCTAATTACTGGAATTAATATTTCTTAAGAGTTTTCAAACAAGTACTGCTTAAAATAGATTATAGGTAGGATATCTATTTTATTTATTTTTAAAATAAGAGTTAAAATCACTAGACCAGCAATTCAAGTTGTATACTTTTATTGTCAATTGAGACTAAACATTACAATAACTAAAAGTTCGACAATTTTTTTTTGAAAAGAGCCATAATCTGAAAGGCCATTAAAACATTCAAACCATAATGGCCTTTCAGCTTCTTTATTTTTGTGGCCTTTCAGCCTGAATTCTCTTTTTTTTTCTCCAAAGAATATCAAAATGAATAAACAAAAAGGTTTTCACTACAGTGTTAAGTTACTTTTCTTGTCGAACCAAACGTTTCTGTCGACAACTCCTATTCATATTCAAGAAAAGCAAAGTTTCTCAATTTGGAGAATTAACCGAAATAACCTCTTTAACTACGTATGTTCTTGTTGGGTTGGAAGTTTTTCCTTTTTTTTTATGTGAGAATTCTGGAAGTTAAATAGAACCGACGACTCATAGAAGACAGACTCTTGGTTTCTTGAACTTCCCTCACATTGTTTGTGTTTTATGTTTTCTCGAGTAGGTCTTATATCAGCAAATATATTGATTATTTTGCAAAGCTTAGAATATAACTTGTCTTCGTAACTAACTAAATGCATTTATATATAGTTTACACTTGCATGTGTACGAGAGTTAGACATGGAGATATTGAGTCTACAGTCTCACGTGTACGTAATGTAACATACGATGATTTTCCATATTATCTGTAGACATGTGGATTTGTATGTTATGAAAAAAAAACTTATTTTAGTCTTGGTGTTCGTTTCAACAAAACATATTTTTAGATTCTCGAAATATCATATAGGATACGCACCTCCAACTATTGTTATTGACAAATAAGGGTATTATTATCTTAGAGTTTGAAGCTTAATTACAATCTTGTGTTATCCATTCTTAAAGAAAACAAATCGACCAGCTCTACGTAACATCACAATTTGTATGGCATTTTGTAACACCCATATTCTAAATAGATGTAAGGAAACATATCAGAATAATTCGTCTACATATTCATCTAAGTGCTTAAAACCTTTAAAAACAAAACAGAAAAAATCTTCACATCCCATCTAAACCTGTGTAACCAAAATTAACTTAGAACCTCACATTAAATGTTTGGAGAAAATGGAATAAATAATGAAAACAAAGAAGGGAATATGAAGAAGATGTGATCGGTCTGGCCTCATGGGCGATGAACAATGGCAAGGACAGCTTTTGGGAGCACTGGGAATAATGTTTTGAGGATAAAGTGAAAAAAGAAAAGAAAAACTACTATGCTGTTCACAATTGAAGCTGTAAAATCAAAACTAGTCCAATTTATTTCCATTTTCAAAAGTAAATAAAATATTGCAGTACTAGCATTTTCTGCATACTCTATAAATAAGGAATAAAACCAACTCAACACCAACAAGATTACAACAAACACCAAGAAGTAACAAAACATATAGAAGAAAAAAAACAGAGATCTTCACACAAAGATTCCTCTGCTTTTGTATGAAACATAACAGCACGAACTGGTCTCTGTTCACCATGACTATTGTTCTTCTTCCTCTGTATCTTCCCTTGTTGGCAAAACTCTCAGCTTCTCACCTTTTTGGAGTGAACTAAGATCACTCAGTCCCATACATACTACAATCACTTTGAATTTTTTTTTTCTTGTTTTGTCCTCTAATCAAGAAAAATCATCCGAATGGATTCAATTCAGTTTCAACACTTTAAGATGGAGAAACCTAGAGGAATCTTTAACTTCCCAGCAATAAAGTCTTTCACGAACATATTCAGACTGATGGAACTGATTCTTCTTACAATCTTGATCTCCAAACTCTCTTTCGCTTCAGTGAAACTCTCCGGTGACATTTTCAGGGAAGCAGCAGAGTTTCTCGTTAGCCCGAGATTCGTTTTCTTCGTCGGAAACGCTATTGTAATTACTCTTTTTGCGCAGTCCAGACGACACAGCTCCGCTCACGAGACAACAGAAGCGGAGAGCAATGATCTTTACCAAGAACTTCTTTACAAGAATGAGAAGAAGACATCTGAAGTTCATGAGACCAAAACAGAAATGTCTAAGAAGCTGAGTGGAGTGAAAAGGGTTAGTTTCGAGAGAAGCCAATCGCAGAAAACGTTTGAGGCGGTTCATCCGCATGTTGGGAACATCATGAGGAGGTATGACTCGGAGAAGCATTTGAAGGTTTGTGACTCGGACACGAAGGTAGTGGTGAGAGCTAAGAAACCAGAAGATGCAATGAGCAATGAACAGTTTAGGACAAAGATTGAAGCTTTCATCGCGAGGCAAAAGAGGATTCAAAAGGATGAAGAACACTTGACATTCTAGATTCTCTTTGTTAGTGAAAGTGTGTTTGTGTTTTTTTATCAATGTATATAACTCGTGTAAGCCTTAAGGTTGTTTACGTATACATTAAAGAATGGTATTGGATGTTAAATCTGATTTCTAATCGTAATTTAAATACGTGATGTCCTACTTGTTGTGAGTTGAACTGATACATATACACTGTGATCAGTGCAATTGTAGTATAGTTTGCACAAAACTCGTTACGTGGTTGCTTTATGACGCTTATAAATCTTTAAGCAAATGCTCTTTTGTCTAAATCTTTGCGGTAAATATTGTGTGAGATTAAAAAAAATCAATTATCAAATTTATTATAATTATTTGTAACTTATTATTATTTATTTTTGTTTTGTATTTTTAGAAAATAAATATTTAGAGTTGCAGCTGCTAAGCAATTTAGGGTTTAACCGGTAACCATTTAATTTTTTCTGAAGATAACAAAATTGTAAAAAGAAGAATATATGTTATTTACTGTTCTTTCACAAATTTAATAATAAAAATAATAAAAATGACAAAAAAAATATAGAAAAATATTTCTTATAAATAGTATAAATTAAAAAGAATATAAAAATTCACTATTTTCATTTATTTTTTTGGTCACCATTTAGAAATTTACTTCTAATTTAGAAGGGATTAGGGGTAATTAATTTTTTCATTTTTTTTTCGAAACTCCCCTCTTATAGTTTATTTATTTATCATATATATGGGGGTAATTAATTGAGTTAGATTGGTTGATGTAATACTCCAATTTGTTATAAATATGGTGGATTGCATGCACATTTATTTTGTAGTACTAATGAATTAAACCCTTAAATATATGGTGAATTCAGAATTAAGTTTGCTTGATGTAGAGCTACTGAATGGAATAAATATCTCGTGGTGATTTTACATAGACAATTGTTTTTGAATTTTACGGCTCGATTGTCTCACGAGCGTGGATCCACATGCCAAGGACCGACGTGGGAGTATACTCAAAATTGACTGTCGAACTTTACAATCCAAGAGATGAATTTTGATCACAAGCTAAGATCCCTCAAGTTTAGGGTTTGATATGTGATATAACGAACGTGGTTAGTTACACTAGTAGAGTATCGAATATTCGATGTATTGGTTGGTTCCTATTCTAGAGATATATAAAGTAAATTAGAAAAGCATATAAATTGTGTTTCCAAATGCTGGATAGCATTCTAAAGGGTTGTCGATAAAAAAGGAATAAAATGCATTATAGAGTAAGGAATTGTTGGTACTGATATATATTCCTCTCATCATCGGTCTTGGTCTCATGTTTTGTTTGGAATATTTAGAGTTTCATCTTATATATTTCTCCATGCAAAATTGATAAACCAGCAACACATACAAGAGTTTCGATTCTTTGAACTAACTAGACATTAGGTTTTCGGACATGCTTGAGATTTATGCTATGATATGAATTACGTAACACTAAAAATTCAAGCATCGACAAGAAGTTAAGAATATTTGCTAACTCGCATTAACCTTTATCCATATACTGACTGAAAAAGAGAGGTATCTCCCTATTGGCTAAGAAATGATCACACTTTTCATCACGAATATTTTGTTGTTATTTTAAATGAATTTTTACTAATTTGTTTTATATTATTTCAGCATTAACTTTTAAACTGGAAAACATTATACCATACTATAATATTCTACCTTGCTAATGCACTCACGCAGAACTGCACGTCCATAATCCATAGACATACATATATATTCTCTAGTCCATGCGATATTGTTTTGACAACAATAATCAATAAGTCAGTAACACTTTTTTCTCTCTCATTGGTGTAACACGCTATTTACTCTGCTAGTAATATAAACAAATACTAAGTAATAAGCAATATTTTATCTTGAATCGTTTTAGTTAGAATGAAGGAAAAAAAGTAGAATTATCTTGAATCGTTTTGATTACCAAAAAAAATAGTAGAATTATAAAATATGATTGCTTTTGAATAACTACGTAGGAAAGTATTTGACGTGGAGGAGGAACCAATATCTGGAAAGGTGAAAAGAGACAATATATACTTCGATCGGATGGGAAAAAAGGTTGATGCAAATCTATAGAATCTAATACGAATGACGAATACACGTGAGATCGACAAGAACCCGTAACGAACAAATCATATAATATAGTTGTTTACTAATTTTTATACGTATTACTAACATGTGATTAGTAGATTACTGGGAAAATTAGTTACGAATACTCTTAAATCTTATATTAGAAAGAAAAGCAGACCATAAAGTTTGAGTCACCATCTTTATTTGTCTTTTTATTCTATACAAACATCCCGAGTATATAACACTATTGGACTTGGTCTCTTAGAGTATGTAGTTAACTTGAATTTGTAGTCACCATATAAAACTTCTAATGACAGAGAAAAGTATCCAACAAAACCAAGAGATAAAATGCATAGATCATACAGGACATGACAAAACTGAGGAAGCAGAGTTTGTGCCATGTAACGTATTGTCTATTTAGAATCTGTCCTTTAGCATAAGTCCTCTATTATCAACCGAATCAACTATAAGTTCCTCTCACTAGAATTTTCTAGCTATTTTTTGTAGAAGAAATAAAATACCTTTTGGATATTAGATAGTAGAATTATTTTAAAATATATGAAAATATATATTAAAATCTCACACGTTTGAATCAAAGAAAGTCACACACAAACACAAAACTTTAAATTTTGGTTAAATAACATTCTTGTGAGAGGCTAAACAGCCATTTTCATATCTATTTTCTTGTGAGGATCATAGCCAATGAGCTCAAAATCAGCAGCGACAAAAGAATCAATGTGTTTCTTCTCTGGATTTATCTTCAAAACCTGTAATATAGAGCCCAAACTTAAATAACCTTATATAGTTTCAACCAACTTAAGAATCAGCGGTCTCATATAATATACTCACAGGAAATGGTTTTGGTGGGTTCTCAAGTTGCTCTTGCAGAGGCCTGACGTGGTTTTTGTAAACATGAGCATCTCCAATCACATGTATGAAATCACCAGGAACAAGATCTGCATAATATCAACTCAAACATCAATAGAAGAAGAAAAATAATATCGCTTTATGTAGTGAAATTCTAACGTACCACAGACATGAGCGAGGATACATGTAAGAAGGGAGTACGAGGCGATGTTAAACGGTACACCAAGACCCATATCAGCTGAGCGCTGATACATTTGACATGAAAGCTCTCCATTTGCAACGTAAAACTGAGCAAACATGTGGCATGGAGGAAGTGCCATCGCCTTAAGGTCAGAAGGATTCCAAGCCGACATTATAATCCGCCGATCGTCAGGATTGTTCTTGATCTTGTTAATTACATCTGAGAGCTGATCAAATCCTTGGCCAGTATAATCAGCATGCATATCTGTGTACCTGTACAAAGAGGTTTAACCAAATGGCTAAAGAGAGAAACCTAGTAATGAAATAATAGAGAAGCTACTGACTTAGCACCAAAGTGTCTCCATTGGAATCCATAAACAGGTCCAAGGTCGCCTTCTTCTCTCTCAGTCAGTCCAATACTGTAATAAATGGTTTAAGTTTATCAGTGTGATGGCCATAGATTTTCAACTCATGAAAGAAAAATATAAATTAAAGTTTTTACCCATCAAGATACTCTCTTGACGCATTCCCATCCCAGATATGGATACCCTTTTCTTGAAGTAGCTGCCATTTACACAAACTTCTCAGAAAAACAATATAGCTCGTTTGCATACAAATGTGGCTCAATCATGGTGCTTAGGCTTGGGATTTTTTTGTCCGTACCAAACCGGCCGAACCGAACCGAATTTTTTGGTTAATTATGTTCTTTCGGTTGGGAGTTCGGTTCGATTCGGTAGGTTTAAAAATCGATTTTCGGTTCGGCAATCAATAACTTCAGCTTTTTTTCAGAAAAAAGTAATAACCAAACCATATAAAAAACCCCGAACTAATCGAACTAACTAAATTCCGAACCGAACTTATCTAAATTTTAACAAAATTAAGCCAAAAACTACCAATTTCAAAATCAGAACTAACCGAGCCAAACTTTATTTATTTCGAAATAATTCGGTAAGATTTATGTCAAACCAAACTAACCAAAAACCAAACTAGCCGAACCCGCAGGCGTAACGGTGCTTAAGGCATGAAGAATATGATAAAAAGATATTTTTGTTACCTTTGCATTGGTTGAACCACTTATGAACCATAGAAGTTCCTCAACAACACCTCTCCAGAAAACTCTCTGCAAATGAAATGCCAACAGATCTTGTAAGCAAACTCTATTGGGGGTTTAAACATGAAAAAGTGCAGTTAATCTCACCTTTGTCGTCAGAAGTGGAAAACTCCTGCGCAAATTGAACGTCATCTATGGATCAAAAATATGAGGTCCATTAGTTAACCTTAACAAGCAAACCAGAACAAGACATTTCAGATAACACATCAAGAGATGTTGTGACAGCACCTGGCAACCAAATTTAGATAATGTACCAGTCCCTGTCCTATCGTTCTTCACATTTCCATTTGAGATAATCTCATTAACCATATTCAAATACAGAAACTCCTCATGCCGCTCAAAAACCTTTTTAGGAAGCAAAGAAGAAAACTTCCTCCAATCAACATGAAGACCCTCCTTAGACTCATCGCTCTTCACGCGAACATAAGTAGTGAATGAAAACCGAAGTCCATTTTCACATACTGGAAGAGAAGAACACCAAGGCTGATAAGCAGAAGCGTCAATCTCCGGAACAAACGTATCACAGTCGACACTCGTATCAATCTCAGTTAAGTGAATAGCTTCGCATCTCGGCCCGTTCAACGAGTCCCTCAAGACCTCGCCGCCTCCTATAACAAACACCTTCTCAATAGAGAGACGATAAGGTGGTCCAGCTAATAAATCTAAAGCAGAATCTATACTTCTACACGTTACAACATTCTCTGTGTTGGCTATGTCAAAGCCGCTCGAGCGAGTTAGGACAACGTTGAGACGACCAGAGAGTGGTCTATACTTTGTGGGGATAGACTCCCACGTCTTCCTACCCATTACGACAGCGTTCTTCTTGGAGGGATCAGAAGTGGTCAGAGTTAACTCCTTGAAGAATTTGAGATCGGTAGGTAAAGTCCAGGGAAGCTTCCCGTCTTTACCGATTCCCATCTCCTTGGTTGCGGCCACGACGACTTGGTAAGCTCTCTGAGGCTCTGAGGGCAAGCTCACATGTCCGTTGAGATTGTTTGACATGGTTGAAACCGAAACCTTGAAGATGCTTGGTAATGAGGAGGGCCACCTTTGAGATAACGGTAGCAAAGCCTGAGAATTGAACACAGATGGAAGTTGAGAGAAGATCAACAACACATAGCTTTCGATATCACGAGGTCACATTAAAGAAACAAACTACAGCATTCAAGAGAACTACTACTTCATTCTAAAAGGGGATCAAGTAAACTACATACGCGTGACAAGAGTAAATGTAAAACATGCGGGAGTAACACAATCAGTCAGCAATAAAAGATAAGAGACATATGGTAACAGAGTCAAGTTCAGTACTAACCGATTTAAACGCAAAAGGTAGAGTCTTTATAGGATTGTGCAAACACCTAAACATTAAGAAATAAAACCAAACTCAAATAAACGTCTCTATAAGAAGTGGGATAAGTCTAATTAAACACATTATATGTTCTTCATAGGCAATGTTATTAATAATCTCCCTAAATCAAATACTAGTAATTTCACATAACTAACCTCATTGGAGTTCACCAGTTTCAATCCGCATATGCCTATTTTGAATCTACACATTCAATAAATTTTGCAAAACAGACGCTAAATCGACACAACACAAAATGAATTTTCCCCCAAGAAAAAATTAGATTCCTTAACCTTAAGAGTGGATAAAGCGCATGAATGGTTCAGAGAATGGAGGCTCTGTATAGAGAGAGAGAGAGAGTGAAACGCCGCTCGGAGCTCTCGGAGAGGATACAAACGGCGGGAGGCGATGGCTAAGTCGCTAAATGGACTTTTTAACAAACTAATATATTGGGCCCAAAATGGACTCGAGTTAGGCCCGTTTATTGCTAACTCCAGAACAATAATATTAATTATTAATTAACATGGATAAACGACTACAAATTTTAAATTTTAAACATAAAATATGAAATCGATTTTTTTTTTTAGAAAAATAGTGTTTAGATTGTTTGTCAGGTGTATCACTTATCATTAGATTGAAAGTTTGGCTTGTTGTACAATTTTATAGACCAGCTTTCTCCAAACTTATAATTGTTTGAATGATACATTTGAACAAACAAACAATTATGCATCTCAGCACCGTTTATGGAGAGGAATATATCCATGTGGTCATGGGCTTATTATATTATCTACAAATAGTTATTTGTATGTATATTTGCCATTATTTCATTTAAATAATAAGATTCTTTGTTATTGTTAAATATTTTTGTTTTCTAATTAAGAAAAAAAAACATTTTCTGTTTGATGTTTCTAATGTTTCATGTAAACCCATCTCACTGTATGCATTTTGTTTGGTAGATAAACCTTACTAGTTACAATAGACCACTACTTTGGTTGAAGTCAAGATTTTTTAACATCCACAAAATGGTAAGTAGTGGGGTGCACTTCGCCTAATACAAAGACACGCTTTTCTCTTATCTTCTTCATAATTAATTTATTTAATTATAGATGATTGGTTGCTCATTAATTTACAACTCTATTATTATTTATTTATTCTTTTGTAAATACAGTGAAACCTCTATAAATTAATAATGTTGGGAATACACCAAAATTTTAATTTTTTTATTAATTTATAGAGATATTAATTTATCGATATACTAATTGAACCAAAAATTCGATTTGAGACTATAAAATTATATTATTTTATAGAGATTTTTAGTGTATATTAATTTATAGAATATTAATTTAAAGAGGTTATACTATAGTTAAATTTTTTCTTTAAAAGTGTAGATATAATTCAAAATATTCAAGGACCATGTCAATATATAAGTTGATAGAATCAGAAGCAAAAGAGTTGTCTACATGTTATGAAGTAGTTTATCTTCAACCTCCCTTACCTCTCCTCAAACACTCTTCTCTAACAAAGGTAAAACAAAAACTCTCTCAATTCATCTTTCTCATTTTTATTGGATCCTAAAACACATTTTGTTTAAACCTCATCTTGATTTTTTAGATTCATCTCACATTTCTTATACAATTTGAACTAAACTTCTTTTTATCTTGACAATATTTTCTTGGCAGGTATTCAATTGCCGTGTGAACATAGTTCTTTAAAACTCATCTATCCATGGCTGAGACTAAACCTGGTTAGTCGTGATTTCATTTATTGCTTTAATTCATGTTATTCTTTCTCAAGACTAATGCAAATAGAACGTGTTTATATCAGAAATAGAGATGTCAGAGGAGGAGAGGAAGATAGCCAAGATGTCTTCGCTGAAGAAGAAAGCAATAAACGCATCGAACAGATTCAAGAACTCATTCTCAAAAAAAGGTCGAAAAAGCAGCAGCAAAGTCATGTGCGTAACCATTGAAGATGACATCGACGCAGAAGACCTTCAATCTCTTGATGCTTTTCGTCAAGCTCTTGTCCTCGACGAGCTCTTGCCCTCTAATCTGGATGATCTCCATATGATGCTTCGGTATGCTCTTCTTTTTTTTTCATTATCATTCAATCTCTCTTTATTTCTCACCATAATCATGACATTAATTGCGTGACAAATCATAATGAGATTCATTGCATTCTAGACCTGACTATTAGGTGATTATATTAGATATTTTAAACCTGATAAGCTTGGTTGGACTAGACTTACTGGGAAAAAAAATAGGTCAAAATGGATACAAATATTAACCATATCTGGATCATTTTACGAATATTAGATTCCCATACTTATTTTTGTAGGATAAAATTCATGCGTTAAAAATAGATGCAGCTTGTAAACTCAAATTTTCATTTTCTTCTTAATCACTAACACATGCAAAATCTTTCTTTATACGTAAAACCTTATTTAAGTTATTTAGAATAATCGGTTTATTACGGGGAAAAGACGTAAACGCCAACTAGAAATATAATATGGTAACAAATTTTGTTAGCATAGTTTTAACTTTCTAGGCGCTGTTAGTCAACCCCTCCGTTTGGTTAGTTTACGACTTTCAAAATTCATATTTTAATCAGTATAAAATAGTTAATACAGCAGTTTATAAATTGAAAAACGAGTTCGTATAATTGATACACTGTAATTCATGATCCATCTTATATGATATTGTTGTCATAATTAGAAAAAATGAATCATCCAGAATATTTTATATTAATTTTTGAATGAACTTTTAAGAAAATTGAATTTTATATTGATAAAACAGATTCCTAAGGGCGAGAAAGTTTGACATTGAGAAAGCTAAGCAAATGTGGAGTGACATGATTCAATGGAGAAAAGATTTCGGCGCTGATAAAATTATCGAGGTGAATCTCTTTGCTAAAATATGAGCATTTAATTTGGACCCAACTCTCATCTAATGTTGGTGAATATTCTTTGACAAGTTCTATACTGTTTCTAACTATGATGAAGGAGTTTGAGTTTGAAGAGATCGATGAAGTCATGAAGCATTACCCTCAAGGCTATCATGGAGTAGACAAGGAAGGCAGACCAGTGTACATTGAGAGATTAGGTCAAATCGATGCTAACAAGCTGCTTCAAGTAACAACAATGGACCGGTACGTGAAATATCATGTCAGAGAGTTCGAGAAGACTTTCAAGATCAAGTTCCCTGCTTGTTCTGTCGCTGCCAAAAAGCACATTGACCAGAGCACAACTATTCTTGACGTCCAAGGCGTGGTATATGATAAATCCATCCTACATGTCTCATGAATACAATATGTTTAAATTTTCAAATGTCTAAAACTATGTGTTTTATTCCGAGTAATCAATTAGGGACTTAAGAACTTCAGCAAATCTGCGAGAGAGCTTCTTCAAAGGCTTCTCAAGATTGACAATGATAATTATCCTGAGGTAAAGTTTCTATAAGTTTTAAAAAAACTTACAAACTATATGTAAATGTAAATAAATCAAAGCCTTAAAGTTGTTGAGTTCGGGATTTTCTTGTAGACGTTGAACCGGATGTTCATCATCAATGCTGGTTCCGGGTTCCGGCTCTTGTGGAGCACAGTTAAGTCGTTTCTTGATCCCAAGACTACTGCAAAGATTCATGTTCTTGGTAACAAATATCATAGCAAATTGCTTGAAGTCATCGATGCTAGGTAACAATCCTAAAATATAAGTTCTGCTTAGCTATAGACACTTGCATATGCATCACACTATTATTTTTGTATTGTAAACAGTGACTTGCCAGAGTTCTTTGGAGGCGCTTGCACTTGTGAAGATAAAGGAGGTTGTATGCGCTCAGACAAAGGTCCATGGAATGATCCTGAGGTTCTCAAAGTAATTAACAATTTATATATTCTTTAATTAGACACTGAAATTTAATTAAATTAATCCATTAATTTCTTGAAATCTTATACATACAAAAACATATTTTAATTTGGAATCAGATGGCTATAAACCGTGAATCCAAGTGCTCACCTATTTCAGAAGATGACCTCAAGCATGTTGACCAAGGACGATCAACTTCATTTCAAGAAGTAAGTTAAAGAACAATTAATACAATTTAAATCAGCTAATTAGTACTCTAGGCCTCTAGGGCAAGCTTATACTGAGATTATCCGTTAATGCTGCAGAGTCTTGACAGAAGCAGTAAGAAAATGGATGAAGACAATGTGCATGAGAAGCAAGTTGCAACCATTGACAAGTCCGTGATGGAGTGGCCTACAAAAACTCAGAAAATCGAAAATTTTCCTGTCTCTAAAGGTATATAATATATACACGCACATTTTCAGCTCCATTTCATAAAAAGTATTTGCTCTTCTGCGCGTACTAAAGTTTCTCTAGGGTTGGAGTGCTACGTGAGGAAGGGGGCACCGAAGAAAGGGGATGGGTTACTTGTGGGAGGGGTCATGGCCTTTGTGATGGGAATTGTTGCAATGGTTAGGCTATCAAAAGACGTTCCACGTAAACTCACAGAGGCTGCTTTATATGGAAACTCTGTTTGTTATGAGGATTCTATGCCTAAGCAGAATCAAGCTCAATTTGCAGCTCCCGTCTCGAGCTCAGAGTACATGTTGATGGTGAAACGTATGGCTGAGCTGGAAGAAAAGTGCATGTTCCTTGACTTGAAACCGGCTAATGTTGACACTGAAACAGAGGAGAAACTTCAGGCGGCGCTTAACCGTGTTCAAGTACTTGAGCAAGAGTTGAGTGAGACCAAGAAGGTAAAACAAACCTTAAACTACTAGAAACGATTGTAGCAAAAAAAAAAAAATTACTAGAAACGTTCAGGAAAAAACAGTCTGATTCTAAACCTAAAAAAAAAATGCATATTATTTTTTGGTTTAGGCTTTGGAAGAAACCCTTGTGGGCCAGAAGGAGATTTTAGCATACATTGAAAAGAAGAAGAAAAAGAAGAAGCTGGTAAGAACCAAACATCAATTACTATTTTAACTTCCCATATTATTGTGTTCTCTTCATAATATCAGTTTTGCATCTTTCCAGTTTTTCGGGTTCTGAAGTGGTGAAAGGAGATGAGATGATTAAAGCAAGGGGATGAATCAAACTAAGAGAATTTGTTTGTGATTTTGTATTTTTTTTAAACGAGGAATAGATTGATCTTAAAAGCGACAGACTTGTACATTTATCCGAAGATAACCTATTTGGCTTTTATCTTGCATGTGACACTGAATATGTGAGTGTTTTTCATTTTCTCTGTGACATTTCTCGTGATTTTACCCAAGTGATCAAAGGTTAACATACGTTTAATTGGGTTTGTATTATATCAACTGTCTGTAACATGTTAGTCCCAGAAACTTAAATTAAACGCGATGGAACTTTGGATTATTATCCGGTTGTTTTTTATATAAAACAATACTATAGAATTAGGATTTGTTTGTTGGTCATTGATTGCAAAAGATAGAACACAAATTTGATTTTTGTTTTCCCTTTTTTGCCTTCGCCTTTATTACTTCCTTTGGTCCTCTCCCTTTCCTGGTCTTTCTTTTGGTTAGTCCCCACCAAAGATTATATGTACCTTCCATGATATTTACGGATCATATTTTTCTTGCAACAATTTACTTTTCCCTTGTTTTTACAGTATTTTATAATTATTTATAAAGGAAAACAATTATGTCAGTCCATATTCATATTTATCTATATATGAAATTTTATATATCAAGACCAGTTTTGTTGCCAAACGAATTTGGTTTATAGCAGTGTTTTTAAACCCGGACCAAACCGGCGGTCGGACCGGGTTGAACCATGAACCAAAAATTATCAGGGTTGGATTAATGCTAAAACCCAACTAAAATCGAACCAATTAAAAACTTCTATCGAACCGTCAAAAACCCGAGAACCGGTGACCCAATGAACCGGACAAACCCCGGTTCATATATAAGCCAAAATTTTGTTAATGAAACAATTTTTTTTGAAATAAAAATAAGATTTATTAAAGATTAATAAAGTATCGTCTCTCATCTTTTTCTTTTGTCGTCTCTACAACTCATAAATTACAAGATTCACAAAGTTTAATATTCGCGTCAAGATATTGTTTTTATCTACTTCTCACTTTGTTTAAATTTTATTTCATGATCACTTGTTTTGAAGACTTTAAATAATTGAAACATTTACGTTTGTGAAACTTGTATTTCAAAATCTAACTTTTGCCTAATGTGCATATAATTTTTTTTTAAAGTTGATGAAGATTTAGAGTGATAAAATCTGTGAATAGAGTTTAAATGTGCTTTTCATATTGATTTTAAATTTTAATTGTTATTTTTAAGTTTTCTATACATTATGACTATTTAAACATTTTATTTGATATGATCTATTTTTTTTAAGAATATGCATATTATTTATAAAATATCATTAAATTTAGTTTAATCTAAGTAAATCCGATCGAACCCGGTTCAGACCCAGTCGAACTACAATGATCTATGACCCAAAATATTTCCGGTTCGCTAGCCGGTCCGGTTTTAAAAACACTGGTTTATAGTAACAACATTAAAAGGAGATCAAAGGAACACGTGTTGGCCTATCAACCAAATCAACAGATGTTATTCTATTTTGGGTATCTCTACTAGCTTTATATGAATTATTGGAGATAACGAAATTCACAAAGAAGTTATGAAAAAACAGAGAGGAAGTAATTATTGTTATTAACACATGAACGGTTCAACCATTTGTTTACTTCAAAGGCCAAACGATGTTTCTAGTTTGTACGAAGGCAGGTCAGTAACCACTGTGAAAATTAGTGGAAATAATAATTGTACTTGGGGGTTTAAATATTCAATTTAAACGTAAATCAAAATTGTAATCAAGTGAACCGTGAACGTGCAGTAAAATGGACACACAGGTACTTCCTCATATTCTTTTCAAGATTTCGGAGAGACGTTTGTTAAGTCGGGAGAAACATCAATATCATCAAATATTCAATAATAATGCAAAGTCTCTATTAACACCTTTTACTGTTTTGATATCATCAATGATAATGCAAAAGTCTATTAACATCTTTTACTGTTTTGATTTATTAGTGGCTTAGTGCAGCTAGAGTTAATGTATTTGTTGAAATTCATGCAACGTTTTGGGAAGTGAGCTGGTTCAGTGGATCTCTTCGACACTTTCCAAAAACATTAACTTTAAAAAGTAAGAAGTTATGATTTTGATCGTAAAGTGAGTTCGTAAGACAACTTTTACAGAGAAAATATCAATAGTGATTAGGGAAGTGGAAATGCATTAATTAGCATATATTTTGCGAACCTGCCATCTTAGCATTTGAATAATTAATTAATAAGTATACACTACTAGATATGATAATCTGCACGTATGCGCGGAGTTAGTTATTATAATAATGTTTGTTTATGAAATTGTTTTAACATTTTGAAGCACTACAATATTTATCGATTATAAAATGACGAATATAAATGTTGGTTTCTTAAATATATTATCGTTGAAGATTTAACGTATTACATTTTATTTTAATTATTTTTAAGACTTCATATGCACAAAAGAAAATTAGGTTTTGTGGCTGACACAAATCACCAAAACCAAATATGCAACATTAATTGTATAATGACGAAAGGAGATTAGGTTTTCTGCGCTCTAATTATTTACTATTGACTCTCCATAAGTGATTTCATTTTCTAGCTCTATAGAATTGTGCTTTTATTCTCGTTTTTGTTTATTTGATATGAGTTAAGTTTCTTTTTTAACTTTTTTTATGAATTCAGTGAATTACATAAGTATCAATTAAAAAAATGGACATCTGTAAAAATTAGTTTCACTTCGTATACATATCTAAGAATCAAAATTTTGAAAAAAAATCATCGGTAAACTATATTAACAAGTTAGTGTTCAAATCTAATATATCAAGCTGTTATAGAATATAAGTGTAGACTCGAAATATAAATGTATGTCTAGTATATATTCACCATACCGGTTTAAAAAATCATCTAATTAGAACAACAACAAAAAATTACTTATTTCACCAGTTCGGGTAATATCTGAATCCGAACTGGTAATATCCGAATCCGAATGGATATCCGAAGATAACCAAACATAAGTATACTTAACCCTATATTTCTAGTTTATTTATCTCATTTTATTCAAAATATTTATATTAATGATGCTTATTGCTCAAAATTAGATAATATACATATAATTATGGACAAAATTATTTGCTACTCACTTAAAATACATATCAAGCTATTGTTTCTTGTATTAACAAAAGTTGCATGTAAAATTTCAAAACAAAAACTAAATTAGTGTTTTTCTATTTTTAAAGTTTTATCTCCAAACTTATTAATAATTTAATCTTTTTAAAATTAGAAAACCAGTTAAGTTAAAATATATTTTAAATACAAAAACTTAAACAATGAATAATTGATTACTTTTTCTTCAAAATTTAAATATTCGAACCCGACCCAAAATATCCTAACCCGAACATAAAATATCGAACCCGACTCGAAGTGTAGAAATACCTGCACGGGTTCTATAACTTTATACTGAAATATCCGATACAAACTTGAACTGTATCCGAACACCCACTCCTATGATATATTATCATTTGTATCTTGCTCGAACAAAAAAAAAAGTTAAACCATTGATCACAAAATTTTCAATGTGAGACTTTTACCATTTTTAGTAATTTATAGTCTTTTTTAAAAATTCAAAATATAACATATAAGAGAAAGTCTAATTTTTTTTATTATATGCTTAATGTGATTGTTTAATTTTCTTTAACAGTATAAAATTAAACAAAAGAGAGAGAGGTTGGATATTTTTTATATCAAATATGTATTATTCATAATCATTAATTGTCATATATATGTTAACCATATTAGATAATTTCGTAACTTTTATTTAAGGAAAGACATTAATTAATTTGATAGTTAGTTTAATGAAAAACATAGTATATGTTTATATGGACCAACTTATTTTTCTAACAATTCTAAGAATCATTCTCGTGATGACATGTGACTACGAAAACATGTTGCAATGTATCAAGATTAATATATACCGGATTTTTGAAATATAGTTTGAGAAGAATAAGAAAATGAAACAGCTGTGTTGAGTCTGGAGACTTCTCTTCCCGACCTCACATGTCACTCTCGCCTTTTCTTCTGCTGCCTACTTACACATGTTCTACTTATTTTTACTCTAAGCACAGATTCCTTTGTGTTTGTAACCTCTAATTTCAGGCGTTTCATTTGTTTACTTTACATTTGTGCTATTTTATTTGGTGTTGGTGGTCTTTAACTTTACTTATATGCGTTTCAAAGATTTCTCGGACAAACCACATCGTGGTGGCCTAGTGGTTTTCACTAGAGTACTAGTTGCCTTGTTGGTCCAGACCAGGGATCGATTCTCCTCTAGTGCGAAATTATTAGCTCCACATGTGGCCACGCGGATATGGGTTCATACTTACGGCCCATTTGAATACCCGAGAGAGGATCCATCTGTGGGTTGCAGCTCCACATGTGGCCACGCGGATATGGGTTCATACTTACGGCCCATTTGAATACCCGGGAGAGGATCCATCCGTGGGTTGCACCTCCCACCCGAAGGTTAGGTCTGTGTTTTTAATAGATCCGGGTTTAATCCTTTTAAGTTCAAAAAAAAAGATTTCTCAGACAGGTTTCCTTCAATGGTTTTTATTTGTTTATTTGTAGATAGTACATCCTATATTATTTCTTCTCCTTTCTGTCGTTACATGAATATGTGATTTACTTGAGAAAATTCAACAAATTAACTTTTTTTTTTGTCAACCAACAAATAACTAAACTATAGTTTTTCCCCTCAACTTTTTTTTTGACAAAGGTTTTTCAGTTTTCCCCCTCAACTCAGCTTTTACTTTTAGGGATAATTTGTTTTTTTTTTAAAGCGAGAGAAAACAAATAAAAATTTCATCTGCATTCTTCTTTGTAAAAGGATCTGTACTTTTTTTTCCTTTACTCCTAAGAAATCACAGTTTATTAAGAATGGCTTTTTGCAAGATTGACTCAAAACTCAAATTCAAACCTAAAACTAACTCATGCTTTTCTTGGATTTTTCTTTTGTCATATTCACCCCACAAGTTCATGATATTTACGAAAATGCCATCAAATTTTTTTTATTTTTTTTTTCCGAAAATGACATTTTTACTCTTTCACCCTCATCATATTCAAGTAATTACAAGATTGCCATTGTCATCAATACCCCAACCACCATGAACAACCAATTTGAAGCTCTTAATGCACCCAAAATCGATTTACACTCTCTCTTTCTCACTTGTTATGAACTAAAAACAACATCTCTTTCACTTTGCCTCCATATTCATCCAAAAAACTCAAGCTTTTGATTCAAATTTTTTTTTATGGTTTATAAAGCCATTCAAGCATACTATTCTTGGTGGGTTACTTTCGTTTGAGATTCTGAGTGGTTGGAGAAGACTCTGTGTGCTAAGGAAGTCATCTCACTAGTTTAAGGTATGAAACTCAAATTTTTTCCAGATCTGTTTGTGTAGAAGACTTACTCGTAAGTAGTCTGGCTGTAGAAGACTTACGGGTAAGTCTTCTGGTCAAACAGACGACTTACTTTTAAGTCATCATCTTTGTTTGTTAAAAAAAAATCTAGAGAATACCCTAGACGACTTACTGATAAGTCGTCTAGGATAAATGAGTTAGTTTTGCATTTGACCGAATTGTATCAGATATTTGACTTTTCCTGGACGACTTACGAGTAAGTCGACTCCGGGAAAAGAAAAATTTCAATATTTTATTAAATCTGGACGACTTATCTGTAAGTCGTCTCAGGTTACTTTTGAAACTGGAAAATGAAACTTAAATATTTAACTTTTCCCCGACGACTTACGCGGAAATCGTCAAGTAAGACGACTTACCTGAAAGTCCGTCAAGTAAGACGACTTACCTGAAAGTCGTCCAGGATAAGCAAAGTCGTCCAGATTTATTTCCTAGATTATGGTCAAACCTTGCTTATCTGGGACGACTTTCTTGTACGTCGTCTTCCTGGACGACTTTCAAGTAAGTCGTCTGGGTAAAGTTAAATATATAAGTTTATTTTTCGAATTGCAAACTAACCTGAGAAGACTTACAAATAAGTCGTCTAGCTTTAATAAAATATTGAAATTTTTGTTTTCCCTGAGACGACTTACTGGTAAGTCGTCCAGGAAAAGTCAAATATCTGATACAATTCGGTCAAATGCAAAACTAACCCATTTATCCTAGACGGCTTACCAGTAAGTCGTCTAGGCTTTTTTTTAACAAACAAAGCTGGACGACTTACTTGTAAGTCGTCCTATTTAAAATTCAATTGCAAAAATGACCTGTTTGGACGACTTATTGGTAAGTCTTCCAGACGACTTACTGGTATGTCGTCTGCGTCAATGTTTAGTAAACTTTCATTTTCTCTATGTTTACTAATGTGTTTTATTTTGAATTTTCGTAGATGGTGCGTCAGTTACATGCAGTGTATGGAGAATGGTTGTTGAATGATTGCCGTTGGGATTTTGTGGTTGATAATGTCAAAGGAGCGAGAATCATTTTTTTGGGGGAAGGTTCGACACATGCTGAACTTCTTGCAATGGCTCAAGAAAATTATAACCTGGACATGAGCGCATAATCTGTGGAGATAACCTACTCATTACCAGCAGAAATGATGCAGGCTCCAGACACCCCTCCTATTCATGTTACAAGTGATAGACAAGTTCGAAACTTGCTCTAGATAACCAAAACACAAGGAGTACGGCTTTGTGTATCAAGCCGTAGCAAGGTGGGAACGGTTTCGGAGTTCAGGGAAGATGATGAAGCTGATGAATGTTTTGAAGATGATGATTTGGTTGAAGATGAAAATCATGATGGGGAGGAGGACGATGAGAAGGAGGACGATGGGGAGGAGGATGCTGGTATCTCTATTGTTGTTGAAGCGGACGAGAATGGTGAGGATTACAGTGTTTATGGAAAGGTTGAAGATGAGGATGAGGAAGATGATGATATGTGTTTTGAAGATATCGAAAAGATTGAAGGAGGAAGATCGAATGGTAACATTATCTATGTCAACCAAAGTTTTGTTAGCAAGGATGCACTGCTTTCAGAGCTGCGGTTGACAGCAGTGATGTTTAAGTTCTCCTTTAGAATATACAAGTCAACGAAAACTCTCCTTGTGACAACATGTCCGGTTAGTGGTTGTCAATGGAATGTCAGAGCGAGTGTGAAACTTGGGACAAACACGTTTTGGGTAACAAAGTATGTGGAAAAACATACATGCTCAGCGGGAGACCGACTCGCTCAGCGGAGACATTATACTCCGAAGTATGTTTGTAGGCTTTTCATTGATCGTGTTGGAATCATTGATGGGTTGAATCCACATCATATCACTGATGCAATGAAGAACATGTTTGGCATGACGCTTGATTACACCACTTCATACAGAGCACTTTTATATGCACAAACATTGGTGAGAGGATCAACAGAAGATGGGTATTCGCGTCTGCCATCATATCTCGAGCAAATCTCCTTAGCAAATCCTGATTCTATCACGGCTATAGAACTTGATTCTATCAATAGATTTAAGTATCTATTTCTCTCTTTTGGAGCTTCTATCAAAGGTTTTAAGTATCAGAGAATGGTCATTGTGGTGGATGGGACTCACCTAAGTGGGAAATATGGAGGTGTTATGTTAGTTGCAGCCGCACAAGATGGGAATTTTCAGATATTTCCATTAGCTTTTGGGATCGTAGATGCTGAAGATGAACCTTCTTGGGAATGGTTTTTCACAAAATTGGCTAGTTGTGTATCTGATGAGCAGCCTCTGGTGATAGTCTCTGATCGGCACGCGGCCATTAAAAGTGCGTGTGATAAGGTGTTTCCTTGGGCAACCCGAGGAATATGTTATTATCACCTTCAAGAAAACATTGTCAAAACGTTTAAAGGGAAACATCTTTTGTACTTGGTGAAAGGTGCTGCTTATGCTTATACGGTTTCAGATTTTGACCGGTACATGGCTGAGATACGGAGTGCAAACCCGGACCTTGCAACGTATTTGGAGAATGCCGACGTCAGCCTATGGTCAAGGGTTTATTGTCAGGGGGACATGTACAACATAAAGACAAGCAACATCGCTGAATCTATTAAGTCGTCCAGAAGGTCGTCCAGTTAGTCGTCCAGGGTTTTTTCTTCCAGAAGACCTTCAAGTTAGTCGTCCAGTGATTAGTCTTCCAGAAGACTTTCAATTAAGTCGTCCAGAAGGTCGTCCAGTTAGTCGTCCAGGGTTTTTTCTTCCAGAAGACCTTCAAGTTAGTCGTCCAGTGTTCAGTCTATGTACTAAAAATTTGTGTTATGAACTTATCTGTGTCAACTTCATTGTCAAATTGCACTACCAAACAAATTTGAGATGGTCTTGCCCTTTATATTATCTGAAATATAGTTACAAAAGGTCACTGCTCAGAAGACTTTCCAGACTACTTATAGTTAAGTCGTCCAACATTCCAGACGACTTAACTGTAAGTCTTCTGCGCAGAATATAGTTATAGGGATCAAGTTCAAATACAAAATAGGGATCAAGTTCAAATACAAAATAGAGATCAAGTTCAAATACACACATCAGCCTAATATATCATACAAAATAATCTAAAGTGGCCTGTTTATCACACGTCATACGTACCCAGGATGTCATCCATGTCCTTGTTTTCGAACTCATGCACGTTAGGAAGCTCTTGAAATATATCCACCGCCATCTTATCCCTCATACTCTTCCCGTTGGGCTTTGCAAAGTCTTTTTTACTAAACTCTACCGCAAGAGAATGACATTCAATGTACTTTAGAGTGTACACGCCACAATCACCAGCTTTGGCCGGAGGTATATTGGTCGGTCTCTCATATGTGAATGGCTGCAGGCTGTATTGGGCACGTTGTTCGTCTGAGGAAGCGCACTCAACAAGCAGATAAGAGACCATGTAGAGAAAAGGCTTCATTACCACATTGAGTTTTTCTGGGGAGATACTGGAACAAATGCTGTCATAGACGACTATGTGCCTCTTAGGGATCAATATCCACATAGCAATCCAATGACTGTCGGCGAAGTTTACTGGCGCATAGATATCATCAATATCCGTCCCCCAAACCTTGTTCGATTGACCAAATGTGGGTATAGTGCATGCATAATAATTTCACGCCCCACCAGGGAGTCTTCTTCCTAAACCATTGTGATCGGGCTTCGAGTCCTTAAAATCCTTGAAGTTGAATATCCATTGCTGAGCAAAGAGATGATCAAGGAAGCAAATTCTCTCGCTCCTGAAATGTTGTGGGTTAGCGTCGTACCTCTTCCTCAGCACATTAATCCAAGCATCAGTATGTTGCATATAAAATAGAGTACAAGTCAGAAGATATCAGACGACTTAGTGGTAAGTCTTCTACGTAGAAGACTTACCAGATGACTTACAAGTAAGTCGTAGATGAATTAAGTCGTCTGATAAGTCGTCTACGTAGAAGACTTACCAGACGACTTACAAGTAAGTCGTAAACGAATTAAGTCGTCTGATAAGTCGTCTACGTAGAAGACTTACCAGACGACTTAAAAGTAAGTCGTCTGATAAGTCGTAGTCATCTCTTCACTAGCCACTGCAGCTGCCTCTTCATTAGCCTCTGCAGCTGCCTCTTCACTAGCTTCAGCAGGTGCCTCTTTACGAGCTTTCTTCCGAGGTCTTGGACTGTCATCCTTCACTACCTTTTTCTTCGCTGGACTCACAACCGCCGGCTTTGTATTAACCCAAGTACCGGTGACTTCCCAGCAATCCATGGTCCACTTCCACGGTTTCTTCACAAACATGAGTTTAATTATGTTCTCCGCGAGCGTGTCCTCAACATCAAACTCCCATTTTTTAAACATTTCAGCAGTGTCCTTTTCAACAAAGTTGATCACCCTAGTCTGCAGTAAATAGAAGATATGAACTTAGATATTTGACGGATTAAGAAAGATGGAAAGAAAAGATTTCACAGACGACTTATAATTAAGTCGTCTGGAAAGTCTTCCAGCTGGACGACTTAGTAGACGACTTATAATTAAGTCATCTGTAAAGTCTTCAAGCTGGATGACTTTCCAGACGACTTAATTATAAGTCTTCTACTAAGTCGTCTAATTGGAAGACTTATCAGACGACTTAATTATAAGTTTTCTGCGAAGTCGTCCAGATTGAAGTAAATACCTGACTGAGGATAGCCTCTTTAAACTGTCTGCGTCCTTTGCGACCCTTGTAAGCCAGTATCGGTGGAGACGGATTGTTTGGGAGAGGATTACCAAAAGTAGCACCCAATTCCGGAAGAGCTGTGTACACCCAGATCTGGAGAGCTTGCGCAAACCCATTAATAGTGTAACAACCCGAAATATCTCTGCCCTTCACAGAGTCCATCAGCACCTTAAACGCGACTCTCCCCCATGGATAATTCTCAAACCGTTCTAGCTCCATCACTAGCCTTGCCAGACTAACCCGTGTAGGGGTTGAATACTTTCTCCCTTCAATGTATCCAGTGAAGATGGCAAGGTACGCGAGCCGCTTGCGATCATCCCGAGACCACCCTTCGCATCTCTCAAGTGCTGCTATTATCTCCTGAGTAGATGGCCCAGCTTTGACATGAACTCCCAACATCTCCCAAAAAGAAGTCAACTCCTTTGTAACAGCAGAGTGAGGTCTCTCAAGGTCCTCGATGTACTCGCAGTTTAGACCAGTGAGGTTTTCAAACTCTAACAGTGAAAACCTCACAGGTTCTGGACCAACGAGACTCCACCGCTCATACTTCTTCTTTATGTCCAGCTGGAAACCGAGCATGTAGTGAACCAGCCTTGAAGCCCAATCAAATCCCAGCTCTTGGAACTTGATGAAAACTCCCAACTTCGACTCCTTCAGCTCTTCATATTTGTCATCATGAAGAGATTTCTTTAAAGCAGCATGCAACGTCCAACAAGTATGATACGAAATGCTATGCACTGCGGGGGGTTCTTCCCCTAATGTATATATCCTACGGGGGAGTTCTGGCATCTCCATTTTTTTTGCCTGCAAAACAATCAAAGACAACCATCTCAAACAATCAAAGACTTATAATTAAGTCGTCTAGCAAGTTTTCCAGCTGAAAGATTTATAATTAAGTTGTCTGGAAAGTCTTCCAGCTGGAAGACTTTCCAGAAGACTTAATTATAATTCTTCCAAGACTTCCAGTTTTATGTTCACCTTTTCCTCAATCAATCACTCGACAGTAAGAGATATAACTTACCGGCGGCGGCTGTGAGAACGGTGGTGAGAACGACGGTGATAACGGCGGAGAGATAACCGGCGGTGAGAACGATGAGAACGATGGATTAGAGAGAATCGACGGAAATCGCCTTTGAGAGAAACGGCTTTAGGGTTTTCTGATTTTCGATAAACAGTGAAAAAAACACCTTATATATGGCCGGTAAATAATCCGGTTAGGTTTAAAAGTACATTGTAAAATTAAAGGTTTGGTCCGGTTTGGACGACTTACTAGTAAGTCGTCTGTTGAATACTGTACATCAGACGACTTACTAGTAAGTCGTCCCAGACCCTTAATTTAACCCCTAAACTGAATTGACTAAATTAACCAACTAACCACGTTATAAATCCGTAGTTATACTTAAATAGTGTACTATAAACATAAATAAAAATACTTAGGTAAATTTTAAAGTTTTCAAAAAAAAACATTTATGCATTCCAAAATCTAACCCTAAGAACACATACAATATTACAACATATGTTGGCAAAACCTAAACCAAAGAATATCATGACTCACTACTTTCACTCATCTATGTTGAAAACAATTAACTTTTGTTATATCTTAATTTATATCTTTTAAAACATATGTTAATTACATGATTTCAATTTTTCACTTATCAAAATATTTTTTACAAAATTTTTAAATTATTTCTAAGTAAAACTAGTCCAGACGACTTACGGGGGTTAGAAACGTAAAAAAATTTCGGTTTTTTTGTTTGTTCACAAGGAGTTAGTTGTAATTTCAATAGCCTTTTAGATTACTTTTGCATTTGATTCAAGTTTGGGTTAACTTTTGTGTTTGAAATCAAGTTGTGAGTCATATTTGGCAATTTTACCAACTAAGAAATCACAGTTTTGTGTACGCTTTTACTTGCGCCATTTGAGTATGTACATACAGTCTAGAAAATTCGAACGGGTATATTTAATTTAAAATGGCTTTTCTAAAAACATAAAAGTATAGTTTGATATATATCACTAATTGCATATTATCCAAAATGATGTATCAAAAGTTAGGCTCTAGCCATCCTTGTGTATACATTTTAACATTTAAATCTTATATATTAAAATAGAAGTCACAACTTTGATTCATGTGTGATTTTTTAAAAATTGGACCTAATGGACCTATTCCTAGAAAATCATGTTACATTTAATATCTAATCTTATCATTTTAATTTTGGGCCTACAAGAAATGTTTATTGGACTATTAATAATTGGATTTAAACAATAGATGATCCATTGGACTTATAGATAATATAAATTGAATAGATATAATTTAATGTTGTAATACTATACCTCTATATGCTAAATATTTAAATATTTGTCGATGTTAACTTTTAAAATTATAAAAAAAAATCTTATATATTAAAATAGAAGTCACAACCTTGATTCATGTGTGATTTTTTAAAAATTGGACCTAATGGACATATTCCTAAAAAATCATGTTACATTTAATATCTAATCTTATCATTTTAATTTTGGGCCAAGAAATGTTTATTGGGCTATTAATAATTGGATTTAAACAATAGATGATCCATTGGACTTATAGATAATATAAATTAAATAGATATAATTTAATGTTGTAATACTATACCTCTATATGCTAAATATTTAAATATTTGTCGATGTTAACTTTTAAAATTATATAAAAAAAAAATTTAAATAACAAAAATCATATTATCTAACAATGATTAATCTTTACTACCTTAAACCAATGAAAACAAATTTTAAACTATATAGTTTATTTTAAAAATTAAACAAAAACTAAATATTTAATTATTTACTCGATAATATAAATCTATGAAGCGAAAAGTTTAATTTTTTTAAAACTTTCTAAATTTGTGAAATGTTACAATATCTCTGAATATGACAATAAAAAAATATTTTATTAATCTTTATATATATAGTTATGATTGTAATAATGAAATAATAACCGAAAATATATATATAGAAGAAGATACAAATACATGTGAAAGTTTGAAACAATCTATTCAATGAAAAAATATACAGTAAACTTATTATGTTTTAAAAATTTATAGACACATATATATTATAATAAATACCAATTTAGAATTAAAAACAAAATATTTATATAAAAATAAATGAAAACAAAAACCCGCGCGGTTGCGCGGATCGAAATCTAGTTATAAATTAAAAATGAATTGAGAACAAAAATGCATTTTATTTGAAAATATCTACCTAATGGGCAAGGGTTTATATGATTCTGAAGTTGACATTCGTGCGGTAATTTTGTTCCTCCCTCAAGTGCGGGTATAATTAAAGTTTTTTAAACAGGGAAAATGTTAAACCGCAAAATTGATCCCAATGTATATTATTGATCAGTAAAAATAAAAAATTGGAATATTTCATCTTTTAATTTCCTAATAAATTCATGAATTATAGAAATCTATCTAGTTAACATGATTTGGTTTAAACTTGTTTGATCTCGACATAGTAACCAAATATCAACTAATTTATTTACCGGAGGATTAAAAAATATCGTTTTTAGATTATTTTTGAATATAGGGGACTTATGTAGAAACTCCTTTAGACTAGGAGCAATGAGTTAGTTGAATGAAATATTCAACTGTTTAATCCTCACAATGAGGCTGTTGAATTCTAATAAAATCCAACGTGGATTAATACATGTTGAAAAGTTTCAACTAGTTGAATACCAAATGAGTGGGTCCTGCAGAGACAGGTGTTGAAATGTGAAATGAGAAACTGACGAGGAAGTGAATTCATACGCTAAATGCATAGTGAGCGGGTCCTTAAAAAACAATTTGATTGGTTGTCAAAAACTTTAGAAATTTGATTTCCTCCAAATTACTGAAACTCAATTATTTTAAAGTAAACTTTTTTTTAAAAAAAGTTAAAATTTATATCAGAATTTACGATTTTTTATGATCTATAAATAGAGATTAGTCTTATTTCATTTGGATACAATTTTTTTTTATCAATTTTTATTATAATTTCTTTTATTTTTTTAAAAAATAGTTAAATATAACTAAAAATTATTATAAATATATTTTTTAAAAATTATTTAAGTTAATTACAATATAAACTATAATTAATATATAGTTATTAATTTATAAAAGATAAAAATATGAATTAAAATAGTGGAGTAGAGTGTTGAATTTTATTAAACAAAACTATTGTAGAAGTAAAAAATGAGGTGGATGTTGAATGATTAGGTGTGTGTAGCGTTAAAAAGGGAAAATTAGGGTGTTAGAACTTAGTAACCATTGTAGATACTCTTATAAAACTTTTCAAGGGTAAGGGAAAAATAATCGTCCAATGGAATCAAAACAAATGTATAGCTTCTTGTCAAGTTGCATAAACACTCGAACGCTTTTCTTGAAATTTTCTTTCTATAAATTCATTCTCATAAACCATTCACAATCCCCCTTCTCTCCTTCTCTTCTCTCTTCGATAATTTCGCCTTCCTTCTTCTTCTTCTCTTGATCTCATTGTTTCTTCCTCGATCAAGATTCATTTTCAAAGATCTCATATCTTGTGGGATTAATCAATAAAAATAGTTAGAAAAAACATTGATGCTTAACCAGCAGTTCTTGGTCTTTGAGACACATGTCTCCGATTATACTCAGTGAGATCTTCCTCTCTGGGTTTATGCTAAACTCCACAGTCAGGCGCAGGACCCATCTCGTTCAATCTTTCTCTGTTGTCTTCCTTTACTGGCTTTACTACGTCTCATAGTTTCTGAAACTCTCCAAGCTTAATTAATCTTTCATATATATTATATACTCTTATAACTATATCAAAACCCTAGCTAGTTATCTTTAAAATATATTTTCTTTCGTTTATATTTCGTTTTTTTTGTCATCAATCTTGGTCCTGTCCTGTTTTAAATTTCCCTAAAAACCATTTAAAAAAAAATATTATATCTCTTCTCTTTGGAGGCTTGTTTGTTTGTTTACTGCATGGAATCGTCGTCGTCGGGAACAAATTCGTCGGCGATTCAAACGTCTTCCAGGTCAGAGGAGAATCTCATGGAGCAGAGGAAACGTAAGAGGATGCTCTCAAACCGCGAGTCAGCGAGGAGATCAAGGATGAAGAAACAGAAGCTCCTCGACGATCTAACGGCTCAGGTTAACCAGCTCAAGAAAGAGAACAGCGAGATCGTGACAAGTGTCAGCATCACGACGCAGCACTACTTGGCCGTGGAAGCAGAGAACTCTGTTCTTAGAGCTCAGCTCGATGAACTCAGCCACAGGCTCGAATCTCTCAACGACATCATCGGTTTCCTAGAGAATACCAACGGGGTTTGTCCGAACCCTCTGACTTGTCCAGAGTCAGATGACTTCCTCGTGAATCAGATGAATATGAACATGTTTCATATGATGAACCAGCCTCTCATGGCATCTTCTGATGCTTTGCTGTATTAGAAATGTGGACCAAACAAAGAACCTCGAAATTACGTAATGGGACCGTTTCTTTGTCAGATTTTAAGATATGTCCAAAGAGAAAGAGAGAGAGATATGTATAAATTGGTATGTTGTTTGATTGTTCTAGTAGTATTTCATTTTCTTGTTGTGCTTTGTTCCGTCTTTGGCGCTAGGTATTAAAAGCATCTTTTATGAGTGTGTTTGTAATAAAGACTCTGCTGCCGCATGAGTACAAAGTGTTTTCTTTAATACTATTGTAGGAGAAATTTGCCCCTATACTATTGTAGGGGAAATTTGCTCCCTATAAACATTTTCTTGTTGTGCTTTGTACGCTAGGTATAGTGTTTTCTTAATATCATGGTTATAGGATAAATTTGCTCCTATAACCATAAAAAAAACATAAACCCACTATCTAACCAAAAACACCTTTCTCTCTTTATTTTTATTCCTATCTCTTTCTAATTTTTTACTAAAAATCTAATTACACTTTTTTTTGGTTATTTGGCAAATAAGCCCTACTTTTATTATCTTTAATCAAGTACCTATATTTTATACTAGTATATAGTTTCTTGAGTGTTATTAGTAAACGACTTCAAAGTTTAAACCGTCATCATTAAAGTGAATAAAGATTTTAGCGCGTATAGACCAAAGTGTCAAAAACATGTATTTTTAGTTGTACGCTCCTGCCTTCTAGAACCCACCTACACAAACTAACTATCACATTTGAAGCTGGATCTTGATTAATTAAGATGTTTTCCTTTTTTCAGTCGGCTAATAGTCATTAAGAAAAGTTGCACGATCATTTATCTAACTAAATCTCATAACGAGTAATTTTGCAAAACATCCCTAGTTTCTTTCTTGTTTTGCTCATATAAATCCTCAGCGCTCTTAAATAAATTGTAGGAAAAATAATAATTATAGGGTCCTAAATTATACTACCAACGCCAAATTTAACAAAGTTATTTAATCTTCGAAAAGTGTGGGTATCTCCATTATAACAACGCCAAATTAAACATTTAGATATATTCATAAGAAGAGTTACAAAAGCTATAAATTTGACGAATCTATAGCTAGATGTTATGAGCGTTGTTAGGTTAATACTGAATGTTGGTTCTATATAATAATATTTTGGCGGTGTTGAATAGGTGAAATTGAAGAAAATTGTTTTTTTAATCATCGCAAAAATACAAAACACAGAATAATTGTAATGTATAAAAACTACTCAAATGTAAGGGTTTTCGTAACGCAGTATATGGCGTATTCTTGTAAAATATTTCCTTTTAAACTTATCTCTAGTGAATTTGGAAGGTTTTGACGTGTACTAGACTTCTTAGTATTTTCACGCATATTAAAAAAACACATTAAACTACCATAATAAATAATAAATGTATTATTTTCTGTAATTTTCAATTTTCAATAACTTTTAACCAATAGTAATTCAATAAATTCAATAAATTTTTTTGAAATTTACAATTTTTTCATAGAAAACACAAAAAATACATCTTTCTGAAACAAACATTTTTTCTAGAAAGTCTATCATTAAAGAACGGAGGGAGTATTTGATTTTACACGTCTAATATTTTAATTAATTTTCTTATCTCGAGTTTCTTTGTTTTCTAATTTTTTAATTTCAAAGTTCGATATATCACCAATTGAGCCATGCACCAGTACACTATAAAAAGAATGGCTATATTACATCGTGACTGATAATGGAGAATCCTATTCTATTATTTCCTGGCAGTATTATACTTTAGATGCTGCATAGTTTGTCTTGTATCCATTGATCACGGATGGTTCATTCATGAATATAACACATGGAAGCCTCTTTTATTTTTATATAAAAGAAGACTTCTATTTGATAATTACAATATTTTCTACCTTCGTTTCAAGTTTTGTATCCCTTCTTGAGAGTATCGTGCATGTATATCAAGACTCGAGAAATTAAAAAAAGGGCATCTTATGTTTTGATCTAGGCTACTAATAACATGGAAAAATGTATAGTTAATTGCTTAGTTTTTGTAGTTTTCGAAGATAACAAATTAAGACCAAAACGTAATTTAGGTAAAGGAGTTAATTGATATAATGATTTAGTTCCCGACATTATACTCTACATTATTTGTGCTTTATCGTACATTTCTATATGAAAAGTGAAGGAAAAATAAGATGGGCATACTGAAACTTAATTGGAAAACCTTAAGACATGCAAAGCTAGAATGACGAATACAACTAAAGTGTACACAAATGGGAGTGAACATTACGCATGTTGTAGGCAGCTAGCATTAATTTTATTGTGTTTTTATAAAAAAAAACATTTTGTACAAGTATGAACTCTCTCATTTTGATAAATGAAATTTGCATACGGCATACTTATCAGAAGAAAATATTCTTTATTCATTTCGGTACTTTGCAAATAAACATCTCCCATGTTAACCTTTTATGATAGAGGTTATTTCAAAGTTAGAAAACATAATAATTAATAAGTCGTAATCAATTATAAGAAATTTGTCATGTGCAGGCGACAATATTTGCCGGTACGTGACCTAAAAACACATGATGATCTACCGACTTCAATAGTAGATCTCCTAATTAAGTGCTTTTATAATTAACATTCTTTCTCTTAGATCTATTTGAAGAAACATAAATGAGAATCAGTTGGTTCATGTATACAATACCATGCTAGTAATACGTACAACAATTATAACCCAAGGTTCTTTTGGTCATAAAAAAATGAATATATCGTTTTGTGGAGTTAGAGTCAATGTCAAGAGTAGAGTTCATAGTCAATTTCGAGTTGGCTACTTCTTAACTAATTAAAGTGTCTTCTCACCGTTCTACTTTTTTCCGTTGATCGAAATTTTAATTATTCCCGGCGATCCATCTCCGCACTTATAGAGTACTATTGTCTTCTACAGTATAAAGGCACAGATTATGGGTTGGTTTGCGCGCTTAATCAAACTTGATTTACTTTACTTAATCCCACAAAAGCTTTTCCGCTGTACTTAAAGCCCTAAATTTTTGGAGCGTCACTACTCACTTCCATTACTTTTCCGATCTTGTATCGACGGATCAAACTAAACGTTAAACATCTTCATTTGATCTACATTTTTTTTTTTTTTTTTTGGTTGGTAACTCTGGTATCTGGGCAGCTACATTCCCAACTATCTCTCCGTAGGGGGTCCAGCGCCCCAACGGAAGGAATGTTAAATCCGCTGTGGCCGGGACTCGAACTCGTGATGGCGGGCACCTCAGCTGAGGTTCCTATACCACCAGACCACAAGGCCCGGTTCATTTGATCTACATTATAGCTAAAAATACGCCAAACTGTTTACACAAATTTATCCGGGTAACAAAAAAAATTTCCTCGGGTATTCTTAAAGGATTCATATATATACTTTGGTTAGAATAAGAAAGAAGAGAGTGTAATAAGGAAGGAACGAAGAAAAAGCTTTAGGATTAAATAAAGAGAAATTTGCCAAAACGGAACAAAAAAATAGCACGGTTGTCCATTCGGTATAATACCATCATTAAGTTGTCTTTTTAGTATAATTTTTTTTCATAATACCAAAACTAACCTTTGATTAATCAAATTAAATACATTAAACACAATTTAAAAGCTTAACTGAACTTTTAAAAGGAAAAAAATGTTTTAATTTAAAAGTTTTATTTTTTATTAAAAAGTTTAATAAAAATAAAAAGTTCACAAACATTTTATTTTTTTTTATAAAAACGAAACTATGTAAAACGTTTTTTATAATGTTTATTTAATGTTTTATTAAAAACTTTCTTATAAAGTTTTATTTTTTCTTTTTATAAAGTTTATTTTTATTAAAGTTTATTAAAAACGTTTTACAAAGTTTTATTTTTATTTTTCTACAAACATTTTAAAAACGTTAAAATTAAATTATTGTTTTTTATTAAAAGGTTTAACAAAAAGGAAATAACTTCTTTTTTTAAAAAAAAAGTTTAATAAAAAGGAAAAACGTTTTTGACAAGGTAAATCGATTGGCCGGCCTTTACCTCTGAGTTAGTCTCTTTCCAGCTTCTACAAGTTGGTTTCTCGGAGTTCAGCATCGCCCGCATACCCAGGATTAGGAACTTGCGTGATGATTCTCTCGCCAAGGAGGTGAGATCTAGTGGTATTCTTTTTTCCCATATAGATCAGACTCAGCCGGACAGAGCGTCTCTTCGGAACGTCTCAAGACCGTCTACCACTTGATCTTAGAAGATGGACGTCGACAAAGAAAAAAAGACAAGGTAAATCGACCTATACACATTTTAAGGAAGTTAGAATATTTTTAGCATATTTTCTTAACTCAAAATTTCCTTAATTTTCGCAAAAAAACATGTTTTCTTATCCGTAAAAGACACTTTCTACTCTGTGTAGAACAATGACAAAAGCTCAGAATGCAATTTCTGCCTCATGTAGACATACGAGTAGTGTTTATATTTCGCATTCCGAGAATTTTGGAATATTTCGTAAAAGTAGAAACTACATTATGGAGAAAAATAGATATCTTTACAATTAGTAGAATTCGCATTTCCCATATTTAGAATTTTAATTAAAAGTAGATTGTTCGTTCTCAAAAAGTAGATGAATTTGTATAATCTAAAATTCGTTTTTTACCGACCCATTTTCTATAGAAGACAAAATCTATTTTTAGTAGAACATAATTTAAATTTTTTATTTATTAAGTTTTTCAACTAAACAAAAATATAATTTTGTGTATATGAGTGTTTTATTAATTGTTTATATTTTTAACAATTTTTTTGATTCATGAAACTATTTATTTCATTAAATTTCAGAAATGGAAATGATAAAAGAGAGACAAAATAGACAAAAAAAGTTTTATACCAAGAAGACAACCATGCTATTTTTTTTTTAGCAATTTTCCCTTAAATAAAGGGAGGAAACAAAACCCTCCAAAATAAAGAGGTGATCAAAAAACGTTTCTAGTTGTTATTGCTCACAGGCGACACGAAGTTAGTCTTTTGTCACCTAGTATCATGCATTTTTCTCGTATTGCAAAGGTTAGGTATTCAAAAGGTTGTCCAAATCATAACTTGTCGTTAGGGGTGGCGTTCGTTCGGGTACCCATTCGGGTTTGGATCGGGTATTTCGAATTTTCGGGTATTTCGGTATAGAGGTATAGAATCTGTTCGGATATTTCTATACTTTGGATCGGATTCACGTATTTTTAGTTTGGATTCAGTTATTTCGGATCAAGTTCGGATATTTATATTTTGAAAGAAAAAAAACAATTTTTTTTTTCAAATTTCTTGTATTTAAAAATATAACTTTCACTTAACTGATTTTTTTTTTATTTTTTAATAGATTAAATGATTAACATATTTGGACATAACATTTTAAAACTAAAAAGACACTAATTTGGTTATTGTTTTTAAATTTCAGATGTAACTTTTGTTAGTTTTTAAACAAAAAATTTGACATGCATTTTAAGTGAGTAGTAAATCATTTTCTCCGCAATTATATATATATATATATATATATTATGAACTTAAAGTATGTGTAGTATCAATATATAAATATTTTAAATAAAATGAGATATATAAAATAGAAATATAAGGTTAGTAATACATATGTTCGGATATCCATTCGGGTTCGGATATTACTCGTTCGGGTTCGGATATCCAATCTCTCCTGATTTAATACTCGTTCAGGTATTTTGCTACTTCGGTTCAGATTTTTTTGATCGGGTTCGGATACGGGTTCGGGTATCGGATAAAATGCCCACTCCTAATTGTCGTCATCAACTATATTAGTATGATAAATTAGGGCAAAAGTATCATTAGAGTTCCGTAAGCGACTTTCCACATCTGATTAGTCCTTCAATAAGCCCCCACAATTGACCATATTATCAAATCATGCTACGAAGGTGATGGTGATTTAATGACAAATTTTCTTTTTTTTTCGATAATCTTTGATAACATTTTTTCCTTGATATCTTTCATCATTGCTTATAAGTTTAACTGATCTAGATGTTTTAGATTAGGATTATTTTTATTAAGACTTATTAGGTTATTTTTGTCAAATTTCTCACAACAGATTTGATTATAGGCTTCCAGGGCTTCTGAATCCTCAACAACTTTATAAAAGTTTTAGATTAATTGAGCTACATAACATTAACATCGAATGGGCCTCTATCCAGGGGTACAGATATCATCTTCCAAAATTGGGCTTCTAACTTATAAACATACCACCATGTTGGGAATGGGAGCTGCCTCAAATGCTTTAAGTGGTTGATGATATAGGTGGTGCAATGTCTGAGAATATTACCTCTTTATGCCTCCAGTGTCGCTCAGTGAATCAAAGAGGATAGCAATTCAAATTCCTGACGCTCTTCAAGTTGCTTGAACATATACACAATCAAAGAATATATGTGTTACTCTCTTTCTTTTTGACAGCATCTACAATATAAAATATACAAGGTTCTTGTTTTTTTTTTTTTTTTTGTCAACTACAAGGTTCTTGTTCATATACCTTCTTTTAAGGTTTTTCCTGTCGCCAAAGTACCAGAGATCATCCTCCTCTAAGGTGCTGTTTACCATTTAGAGGATCCACTCTTTGATTTGTTTTTCGTCACTACCTTGTATTATAGATTTCTATATGAAAGAACGTTTCTTCATATCCTCAGTAGCAATCTGAAAATTTTCGTCTCAATAACATCTTCTTTGAATCACATCCTTAGTCATTAAACATTCTGGATTGTGCATTAGTCTTGAAACTTGCGTTCCAAGAAAAGCTAGATTGAAACTTTCGATATCTCTAAAATTACATTTTAGTTATTACTGACAACAATGAAATTTTTGTATTATAAGAAGAATAAGGCTTGATGTTTGGCCGATATTGAATACCTAGCCTTCAAGGATTCTACCATTATGGTGATTAGCCAATAGAGTTATAGTTGTTGCCTATCTCCAAATTAAACAATGAAGCTAGTGCTACTCATATTAAATAATCCAGCCACTAGCTTGGGCCTGTCGTGAAGGGTCAAACTCTATAAATTTCTTTGGTCCGAGTGGGAAGGAAAAACTCATCTAATTTAGAGTTAAACGATAAAGATATAGTTATAAACAGGGTTTGTTTTGTGTATCCTATTAAATGATGTGCATTCATACTTACTAGTTCAGTAAAATATTTGTGACAAAAACTGAAATTCAGAATGGTGAGAGTATGGTCATCATCCACTACATTATCTTTACATCCTACTTTAAGTGAAACCATAAGAAAATACGTCGAGAATTTATTATAGTGACGAATCAATCCATTAAAGCAAAGTTCAAACAACTTTGTTCTCTTCCCTTAATCTCAACCAGCAATCCATTTGAATTTGACACTTTGCATATACTAATTTAATTATTTATCTTAAAAGATTTATGACTCTTTACAATATACTCAGAGAATCCGATGAAAAATAGATTTTGACAACTGAAAATGCTTTCTTTTTCTTTAGCACGTAAATAATATCGGATATAGATGATGGTAATTCCCCAATTACTAGGCGTCATGATTGACCGATACCTCTAGTCTTCAAGGATTCTATAACATTGTGAATTTATGATGGTTTGGTAATTGAGTTATGGATTCATTCGAATGTTGCTTTCCTACAATTTAAAAAATAAATCTACTCATATTAAATAATTAATCCACTAACTTCTTTAGACTTATTGTGGCCAACAACAGGAAAGTGGTCTCCTTTCAACTTTTTCTTCAATCCCACCATTTCCATGAACAATTAATAAATAAACTCAAAAAGCATTAGGAGATATTTGCATTAATAATAAGATGATGGATAAACCAAATAGTGCCATTTTAAAGTTTTTATAACTAGTGCAATCTCATTATTAACACACAAAATAACCTCTAAAGGTTATTTTTTTATCTAAAGCGGAGTTAACTTGTCAGTGTTATTTCCTTAGAGATTTATATATAGTGGTAAGCCAGACGCATGAGCTTCTCTTTTTTGCAAGGTGTATAAGAGGCTAAGAGCACATCAAACACGTTCATAAACTTGCCTTTTTCATAGAGAAAAGGAGAAGATGGGTTTACTGCCACTAATGAAGAAACTAGGTTTCGTCTTTCTTCTTGTTTCAGCTTTTGCTCTCTCTTCTGCAGGTTTGTTTCTTACCCCTAGCTCTATATATTTATATATACTTCGTTTGCAGCTTTTCACAGCAGCTTCGTGTGCGTATTAATAAGTAAGATTAATACTTGTGCTGCACATGTGCATTTCTAAACAAATCGCTTCATTATTTTTTGTAGGCCGACCATCCATTCTAATCTATAGCCAAGACGATAATAATCAGGAGGTTAGTCGTTTATAGTTGCCAACTAACATGCGTTGTATATATATGGTTATTATTCCTAAAGCAAAATATGTTTCAAGAATTAATTAGAAGATTTCAAGAATTACTACTAGGATGATACGTTGGTGAATAAGTATGTTCTATATGTGGACAGTTGGTAGAAAGGATACATGAACATGAGAGAATACTGAGGATGAATTCAAGAGACTATGGTCACTTCAGTCCTACACCAAGGCTCGTCAGGCCTCCTTTCAAGCTTATTCCCAACTGATCATGATTCATATTATGGAGCAACTATATAGATGTCGACTTTGTGAGATGTACGATATATATATACCTAAAGACTAACACTGCATGTTATCATTTAAGTTTGAAGATATGTTATGTAGTAAGCGATTCTATAGTCTTTGGGGTGTGAAATTGGTGAAAGTGCATGTCACTTTTTATCACTACAATATATAGTTTGGTTATCATGCAATATTGCAATTAATGGATGTATTGTAGAGAAGATCCCACGTCGGAAATATGAAAGGGACTTGAGTAATATATAAGGGATTTAGGTCAATCCACTAATTGTCAATTGATTTTAAGTTGGAAGCCCATGAAACTTATCATGGTATCAGAGCCAGGTTTCGATACCCTGACCCATTAATCCGGTCCGGACAGTGGCCTGATCATCTCATTAGCTGATGGCCCATAGAAGGCTCAGTTCCGCTGAGATCGCTAGAAAATACAGTATGGTTTCGGAGGGGGTATGATGGATTCTGCGAGATTAATGGTTACACGCACCATTATCTCGAGAAAAGGTATTGGAGAGAAGATCCTACATCGGAAATATGAAAGAGACTTGAGTAATATATTAAAGGACTTGGGTCAATCCACTAATTGCCAATTAGTTTGAAGTTGGAAGCACAAGAAACTTATCAGGATGATAAGTCATTAAGGAGATATATTTGCTTACTAGGTCACTATGTATGTATATTCCCTTAATGGAAGCTTCCACTAAAGTTCTAAATCTCATGATTGTTATATTGTTGTGCCAAAATAAATAAACCATGGAATATCTTCTGCTTCAATATGCTGAAACACAAAAATAAACGTCTTGATATAAACGTGTATATATATAAGCAATTTATTCACAAAAAAACATAGTATTAAATAATAGATAAATCTACTCAAATTGCTTTTAATGAATTATAAATGTTTTATATGAATTATGCAATTTGTTTTATCAACTAATTTTGGCGAAAATCAGTTTCTTTGAAAATCAGTATCTTAATATAATTTAACATCTAAAAGGGATACACATTGTTTACGTTCATCCCTTCCAAAATAAAAACAAAAAAATAGACTTAGATATATGAATTAATATTAGCTCAAGTCTACCTCTAAACAAACATTAATTAATACCATACCGCATGCGTTTAATTACAGGAAACCAGGATTAATGTTCGCCTCTTGCAGTTCTCAAAATTCATTCCACCCATATTGTATTTGGTCCCGGGTGACCTAACCTCACTTATATTTTCTTACACAAAAGAATGTTTTCTTTATACAAATAATTTTTAAAAAACTTCTTCTCTGACCAACTTTCTTCAACTACAGAATTGAGACTGATCATAACATCACTCATACCTACTCTTTATTCACCCCCCATCCATTTCTTTCTTATTCAAGATACAAAATCATGCATACCAACTGTGAAGAACCTATCATGTTTTGGTGACTCCCAGGGTTCACATACTCTAGTTCAGCTCCGGGGATGGCATGCTCGTAAATATCCACCCCCGGGAAAGCTGTTTGTAACTTGTACGCCTCACTGGTAGACCATACATTGCGAAATTTGAAGCCCTATCTTGAACTCCCCCCACAACCATCCATCTAACCACCCTAGACCATGCCAATATCCGGTTTAATTAGTCTGGTCTTGCGAAAACTCCTGAGCTCGATCTTCATCCTCGTATATTCTTCCACCATCGGCTTCCATAAACTAACATACGCATTTATAAACCAGTTTTAAACCTTATACAAATGAGCTGCTCTATTTTCTTTCATTTTTTGTTATTTTTCTATTTTTTTTAATCTTGAGAGCTCTATGAAGAGCTTTTCCTTTTCTCTGCAGATGCTTGCCCCAATTTTTGCTCTGGATACGCTTAAAATTATCCTTTCATAAGAGCAAAAACTAAACATCCTTTTCTCATTTGGCAAGACTAAAATTTTTCCAAAATCAAAATCAAAATAATATTTTCTATTATGGGCTTATATCCAATTTAAGAAAAATATGGGCTTATATTACCAAAGCCCATTTGATCATAGTATGCTACAAAGTACAAACCCATAATGAGAATTCACCAAACTTCTTTATCCAGAAATACAACAAAAAGACCAAACATATTATCTTATCCAGAATACAACAAAAAGACGAAACATAACATCAAACTCCTTTGACATAGACACACTTAGCTCTTTGCTCATAACACCCACACTCATTAGTTCAAGATCTCACCTGTGATGGGTGAAACATGGTGGTTCGTGGACTGCTGTCCGTTCTTGGAACCTCTGACAACCATAGACTTTGGAGGAATCAAACCGGCCCTGAAAAGCATGTTTTCGACCGAGTCCGTTGGTTGAGCTCCAACCGATAACCAGTACCTGCATAGGGAAAAAGATCAGAGATAAATCATATGCAAGAGAGAATCGATTTCTTCCAACATCTGCGCTTTGGAAGATACAATTTGCAATCAGACAAAGCAAAATAAAAAATAAAAAAATAAAAAATCAAAGGCCTAAAGGGAAGATGATAGTTATCCATGACTAGAGAAAACTATATTAAAGAAAAAACAGAGACACTCCTAGTGAATGATGCATTAGGTATTTAGGTGTAGAGACAAAAGAACTTTAATGTCATCATTTTATGGTTGGTACTTGTTACATTAGAGAGTATACAATCTAATGCATCAAATTATCTAGATGGTGTCAAGGCTGTTTCATCCATATCAAATTATCACATCTTAATAATCCTTAAATATACAGGCGAACAGGAAAAATGAAGAAGGTAGAATCATACTTGATTCTGTCGAATTTGAGGCTCACTCTGTTCGCATCCTCCTTCCCTGAACAGATTACAAAAGTTAATTCATGTAAGCATAGACGTAGAAAGTAAAATAAGAAGATGATTCGAACCTTGCAGTGGATCATAAAACCCTAACACCTCGATTTGTTTGCCGTCCCTCCTCGATTTGTCATCGGCGGCGACTACGCGATAGAAGGGACGGTGTTTACAACCGAAACGCGCGAGCCTTATCTTCACCGTCATTTCTACTGCTTGGAAACTGAGGAGAAAGAAGAGTAAGGTTTTAAGCTTGGGGTCTGTGTGAGTTTCATCACACCCCTTATCCGCACATTCTATCTATATCCCATGGGGAAAAGCTAAACAACGTGCCGTTTCATTTCCTTAGAAACGGCATGCCTTGCTTATTCCATGGGCTATATATCTGGGGCCAGACAATTTGAACTAATAGCCCATATAATGTGATTTTTTTTATTATATAGGCCCTCGATATTATGATTCGGATTATACAGCACAGATATTAGATTTGGATTTGCAAATATTTTTAAGAAAATTTCATTTTTTCATTTTTATTTATGATCCACCAACTTTCCGATCAGTTGTTCATTGATTCCAGCCAGAATATTCCTAATTTTGAGATATATATTTTCAGAGAAATCAGATTTGTTGGTATCCACCCACATTCGGATTACAAGTTCTTCATTGCGTCATTAATCCGAGTCTGGGGGACGTATCAGGCTCGCATTGACTGACAGCCATAAATTTTTAGAGGCATCGTATCAAGCAAGCTACGTTCAGGCTCACATTGCAACAGTACAACTTTTTAAAAGATGCTTTTCAAGACAATTTATTACTCAAGACATGAAAGTTATCTCAAACCTCAACCACACATGTCGAGACTCAGAGTGATGCGTACATCCTACGAGAACGACTCTTCAAGCAAGCGACGTTCACAAGTTTAACAAGCTCACAAAGATAACCAGATTAACCACCACCAAACATAAAGATTAGATAACACTCAGATTATCCATTTGAATCCAACATTAGTTAAAGATGCAAATGCAAGATCCATAACCTGATGACCTCTGATAAAAGATGTGATCCATGTACAATGAAAGTTTCAGAGGAATCAGATTTTACTTAAAATCAAATGACAAAGCAATTGAACTACCATTTACACATCAACCAACCAAGAAACTGATGAAATTCTAAAGCGGACACGTACTAAATCATCCATGACTATGACTAAGGTTCTTGATTATTGAAGAAACGAAACTTTGGAATCAACGATCAGCACTTGAACTTGAGGCCGAGACCACCATGCTTACCGCGAACGCAACCATACGGAGACGTCTTCGAGGTCAAGACCTTCGCGATCGCTCGTTTCCCGAGTTTCCTCATCCTCTGCCTCCCCAGCTTCTTACACACGCTACGCGGCACCAGCTCCTCGTCGAGATCATACGAATCGTCGTAGTACTCGCCGTCGTCAGCAACGTGATCGCTGTCGCCGCCGCCGTCATCGTAACAGACACCGCGATTAGCGTAATCTCCCAGCGTAATACCGAATGAATAGGTGGAGCCTCCGCGGAGCAGCACCATCCGCCGCTGAGCCCATCGGAGATGCTTATCGTCGACTTGATCGCTAACGACATCGTCACCGTCGAGAACCAGATCCGCGGGGAGTTCGCCATCATCGTCAGTCACAGGGAGAGTCTGAGGCGGCGGAGAGATGACAAAGGAAGCGTCGTCGTCGAGAGATATGACGTCGTCGTCGGAAAGACTGTCGACGGAGAAGGAATCGTCGGAGTACTCGCCGTCGGAGGGGTTAACAACTTCCCAGAGATCGAGATCGAGTTCGAGATCGTCATCGTGGTTGAGAACGAGAGGAGAAATGGTGATAACCCTGGATCGATTCGCCATTTCTTCGAGATTAGTTTTCTTTTGATTGATTTTTTCTAATGAGGAAGTTACCTCCTTTAATAGAGGCAAAAGCGGAGAGAACCCACCGTGTGTTAACGTGTGGCGATTGGTAGTTTCAACTGTGGAGGATACGTAACTGAAGCCAATTAGTTTTCGCCACGTCGTCTTTCTTGTGCCATGTCAGCGTGCTATCAGAGTTGGCGGTGTGAAAAAATTAGTAACTGGAACTGTAATTCGATCTCATCCACTAATGGTACGAATTACGAATATACCATTTCTGATTCAACAGAAAAAATATATCTTTTTTTTTTGGCTTTTATTTAATTTGATCGTTGATAATTTTGTTTACATATTAAACTCAAAAATTTCTAAATCTGTTTTCTTGACACTTTTCTTAAATTCAAACCACTACATATTTTAACAAAGAAAAACATTTTATAATATCACAAAACGACTTGAACGTTCTTGTTGGGCCTTGGCTTTATAAATGAATAGGTTTATAGTAAGCCCAAGTCCATCACAAATTACTCTTCTTTACTAGTTTGATTTTCTTGTCGGCTTTGTTCTAGCTTATACAATAAGCAAAAGGGCCCGTTTCTTCCTGCACGAGTTTTCATGCCAACAAGTTTTTTTATTCTTCGAATAAACATAAAAAATGTGAACCCTTGTGAGTTGTATAGCTCTAGGAAAGCAAGAGTCCTTCGTTCTCATCGATGAATGAATAAACTAAACCATTAAAATATATCCTAAATTAGAATATCCGCTGGACGAATCAGATCGATCCACATAGCAGGTGAGGGGACTCCTGCATTTTCTCCCATTTTCTTAAACCGTCTCTGACTCTCAGATCGTCGCAGGAAACAAGTCGTTGCGTTTGCGTTCGTTCGCCAACGAATCATACATTGTTATTGTCACTGAGACGCCGTCGAAAAGGAGATCGTTGGGATTCTGAAACGATGGGGAGCTTGGGGACGTTACTGAGGTATCCGGATGATATATACCCGCTCCTGAAGATGAAGCGAGCGATCGAGAGAGCGGAGAAGCAGATCCCGCCTGAGCCACACTGGGGCTTCTGCTACTCAATGCTCCACAAGGTTTCTCGCAGCTTCTCTCTCGTTATCCAGCAGCTACGTCCCGAGCTTCGTAACGCTGTACGTTTTCTTCTCTCTCACTCTCTCGATCGGTTACATGTGTGTGTGAGTGTATACGTATACGGTGCTTGGTCAGTCAACGCATTTATGTTCATGTTTTCGATCATTTGTTTATTCAGTAAAATCGATAGACATTGAATGTACCCATGGGGGATTGATTATATGTTAGAACTTATTTCTGCAGATTGGTGTAAATTAGTTTTTAGATTATATCTTGAGCTCGCTAGTAGGCGCTTTTATAGTCCCTCTTCGTTTACTTGTCGCGCGACTTACGATCTGCGACTAAGATTATTGTACGTTTACGTGTTGGGCGACGCGACATGCCGTCTGCGACCAGTCGCGCGATCAAAATTTTCTTAAGTTTTAGCCGCTGTTTTTTCGGACGACTTGAATCGAAACTTGTGATTGGTCGTGCGATCACTCGCGCCAGATCAAAACGAACAACAAACTGCGACACAGGTCGCATGTTGTACGATAGGTAAACGAACAGGGCCATAGAAGATTATTGTTTAAGACCAATTTTTTGAATGTGTAGTTGCGATTTTTAGAATACTGAGCTGCAGTAAATGTAAATGGAGATTGTTTTATTCAACTAGGAATCTATTTGTTTCTTATATACGTTTGTTACCTCATTTGAAGCTTTAAAGGGACGTGTGACGCATAGAAGAATGTTTTAAGTTGTTTATAACGTCTCCACGTATCTTGATTCCTTCACATGCCAGCTGTGTCCAATTTTTCAGTATCTCATATTCAGTTGTCTTTTGTATTTGTATAGGTGTGCGTGTTCTACTTGGTTCTTCGAGCTCTTGATACTGTCGGTTAGTGTTTCTTAAAACATTCCTTGGTCATATTAGATCCATCTTCCTTAGTCATGCTCCTGCGGCTAATATTATATTTTTTTTTTTGGTACTACAGAGGATGACACAAGTATACCAACGGATGAAAAGCTGCCCATCCTGATTGCTTTCCACCGTCACATATACGATACTGACTGGCACTATTCATGCAAGTTTATCGAGTCTCTTAATCTTTATCTTTCATATGCTATTAATATTTTTTACTGTTTAACTTACAGATTTTACTTTTTTTAATTATAGGTGGTACGAATGAGTACAAGGTTTTGATGGACCAATTTCACCATGTTTCTGCAGCATTTTTGGAACTTGATAAAGGGTTAGTTCTCATGTTTTGCCTATACACTTCTGTTCTATTTTATCGTTTTTCTGCTCATATTGTTACTGAATTGTTGGAAGTCTAATCTGCTTTCTGACTATACTAATTTATGTCTTATACCTTGGTATATGAAGGTATCAAGAGGCTATCGAGGAAATAACCAAAAGAATGGGTGCGGGAATGGCCAAGTTTATCTGCCAGGAGGTTTGTCATACAATCATCTTCGTTGCTCTCAGTTTCATTTAGAATCTTTAAAATATCAACACTTATTGTCGTGTTTCGTGAAGAACTGAAATGATTTGTGTAGTAATCCAGTTTTCCCTGTTACACGCAGGTAGAAACTGTTGATGACTACGATGAGTACTGCCACTATGTTGCTGGGCTTGTGGGTTTAGGTCTGTCTAAACTCTTCCTCGCTTCAGGATCAGAAGTTCTGACTCCAGATTGGGATCATATTTCCAATTCAATGGGTTTATTTCTTCAGGTACAACAATGTATTATGACACGTACAGTGTATTTCAAATACTTCATAGATCATAACATTGATCTTATTTGCAGAAAACAAACATTATTAGAGATTATCTTGAGGACATCAATGAGATACCAGAGTCCCGCATGTTTTGGCCTCGTAAGATTTGGGGCAAATATGCTGACAAGCTAGAGGTGCATATATACCATTTCTCAACCTCTCATCTCAGGTCGGATGTTACCCATGTTGAGCATTTTCTAACAACGTTCTTCCTTTTTTGGTGAACTATTCCCAATGCAGGACTTAAAATACGAGGAGAATTCGACGAAAGCAGTGAACTGCTTGAATGAAATGGTCACCAATGCCTTGACGCATATTGAAGATTGCTTGAAGTACATGGCTGCGTTGCGTGATCCTTCTATATTTCGGTTCTGTGCCATTCCCCAGGTCAGAGAAATAAATATCACATATTTGGTTTGCATATCTAAAACTTTACTTTGCTAAAAAAAAAAAAAAAAAAAAACTTTACTTTGCTTTATAATTTTCATCTGAAATTCGCTTATATATTGGAAGATAATATGGATTTGCTTGGATGTGTTTTTATCAGATCATGGCGATTGGAACACTTGCATTATGCTACAACAATGTACAATTATTTAGAGGAGTCGTAAAGCTGAGGCGAGGTAAGATGTTCTATCTTGAATTTGGTTTCACACCTTTTCTCACCATCATATCATTTAGATCCCAAGCCTTAAGTTATTATCATCAACAATCTTGAGAACGTGTTACAAGCAATTGAAATATTGTTGAACAACTTTCAATTGTTTAGGTCTAACTGCTAAAGTAATTGATCGCACAAAGACAATGGCTGATGTCTATGGTGCTTTCTATGATTTTTCTTGCATGCTTAAAACAAAGGTGTGTCATTAGCTCCTCTTTTGTTTTTTGACTTTTCACTCTGCTCCGTTCTAAGAAGAGGATAATAGGATTTGCATTTTATTTTTGTGTACATAGGTCGACAAGAACGATCCAAATGCCAGTAACACGCTAAACCGACTTGAAGCCATGCAGAAAGTCTGCAGAGACACTGGAGTCCTTCAAAAGAGGTGCATAATTTTCTTCTTCTTGTCTTCTCATCCTATTATATTAATATCAGAATAGAATAAAAGGAACATAATCTTTATATTTTTGGCTGGGTTTCTGATGAATCCTTTTCTCTCTTGATCAGAAAATCTTATGTTAATGACGAAGGACAATCCAATGTCTATGTAAGTTACATATTCCCTCCCTTTTTCAATACAAGTATATATCTCTCTTGTTTTAATAGATACATTACTAATGGTCATCATCATCCCTTTTTCTCTACCGGAAAATGCAGATTGTAATGCTTGTGATTCTACTGGCCATAGTCTTTGCATATCTCAGAGCAAACTGAGTGATCAGTGATGGACATTGTGATTCTTAGGTTCCAATTTTATTCACGCCACTCTCTTTCCTTAGAAACTGAATCATATTCAAGATTGTTTTCCAGAACAAGAGAGTTTAAACTTGGTTTGATCCTCTAAACCCCCATGGATTCTATTTTAGTTATCTTATCTTTATCTGTAGGTGTAATAATCGTGCGCATTTATTCATCTATTTTTCTCCTTTGTGTTTGCTTTTTGGGACCAAACATTCTTTTTCCTTTTTTTTGGGTTCTTTCTTTTGTCATGTTTAATAGATCATTTCGTCCAAATGGTTCCAAGGTTGATTACTTGCAACCAAAAAAACTCCAAATGCAACAAGAAGAAGTAGAAAAAAAAACAATCAAGAAAACAGATGTTATACGAGTTCTCAACTATGAATTAAATAATCCTATGGAACCAATATGTAGAAAAACTAATAGATTGACTCAAATCAAATATTTTTTTTGCTAAGAAAAAATGTTTTCACTTCTTTGATGGGAACCAAACATTGTAAATAGTCTCTTTCAGCACGAATCGAATCCGGGTGGTAGAAGTTACAACCGCAACCCCTTTACAACCATAGCTGACTCGTTTGTTCCGGTAAATCAAATATTTTTTTTGTGTGAAACTCAATCAAATATTGGGTTTATAAATCACAGTAAGAGAGAGTTACAATAGTGTGAACTGGTCCCCCTCCCTTACTATCCCACAACAATTTGCTCCATACTATGTCGGCAAATAATGTGAAATCTCTAAAAATATATATAAGAGAAAAGAAAATATCAAGCTTACATCTTTTATTTTCAACGTTTCGCGTGAAGCACGCGGCAAGCAAAGCCTTTTTAAATGCCAAAACAGAACATAGTTGGCCCCAATAATACATGTATCACCGTGGCACGTTAAGAGTCTTACATTTTTCATTACATAAACTTTGCTGTTTTGTGAAACGAATCCGCCATTCTTCTTCCCCTGTTTTTGACTAGAATTTGTAAAGATGGGAAGCTTGAGTACAATTCTGAGACACCCTGATGAGATATATCCACTCTTAAAGTTGAAACTTGCTATTATAAAAGCTCAGAATCAGATCCCTCTTGATGATCCACACTTGGCTCTCTGCTACTCATTGCTCCAAAAAGTTTCTAGAAGCTTCTCTCTTGTTATTCAACAACTAGGCACCGAGCTTCGTGACGCCGTACGTAGATTTTAAACTTTATTTGCCCAACTAACTTTTTCTGTGGAACTATTTCTTTCTATATACAGCAATGCTTATATTTATAGGTACAGTAACATATTTAACCATTTTTCTATTCATATTTTTTTGTTATTAGGTGTGTGTGTTCTACTTGATTCTCCGTGCTCTTGATACTGTTGGTTAGTGCTTCGTGTTCTGATTAATATAGTTCCATCTTTCTTTCTTCAGTTGCAAGAGATTACTATCATCTACTCTTTTGTTGTTATTACTACAGAGGATGACACAAGCATACCAATGGAGATCAAGGTTCCTATTTTGTTAGCTTTCCACCGTCATATATACGATCGTGACTGGCATTTTATATGTAAGTAAGAAGAGTCTCTTCACATCTTAATATTCTCTTTTTTTATTTTCTTAATCTACTCTTAAATCGAATTTTAGGTGGTACAGAGGAGTACAAGGTTCTAATGGACCAGTTTCACCATGTTTCTGCAGCTTTTCTGGAACTTGAAAAAGGGTTAGTTAGTTCTACTGAAGTTTTAGAATCTCTTTCCGGCCATATAAAAAAATATTATGTTGTTTTCTTAACTTACATTAAAGGTATCAAGAAGCTATTGAAGATATAACTAAAAGAATGGGTGCAGGAATGGCCAAATTTATTTCCAGGGAGGTTTGTGAATTGTGATAACAAAGAATCTTCGTAATGTTGTTCGTTTCACTTACAAGTCTTTCAATACTTAAAGTTTGCTATTATCAAAACTTAGTAATTTTTTTTTTGATCAAACCATACTTCCATTATACTTAAACGAGTTTAAACTCCTTTAAAGGAGTATACAACAAGGCCATAGCAAGCCAAACATACAAACAAACTGAGTGAATAATAGAGAGATAACTTAAGAAAACAACTTACAAAAAAAGACCATAAAAACTGATTTTTGTATGGACAGGTAGAAACGGTTGATGAGTATGATGAATACTGCCATTATGCTGCTGGACTAGTGGGTTTAGGTTTGTCAAAACTCTTGCTTGCTTCAGGATTAGAAGTACTGACTCCAGACTGGAAGCAGATTTCCAATTCTACCGGCTTATTTCTCCAAGTATGTATCAGTATCACAATTTCTCCATTTTTTAAATCTTTTTGTAATATTATTTTGGCTAAAAGAAACTGTTGTCTTATTTGCTAGAAAACAAACATCATCAAAGATTACCTTGAAGACATTAATGAGATACCAAAGCCGCGCATGTTTTGGCCTCGTGAGATTTGGGGAAAATATGTTGACAAGCTCGAGGTGCCTACATCTCACTCTCAAGCTCTCATCTACACAGATCTCTTGTTAAATCTTATAAAAATGCTAATGCAGGACTTAAAAAATGAGGAGAACTCAACAAAAGCAGTACAGTGCTTGAATGAAATGGTCACTAATGCATTGATTCATGTTGAAGTTTGCTTGAAATCCATGGCTGGATTGCGTGATCCTGCAATATTTAAGTCTTGTTCTATCCCTCAGGTTAGATAATAATGTTTACCTTTGCTTTAAAAGATCTAGTTGAGATGTTTGAATATTGTTTTCTCCTCTGCATTGATATGGAATATATTTTATTTTTATTAGATTGTGGCGATGGGAACACTTGCATTATGCTATAACAATGTACAGGTATTTAGAGGGGTCGTGAAACTCAGGCGAGGTAAGATGTTTTTTTTTTAAATCTCGAGCTTACATGTGCAATCTTTAAGACACATTTTCATCATATAAATGGTAAGGCCTAATTAGAATCAAAGGCTGATCATTAGTTTGTGAGTCAACCAATAGCTGACTTATGTTATACAAAAGTTGCTATCTGAAAATTGATTTATTTAGAAAAGATTTGTTTCTGTTGTTTAGGTCTAATTGCCAAAGTGATTGATCGCACAAAGACAATGGATGATGTCTATGGTGCATTTTATGATTTTTCTTGCATGCTAAAAACAAAGGTATATGTGATCTTGATGCTCAGTCTTTCCAATGGCTCACAGTTTTGATATTTGGAGGAAATTTCTCGAATATATTAGTATATTTCGTGTTTATGTTTTTTTTTCTAATGTTGGTATTTAGAAGATATAGTAAGTGGTATTTTGTATATTGACATATGTAAATAGGTGGACAAGAACGATCCAAATGCCATAAAAACACTTAAACGACTGGAAGCCATTGAGAAAGTCTGCAGAGAAAATGGAGATCTTCACAAGAGGTGACCTCTTTTTTCTTCTTGGTTTCTTCTTCTTTTTATTTGAAGTTCTAATTAATCTTATCTCTTCTTTTTTTTTCTGGTCAGAAAATCTTATGTTAACAACGAAACACAATCAAAGGCTCTCTTGGTAGGTTAATTCAATCATGTTTTCATCAAAATATATATATATATAACCTCTAATAGCATAGTTTACTGATGATCCTTCTCTGTATACGGAACTTGCAGTTTTTAATGCTTGTTCCTCTACTGGCCATACTAGTTTTAGCGTATCTAAAACACACACATATTAACGCAAGTGACCGACTCTTTAACTTAGTCAACTCGAGATCCTGAGAACATGATGAACATAACATCTTTGTTCCTCCAAGATTTTATCAAACTCTCTTTTCTTGTCAGTCCTATTAGAGAACTTGTTTTGCTCTGAATGCATGAGATTGTATTTACTCAGTACCTTCTTTTTCTTGTTTTATCGTATCTTAAGTTTGAAAAACTTGCCTTTCTTCATGTAATCTTTCCCTTGTGTATGGTAATGTTAAGTATGACACTGAACTGCACGTAACTAATGTACAAACACTGATATGAACCATAAATTTGTAAAATCAATATTTGAAAAAAGAATCACTATGTGAGAGTAACTGGACAATTGCAACAGATAAAATCCAAAAAAAAAGGAAATGTATTCACATATGAATATAGGCATTAACATCAAATGCAAAAGACATGATCCAAATCCAATATTGAGATAATACATAAAAATTGAACTCTTGTTCAAGTGGGCATCACTATCAGATTCACAAAATCACAGAACTCTTGAATTAGCTCTTTATCCTCATGAACATGGGCTTCTGGTGAATCTTTTTTTTTTCTCTTCCCACATAACACACAGAACACTTCTAGAAAACCAAAATCAGTTCCATAACCAGCAAAGGGAACCACAACCTTACCTTCCAATTTTCTCAAAAGACTTCAGAGACTTTGCTAGCAAGAACTCGTTCCCTTCTTTCGATGTACTCATAAGGGAACCAACCGGCTTTGCCTTTGCATTCACCTTCTGCCCATCCGTTGCCTGTAACCTAACATTGATCATCAACCAGACAAATGTACTATCATCATACAATCAATCCTGAAAAACTGTATAGGTTAAACGTAAAGGAGACATTGTTGGGTTTACTGTCAAACCTTTCTAACAACAACGTATTCACCAGCTGTTAAGCTCAGCTCGACATCTGTCACACCGTGATATGGGAATAAGACCTGAAATTGTTTATTCAAGCGGGAACAGTATGTTATAACGAAACATCAAACGAGGACCAACAGAAATCTACATAGTAGTCTTTCAAGGCTTAGTAGCATACCTCTCCTAAGAAGTAACCCATGCTATCTGTTGATGTGTCGTGCATGTGAGATGCAAACACTCCATTCGCTTCTTCATATGATGGAGGTGGCGGCATATTGTCTGCATTTGAGGAGGGAGTAGTGGGGGCTTCAATACGTTGCCTCTCAGATACCATCTGTACGTTCAAAGAATTTTCAGACAATGATGAATTAACTGTTCCACAAGAATCTATCACTATGACAGGAAGTTGAGAGCTGTAAAACTAATGAACACCAACCTCTCCTTCGAGCTGATCAAGTATTTGGAGGACTCTTTGATGGTAGGCACGTTCAAATTCAACCTTGAGACAAAAAGTACATACAATAGGTAAGCTAATCAAAGTTAACATAAAAACGGAGCTTATAAGCTAATCACGCTACCATTGATATAAGTCGTTCAAGAGTCAATTTTTGTTGTTGATCCTCAACGGAAGATAAAGCAGAAGCGGCTTCCTTCCCCAATGTTGTCATATTTGCTTTTAGGTCTTGAAGTTTCGCTTCTGCAGATTCCAGTTTCGTCAAGATGTCAGGATGGCCTTGTGACTCCCTCGCCTTCGCTTGGCGTCTGGCAACTTCTGTCGCCTGTTTAGATTTAAATCGGGCGCATGAGTAAACACACATTCCTATGAAAGACAATCAAAATGCTTCATGGTACCTGAGCTTCAGCTTCTTGGCGAATTCTGTCATAACGTTGAGCAAGATGTCTAGCATCCTCCAATGGAGCTCCCATGACCATTGCCCTTAATGGCTCAGCAACCTAAAAGTTTCAGATTAAAGTTCCAGATTGAGATGTGATTGTAGTAGCTAAATTGCAATAAAGAAAAAACGAAGCAAACATCATGAATTTAATCAACTTTAAGGATCATCTATAGATACATGTAACCAAAAAAAAGCAAGCTAAAGTAAGCAAGTAATTCCCCTAACCATGCCAGGCAAGTAACTCTTTGTGTAGTTATATCACATGCAATTATGCAAAAGATATGACTTGATATGTACTAAAGCTTAGCATTTTGAGTGGAAGATGAGAGAGACAAACCTGTGTACCAAGAGCCTTCAACATATTCCCACGCTCTTTCTCCATCTGTGCACGAGCACGGCCATAGCTGAGTGCCGCCCTAGTCAAGACGTTACCATTTGTACATGTGTTTTCTGAACCATATTTCCTGCTATCCTCAGACAGTTTCGTCCCTGAGGAACAATGAGTGCAAAACGCAAAGCCAGGTTTGTGAGCAAATTTCACGTCTAATAACATACATAATAAGATACTGAAAGGGGGAAACAAATCACCTATTTCAACTTGTTTGGATCCGGTGACTATATAACCTTCCACCCCACGAACAATATCTCTTTGGTAATGCTGAAAAAAATGAAGAATGCACGAGTCCAAATTGATAGTATACAAAACTTCAAACAGTCAAAAGGCTTTAGAAGAAGAAAAATGAGACCTTGGCAGCACGGGTGGATATGTAAAGCTTCTCTAGCTTCTGATGCTGATGAAGCTCGGCATTATCGGATAAACCAGAGCCATGTCCTCCTCCTCCAAATTGCTTGAACACAGCCTTAAACCATTAAAATTCCACAAAACTATGTCAGTGCACTACTTAGCCAACAAAACAACATTAACATAGTTTGAAACCCAAGCATCAAACAAAAAGCATAACATCTAAAGCAGGAGATGTTATATGTAATTTTCCGTGGCTACATCATTTTTACATTCAGGTGCTAATATCTATAAAACTAAGATAATCCATGACTAGAAGAATAGCTTTCAAATCTCTGATCATTTTATACCAAAAAAATCATCAATAACTTAAGATCAAGACATCAAACCAAATACCGAATTATGCAGAAGACTGAAACAATCCCAATCTCATGTCGAATCATTAATTAAGACAAAACTCAGATCCAAGTGCTCATTAAGTCAAAAACACATCGATCCAAAAAATAAAATAAAAAAAGCTAGCTCCTTTCGTCATCATATTAATGATTTGATTCACCAGAAACCAGCAGAACCACATAAATACAAATGGGCAATCTAAGAAACGGGATCTAAACAAAGGGGGAAGATAAAGTTGGAAAATTTCATTTTGACCTGCTGCTGTCTCGCGACTTGTTCCCTAAGCCTGCTCGCTTGTTTCCGTATCGCATCCATTCCTCAAATCTGATCTCACAGCTCTTTCTCCTTCTACCTTGATTTCCCACCTTCGACTTCCCTCCGATTACGAGCTCAGAGATTCGAAATCGTGAAATCGCGTTGGCCTCCCCCAGGAAATTTCTCTGCTTTCGAATTCTTTATACACTAAAATAAAATCAAGTAAAGTCTCTGTTTCGGAAGGAAGTTTCCAGAAGTTGGTGTATTGGACTGTTGAGGCCCGGTGGGCCTACGAATAAAATTCAGTATCTATAAGTTTATTTTAAAAAAGCGAGGGGAAACAAAAAAATAAATAAAGAGAGTCTCTGCGTTAAAAGTTGGTGTATTAGGTTATTAAGGCCCATTGGGCTTACAAGTCAAATCCAGTAGCTATAAGTTTTTTTACAAAAAGCGAGGGGAAACAAAACTGGGCCGTGTGCGAAACCCTAGATACATGTATAAAGCAGAAGCCCTACTATAGTAGTTAGGGCTTCTTCATCCTCTTCGCGGCTTAGTCGTCAGCACCTTCTGAAGATCCCTAATCATGGCTGTCGGGTATGCTCCTCTCTTTACCTAGCTTACTCTTTCAGATTCTGTATCTGAATCTCTCTCATTCTATAGGAAGAACAAGAGGATCTCCAAGGGTCGTAAAGGAGGCAAGAAGAAGATGTGAGTAAAAAAAACATTATCATTATCCCTCTGATTAAAAAGTTTTCATTTTTTAAACAGTTTGTTTCTTGATGATGCAGTGTTGATCCTTTCTCCAAGAAGGATTGGTATGACATCAAGGCCCCCTCTAACTTCAAACAGAGAAATGTTGGCAAGACTCTTGTTTCTAGGACTCAGGGTACCAAGGTAATTTTACTTTAAGGAATTAGCTTTTTTTGGTTGGTTGCATTGTGATTCGTGTGTGTGGGGTTTCAGATTGCCTCTGAGGGGTTGAAACATAGAGTTTTTGAGGTTTCACTTGCTGATCTCCAAGGTGATGAGGATCACTCTTACAGGAAGATCCGTCTCAGAGCTGAGGATGTCCAGGGCAGGAATGTCTTGACCCAGTTCTGGGTATGTTCAAGAACTCCTTTTTGTAATATGTTACAAAAGTTTTGATTTTTTTTATGCAAGTAGTTGAGCAATGTAAAACATTCTTGTAGGGTATGGACTTCACAACCGACAAGCTGAGGTCGTTGGTGAAGAAGTGGCAGACGTTGATTGAAGCCCATGTCGATGTGAAGACCACTGACAGCTACACGTTGAGGTTGTTCTGCATTGGTTTCACCAAGAGGCGTGCTAACCAGGTCAAGCGTACTTGTTATGCTCAATCCAGCCAAATCCGCCAGGTAACGTTAACGTTCATCAAAACATATATATGCATAAGATGGCTCTGATGATGTTGACATATGCTTTTGTTGGGATTGTTTTAGATTCGCAGGAAGATGAGTGAAATCATGGTGAAGGAGGCTTCGTCTTGTGACCTTAAGGAGCTTGTGGCCAAGTTCATCCCTGAGGCCATTGGGAGAGATATTGAGAAGGCCGTTCAAAGCATCTACCCGTTGCAGAACGTTTTCATCCGTAAAGTTAAGATCTTAAAGGCTCCCAAGTTTGACCTTGGAAAGCTCATGGAGGTGAGTATTGATATCACACATTAATGTCTTGTTCTTGACTATGAAGAGAGTTGAATCTTACTTTTGATTTGTTCTGTTTCTTGTTAGGTGCATGGAGACTACACAGCAGAGGATGTTGGTGTGAAGGTAGACAGGCCAGCTGATGAGGCAACGGCTGAAGAGCCAACTGAAATCATCGGAGCTTAGAGGATTATAGATTTGTTTCTTTTTCGTTGGAAAAAAAAAACTAATGTTTATGTCGCCATTGTTGTGGAGTTCTTTTTTGTTTAGAGAAGAACTCTACTTCAGTGGTGACTGGTTTTGAACTCGTTTTTTGTATGGATGCTTTATTTTTTACTTTTCTTAACATGTTTCATTCCATAGTTTCTTAAATTCTATTTAAAGAATAAATGACAACTCCAATTCATGGAAGTATATATTTAGATCTAAAACACTACTTACAGTGACGATAGAGACTTGATACTTTGAACACAAACTATTTTATCAAAGAAAAAAAAATCACTAACTCGAGAGCTACTTGCATTTCATACACAGATTTGAAGCTGTTCCATTACCTTAATGTGATAAAAACATACTAAACAAAAAAAGCAGAAAAAGGGTGATGATGCAAATGGAGTAGACTAGTAGAGTAAGAGGAAAATGTGACACGTTCACCTTTTGCCCCCATTACACTATAGTCACTTCTCACCATACCAGCCTGTTCCCTCTTTTCTTATTGATATTCACTACAAGAAAACACTGGCTTTACAACGAAGTTTTACAACAAACATAATTCCTCGTAAATTTACAAGTAGATTACGTCGACGTTACGACGAAAAGCAGTTTCGTCGTAAAACGGATGTAATATTACAACGAAACTGTTTCTTCGTAAAGTCGTTGTAAAGTTACAACGCTTTTACGTGGAAAATTAAATTCCACGTAAACGCTTTGTAATGTAACAAGGACTTTACGACGAATCCTGTTTCCTTATCTTTCCTCGTAAAGACGTTGTAATGTTACAAGGAATTTACGAGGAATCCTATTTCCTTATATTTCCTCGTAATGGCGTTGTAATTTAACAAGTATTTTACAACGAATCGGGTTACCGTTATACTTGGTCGAAACGTGTATTAAGTGTGCTTTATACCTAACTAAATTCCTTGTAAAGTGGATGTAAAATCCTTGTAAAAAAGTTATCAAGTGGTTAAAATCACAGGTATTATATTTGATTAAAATGAAGCAATATTTGGTACTATTCTAACGGTGGTGTATTTTGTAGGTTGAGTATGATGATCCATATTACCCTGTATGGTTTCACGAACTGGTCCAAGGTCCAGTAGCAAAGGTCACCACATCACATATGTACTTCACACGAGGTTTTACCTTTCACACATACGAGTATGGAAGACATCGGGCAACAAGTAACTACGGAATATGTGTGAAAGGCGAAACATAATTTTATAGGATCTTGCAGGAGATTATTGAAGTGGAATTTCCAGGGTTATTGAAGCTAAAATGTGTCCTCTTCAAATGTGAATGGTTCGATCCCGTTGAGAATCGAGGTGTTCGATTTAACAAATTTGGTGTTGTGGATGTCAACTCTGGGAGAAGATACAACAAATTCGAGCCTTTCATCCTAGCTTCCCAGGCTGAACAAGTTAGCTTTCTTCCATACCCTCGCCTTCAAAGTTCTGGGATTAATTGGTTGGCTACTATCAAAATTACACCTCGTGGACGAATTGTTGCTGGAGAAGAACCACTATTGCAAGAAGAAGATGCTATTAATGAAGTTGAGGTTCCTGATCAACAACTTGATGAAATTCTTCTGATCGACCCAAATAACCATCAATATGAAAATCTCCCGAAGATGCGACAGATGAAGCACGTGAAGACGAGTTTGATTGTAGTGACGACGATGACTGTTCTGATGTTGATGAGAACTCAAACGATTCAGAATGATGTAATATATGTAACAAATGTTGTTTTTATCTTTACAAAATATATGTACCCAATGTTGTTTTTATTGCTTAAGTGAGATACTTAATGTATGTGTACTATAAGTTGTCTTGTATAATATCTATTTCTTAAGGTAAAAATTTTTATTTTGTTGAAGTTAAGGGTTTTAGTTGGATAAAGAGGATGAAAGTATGAATGAGTGATAATGGTAAAGATGATAACTTTGGGGTTTAGGGATTTGATTTTTGGGGTTTCATACTTTCCTCGTAAATTCGTTGTAAATAAAAACACGGGCCTGGTAACTTCGTCGTAACATAAAATATTATTTCCATGTAAATTCGTCGTAACATAAAATACTATTTCTTAGTAACTTCGTCGTAAATGAAAAAACACGGGCCTGGTTACTTTGTCGTAAATGAAAAAAAAACGGGTCTGGTAACTTCGTCGTAAACCAAAACACGGGCCTGGTAACTTCGTCGTAAACGAAAACACGGGTCTGGTAACTTCCTCGTAACAATACGACGAAGTTACGAGGAAACCGTTTTTATATATATGGGAGAAGTCTTTAGCATTGCTCGCATCTTCCTCCCTAACTCCTCTCCCCCTCTAAGGTAACTTTCTCTCTCTATCTTTTTTTTTTTTATAGTTTAGGTGATTAGTTTAGGGAATTAGTTTAGGTGATTAGTTAACTGAATTAGTTTAGATGATTAGTTTAGAAAATTATTTTAAACAATTCGTTGCAGATGGATTACCCGTCAAGTTGTCAACCGAAGAGGTCGACCGGATCTTCGAGGAGGTAAAATTTAATAATTTTAATTTTTTTTCTTTATTTTATTATTAACTCTAAATACGTTTTTATATATATACATATAGGTGGCTCTAGAAAAAAGGGAAGGACGGTCGGAATAGGTTCCGTTAACGAAGTTGCAAGGGCGACTTCGTCATACTATTCGAGACGGGACCAGGACAACGACCGGATGCAGGCTCGCATGGATACCTTGCAGCAGCGTTTGGACTCTCTCGAGGGTTTGCTGGATGTGATGGCGGTGGGAAATCCAACTTTGCAGAGAGCTTTGGCGGAGAGACGAGCAGCTCTCGGGATGAGCCAGCCGGATCCCGAAGCAGGAACGTCTACAGACCCGAACCCCTCAGCCAACTACTTCGATGACGATGATGTTGGCCTTTAGTTTCCTTTTTTAATTTATTTTGTTTTGTATAAAAAATTTAAATTCTATTTAATTAATGAATTTATAGTTTTTTTAAAAAATTATTTGGTTTCATATTTAATTTTATTTCAAATATTTTAAATTTTAAAATTATTGTTTTATAAAATTTATATAATTATTATAATTAATTAATATTTTAAATATGGAGATGTAAATTCATTGTAAAATTCCACGTTAAGTCCTCGTAACGTTTACGAGGAATTTACATAGAGTCGTTGTAAAGTCCTCGTAAAGTTTACATCGACTTTACGTGGAAGCCTTACGTGGCGTTTACAACGAACTATTACGAGGTATTTACATCGTCATTTACGAGGGCATTACGACGAATAGTTTCCTTCCGCTTTACGAGGAATTGACTTCCTCGTAAACGTAACTAGGACTTTACGACGAAACCTCTGTTACGACGAGCGTTTAACAACGAAACGCGTATCGATGTTAATTCGTCGTAAAGCCCCTATTACGACGAATTTACAACGAATACCGCCCTCGTAAAAAATATGTTTTCTTGTAGTGATTATCTTACGTTTTGCCTCGTATTTTCCCAAAAATGTAAACCAGCCATTGGTATACACTAGCTTTCGAAATAAAAAGTTAAAGATACATGAATTTGTATAAAGAAGTATACGAATATAAGTATAACACCACCACCCAAAGTTGGCAAAAAAAAAATCAGTACCAAACTAAGTGATCGTAACTACTCGTTCATAAAACCAAAAAAAAAAGATTCCAAATTAGGCACCTCAGTTTTAAAGCAGTATGATATCTGACAATATTTGGCGATGATTATATTAATTCAGTTTCTTATACATAAACTAAGAATGAAAGACTGCATAATTGAAAGGAAAATACTTTATAATGACATGTATTTTTTTATTAAAAAAGATTGTTAAAGGAAGTTGGCTATAGTGGTCGCTTTGGTGAACTCCACTCCAACGGTGGTTTGTATCTTCTTCATTCCCATCACTACCACAATCCACACTCTTCTTCTGCGTCTTCTCTTTTGCGTAGTGGTGTGTTAAAGAACTTTTTATTGTTGAAAAAAAACTTATATTATGTTTCCTTTAGTTGAACTTTTGTATATGCTGTTTTTGGGTTGAAGAAGTGTTTAAATTGAATTTGTTTTTTAAAAAGTGTGTTCTTTGATTTAAATTTATATTGTAGCATATTAAGAAAAAGATTGAAATAACATTTCAACCGTTTTAATAGTAAGCAGCATTTCTTAAGAAGATATGGTCAACTCTTTTGACAAGATCAAGCTAAATTGGCAATGATATAACCCTTTACACAATAATTTTTAAGAATTCAATCAAAGTGTATTGAATAATTTATTAAAATGGACCTGACTTATCAATTTTCTGACGCAAGATAAGCCCAAGCCAAACATCCACGTACAGAAATCATTGATTAGGTCCAAAGAAAATGAAAAAAAAAAATCATAACGTTTTCTTCATTTTTGTTACTTTGGAAATAAACAGAACATAAGAACAAGTAATTAACTAAATAGAGTAGCAGCAACAACCAAAGCTGCAAATAATAAATTATTTTTTAGAAATAGGCATACCAATTTATATACTATTTAATGAATTCTTAACAAATTATTTACTCAAACAAACCAAATATATACAAAAGATACAATTTATAACATGTGTTTGTAGACATAATGTGAAAATCCAGAGGCTAAAAAGAAACCGGATACAATACTAAGTTACTAACACTACCTTGGGAAGAGCTTTACAGATAAAACCAAGTTATGGATATGGGCAGTAGTTTGATGAATGGAGCCCAGAGTATGACGTTAATTGTTCAGTCTTGGTTTGTTTAGTCTACGGTCATGTGCTAAATAGTGTAATTACTATAGAAATAAAAGCGATGGCTCAATGGATGATTTTATTATTAAATGGACTAGACTTAACCCTGATTTTGAAGAAATAAAAGGACACATCATTTTACACCAAAATGAAGAGGCAAATAAAGAAGACGTATAGCATTGATTCCCAAACTCCAATCCTAAGAATCATACATGAAAGAAGATTTTGTAATATTCTACAAACTGTAAACCATTAAGAAAAAAAAATATAGCTTTTAACTTTTGGAATTGGAAGCACATCAGACACAAAACACAAAGTCTCTGTTTCACCTTTTAACCCATTCAAGAATTTTCCTTTAATTTCAGTGCCCCTCTTACTTTGCTTATTTATCTATCTATCTCCCCTCCTCTGTTTCTTCGCCTTCTCTCAGCTTTTCATCTTTATCAGGTAAAGAATTATGATAAGCATATCTCTGCACATACCTCTCTCCTTTCTAATTTGTTAAAAAAGTTTGCATGCGCAGACGGTTTTGTATATCATAAAGTTTAGCTTTCTTTGGCTACTTTTTTTGCTATGTTATATGTATGGTTCATGGTTGTTGTAATATTGAGAAGTAAGACCATGTCAAGTGTTGAAACTTAAAAGATTTTTATATGTATGTGTGTACGAAAGAAAGAAAGAAAGAAAGAGTGAATGGAGCTGTGGACAGAAGCTAGAGCCCTGAAGGCTAGTCTAAGAGGAGAAGCTATCAAACATCAAGTGATTGTGTCTGAGGAACTAAGCAGAACTTCTTCTGCTGAAGATTTCTCCGTCGAGTGTTTCCTCGATTTCTCAGAAGAAGTTCAAGAAGAAGAAGAACTTGTCTATATTTCTTCTTCACAAGAAGAACAAGAACAAGATTGTTGTAACACTAGTTCACAGCCTTGCATTTTTGATCAACTTCCTTCTTTGCCGGTAAATTTAAATGCCTTTTTCTTGTAATTAAAGAAAATTTAGTTGAATTTTTATTTATTATTTTCTGATTTTTTTTTTAGGATGGAGATGTTGAAGAGCTTGAATGGGTATCTCGTGTTGTTGATGATTGTTCATCACAAGAAGTCTCACTTCTCTTCACACAAACCCACAAAACCAGACCAAGCTTCTCGTCTCGAGTTCCGGTTAAACCAAGAACCAAACGGCCTCGGAACAGCTTAGCCGGAGACAGGGTCTGGCCACTCGTTTCAACCAACCAACATGCAGCAGGAGAGCAGCAGTGGAGGAAGAAGAAGAAACAAGAACCGGTCATTGTGTTTCAACGAAGATGCAGCCATTGTGGGACAAACACCACACCTCAGTGGAGAACCGGTCCGGTCGGTCCAAAAACCTTATGTAACGCATGTGGAGTTCGGTTCAAGTCCGGTAGGCTATGTCCGGAATACAGACCGGCGGATAGTCCGACGTTCTCTAATGAGATTCACTCAAATCTTCATAGGAAGGTTCTTGAATTGAGAAAGAGTAAAGAGTTGGTTGAAGAAGAAACAGGTGAAGCTATTACTAAATCAGACCAAGTCAAATTTGGCAGCCAAAGTGGTAGAGAAGACTTAGGTAAAATGTAAACCTACTTTTTTTAGCATTATCTCTAGTGTTGTGTAATTTAACAACTTGCTTCATTACATTGGAGGCTGTTTTGGAATTAGTCTATAAAAAATGGGTTTCTCTATAAAACAAGATTTATGTAATTTTTAATGATGTGAGAGACCACCACCACTACATACTTAGAATGATTTTGGTCCATGTAAGGTGGCATAGACTTTTTGTAAGTATGTGGCAAACTGTAATAGCTAATACTTTATAGTTATATTTTGCATATCCTCTATCATGATCAGAGATTTTCTATCTCATCTAAATAGTAAAATGATTCTCCTTGGCAAAGCAACACAAAACGCAGACCATTTTACAAGCATAAAATGTTTTAATTATAGACTGGTGACAACATGATTAACAACACATAATAGCGTGCACATATAATATACCGACTTTGATCTTATAGCTTCAAGTTCTTACTTTATATAATCTGCTACATAGAGAGAGACGTACAATAGAAGGACCACAGTTCCATGCATGGACCCTTTGGTCGGTAGTTTCGAAAAGGTTATTTCATAAACTGAATATCAAGAGAAGAGTAGCTTTATCACGTGCAATCTCTCTCTCTCTCTCTGGTCTTCCCCAAGCGTATACATTACTCAAGAACTCTAAATCATGTTTTGCTTGGTTTCTCCAAGAGAACTCTTCTCACAACACGTGATCTAACATTTTTGATACTTTGTTCCTAAGACTCTAGCTCAACAACAAAAGATGCTACCAGAAATCGAATGAAATTTTAGAGTAAAACAAATTATAAAGTATTCACGAGAAACGCAAGTCTCTCATAATCTGTGGCTTCAGAAATATTTGGTATATTCCATTTCCAATTAGTTACAAATAAGTACATTGCCAACAATCCGTTGTAGTCTAGCTGGTCAGGATACTCGGCTCTCACCCGAGAGACCCGGGTTCGAGTCCCGGCAACGGAGCATACTTTTTACAGTGTATTGGTTTGGGGCCCAAGTCTATTTAAAACAACATTCTTTTTTGCACCATGTTTGGGTTCAAATTATTAATCAATCTCATGATGTTCTTTAAGCCCGTTACGTTTGGGCCAAATATTCCATTCACTAGCCCATCTGAAACTCTCACCCTCAGTCCCCTCTAACTGCTGCAGAAGGTTAGAGGGAGAAGAAGAAAGAGAGTGTAGAGAGACTCGAAATCGAAATCGGGAATCAGAAGAAAACAAAAAAATGAGCGGAGTATCATCGGCGGCGTATTTCGCGCGGCGAGCGGCGCAGAAGGAGAGGGTTCGAATCCTCTATCGACGCGCTCTCAAGGATACTCTCAATTGGGCTGTCCATCGCCACATCTTCTACCGAGACGTAAGTTATTCTCATTTCACCGATCTCGCGATCGATTTGGTTTTTTTTGATTCGTCGATCTTCGTTCCCTTTATCATCAGGCTTCTGATCTGCGCGAGAAGTTCAATGCTAATCAAGACGTGGTAAGTGTTATGTATGAAGTCTTGTGTAAAGTTAAATGCTTTGTTTCGCACGTGTATGTTTCATAACTTCTCGTGTTTTAGTTTGTATATACACTCGTAATCATTACAATCTAACCATTTAGCTTGTTATTAGTGAATTTTAAGTTTTGAGTCTATTTGCCTTTTGATTGGGGGAATATTTGTAGGAGGATGTTGACAGAATCGACAAACTGATTGCTCATGGTGAATCAGAGTACGACAAGTGGCGCCACCCTGATCCTTATATCGGTATATAAGCATCTTTAAACCAATTAATGAGAATGCTCATGGTAGATTTCATTGGAAGGCATCTCATGTTAGAGAACAATGACCATCTACTTCTTCTTGAGTTGGATTTTAAATGACCTCCCACGTTTTTTTTTTTTTTTTGTAGTTCCATGGGCACCTGGTGGCTCAAAGTTCTGTAGAAACCCCACTCCGCCTGCTGGGGTAATCTTTCTTCTGAACACTTATCACGTCACTCACTTTCTTATTCACAAGTTCTTATCTTCTTGTGTGGCTGATGCAGATCGAGATTGTGTACAACTACGGTCAAGAAGACAACCCTTAATCCTCACTTTCCATATTTTTCCATACCCATCAATAAAGTAATTTATGTTGCATGGTTAAATAGTTTCGTTTCAGTCTCGTAAGTGTTTTTTTTTTTTCAGTCTCGTAAGTGTTGCATAAGACATATGCCTTGGCGTAAACCACTAAGTTGTTAAGTTTCAATGGTGTTTGTTATCTACTGCAGATTGAAGCATCCCGGGGTGGCTTATGTTTCAGAAGATTTATTGAAGACTTTCAAGGTTGACCAATTGTAGTTTTCAAAGGTGTTTCGTTCCAGTAACACACTCTTGTTTTCAAACTTTGTTTTTACTTTGGCTTTTTTTTTCATAACGAAATGAGGCCGGTTTAAACTGAACAGAACTTTGGCTACCATGTCTGGCTCACACATTGTTTGTTTGTTTTGTCTCCTCTTTTGATAATTTGCTAACTAACTTGAAAATAAATAAAATAAGATACAAAAATCCTAATTTTTACAAAAGCACTCTACACAAATACAACCATGGATCATATGATTATCATTTTATTCCAATAATTTATTGAAGAAACTTGAAATGATAATTTAACTGCAACAACAAACCACAAGACCAGCTTTCTCGCACTCATATAGGTTGTCGCCGCAGTATTAAAAGCCGAGGTTATTGATCGCAGTTGAAAGAGAGTTACTCATTGATGCCCTCCTCGGTCGCGAGATACGGCATGTTGTGGAACGAACGATCGAGACAAGCAGCCACATTCTTGTACTCATCATCTTCTTCTTTTTCTTCACCACCTCCTTTGGTATGCATTACTTCCTCTGCTCTGTGCTTTAGTGTCTGAAGCATTAGCTCAGGCTCATGCTGCACTGCTCGGAGAACATCAGAAGAGGACTGACCAGGCACGGCTCTGGTCACTACAAAACTATGTGGTCCATCGCTCTGCGATACACGGACAACGCTTAGCCCGCCAAACAGATTATAGACTCCACCCATAGACTCCTCATAAGCCCCTCCAAGGAATAAACCCAAAAAGTACCTTCCACTGCTATCTATCTCGTGCAACCGCAAGCTAGACTCGCCGCCTATGAACTTAACGATCTTCCCTTCACTGTCACACGTTATATCAGACAAGATCCCACAAGCCTTAGGCTTTTGATCGAGCTTATGGATAGGAACGATAGGAAACAGGTGTCCCATCCCCCAATGGCTAGAAGTCGAAGTGAAAATCGATAGGTTGATGTTGTAAGTCTGAACCGGATCCGACCTGCCTATAGCCTTCAAAACCCATTCGCATAACCCATCAATAGAACCTAACTGCTCGATGCTCAAAACACCATCTTTGAAACCTTCAACACATCTCTGTTTCAGCTGTTCCACGTAAAGTAGAGACCGTTCTTGGTCTCCACGCATCACAGCCGCGTATAGATCTTCCTCACCTTCGAGCAGGAACTGAATATCATCAGGCTTCGGTTGGTGAGCCACTGGCTTAACAGCTTCAAAGATCAACACAGAATGATGAGAGACTATTGCTCTTCCACTTTCACTACATATCACCGGATGTTTCACCGATCTCCGGTCACATACGCACCTGCAAAATATTATCATAACTACTTATTTAATTAATTACAGTAAAATATTACAATATAGTTATTTTTGTAAATTAGTTTCTTTTTTTGTTTTTTTCTTTCTTTATTTATTTGGTATACATCATTGTAAAACAAAATGTACCATATAGGTTTATTTTAGTATAATAATATATTTATTCGAAAATCTTATCATAAAGTTGTCTTTATCCATTTTAAAATAAATAATAATAGACTATGAGAAAGTAATCACAATGATATGAATAGTGATTTGGATGTAGGAATAGTATACTGTATCACAATGATTATCTTATAAAAGTAAACAATAAGAGACCAGAAAAAAAGAAAAGATTACTCAAAGTTTTTTTAACATGGATATAATTTGCATTGCAATTAGTTGATTTTAAAATTTAAAATTATAATCATACCAAAGAAGTTTTAAGAATATTAATATTAAGTAGGTGTTTTGCCCGCACATGCGTAAATAATAATATAGAAATAGGTTCAAGTTAAAAGAGTTTTTCAAAAAGTGTATCTTATCGGTAGATTATATAAAAACTATTTTGTAAACATACCATTATGTTAAGCGAATGTTGAAAACTTTGCTGGGTACCTGATGGAAGCTACAACAGCTTCAGCATACTCCTCGAGTGTATAAGCAACAGAGATATCACCTTCTCCAGACTTGGACCCGTCGTAGTCAATCCCCAAACCACCACCAACATCAATAATTCTCATATGTGCACCAAGACGCACAAGTTCACAGTAGATCAGAGCAGCTTCGGAGACACCATCAGATAGCAATGAAGTCGTTGGAATCATTGAGCCAATGTGAAAATGCAAGAGCTGGAGACAGTCAAGCATACCAGACTCCCTAAGCTTCGCCTCGACACGAACAATCTGAGCACTTGTCAATCCAAACTTGCCCTTTTCACCTGAATTCGACCCGTAATAGTTAGATTGTTTGGTTCTAAGCTTAGCTCTTAACCCGATGACAGGCCTCACGTTCATCTTCTTGCTAAGGTCGATAACCAGGTCAAGCTCATGTTCTTGCTCGAGCACAATCACTGTGTTAAGCTCAAGCTTTCTCCCGAGGAGAGCCAACGAAACATACTCACTATCTTTGAAGCCGTTACAGATGAGAAAGGCATCAGGGTTGCCTTTACACAAGCAACTCATAGCTAAAAGGACCTCCGGTTTACAACCAGCTTCCAAACCAAACCGGAAAGGTGAACCGAAATTCACGATATCCTCCACAATGAACCGGTCCTGGTTGCATTTAACCGGGTAAACACCTTGGTAATGAGAACCGTACCCCTGACTCTTAACTGCGGAATCGAACGCGGACTGAAGACATTCGAGCCGGTTCTTTAACACGTCAGGGAACCGCACGATGAGAGGAAGCTGCAGCCCTAAACCACAGGAGGCTTTCGGATCAGTCAAATTCTTAACTACTTTGAGGAGATCGATGTCTTGGTGAGGCAGAGTGTCGGAGCCATGAGGACGAACGGAGATGTTACCGGAAGAGTTGGCGGTGAAATAAGGAGCGCCCCAACCGTCGATGCGGTAGAGAGAGGCGGAGAGAGAGGGATTCCAACGGGAAGAGCTGTCAGAGGAGGAGGAAGTTGGTGACGCCGGGATAAACACGTCAGCAGGCATCTTTCGAGAGAGGTTGAAAGGTACAGAAGATGTATCTATCACCGCCGTGATGACAGTTCAGGAGAAGAATTCAAGCTTAGGCAGATTACAGTCTACTTGTTTATTTATATAAATAAGGGAGGGAAAAGCAAGCCGACGGAGAGAGAAGATGGTTATGTCTGAGTTGAGCCGTGGGGCCCATTTATGGTTTTTTTTTCAATCACATGTCTGAGGCAAGCTGCTTAGGCAGATTATAGCAGCATTAGAGCAGCGGATTAAAAGGAGTTCATGAGCTGGGGTTTATAGGGCCGAAAAATAAAAAGAAAAGTTTTAATGGGTTTAATTCGGTGATCCGTCTCGTTGGAGTGAGCCTGTATGATACGGGTTCAAGCCACGCGTCGAACAGGCATTGGCCGCGTGTTATCGCGTCGATAGCAAGAAAAATAGGGTTACGCGTGAGAGAATTCATTTTCTCATCTTCTTTCGAAAGCTAGGGTTTCTCTCTGTGGGAGGCGATTTCTCGTGCGACGCGACAACCAGAGAATTTCTCGATCAAATCGACGTCGGAGTCTCTCGTAAACGATCTCAGGTGAGTATCGACTACTTTTACGGTTTCATTGAATCTTTTTGGGGTTGAAAGCGTTATCGGTTAATTGAAAATCGATTTGGGGGTTTTGATGTAGGGTTCAAAATCGATATGGGGGTTTCCATTTAGGGTTAATTATCGTCATGCGGGTTCCATTTAGGGTTCGTTTCTCGAGGATTTGAAATCGATTAGGGGGTTTCTACTTAGGGTTCCAAATCGAGTTTCTGGTTAAGCTCTACCGTTTATTGTGTTCTAATATTTGCTTTTTCTGGTACAGATGGATCCCGCAGAAGAGAGAAGAGAGACAAAGAGACAGACGGAGTTGATCAACATGCAAGGATACGTGGCAGATTCAGAATACGGGATTCCGACGAGGTGTCCCTGCGGAGGGAGAATCATTGACGATGTTCGGGGGAAGGACGACTACGACACTCTTCCTGGGAAGCGGTTCTTCACCTGCAAAAACTACAAGGTAAGCGCTTCTTTTCAATTAAATTATTTCCATTTAATTGAGTTTCTAACGAGATTCTCACATGTGTTTTTGTGGTTAACAAGGCTGATGGGTTTCATTACCGTCAGCCTTGGGTGATTGGTGTCCAGGAGCATATCGAACGTCTCACAAAGCGTCTGGAGGAGGTTGAGTTGGTGATCAACTGGGTCCCGGAGGTCAATAATCAGATTGAGAGGCTGGAGGTAATGTGACTTGCATATTTTTTGTTTAAAATTTGTAATATTTTCCTTATTTTTTTATTAACGGACTAACAAATTGTGATTGTTTTTTACATGTCCAGGCAGAGGTTAAAGCCCTCAATGGGGAGGTTGATAACCTCACTGGGCAGGTTTATAACCTCTCAGTGCAGGTCGCGAACTTGGAGAAGCTATGCTTCGACTGAAAAAAAAGGTAACACTCAAGCTTAATCAATTCGAGTGCTAGTTAGAGTTGAATTTGAACTGAACTATGTGTACTAGGTTGAGTTGAATTTGAAATGAATGTTGATGAATGGTTGAGTGTTAACCCCGTGTACTTGTGTTTTGGTTGGTTGCGTAATCAATTCGACTGCTAGGTAGAGTTGAATTAGAACTGATTTGATGTTTATTGAATACTGTCTGTATAGTAGTTGTAGTTTTAAAAACTTTAATCAATGTTTGGTGGTTAGACCCACTTTAATTTTTTGTCCTTTCAAAGTCAAAACTAGTATAAAATCATAGGCAATCTTCTTCTGAAAACACAAACCAAAGTTTAAACCCATTTATCTAAAATCTAAATGGATCCTTTTAACTTTAACTCTCCCGGGTTGGTTAACCTACTAGTCTCTCAGAGCAGTCAAACAATAGACTTAGGGTGTTCTGAGGTTCCTAAACCGGCGTCAAAGCGAAAGTGGACAACCAAAGAAGACGTTGTCTTGATCAGTGCTTGGTTGAACACCAGCAATGATCCAATCGTGAGTAACGAGCAGAAGGCAGGCACGTTTTGGAAGCGCATAGAGGAGTATGTCAATGCTAGTCCTCTGCTCATTGGCTCCATTCCTAGGGAGTGGAGTCAATGTAAGCAGAGGTGGGGAAGGGTTAATGAGCAGGTCTGCAAGTTTGTTGGAAGCCATGAAGCCGCGCTGAAGGAGCAAGCGAGTGGGCAAAATGAGAATGATGTCATGAAGGCTGCCCATGACATCTTCTTTAACGACTATCTTGTCAAGTTCAGTATGGAACATTGTTGGAGGGAGCTTAGGTTTGATCAAAAATGGAGATCACACTCATTCTCGAAAGATGGTGCAAAGGAGAAAAGGAAGGAACCGGCAGAGGAGGTTCCTGTGGACCAAGATGTTAGGCCTCCTGGCGTTAAGGCTAGCAAAGCAGCCAAACGCAAGAAGCACGCGAATGAAGCAGCTTTTGATCAGATAGAGAGCATATTAGCTGCGAAAAATACTATATCCAAACAGAAAATCCTTGATCGCTTGCTAGCAAAAACTGAAGCTACACTTTCTCCACAAGAAGTGTCTCTTAAAAATAAACTCATTTCTGAAATGCTTTGATAGGGTCAGTTGGTTAATTGCATTTGATATGAATTTTTAAGTTAATTTTTTAGTTGGATAATGCTTGATATGAACTTGATTGCATTTGATATTTGCTGAATATGCTTTGGGTTGCAGGTTTGCAGGTTTGCAGGTCACGGGTTGCGATAGGTGGATGCGTGCGTGTGGACGTGTTGTTAGTAGGGTCTCTATCTGATCACGGGTTCTCTTTTGGTATCAGGTCACGGGTTTTCTGTTTGATTCACGGGTGAGTGTAGAATTTTGAATCTTTCTACACTTCTTTTAACTTCATCGGATTTAATGGGTGTATGTACCCACAGGTTGTGTTTTGAACTCACGGGTGTATGTACCCACGGGTTCTATTTTGTACTCACGGGTGTATGTACCCGATCAACATGTAAAATATGTCTCTTTATATAATCGATGTTTCTCACTTCTGTTTGTGCAACAACTCTTTCACTTCTCTATATATTAATTGTTGTTTCACCACGATTTTTCTCAACCATCACCACGATTCTTCTCAACTATCACCACACCTTCATTGCATTCAACCAAAAGAAATTAATTCTCAATCCGTAGAGGTTAGTAATGTTTTTATAAGTTATATTTTTATAAGTTTATAAAAAATTTAAGTAATGGAAATTTAAATTAATATTTTTAAATTTAAAAAAAAATGATAAAAGACAACACTACATACCATATAGACAAGAAAAAAATGTTATGGTTTTATAAGTTATATTTTTATAAGTTTATAAAAAATTTAAGTAATGGAAATTTAAATTAATATTTTTAAATTTAAAAAAAAATGATAAAAGACAACACAAAAAAACGATATAGACAAGGAAATAAATGTAATGTACTTATAAGATAGTTATATTTTTATTAGTTTTTTATAAATCCCTTTTGCCTTTTATAGGAAGTAAATTGCTTCAACAATGTCTTCCTCATCAAGTGATGAAGTAGATGAGTATTTAGAAGAAATGGTCGACGAAGTTGTTGATAATTTCATCGACTCAGTAGTTGATGGTCAAGCTAACAACCCGAAGAGACGAGCTTATATCGAAAGAAATCGGGAACGCGGACACAATCAACTATTGACCGACTATTTCAACGAAAATCCCACACACCCATCGGAAATGTTTAGGCGGCGTTTTCGAATGAACAAGTCATTGTTCCTTCGCATTGTCGATCGCCTAAGTACTGAAGTGCCATACTTTTAGCAAAGAAAAAATGCTCACGGAAGGTTCGGGCTATCTGCACTTCAAAAGTGTACGGCAGCTATACGTATGCTGGCATACGGTCAATCGAGAGATACATATGACGAATATCTCCGACTTGGTAAAAGTACGTCACGTTTATGTTTGGAAAATTTCACTACTGGGATAATACAATTGTTTGGACAGGAGTATTTACGAAGACCTAATGAGGATGATCTTCAACGATTACTCGATATTGGAGAGGTACGGGGGTTCTCAGGGATGATTGGCAGCATCGACTGTATGCACTGGGAGTGGAAAAACTGCCCAACGGCTTGGAAAGGCCAGTACACACGTGGTTCAGGAAAGCCGACAATTGTCTTAGAAGCTGTTGCATCACAAGATCTTTGGATATGGCACGCATTTTTCGGATTACCAGGTACCCTCAACGATATCAATGTTCTTGATCGATCACCAGTTTTTGATGATATTTTACAAGGTCGAGCACCAAAAGTGAAGTTCAAGGTCAACAACCACACTTATCGTATGGCCTACTACCTTACTGACGAGATTTATCCAAATTGGTCAACATTTATCCAATCCATCCCACTCCCTCAAGGTCCTAAAGCAGAGCTATTTGCCGAACGTCAAGAATCCACCAGAAAAGATGTCGAACGGGCTTTTGGAGTATTGCAATCAAGGTTCGCAATAGTTAAAAATCCAGCTCTACTATGGGACAAGGAAAAGATAGGATGGATTATGAGAAGTTGTGTCATATTGCACAATATGATAGTAGAGAACGAACGAGACAGATATACCCAAATTGATACATCTGAGTTCGAGTCAGGAGAGTCAAGCAGAAGTTCCAAGGTGAAAACGAGAACAAGTTTTAATATAGGTAATATGTTAGGCGTTCGCAATGAAGTTCGGGATTCAGAGAAACATCATCTTTTGAAAGCGGATTTAGTTGAAAATGTATGGAAAAAGTTTGGTAATGTAGATGAATAATCTTTCTATGTTCATTAATATTCTTAATGTATTGAATAAAAAGTTTTCAAATATTAAAAAAAAAAATATTATTTTATTCCTATGAACCCCTTTTTCAGGTTCACTAATGCAGATACACAAACGATAGAAATTCATCACTATTTATGGTACCATCAAAAAATATTAAAAAAATCATATGAACCCCAAAAAAGAATTCATTGATGCGGATGCTCTTAACCCGGATTCTTAGGACGGAGTTCTTAGAACTCCGAGTTAATCATGGTCTCTATTTTTTCAATCACTAGAATTTATTAACTGGATTCACATGGGCGCTCTTTTAGCTTATTAAAATTTAAAAGTAGCTTTTAACCAAACATGTCTCGCATATATCACTAACAAAGTCAATTAAAAATATAGCTACTGCTTCTTCAGTTTAAAATTTGTAATATCTGACACCAAATTTTAGTTATATATATATATATATATCCATGAAAATTATTTCACGTGTAAGTATAGCAAATTTCTGCAAAAATCTATAAATAAATTAATATCAAAAGATGATCTGATATTAGTGTTAGCATTATATAATTAGAGTCTCATATAATTAACACGAGTAACAATTGATTGATTCAGTTTATTAAAACCAGTTAAATTAAATTTTTGTAAGACTCTTGTGGTCTTTTAGAACATTTCTAATGTACATTTATAAATATTTAAAAAAAAACAGAGAATTCTGTTATAAAAACTGTTTTACTATAATGTATGTCATGTAGTAGATTTTTCTATTTTTAGAAGAAAATATAGATAAATATTATTTTTATCCCTATTTAAGGATGGAATTCTTTTTTTATATATTCGTTCAAAATAGAAAAACCTCTACTATAGAAACATATATAAATTAGAACAAACTAAACATATATATAATAGAATTTCTATATAAATATAGAGATGAACATAGAAATTAGATGAAACGGTCTTACTGCTAATAATGCCCTAACAGAGATCCCAAGGGGCGCGGGGCGTCTTGAGTTGTGGCCCTGCATTTCACTGTCTGACAGAGGTTCAAGGGGCGAGGTCTTAAGTTGTGGCCCTGCATTAAATATTTCCAGAAAGATTTATACACGTGAAAAATCTTGCATATCGATCAGTGGCGTATATTCCAACTAGAGATGGTCGTCCTAGTCCCTTATCCGCATGAGTAGAAGAAATCACAGAGAAAATAAATAACAATTCTCTCAAGATTAATTTTTAGAGTATTAAAAATGTAATAAATGTTTTTATTAAAGTTTTTATTTATTTTTATTATATAATTTCTAATAACTATCAATAAATTATATTTAATAAATTAAAATAATTCTAATTAAAGTGTTACAATTTTACAACTAATTAATATCAAGTACCCAAATTATCTTTAAAATCTATAAAAAATTATTTGTGTTATAAAAAATAAATCTAAAAAATTATCATTCAGGAATTGAGAAATTGACCATAAGCTATTACTAGAACATGGTATCAAAAAAAGTTATCTAGATATTATTTGAAAATTGACTTAATATAGGTCATTACAATATTGATTTTGAAAGAAAATGATGATATGAAATATTAATGGCGATGATATAATTTTAAATTAATTGTGACATATACATTTATATTTAATGTTGATGTTTTTGATAAATAAAATAAGATAAAAAAAATCTGAATTTTACAATTCAAACAAATACAACGATGGATCTCGTCATTTGATTATTCCAATAATTTATTGAAGAAACTTAAAATGAAAATTAAACTGCAAAAACAAACTAAACGTCCACCTTTCTCACACTCATAGGTAGTCAAAGCCGTCATCGTCGAAGTGCTAAAAGCCAAAGTTATTGATCGCAGCTGAAAGAGAGTGGTTGGTTACTCACTGATGCCCTCCTCGGTCGCGAGATACGGCATGTTGTGGAACGAACGGTCGAGACAAGCAGCCACGTTCTTGTACTCATTCTCATCTTCTTCACCACTTCCTTTGGTATGCATCACTTCCTCTGCTCGGTGCTTTAGTGTCTGAAGCATTATCTCGGGCTCATGCTGCACTGCTAAGAGAACATCAGAAGAGGACTGGGCAGACACGGCTCTGGTCACTACAAAGCTATGTGGTCCATCGCTCTGCGAGACACGGACAACGCTTGGCCCGCCAAATAGATTATGGACTCCACCCATAGTCTCCTCATAAGACCCTCCAAGGAATAGACCCAATAAGTACCTTCCTCCACCTCCATAACTGTCTATCTCGTGCAACGGCAAGCTAGACTCGCCGCCTATGAACTTAACGATCTTCCCATCACTGTCACACGTTAAATCAGACAAGACCCCACGAGCCCCGGGCTTTTGGTCGAGCTTATGGATAGGAACGATAGGAAACAGCTGTCCCATGGTCAGGGGTCGAAGTGAAAATCGATAGGTTCATGTTGTAAGTCTGAACCGGATCAGACCCGCCTATAGCCTTCAAAACCCATTTTTTTTAAACAATTATAAATTACTAAAATAATAAAAAAATCTCTCACTAAATTTTTTGCGATTAATGGTTTAATACCGGTTTGTTTTATATTTTGATTGAATGATCGACTTCTCTTCCTCTATGTCAGTTTTTTTTCTTTCGTTTTGACGAGGTTTTGGAATGATTTTCAACTTAAATACGATCAGTTCTTCAAGTTTCTACTTCTTCATCTAGATTAGGGCTGGGCAAAAAACCCGGATCTGAAGAATCGAACCAAACCCGATCCGAAAAAGTAGTATCGAACCCGAACCGAAATTGATTAAATATCCGAACGGGTTCAAAATTTTGGTATCTAAAGAACCGAAACCGAACCCGACCCGAACCAAAGTATCTTGGATACCCAAATGTAACCGAAATAGATATATCTAAATATATTACTTATTTTTAGATTTAATATATATTAAAAACATCCAAAATATATAAGATACTTTTAAGTTGTTTAAAATACTTGAAAATATAGATAAATAGTCAAAAGTAAATGTCTAAAATAGCTAAAATATATTCAAAACACCAAAATACTTGAAATATCTATTGATTTTCTATCCAAATATTGGAATCAAACCAATTTATATGTTAATTTTAGGTATTTTGACATATATTATACAAATTTATATGTAATATATTATTTTGTTTTACAGATTTGGAGAAATTTTAAGCATATAATAAATATTAAAATTATAAAAATAATTTAAATGGGTTATCCGTACCCGAACCGAACCCGAACCAAAATTTAGAAATACCCAAATGGAGCTGAAATCTTTAAACCGAATAGATCTGAACTGAACTCGAATGGCTACCCGAACACCCACCCCTAATCTAGACAATCTGGTTCATTTTACTTCTTTCAATAAAATTTAATTACGTTATTAGTGGGTGAGAATGTTTAATGGCTTTAAAGGCTTTTTGTTACAAAAAAATATAAAAATGTTAATAAAATCGTATGAAAAGGAATAAAATGTTTCAATCAATTATTCATATTAAAATACACTATATGTCTATGTTAATATCATTTAAATTTAATTATATACCATATAAATTAAATAAAATAATTGTTTTGATTTATTTACTATCTATACTCCGGTTTAATTATGTACATAAACATAAAATATATAATAATATCTAAAAATAATTTGTATACATAATGTTCTTTTCTCGCAATGCGTTGATCTCTGTTGATGTATTACAGTTAAAATCTTCTCTCAATCGATCGAAACTCATATTTTCCAAAAAAGCTTACGTGAAATTATAACAAAGATAAAATAGATGTGAGTTAACAAAATCACTATATTAAGCACACATATTGTAGATTTAGACAAGAAATCACCTGTGCAGAGTCAAAGAAGTATGATATCAACCAAAACCTTAAGTTCTTTTTCGATTTTAAGTCAACTCTATCAATGTTTGTCCTTTCTATATATGGTAAAAGAGTGGACTATAGATGGATTTTTCTTATGTATTGTTTCAGCCCCAACGTTTAATTAATTGGGCTTTTACGAAACCAGTTTATCAACATCTTGGCCCGATATGCATCATCATTATAATATATGTCCACAACATGTAACATTTTTTGGACTTATGACTCGATGTAACTGTCTGAGAAAAATATAAAGCTAACATGCATCGATCATTAGTAGCTAAAACTCATCCCACTGCATCCGCGCAGATTATCAACTAGTATCTATATTATTAAAACATAAACATTGTGTTGGACCTATTATTTATTTTGTAAGTTTTTAAATTAAATACACATTTTTATTTTATAGTTAAACATACATTAAATCACTAATATTCTTTTCTTTATACTACTACTCATGTTTCGAAACAATATATTTTTTTTTTATACTATTATCCATGTTTTCAAACAACACTATAATTAATCTTGTGTCCAAACAATATAAAATATTAGAACTCGTCTTTTTAATAATTGCTAACAATTTTTTTTCAAATTTTTTTTTAAAAATCAAATAATTTATAAAACAAACAAAATAAATATAACTTATTTTTACATGTTTAAATACTACAAAAACATTTCAATCAATAAGAATCTACATTATTAAAACAAAAACATTGTGTTGGACCTAACTTTTATTTTGTAAGTTTTTATATTAAATACACATTTTTACTTTATAGTCAAACCTACATTAAATCACTAATATTCATTTCTTTATACTACTTTTCATTTTTCCAAACAATATGTTTCTTTTTTTATACTATGATCCATGTTTTCAAATAACACTACAATTAATCTTGTGTTCAAACAATATAAAATATTAGAACTCATCTTTTTAACAATTACTAACAAATTGTTTTTCAAATTATTTAAATAAATTAAATAATAAAAAAAATCAAATAATTTATATAAAAAAAATAGAACTTATTTTTACATGTTTAAATACTACAAAAACATTTCAATCAATAAGAAATCAATTAAATTAACATATTATTTTATTTGTATTTACTAAATAATGGTTATATCCATTATTTAAGTAACATAATAATTCAATAATATCCATTACATAATATATATTTATATTTATATATATATGTATAACGTTATACATTGTACAATAAATATATTAACAAAAATAATTATGAAAAAATTTCAAATATATGTTTTCGAAAGAAAAATGCTTAACACTAATTGTTAACAACAAATTTCAACTGATTATAATATAAATTATTAACAAGATAAATTACACAAAACAATTATAATAAAATTAATTAAGCTATATGAAAATGAGTAATATGATCAAGGCATATTTATAGTTGTTAATTATTTTATATCTATCATTTTCTCTATCAAAATTTTGTAGAAATGTTATAATTTCATAAAATTGCAAAACAATGAACTTTAAAATTTGGATTAAAAGGTGAAGAATTATGAAACAATAAATCTTTTAATCAAATTGCATTACATATCGGTCATCTATCAGTTCAATCGATTAGTTTCGGGTTTTAGTGATTTTTGTAAATATGGATATTTTTAAAAACTTAAATCGAATTATCGGATCACCGGATTAACTGGTTTGATCGCATATTTGGTTCTAATTTAAAAACATTGATTTAAATGCAAAACTATTTTAAATACATAAAATTCTTACAAATTAACAAAATATTTGTTAAGTTATTAGCGAAATTTTTCATTGTAAATTAACTTTTCAACAAGTGTATCTTATCAATAGAAAGAGTACTTTTTAAACATGCCCTTAAATTTTATGTAGAACAATCTGCCCTTAGCGAATGTTTAAAAGTTTGATGGGTACCTGATGGAAGCTACAACAGCTTCAGCATACTCCTCTAGTGTATAAGTAACAGACTGATCAGGTTCTCCAGACTTAGACCCGTCGTAGTCTATCCCCAAACCACCACCAACATCAATAATTTTCATATGTGCGCCAAGACGCACAAGCTCACAGTAAATCTGAGCAGCTTCGGAGACACCTTGAGATAGCAACGAAGACGATGGAATCATTGAGCCAATGTGAAAATGCAAGAGCTGGAGACAGTCAAGCATACCAGACTCGCTAAGCTTCGCCACGACACTAACAATCTGAGTACTAGTCAATCCAAACTTGCCCTTTTCACCTGAATATGAGCCGTAATGATTAGATTGTTTGGTTCTCAGCTTAGCTCGTAGACCAATGAGAGGCCTCACGTTCATCTTCTGGCTAAGGTTGATAACAAGATCAAGCTCATGTTCTTGCTCGAGAACAATCATAGTGTTGAACGCAAGCTTTCTCCCGAGGAGAGCCAATGAAACATACTCAGCGTCTTTGAAGCCGTTACAGACGAGAAAGGCGTCGGGGTTGCCTTTACACAAGCAGCTCATAGCTAGAAGGATCTCCGGTTTAGAACCAGCTTCCAAACCAAACCGGAAAGGAGAACCGAAATTCACGATATCCTCCACAATGAACCGGTCCTGGTTGCATTTAACCGGAAAAACGCCCTGGTAATGAGAACCGTACCCTTGACTCTTAACCGCGGAATCGAACGCGGACTGGAGACACTCGAGCCTGTTCTTCAACACGTCAGGGAACCGCACGATGAGAGGGAGCTGCAACCCTAAACCACCGGAGGATTTGGGAACCATTACGTTCTTAACGACTTTCATCAGGTCGATGTCTTGGTGAGGCAGAGTCTCATCGCCATGAGGACGAACGGAGATGTTACCGGAAGAGTTGGCGGCGAAGTAAGGAGCTCCCCAACCGTCGATACGATAAAGAGAGGCCGAGAGAGAGGGACTCCAACGAGAAGAAGTTGGTGAGGCCGGGATAAACGCGTCAGCGACGGTGGGGAGAGAGCCATCGTCGGAGAAAACGTAACCAGTATCGACGCACGCTACAGCACGCATCTCTAGAGAGAGATTGAAAGGTTAAGAGCCGACGAGGCGGAAGGTATATCTATCGCCGCCGCGATGACCGTTTCAGAAGAAAAATCAAAGCAAGCTTGAATGAAGAAGAGAAGCTTGATGAGGATGATGAAGGATTACACTATACTTGTTTATATAAGGGAGGGAAAAGTAAGCAGACAGAAACAGAAGATGGTTATGTCTCAGGCAAGTTGGATTTGGGCCGTGGGGCCCATTTATGATATTTCCTTCTTTTTTTAATCACTAGAATTTTTTTCCTTGATTCACCAACATATAAAGCTACGGTTTCTTCAATTTAAATTTTGTAAAAGTGGTTTATAACCAAACATGTCTAGGCATATTATCACCAACAAAGTCAATTAAAAAATATAGCTACTGTTTCTTCAATTTAAATTTTGTAAATTTTAGTTATATTCATATATATATCCATAAAACTTATTTAAGGTGTAAATATAGCTACTGCGCTTCTTCTTTTGTCTTTCTCTATTTTTAGGGTTCAAAAATTTAACATGCATCGCTCCAGTTACTGTATTTGTTCGACCATAAGAGAAGTAATTGGGTAACAGTGAACTGTGCACCCAAGAGCATCTTTATCCTCTTTATCCAAAAATACTAGAGGGGTTTTTAGCGTGTAGGTCTCGCGTAGGACTCACTTTCTTTTAAGAAACAGGTTACCAAAACTACCAAATAGTAGTCGGTTTTTAAGGGTTTCTTACACTATTCGCGGATCCCACTGATACGTGGCGGCCCGCGATTGGTTCGTTTTTAATTTTTTTCTTTTTAAATCCGAAAAAAGTAAAAAAAAAAAAAAAAAGTTAAAGAAATCCCATCTGGGTTGGTGGGATAAAGATGTTCTAACTTAAAATATTAGTATAGTTGTTTTCGACCATAAGACAAGTCGTTGGGTAACAGTGTACTGTGCACCTAATGAACAACGTCTTTTTTACTTTTTCCTTTCGAGCATAAAGACTATTATGTCTTAGATATTTACTTAAAATAGTAGCATGGTTATCTTTCCACCTAAAACACCTTTTTCGGTCGACCATAAAGAGCAAAATGGTGTAGTATTCTTTCTTTTTTTGTAGTCACTATTTTGGTCGAGCTTGTCTGGTAGGACATTTTTACTGCATGACTCGATATTATCAAGATACAAAACGACGATATCCAGGTAAGTACCACACACTGCCACGTTTACAGTTTTGTTGGATGTCTCAACCAACTTTTCCGGGGGGGGGAGGGGTAAAACCATGTTTTAAACGTGCGTGCGGCCATGCTTTATGCAAATACATTGTTATCAGCAGCTGTAGTCTACAGTGTAAGCGGGCCGCTTTTATTTGGAAACATGTAAATAAATTGTTGTCAGCAGTTTGCAAATTAAGTTAAACCCATGTCAGAAAATATAAAATTTACAAAATTGATTATGTTTAGTCTTCCCGTTCTTTATGGTTTGTTACTTTCTGTAGCTCTATTAATTTATTTGTTCTTCTCTCGTGTCTATAGTCTATACGTGCAATTTATTTACCGTGGGTATGAATGAATAGTTTCACCAAAAAGTAACACTAGTACATTTTTTCCTTAGTAACGTACAACTTAATTAAGAAAAAAGCGTAACAGATTCCAACTTCCAAATCCAAGAGCATCTGAACCGGACGTTGATAAATCTGATATTGAGTTGGAATATGCATTAGAATAAGTTAACAGAAAACGCGTCGACTGCGGTAAATGGCGCTTACTAGATCTGAGGGCACATGTCCACCACTCCTCTTATGGCTATCGTACATGACTGCTCTTTCATACCGCTATTCTACTATATCCCTTTTTCTCCAAAAGAAACTAAATAAATAATCGTGTTAATCATCTAATTAGTTAATGATATTTATAATGAGTCATGCAAAATATTAACGACGTGGTATAGTGGCATGTGAGATTTAAGTTGCTAAAAATCCGAATTCGAAAGTTACAAAAAAAAAAAAAAAAAAAAATCCGAATTCGAAAACATTAATTCTATTACATTTTATCGTGTGACCACATAGATATGAACTCATTATTTACAATTTATTTGAATGCCTGAAAAAATTCTACCAGTGGTCTAAGTTCTTTCCGTAAATATATGATAACCTCATGTTAAAAATATATATAAATTTTGATCTTTAATTGGGATAGTAGATCCAAATGTCGCAAGAGCCGACTTACAACAAAACATAGCTTTTATACCATCTCCAATTCAACCCTATTTTTATTTCTATATTTTCTTCTAAAATAGAGAAACTCTATTATAGAGGTGAAAATGCTCCAATGTATGCTTCTATAATAGAGTTTCTTTATTTATAGGAAAAATTATAGTGATATATATTTTCACCTCTAAATATATTGGTAAAAAGTAACTTTCTTCTATATTTTCTTCTAAAATAGAATAACTCTGTTATAGAGACATACTTTGGAGCATTTTCACCTCTATAATAGAGATTTTTATTTTAAAGAAAATTTTTGAGGTGTACATTGGACATGCTCTTAGTTACCTGATGTTATATGATTTGGAGATTCGTTGTCAAGTGGTTGTGGTGTTCAAATCAAGGGTACGCAATGACTCTGAGACTCTTGATAATCTATTCTAACGTACCGTGTCCAATTCGCTTCATACTATTCTAATATTTTTCTCTATTTATTCTACTCTTTTTTAATACTGTATGTGCGTTCATCGGAACCATTTTCTCGGAATGTTCAATCAGTAAGGTATTAACCAAAATGTATATTTGGGTTAAAATTAATTTGATCAAGCTATTTGATGTCATGTCATACACAAACACCATTGGAAGTGGATTGTGTTGTTAATGTTATGTATGAGTCAGTATGACATAAGTCTCAATTGTTGAACAATGACATAAAAGTTATCGTATTGGTAAGCCATTCAAACTAATATACCATGTAGTAAGAAATGATTGTGGTTTTCAGTAAAAAAAAGGCTTTATCTTTAGGGAAAGGTAATGTTTTTATAAATCCTATCGGCTATTCGGTCGGTTACAAAAACACACGCACTTAGTTACATAATAGATTACCACAAAAGCTTACTATACTGCATGAACTATTGGGGTGAACTAGCAAAGTAATTTTCGGTAGCTCAGTTAATCAAAAGAGAAACTATAAGAACAATATTAGAAACTAATAGGAAAAATTAATTAGGAAATACATTTTGCTTCATAATATATTCACAAAACAAACAAATACCATAGATTTTCTATCTTATATTAAGTAAAGAGTCTAAGGCCATGTGCACTGGTAGTTTTTCACTGAGAAAGTCAATAATAGAACAATTAAGAAAAAATACGAGAAATATGAGAAACGATCTTTTTTGAGATGATATTTAATTTAGAAAGGCTGTAATAACACATGAAAATAGAGAAACCAATTAAATTATTTTTAAGACTCGTATGGTTTCTTAGAATATTTCTAATGTACATTTATATTTTTTTTCTTTGAAAATAGAGAATTCTATTATAAATACTGTTTTTCTTGAGCGGGTCTTGTGGTCCAGTGGTAGTGGACGGGCCTTAAATGCAAAAACATTTCGGGTTCGAACCTCCTGCTGCAGAAATTAAGTCACATTGTTCTGTTCACTACGGCTGCGGATACGTCCGTATGAAAATCCGAGAGAGGACATGTCGTGGGCTGCACCTCCCACCCATGGATTAGGTCTGTGTCTTTAATAGACCTGAATTTAACCATTTTCTCTTCAAAAAAAATACTGTTTTTCTTTAATGCATGTCTTATAATATAATTTTCTATTTTAAAAGAAAATATAGATAAATGTTACTATTATCTCCATATTACGCATGAAAATATTATTTTTATATCTTACTTAAAAAATCTACTATAGGAACAAATATAAACAAGAACAAACTTGTATATAATAGAATCCCCTAGACTATATTTGCGAAGTGATTTTGCCACATGTACTTTCTACAATCAATTTCACAAAACAAATATGACATGACTACTGAAATTGATGACATATCTTATAGCTTAATATGACATGGACAATTGCATTTAATGTTAATTTATATTTCTGGTAAACTTTTTAAAATATGGTAATAACTCATATATTACATTTAATGTCAATTTATATTTTTGGAAAGTTTTTTAGAATATGGGAATAACTCATAAATCATCATTAAAATAAATATATTCAAATGTGGCATTATAAATTTCGAAATATAATTTAATTATATATTGTTAAATTATACAATTTTATTACTAAAATTTTCAAAAATGTATACAATTTTTTTTAGAAAATTATAAAAATTTAATCGTGAAATCATTATTTTCTTATATATCTACAAATTTTGTAAATATTGTTTAATTTTAATTTCTGGTAATTATGCAACTTTTACAAATTTATTTAATATATTTAATTAAAATAAATAGATAGAAAATCTATCTAAGATTATAATTTCAAATATATACATGCATATTCTTAAATATAATTTTTATGTTTAATTAAATCAAATTTATATTAAAATATTGATATGAAAAAAGGAAATTTACAATATTAACAAAATTTTATTTTAAAAAATAATTTATATTTATCTGTTAATAAATATTTTAACTGCACATGGTGTAGGAAGAGCTATATAATTTACAGAGATAGAATGAACATGGTTTTACTGCTGAATGCTAATAATGCCCTAACAGAGGTCCGAAAGGGCGAGGTCTTGGTTTGTGGCCCTGCTTTTAAATTGGTTGCTACCCATCTCTTCATCTAAATGCTTTAAACAATTAAACACGTTTATACATTTTATTACAAAAAAATTAATGCGAAAGTGAAAGGTTACCAAAGTTCCAGAAAGATTTATACACGTGAAAAATCTAGCATATCGCGATCAATGGTGTCTATCCCTCCCAATTAGAAATGGTCGGACTAGTCCTAGTCCCCTAGTCCATATGAGTAGAAGCAATCACAGAAAAAATAAATCTTATTTTAAAAATCTATAAGAAAATTATCATTCAAGAATCAAGAAGGTAACCATAAACTATTATTCGTTCGATTTTAAACAAAATAAGGTATTCATATACAGTGAAACCTCTATAAATTAATAATGTTGGAACTACACCAAAACTATAAATTTTTTTTATTAATTTATAGAAATATTAATTTATCGATATACTAATTGAACCCAAAACTCGATTTGAAACTATAAAATTATATTATTTTATAGATATTTTTAGTATATATTAATTTATAGAATATTAATTTAAAGAGGTTATACTGTATTATATATATATCTTCGTATTTAGTAGAATAATCTTAGAGCATCATAAACTGAGAAAAAATAATGTTACACAAATAGAAATCTTTATATATAAAGTTGGGTTTACTCTCTCCTTAGAGAGATACCTCAGCATCCACCTAGATAAGTCGTGCGTCGCGGAACTGATACGTGTTGCCTCTCTGAAAACACAGCGTTTCATTAATTGGCAATCCCGGCGAATTGGGCTAAATTCGTTTGACGTCTAACCTGAAGTATTTTGGACCAAGGTTACACCGATGCTAAATTTTAATATCTTGTACGGTACTATATACCAAGCTCCACAACTTTGTAGTGTCTTTGCAGCTCGAGTTGTATGTTTCTTCACCCTTTCTATTTACGTTCATGTGTTGTTAAGAGGGCAGTGACTAGGTGAAAGTTGTCTGATTTTAGTTGCTGCTAAAGTATTTTTGTTTTCTTCTCTTTTCTCCTTTAGGGTCAATTAATTTGAATCATATTGACAAAGCTGATTTGATCAGTACCTGCAACCGAGTGGAGATTTATGTACTGCCTTCATCTTAGTACTGCGGAGTCAAACAAGTAACTGAAAAGGTGTTTGTCTTTCCAATACTTTATCTCATGAACCATACACAATTTTATATGGGCATATAAAATGATTATTTTGCATGCATGTTAAAAAGTGTCTTTTAAACTTGCAACAGATTCTCGAACAAAAAGACATCTATTCACGGGGGCGTTTGTGGCTCTTCTTTTTGTTTCTAAAGCTGGGTGGTGTAGCCATGTAGGTTGATCCACTTTCATCATTGCAGCCACATCCTCTGTGTGGCTACCAGAAGCAGGTAGTTTTTCACGGCTACTCCAGAAGTTCAGCGTACGCTATGCAACGTTTGCGATTTTTATGTCTTCTAAAGCAACCATTCTTTCTCAGGTTTGTTGGACCATTGAAAAGAACTTGGGAATTCCATGGAAACTCTGTTCACCTATTTTGCTGACGAACCTTTGGCAACTGCTTTGGTAAATTCCTGAAGTTTGTTCGTTCCTGGAGTGAACGTATATCTTCAAGCCACAATAGAAGCTACAGCTCGCAAACAGTTTTTTTTTTATAGCGAGCTCTCTGTTTTGTAGATAGCACAGGTTCATCGATCTCTCTGTTTTGTAGATAAGTACATTCTCATCGACCTACTCTAGCTAATGGCCAGGATGTGTTTTTTTAATCTGATCTTAGTTTCGTTTTGAAGCCTTTCATATGATTGTTGAATTCTTTTACATCTCCTCTCTAATAATTTTTTCACAGGACTTGAAGAATGCAGTCTCCATCGTCGACAAGATTCCATTCAAGTCCTGTGCTGCAAATCAGTGGTCCATGTTTACAAAATACAAACAGTGGTATTTGAAAAACAAGTAATCTTTCTCTATTTTTATATCTTCTAGAACTTTTACCTCTTTCAAGAAAAGATGCAACATTAATTTATTTCTACACTAGAGGAATCTGCGCTTCGCGCTGGATTTGGTAATTTGTTAGTAATATTTGTTGGAGGTTTTATCTTAGATCATAGGGTTGTCTTCATGTTTGTGTCTGGCATTTTCTACGTATGGCCAGCTTGAAGTTGTGGTATTTTTAAAGGTTCGTTTTCTAGATTGAGTGCCTATGAGTTTGTTTTTATTGAATGTAGTAGTGTTAGTGGGATGTGTTTTTTTATGTCGTCTAAAGAAACAATTATAAACTAACAGATCTCTAAGAGTATGTGGAGATTGCGTTTGTTGGTTCGTTGTAGGCTGGATTCGTAGTTATGTATTCAGTGTATAATAGTTTTGTTTTATTTATTGTAAAAGTGAAACACATCTCAAAGAGTATGATTGAACATATTGTGCTTAAATTACGAAAACAATTTTTGTCATTTATTTGTAATAATAGCATGTATTATCAATATGTTGCGCGGTGACATGTTATTGTTGCTCTTGTGGCTCTATTTTTTTTTGTGTGTAAATACTGAGCTGTCAAGAATTTCTGATCCAAGATCTCTGATTAGTTGAGAGCATGAGTTGATAAACATAAATGTTAACGGGTTTTCAAGATGTTGCAATCTAACCCATAGAATTGTGCCTATTCTTTTATACTTAAGATGGAAGGAACCTGGACGAAATAAGAACATACTCAGTTTCATGAGATTAGTCATAATTTGGTAGTATACGAGTTATTAGGAAAAAAGTATCATAATAAATTTATAATTCTCGGACTTTATTATATATAGAAATAAAATCAGTCACATAGTAGTATACGAGTTAACTAAACATAAAATACAAAATAAATATGCAAAACATGTTATAAACACTTAAATGTATTGATCAGAAATATATAAATGATCTTTTGAAAATATGTCAAAATAAAGCTTGTCTTGGAATTTACACAACTAAATATTTTTTTTTAGATTTTAGAATAGTTAGTCTTTTAAGTAAAACATTAAAATATTACTGTGACATCATATTTTCATAATAAACAACTAAATTTTAAGAAACTATTAAAATATTAAAGAAAGTATTAGAAATATATCTATCTTCATCATCTTTATTGTTATTTGAGTATTTTTGGTTTCATAAAATATAAAAGTTAGCTAAACTAAACAAAAAAACATATAATTCTTATCTAGGCAACGACCTTAAACAAACATAAATATTTGAAATGAAATTTTATAACTATACATTTAAGTGTTTATTTATAATATAAGACAATAATTTTGCATTCCACTAATTTATACAATTCTTGAATAACATATTTAGCCTAACATAAACCATAACAAAATGTAATCATGTTGAGCCCAATCTATTTTATACAAATGACAATCATGATAACCACAATCTCATTTTATAGAACTAAAAATATAGCTAACCAACCAATTATATATTTATAATTATCACAAAAAATAACAACAAGAACACCACCTACACCTCATCCACCCGATATAATATCTTATACGCTGAAACCTATTAATGTAGATACAAACATCAAAATCAAACATAATTAATTTTAACCTATATAATCTCTCAACATCCTAACATTTTTAAAACTACTAAACATTATTATCTATCTATATATATAAAATAGAGTTTCCTCTCTCCTGGTGAAGCCACCTAGGATTTCAGGTCACAAATTCGATTCTTGTGAGCGTGACACTTGTGCGGCTTCTCCAAAACGCAGAGCTTCATTTATTCTGAATGGATTATTTGGGCTTCTATAGTTTATAGTTGGGTTTCGTCTTTTTGTGTGGGCTTATAACTAAACAACCCAGCTGATTGTCTTTTACCTTTTCTTCACGAACGGCGAAACCAGGGTTCATCGTGTTATTCATCTGTTACTAGCTAAAGCTACAATGGTGTCCATTTGGGGATCCTTCAGAAACTTTCTTATTCGCGAGGTGAAAATTAGGGTTAGCCGTTATCTTCACAATGAACGAGCTTGAGCAACAATGGTGATCTAATCGAGTCAGACGCATCGTCGTTTCGTATTTGGTCTTTAACCCCCAGACGTTACGACTCTCTTCTTTCATCAGCTTTAAGAGATGTCTTAACTCCATCGACGCAATCAAGCACGACGTCTCATTCAATCATACTCATTCAACTCCAAGACCGTTTTCTGTACTTATAAAAAAGGTAAGCCTTGTACCCTTGAATATCATCCTTACATTTTGTGATTCTCCAGAAAACAAAGAAAGTCTCCAATTATATAGCTAAATCACATGTTCTTCTTGGTGATTTGATCTGGTCATTGCTATTCCATCGTCCAGGTGTTGATGCTCCAATTCTGGGAGGCCGGAAAAGCACAACGCTGTGACGAGTTAATGGGAGTTGATATGCTCCTCTTCGATGTGAAGGTTTGAACGTTTTTTATCTCATGCTCATAGTTTTATTTTTATTTTCCGGCAACCACCTTCATAAGAATTAAACTTTTATATATATTTAATCTTTATTGAACCTATTTTTGTTTTTTCATAACGTTTTTTTTATACAGATCACATTCCTTACAGTCAACCCTCATGCCAGCCACCGTGAACGTTCACCGGCTAGCCAATTTCAAGGATCGTCTCCAGGCTGCGGATTTGATATCACTCGGTGCAACCAGAACTTCAGGCTTTCAGACTCACTTATGACAATACTGTTCAGTGATTCAACCAATCTAGATGTGCTAACCGAACCATATTCACCCATTCCTGTAAAACGTTTCAGGTTCTGTGATTAGCCAACACCAACACCTCTTCCATGTACAACTTCTTAAAGACTGTTTATGACAGACTTACTATTGAAATAGATAATAAATTAAGATGTTCTTAATCTTTTAGGAACGTTATTGGTGAACTCACTGCTGTGAAAAGTACAGTGAGTGACATTTCGTCTAGCGAGTTATGGGACTATTAAGATCGACAGGTAACTCTCTTCCACATATGAATCTATTCAATACTTTCATAAATTATCTTACTTTTCTTTTGAATATACATTGGCCGTTTTATGTTCTATCTTCCTTTTCATAGTAATATCTCTCACTTTGAGTCTGATTGACTCACAAGATGTCTCTTTTCACAAGAAACTTGAAGGATTCCTGGGAGATCCAAAGGTTGTTTTTTTTTTTTTTTTTTTTTTTGGTCAATCAAGGGTTGTTGTTACAAGTAGTATAAACCCAAAGATGGTAGGAAGTATATTTCTGTCTGGAATTAAATACACATAATGCATAGGATCAGTTATACTAATTTTAAACTTTAGTGCTTACATGTGAGGAGGCCTAATATTCTTTTAACACAGATTGAATATTTTTCTGCAGGACTTTTGTTCTTGAATGCCACCTCGGGAACACATTTATTTTCCGACAAGGCAACTGATGCAGGGGAAATTCAATTTTAGGAGTAAGTGTTTGATGATTCATAAATTATTACATCCATAACAAACTCTCACGGAATGCTCTGTAACAGTACATGCTGGTTTCCAAAGCCATTGGGATCACCCATGTTCCATCATTGCTGAGAGGTTGAGCCTCTTACTATAGCTTAGCTCAATGAGTTCGTCATCATTTCCGAGCTTCAGGTTGTACAGTCAGTTTTTACTGTTTAAAATTTATTTTCTGTATGTGGTTCTGAAAGGTTCAAAATATAAGATTGAATTTGTCTGCACTGGAATGGTGACTGATATCAAACTGGAGAAAAGCTGGTGTTACGTCTCTTGCCCAAGGTGCACAAAGAAGCTCCAACGAACGGTGTCATCCTTGCGTGACCTGCAGTAACACCACGCATCAAACCATTGCAGGAACATCTCTAAGTGGTCGCCATCAAGAAACCTTAGGCATCAAAGTCTTCAAAGGTGGTCAAGAAGCCACGTAAGGAATAAGTGAAGATGAGGGTTGTGATGCGGATGGAGTACTTGCTGTTTCAATAATGATTGTGTGTTAACGTGAGTTTTCTTTTAAACTATGTCCTCTTATGGAGTTTGGTATGTTTTAAAAAAAAATCTAAAACTATAATAAAAATGCTTTTTTGGACTTTATCATCATTTATACGACTTATTATATTTAACCGTTTATGTTTACCTCCTTAACACATATTATCTTACTCCTTTTTTGAAACAGGTTTTAAAACACTCACATCTTGTCTTTACTCAAATTAAAAGTTTTCCAGCTGAATTATAATAACAGTTAGACTTGATGCGAATGTCATGACTACATACATGTAGACTACGGTTATGATAAGATATAAGCGTTTGCAAATTTAACCTTTCTCAATCAACAGATGTACATATGTGTACGACTACAACTATATAGTTTGTTATTCTTTCATAGTGGTCTCGACCAAATACTATTCGTTCTCTAAGTATACACGAGCTACTTCTTTTGTCCCCAAACGAATGTTCGAACCTCCTATGTGTTAAATATAGTATTAGAGCTTCGTCCATTAAGGATCAAATAGAAACCCAGTAACGATTACAGTGGATCGATAGTCCCAGTACATAATCCAATAGCCTCCATAGATTTTTTCCTTTTAAAATATTCCAACACAATAATATGCATAGTTTATTAATTACAATGGTTGTCATTGTATGAGGAAAAAATATTTGATTACTACGTATTGGCATCAATAGTTAATTAACATGAATACCCAACAACATCCAAAATAATAATAACCTAATCACACTAAAATTCAACACAACGTCGATCACACATGACTTCCGGCCCTTGCGTAGCTCTCAAGTTTGTGACACTTGACTACTTCTTGCGGTTATTTAGGGTAAAATATCAAATAATTAGGATGATTTAGATAAAAATTTAGATATTTAAGATTACTTTAGGAATTTCGGAAAATACTATCCGTATACTTTTGGATACTTTCGGATAGTTTGGATGCTTTATAATAATTTAGTTATCTTCAGATATTTTTGGATAAATTTAATAGATTTTAAATTAAAAATATATATTTAGTTATGTTATATGTATATAATAATTAATATTATTTATATATTGGGGTATCCGTTCGGTTCTCGGTTTGGTTCCGGTTCGGTTCGGTTATTTCGGATATAGAAATATAGGAACCGTTCGGGTTTCGGCACTGTTCTGGTTTTGGATATTTCGGTTCGGTTATTCGGTTCCAGTTTTTTTGCCCAGACCTAACTAAAACGATTAACTATCTCATTAAAACCAATCCATTACAGACATAGCAGTCCATGTTTTTCACTTACCCTATTGCTTCCCTATATTTTTAATCAACATCTATAAAACTCATATGACATTTTAACATAAAAACAATAAGATAGAAGAGTGGATTCACGGAGTTCTCGATTTTTTTTATTCCTCGGTTTGAAAATATATCGTCTGATTGATTACATTGGTTGTTATGTTTCCGGTCTGGTTTTCCAGACAAGCTCAAGTTTAAGTAATACATAGCTGTTTGATGAAAAAGAAAGAATGAATATACTCTAAGATATGGTTAAGAAAACAACCAAAAGCAGAGCTAAATCTGGTAAGGGCGAGCCGAGCAATAGAAACCACAGTCGTCGTGCCATAAACGCTGACTCAGACTATGATCTCGACGTGGATGAAAACAAAATGTCAGGTACCAACAGCTTCTCGACGAATGCAATATTTTTAAAGAAAACAACAAAAACACCGGTTATTTATGAACTCTAGCAAAATTGTTCCACATAATACCAAATATTTTTTTTAAAAAAAATTCAATTAGCTAATCATATGAACCAAAGACAGTAATTGATATCTTACGAAGTAAAAAATTACATCACATGGCACACATAGCTCTGGATCGTATTATAAGACATCGTATTAATACTAAGCAACAAAACACTAATATCATATGCATAAACAACTGTATTTTTTATTGGTCAAACCATAAACAATTGTATATTTAAAATCACAAATTCTGCAAAATAAAATACAAATGTTCATAGCACAAATATAAGACATCCCACGCGTAGCGCGGACCGACCCTAGTATCTATATTACTATAAAGTAAGGTTTTCTCTCTCCTGGGTGCGCCACGTCATCGTCCACTTAGATAAGTCGTTCTCTCTCTCTCCAGGACGCGCCACCTCAGCATCCACCTAGGAAAGTCAAGTTCTCTCGCGCTGACACGTGTCCCGTCCGCACAAACCGCTGCAGTTTCATTCATTCTCACTTCTGTTGGGAAAGCTTTGTTTCATCTTCGATACGCCGTCTGTGCGAAAACTTAGAAACCCTAAGTTACGCTTCGATTCAGCTTCCCGACTCGAACAAATCTGAAACAATTACGAGAGTTACACCGGAACGAAGCGTCGCTTGAAAGCATTCATTATCTATTCTTGAATGCATCCCCTTTACTTCTTATCCCAGAATTTTTGACTATAAAAAGGTATGCTTTATCCCTGTGTAGTTCCTCAATTCAAGCTTCTGAATCATAAGCTTTCTAAAAATTCTATTGACGAAAATGGCTAACTCCTTGGTTAGTGGATTGATTATCTGACTGACTTTGATTCAAAGTTCCGTTCTATTTAGAAGATTAGGGTCTCTTAGTTTATCAATAAACTTAATGTGAAATGTATAAGCGTTATTTGTATATGGAGAAGGCTTATATAGTTTAGTTGTTTTGTAGGCTGAGCTACGTACGAATGTGTTTTTAGGCAATTGAAGAATAAAGATGAGGATGGAGTGTCTGAGAACAATGAAGGTCTGCCTCGGGCTTTGTTGGGAAGCTGCAATGATCGTGCAAGGCATATTCACGCTTCTTCTACAGGTCTTTCCCCAAATTTCAAGCTTTTATCTCTCTCACACTTCATTTTTTTTATCATTCATATGTTTTTTGTTTATAAGAAAAAGGGAATGTAGGACTGTGTTAAAGTTGATTTTGTTTTGTAAGAATTAGATTGTTTCTTCCGAAGTATTTGTAAATGGAGGAATGAAACTTGCGGTCGAGGAGTCTGACATGACTGCATAGCTTCTCATGACGCATTTACTCAAATTTGATGGCATCAAGAAGTACAGAAGGGGAATCAGGAGTACAAAGAAAGCAGAGTTTAGTTTCTCATCTCTTGCATTCTTCTTTTGTCTGCATCATAGACTATATTTACACTATAAGAATGTCACTAATAGTGTTGAACAACATGAATCACGTACTTATGACTAATGAGCTATGAGGCTTTTGGATGAGTTGCAGTGATCTGAATTTTGACTATAGTAAGTATATCTTGGGATTCCTTTTATAGTTTTTGTTCAAATAATTGTTTATTGTAGAGCCTTTGATTATGATACATTCGGATTTGAGACATTCATGTCTAACAGAACAAACCTCCCGAGTGAGACAGAAAAGAAAACGTTACGAGAAAGAGAAAACGGTAATGGAGGCATCTAAATTACTATGGGTTGCAGCACATTGGTGATAGGGAGGAATCACGAGAAGGAGAAGATGAAGCAAGAGATAGAGAGAAAAGAAGAGGAAATAAAGAATCTTGGAGAGAAAGTTAGAGAAGATGAAAAGGAGAAGGAGAGGAACTCCTTCTGCAGAAGCCATTGGAAGGTCCAGTGTCTCTTTTCAGTTTTCACAGCTGCATTGTTACTTTTCTTGGCTAAAATGCGTGCCCTCAATGTGACAGGTTGGGAATAGTAAAGCTCGAAGGTACTTGAGGAACATGAAGAAGAAGAAGCCTATTCCTTTCTCACATAAGTTTCCACGTGCTGAACCTCTTTCTCTTCACCTACCAGAAATGTTGTCTTCTAAACCCAATGACCTCCTTACAGCGGAAAGGTATGTCACACATTTCATTTATTAAATTCGTTATGATGTAAGTGGGTTGTGTTTGAAAGCTATATATATATATATATATATATATGAGAAATGCAGAAAGACTGAAAACTCTATGTATGCTGCTTACTAAGGTTTTTAATGGTTTGGAGTGAAAGATTACCTACAGTTCTTCGAAGGTACAATGTCTTTTTCTGATTAACACTATGATTTATCTACATAACCAATTGATGTTATACATTTCCTGTGGGTCTCTTTATGTATTCAACCGGTCTTATGAGTTGCTTCAGGGGATCATAGAGCTGGGCTGAGAAGAGAGGAAACAATATCTAGCGAGAATGTTGGAGGCTCACACAAGCCAGATATTTGCAAGGATTACAAAGATACTGGATACTGCGGATTAGACTCACATGACCATGGGTGTTACAAAGTGGGATGAACATAGAGAAAGAGTGGGAAGATAAATACAGCTATAGGAGTTTAAGATCAGAATTATGACGGTACTGACATCAACAGCAACGTGGACAAAGATACATTGCCCTTTGTCTGCTTCATATGCAGAGACCTTTCGTGGATCCAGTTGTCACCAATGGAAGCATTACTTATGTGTTCTCTTTATGGTTTAGTTGAGAGAGCCCTCTGCTGTCTGCTCAACGTTTTCTGGATAGAGCATATTTAGCTTAATATTAAGTGTTTTCAAAACAAAAAAGCTAACATACACTCATTATGATTGTGCAGAACAAACGATTTATATATAAAAATAAAAAGCATATGTTCCCTCAAATTTTCAAGACTCAGGGAAAGAAAAGCACAAAACTAAGTAATTCTTTTAATTATCGGTGTTTTATATATGTTTACTTATTTATAGATAATTTTTTTTTTCTCATAATACCTTTTTAATATTTCGCGTCTTCTGAATCATACAGATTATGAAAACAGCAATAAAAACATATATTTATTAAAAACTTATAAGATAACCCAAAAAAAGTAAAAAATAACAAATATAATCCATTCACAATATTTTCCACATTTCATCAAATCAACCAAACTAAAAAAAATTAATCTGATAGGCTTTTCTCTTTTAATCACTAAACTCAAATTAAATGAAGTTAACAAAATATTGATACAAAATCACAACTAAATTAATGGAGAATCACAAATTAATATATAACAAATATAAAATAAAATAAGAAACATAAGAAAATATATAAAAATAAAATGTAATAGATTTTTAAAAGTTAGTGTCACAAATTCCAAAACAATTCTTGAACATCAATCTAAAACTGATTAAAAACATAAATTTAATATTGATATGAAAACCAAAAGTATATAATTCACTGTGTGAACTTAAGAGATAATATAAAATAATTTAGCAAAAATTCATAAAATATATATTAAAAATATAACAGAGGAAAGATAAAAACAAAACATTTCTCTATTTAGACAATTTCAACAATCATATTAAGAATTACTTTACCGCACCAAAACAGAAACAAAGAAAAACAATAACAACATTATGATTTATGAAGAATATATTTACATATTTTTCAAAATATATAATTATTAAAAATAAATATTTTAAAAGTAATTATTTTTACGCGAAGCGCGGACCGACTAATATAAATCACACGGTAATCAGACGACTTATATTTACATATTTTTCAAAATAAATATAATTATTAAAAATAAATATTTTAAAAGTAAATTTTTTACGCAAAGCGCGGACCGACTGATATAGATCACACGGTAATCACATCTATATATTTAAAAGATGCATTCTCTCATTTTTCATGTTGCCACATCATTAAATATGGTTACCAAAAGCTGCTCCGTGTTTCTCTCACATTCAAATACTCTGTTTTCATTTTGATTTTAAATAGGCTTTCACAGAAGTGAAAACTTTCGCCTCAGAGATATTACAAGTTTCACTGATTCAATGAATGCAACCACAATCACTCATTCAATAATCCTTATCCCTCATCAAATCGGTAGAACTCCGCCTATAAAAAGTAAGGCCTCATCCCTTGAGAATCATCCTTACAATTCCAATAGTATAATGGTTAACTCCTTTGTTCTACGGCCGGACATTGTTGCTGCTGCTCCCATTTTTAAATTGATTTGCTATTCCAATTAGCTCCGACTTGGTCCACAAACATGAGAATCAGCTTTAAATAGCTGCACGAATGTTGGTGATGGCCTCGAGCTCCACTACTTCGATTTTCGTTTTTATTCAAACAAAATTCTCAAGCTTCAAACAAAATTCTCAAGGTTCAAAATTCTTCTTTCACTCCAAGAGAAAAGCTGAGGATTCCACGACCTTATGTTTTCCCTTTCGACGGTGCCAAATATCGAATATATAGGCATGATATGTTCCGATTTTTTTCCACCCCTATATCGGCAAAAGTTACTATGATACACATGTTTCTTACTCACGAAATTGCAGGACATATGGCATAACGACCTTGGAAGGTCTGTATAAGACGTTGGAAGGTCTGTATAAGACGGAGTTAATAGATACAAGGTATTGTGCTCTTGATTTAGAGTCTTTTTTCTCGCTTTGTTAATTTTTAAAAAATATGATTGGCCAATTTCATTTCTCAGATCATATGCAGCGACTGAAATCATATGCTTAAGAGTTAAAGACCAAGCAATAAATGGTCCGGAGATGCTCATATTTGTTCCTAATAAATAATAAAACTTATTTTACCAAAACCGAATATCACCCAACAATAAACTTAAGAAATGAGACCGATGAACACTAGGAACACATTCCCAACCCCGATAAACACTAGGAACAACATTCCCAACCCATGAACACCATTTTCAACTCAATTGGATGGCTAATGTTTTGATTGCCATTTTCTCACCAAAGTTGAAATTTTCTTTTTGAAAAATTATGCATTGACCTTACGGCTAGTGAGAGCCTCAAAAAGTATCATATACATTAGTTGTTAGATACAAATTATTAAACTGAAAATGACATAACAACTCAGTCACGATGATGCCATAGAAGCAAAAATTCAAAACAAAATTTACTTACAAACAAACTAACCAATCACTTAAACTAATAAAATAATATATCTCATACACATATCTTGCAAATGTAAACTTAAAATACAAATGGTAAAATTATATAAAAAATAATAATCTAGATTACAAATAAAATATATTCCGTCCGGTCCTAGTTATTAATAAGACGATGTACTACACTATTGGTGAAGCTATTTTTATAGGACAGATAGAAGAAAAATTCTAATGAGAGCTTCTCATCAATAGAAACCTCATCAAAACATGTGTTAAGGGTGATGCTTACAAAATAACTGTATCTTTTCAAATCAAAACAAATAAGTGTATTTAAACTTTCTCAGGACAATACAAGAATACAGAAACATACCAAGCTCCTCAGAGCTCTTTATTACAGAACCGAACAATAAGAGAACCCCCTACAACCCGAAAGCAAACCACCGAAAGCGAAAAGGGGATGACGAATAGGTGAGTTTGCTTCCGAAACAAAGTTCCAAGAATCCAATTAATCTGTTTGGTTCCCGATGATGAATACTAAAAGAACGAAAGAACAAAAAAAGGCACACAGAACGAAAAGGAAGTACATTCTCTCATCCTGAGAACGATGGCAAATCATTCTCATTCTGCTCTAGACTGGCCAGCTCTAGAGGAGAGGATGATTCCAACAATAAGCCCGTAAAGAGCAAGGGCTTCTGCGAAAATAAGGATAAGAATCATCCCAACAAAGAGCTTAGGCTGCTGAGCATTTGCCCTGTACGAAAAAAATCCAAATGCACAAAGTCAATCACCAACCGTTACACATACATATTCATTTGTTAAGAGGAGGGAATAACAAACCTGACACCGGCATCACCGACGATCCCAATGGCCATACCAGCGGAGAGACCAGCAAGACCACAAGCAAGACCGGAGGAGAGGTGAGCGTAACCATCGAAGAGGTAGTAAGACTTAGCCTTGGGGTTAATACCAGTACTGATGATAACAGCAATAATCAAACCGTAAATACCCAACACACCAGCCATAACAACGGGTACAATGGACTTCATCACCAGCTCTGGCCTCATGACTCCCATGGAAGCCACACCAACACCACTCTTCGCCGTTCCATAAGCAGCTCCCATACCTATCCAACGAAATTTCAACAGATTCAAATCAAATCCTTATTAGATCTCTCCAGATCGAATTACCTTAGCTTCATATGCACAACCAAATCGAATTGAATCTCATATCAGGTCAAATCCAAACCATATCTTATATAATCGTAGATTCAATTGATTGAACCTCGTCAATGAATCCTATAAGCGATCAGTGTAGTTTACGAGGCGATTCTCAAGCAATTATGCAAATCTCCAGGATGAAGGTCACGAACAAGGATGCAGATAAAATGGAAACGAAGCAAAACAAAATGATGCGAAGAGAGAAGAAAGAGGAAATTACAGGAGAAGACGAGTGCGGCGGCGGCGCCGAGGAAGCCGAAGAAAGGAGCTGTTTCATCGCCGCTGAAGGTAGACATGTTGAAGCTTTTTGTGTGTAGATTTGGATCTGAAATCTGAGGAACGAGTCGATGATTGATATCTGGCGAGAGAGAGATGGAGCAGCGTGGATATCGCTGCGTTTTTTCTTATTTTATTTATTTAGTTTTTTTTTTGTTTCTTTCAGATGAGTGGAAGGGAGCAACGTAGCTTGTTCTTTTAAACAACAGAGACGACCACATCCTTGGGCCTGGGCCTAGTTGTGAAGCCCACGTTCAATATGTTAACAACTCGCATCAAAGCTAAACAAGTGTCCAATCCGGTTTTGTTTGGTATTTCAATTTCAAAAGAAAATGAATTTCAAATCGGTTAACTTCTTCTACTATCAGAACAACAAAGAGGAGGGCTAATGAGTTATATGACCCACATTGGTACACTGATTCATCCAAATATCCGAAATAAAACATTTCTTCGGAGAGAGTTGAGTCCATCCAGGTAGCAAAGAAGCTGATCCATACTAGGAAGGAGCCATGTGAGCTATGTATATCGGTATTCGTCTTCTCTAGTTCTCAATTCCGAGTCATCAACATATTCCTTATAGTAAACTTCACACAAAACATGTGAAAAGATTACCCGCAGAGTCAGATGGTGCACCAATGTCAATGATCTCTCTTAGATGATTTGAAAATATGATGAGGGGAAATTCTTAGTAATATGCACTTGTGCTTGGTAGCTAAAACTGTTTGCGACCGTTTACTTTACATAGATGATGTCTTCGTCGGGGTCATCCACTCCCCAATCTTGATCATCCTCTGGCGAATCAGACGTTTCTGGCTCCCCTTCGCTTCCCTTTTCAGCTTTTATTTTGTCTAGTATCGCGATTACCTGAAACAATCTCCAAATTTCAGTTTTTTATAAACGCAGAATCAGGCAAAACATGAGACAGCTACTTGACTGAATAGCAAAAACTAGCAATATCCGGTTCTAGTTTTTCAAAGAAGACATCCAAAGTATAATCAACTACGTGATGACTATATGTTCTATAAATGAGATCAATCTGGAGATTATGTATAACTCTCGTAAAATGCAGGAAACATAGTTAGTTTCAGTGATATATATATATGAGAAGGCTTACCCTGCTTCCTCTTTCCATGGACTCATCCTCAATAAACCTGACCTCAGGCGTCAATCTCAACTTCATTCGCTTCCCAAGCTCACTCCTAACGTATTTAGCTTTCGATTTCAACCCCGCAATCGCAACGTCTTTCCCTCTATCATCCCCAAACACCGATACATATACTTTCACAATCTACAAACCCCCCAAACAAACCATTTCCAGCTTGTAACATATCTCTTTAAGTAAAATCTCTAATCAGGAGTGGAGAATTAAGTTTTCTTTACCTGCAAATCATTGGAGACCTCAACATCACTGATGGTGGTGAGAGAAGAGAGGTAGCGGTCGGCTCCAAGTGCAGCTTCGGGCAACACGGCGTGTTGCAATACAGTGTCTGTGAGAAGCATGTCGGAGAGCTCCCTCATTATCTGCTTAGCCACCATCTTCACTCTTCTCGGGTTCGCCATACACTTCACGCTCCTCTGGCGCACGGAGAGGTCCGTACGGAGGTTAGCCGGAGCCGTTGATTGCGGGAAGTGGAACGTCTGCGTCTTGGAACGGACGGTGGAGATTGAAGGATTGAGAGGGAAGAATAAGTGGGACTGGTGGGCGTGGAACACGTTAGCCATCGCCACAGTGGATCCTTAACCTCTTAACTCCTCTGTTCAGTGTTTATCGGTCGGAGAAGGAAGTAGTAACGAGACAAACAATATCCACTGTAAATGTTTCTGAGGGTATATCTGTAATTTGCATAATCAGCGGTGACGTGGAAGAGTTTAGTCCACGTAAACCGATACCGGTTTGAATTGAAACCAGGATTACCAATACAATTTCAATTTTCAAAAACTTAGCAGACAATAGATCAAAAGTACAAAACACTTTCAAAGATTCATCAGACAAGAACAACCCCCTTGTCTACTCCATCTCATACTTCAAAATAATAATAATAAATAAGCAGTAATTAGGTCAAATGGATCAAAAATTCAACAAGATTTTCGTCATCATACAACTCCATTAGTACCCAAAATTGTTTCACGCGCCCATCGAACTCGCAACCTTATCGAACCCAACCTCCTTCGATGTTGTTAATACCTCCAACAAGACCATCATCGATGAAATCCCCACCTCCTCGCTTCACCTTGTCCTCTGTGGGCTTCACCGGATAGTTCCCGGTAAAACACGCATAGCAGAAGGTTTTCGAATCTTCCCCCAAATGTTTCTTCAACGTCTCAAACGACAAGAAGGCAAGAGAGTCGCTTCCGATGTAGTCCCTAACTTCATCGACACTCATCCTATTTGAAATCAACTCCTCCGAGCTAGGCGTGTCCACACCGTAGTAACAAGAAGCAACTATAGGAGGGCTCGCGATCCTCATGTGAACCTCTTTAGCACCAGCTTCCCTCAACAAGCGAACGATCTTGGACGACGTCGTTCCTCTGACAATGGAATCATCCACAACAACAACTCTTTTCCCTTCCAAAACTCCACGGACGGGAGACAGCTTCAGCTTCACTCCAAAGTCTCTGATCTTCTGAGAGGGTTCAATAAACGTCCTCCCAACGTAATGAGACCTAATCAACCCTTGCTGAAACGCTACCCCGGACTTAGCAGCGTACCCCAGAGCAGCGACAACACCAGAGTCAGGCACAGCGATCACCACATCGCAATCAACAGGCGACTCAGTGGCTAAAATCTCACCAAAGACATGCCTAGACTCATACACAGACCGACCGAACACGATCGAGTTCGGCAACGAGAAGTAAATATGTTCGAAAATGCACTGCTTAGGCTCAGGGTGAGGCATCAAACACTGAGACTTAACACCATCTTTGTCAACAACCAAAACCTCACCAGGGTAAACCTCTCTCTCATAAGTAGCCTCGATTAAATCTAGAGCGCAAGTCTCCGAAGCGAACACAACAGCTCCGTTACTCCTCCTACCCATCACTAACGGTCTAAACCCGTGCGGGTCACGAACCGCCACAAGCTTATCCTCGGTAACAAACACCATCGAGTACGCGCCTTGGAGCTTCTCACACGCGTCAACGATCCTCATGAAGAACGGTCTCGCTTTGGAGATAGCAATCAAATGAAGGACAACCTCGGTGTCAGAGCTGGTATTGAAAATCGAACCGTTCTCTTCTAACTCGGCTCGGAGCTTCGTGTAGTTGACTAAGTTCCCGTTGTGCGCGACCCCCACGGAGCCGAATCGGTACCCGGCGACGAAAGGCTGGACGTTTTTGAGCATCGAGGAGCCGGCGGTGGAGTAACGGACGTGGCCGATTGCGATGTCGCCTGGTAGCTGGTCGAGTTTGGACTCGTTGAAAACCTCGGAGACAAGACCGACGCCTGTTATTGTCTGGAGGACCTTGTCTTTGCTGACGGTTACGATTCCCGCGCCTTCTTGGCCTCGGTGCTGGAGGGCGTGGAGGGCTAGGTAGCAGAGGCGCGAGGCTTCCGAGTCTCCGTAGATTCCGACAACGCCGCACTCCTCACGAGGCTTCTCGTCGTAATCGTCGTTGTTGTCTGAAAGAAAGGCAAGTGGATGGTTTTTGATTCTCGAGGAAGAAACAACTCCAGGAGAAGAAGAGAGGGAAGCGGGAAGAGGAGAGGAAGAGGGTTTAAGGAAGGGGCTGCGGAGGAAAGGGAGAGGCTTGGAGGGCTTGTTGGGTTTAGCATTGAGAGAGATGGAAGAGGAGAAGCAAGAAGTGGCCGCCATGGATGATATGGTTTGTCTTTGTGAAAAGAAATGGCTCTTTTAGGTTTTTTATTTTATTTTAATTTTGTTTTTAAGGGTTAATTTGGGGAAAGGGTTTTATGACTGAGTATGTATAGCACACGTCAGTGAAGTGACCGCCTCACCCTCGACCTCGAGTATCTTTTTCCTTCGTCTTTAGTTCTTCGCCCTTTGATATGTTTTTGTGGAGAATCTCTATTTTATTCGTGGTGGGTCCCGTATTTTGTATTGATATTTGTTGAACGTGTGTTTTTGTGGCTTACAAAATAGCTCAGATTCTAAGACGAACCGGATTGGATATGGGTAAGGTCGGTCGAGCCCACAAATTGTTTTGAAATATGAACTATGTTATGGGTTAAGAGAAAATTGGAGAACACCAGTGTTGTTTCAGTTTCAATTTGGTCAAGCGAGGTTAATTTATTTTGTTAATTCAGTTTCAATGTATCTGTATTTGGTATGATGTTCTCTCCATTTCTAAGACTAATGTTCATTCTTGGTGGTAGTGAGTAATGATGACCCATTCCATTCACTCACATAAATTGTGCCTTTTCTTCTACTTTCATTCTCCAGTGACCCAAAGATAGAGAAAGAACAAATGGAAAGAAAAAGGGCCTCTGGCACATATACAATGTACGCTCCTCCTAATTCATTACCATAAAAAGCGATTTTGTCCAGCAAACATGTCCAAATCAGGTATATAAGGCCTGGCAAATATTTAAAGAAAACAATTTTAATTTCCAAAATGGGCTTTCTTAACGGTCGTGACAGCCTGCTCTTAAATTTTATGGAAGTAAACCTTTTATTTTAGCACATCAAGGAAGTAAACTAAATACAACAAATAAACTTGAACGAATCAAAATATTTGTTTTGTTTACCTTACACTCCTTCATTTTCACCGAGAGTGTCATTTAGACAAATTTCACAAATATTGAGGAGTTCATTAAAATAAATTTATGTTTTCATTAATATTACATATCTGACCAATAATATTTTAGATAAATCAATTTATTTATAAAATCAATGCATTTTGCAATTAATTTTAAGCTGAAAAGTTATATAAATTGCATTGGTACCGTAGAATGGCACTCTTTGTGAAACAAAAAAAAATGAGCTAAAGTAACACTTAATATGAAACAGAGGGAGTATCTTTCTTCATTTAAATATATAACTTATTACAACTATAAGATTTTTTATATAAATTTTAGCTGATACTTTACATTTAAAAATTAATAAAAAATTGTTATAAAATAATTAATATTTATGTATACTTTTTCTAAGTTAATACTCCATTGCACTTAAAAAAATCTATTGCTATTGATAAGATTAAGAAACAGAAAAGAGCCAAATAAAAATAAAAAGCCATATTTAGAGTAATTTCATAATTTGACTAGATAGTTTCGAAATTTAAACAAAGATCAAGGACCATTTGAGAAAACCTAGCTGACCTTTAAATATCACACGCTCTCCCTCAACATTCCTCTGCTTGCCGAAACTATCACAAAAACTTGAAAACGCAACGCCTAAAAATGTTTTATCTTTAACCTTTTTTTTTCTTTCTCTCCTCCTTCGTAACATTTTCCAAAGAAGCAAATCTGTCGCTTGAGAGATGGGGAAGAACAATAAGATCGGAAGCGTCGTACGGATCCGTCAGATGGTGAAACAATGGCAGAAGAAAGCTCACATCGGATCCAACAAGGAGCCTGTTTCCGACGTACCTCCAGGCCACGTGGCCATTTCCGTCGGCGAGAATCGGCGGAGATACGTCGTCCGCGCGAAGCTTCTGAACCACCCGATCTTCCGACGGCTCCTCGCGGAGGCGGAGGAGGAGTACGGATTCTCCAATGTCGGTCCGTTAGCGATCCCCTGCGACGAGTCGTTGTTCGAGGAGATCATTAAGGTCGTGAGCCGGTCGGACTCGTACGCGACGTTGGAGGATATCAGGAGATGCAGACACGTGGGGATGGCGAAGAAGCTGGAGTATCTATGCGAATCTCGGCCGTTGCTTCCTGGGATTGCTGAAAAACCTGTATGCTAAAGGCTAAAACCGGAATCAATTGAGTTTGCAAACCGGATTTGAATTGAATGCTTTGGTTAGAGAGACTTTTTTCAATCTCTCTAATTAGAGATTTGGTTTCCTTTTAATGTCTTTTTTTTATATTTATTTTCGTTTTTGCTAATTTGATGATTCTAGTTTGACAGGGAAATTAAGGAGATGGCAATTAGGGGTTTGATTGTTTTTTTAATTTGGTTTATCGCTAATGTCATCCCAGGATTGAAAAAAAAAGGTTGAAAGAGGTTGTGTTTGGTTAGAGATCCTCAGTTTTAGATTTAGATGTTTTGGATTTAGTCAAAAATCCATTTTTTATTTTGTTTTTGGCTATTTTCATTTTGTATGTTCAGATTTCTGGATTTTAACTGAGGAAATAATAAAGAAATTTGAAGATACTGTTTTGTTTATTATTTTTGAAATTTGTTAAATACTTTAATATGTGACATATTTATCTTCATTCTAGTCATTTATAATTAACTCATATTTACTTCCAATAGATATTGTTACCGAAATCCTCTCAACAAAAATAAAAATGTATATACATTTCTTCGTGACGTTTGCTAGCACTTCTTTTTTACAAATACAGCGAAATCTAATTTGTAAACTTACTTTCAAATTCTGAATTACCGTTTTGATATTTATTAGAATTAGCTTGAAAAGATAGAGAAAATACAAACAACAAAAGCAAATAAAGATATATTTATCCTGTATGATTGAGAAATTGAACTGGGATTAGTAAGTTGTTTAGAGCTTGTATTGTAAGGAAATCAGCTTCCACATATGTACTTAATTATTAGGGATAATTATTATCTGGAACTAGGTAAGGAACCCACGTGATATCGCGTGGGAGCTCAACTTTTATAAATAAATATATCATATTATAATTTATATATTATATAAAAAAATTATTTTAAAAAAAATTCATGTCAAAACGTAGCACATGTGTGTTTATATTTATTTATTGATAATATTAAAAATGTATATTCTATAATTTTAAATTACAACTAAAATACAAATACATCAATACTAATAAAATTATACATTTTTATTATTTTAATTAAGTTACTCTAAAATTTTAAATTATATAAGTTTATAATAAATAAATAAAATCTCTTATTAAACATAAAAATCTTTTTAAATAAAAAATGTGTCGTTCATGTTAGACGGTTGTGTCGTCAACGAAAAAGTACGAACCACTCATAACCTAAGAGGTACGAACACGTCGTAAACTAAGGGATACAAACATAATGCGATTCAAGAGGTATGAACTTGTTCCAAGGGGTGGACAGATATGCCTTGACTGAAGGTATGAATGTGTCATGACCGAAAAAGTGTAAATGGTGTGAACGAAAGGGTGTAAATTGAAATTGGGATCCATAAGACAAAAAAGTTTCCGGATGGGTAAAACATGCAAAATCTAAGAAATATTTAAAAAATGATATATTCTAATTTGGATAGACTTTTTATGTTGTCGAGAAAATTTCATACTCTTATATCACCAGTACCATGGTTGACCATAAAACAAAAAAAATTCTGGATGGGTAAAAAAACAGGTAAAATCTAAGAAATATTAAAAAAATGATATATTCTAATTTAGATAGACTTTTTATGTTGTCGAGAAAATGTCATACTCTTATATCACCAGCACCATGGTTGGCCTTTAACATTCTCTCAGTGATGTCTCGTTCGCACTTTTTCAGTCATGATCCATTCTTACCTCTTCGGTCATGATTCATTGGCACTCCTTTGGATACGACTCTTTTGCACCCTTTCATTCACGATCTATTCATGTTCTTTCAGTTACGATCCGTTCACACTCATTCGGTTACGATCCGTTTTCTCCTTTTGGTCACGACACGTTTGCACTTTTTTGTCACAACCCATTTGCAATCTTTCGGTCACGACCATTTGCACCCTTTGGCCATGACTCGTTTGCATTTTTTTGGTCACGATCCATTCGCAACCTTTCGGTCACGATCCATTCGCAACCCTTCAGTCACGACCATTTGCAATCTTTCAAACACGACCATTTGCACCCTTTCGATCATAACCCATTTGCACGTTTTCGATCAAAACTCATTTGCACGCTTTTGGTCATAACTCATTTGTACCCTTTTTGTCATGGTCAAGATCCATTTGCATCCTTTCGGTCAGGATTAATTTCACATCCTTTCGGTCAAGAACCGTTCACACCCTTTCGTTTATGACATTCACAGCCTTTCGGTCACAATCCTTTTGTACATTTTCGGTCATAATACATTCACACCCTTTCAGTCACAACACTTTCACACCCCTTGGATCATGATACGTTTGTACCTCTTGGATCATAGCATGTTCGTACCTCTTATATTATGACGCGTTTATATCTCTTAAATTACAACACATTTATATCTCTCTGTTGATGACACTATCTAAATGTTTATAATTTTTAATCAATGTTAATATGATAAGTAAACTTATATGAATTTTTTTTTGTATTTATTAGTATTGAGATGAAAATTTATGTCTTTTTTTGTTTTTACTTTACTCATATCTATATATTAATACTTCATAAATATATGTAGTTGTTTTAAATAGACTTTTTATGTTGGCCAGAAAAGATCATACTCTTATATCACCAACATCATGGTTGACCTTTAGCATTCTCTTGGTGATGTTTCGTTCGCACATTTTCAGTAACGATTCATTCTTACCTCTTTGGTTTTGATCCATTGACGGTGACACACCTTTGGTTACGACTCTTTCGCTCCCTTTCAGTCAAGACCCATTCACACTCTTTCGGTAACAAATATTTCACACTCTTTCGGTTACAATCCGTTCACACCCTTTTTTGGTCATGACTCGTTTAAACTTTTTCAGTCACAACCCATTCGCAACCTTTCGATCACGACCATGTGCACTCTTTGGTCACGAACTGTTTGAAATTTTTCGGCCACGATCCATTCGCAACCTTTTGGTCACGATCCAATCGAAACCTTTCGGTCACGATCATTTGCACCCTTTCTGTCATAACCCATTTGCACCCTTTTGGTCACAGTCAAGATTAGGCCTGGACATAAAATCCGGAACCCGAAATCCGAACCGAACCCGAACCGAAAAACCCGACCCGTTATCCGACCCGAAACGTAAAAATACCCGAACAGGTCTTGTAGGGTGGTACAAAAAATATCTGAACCCGAAGTGTTATTAACCGAATCCGAACGGATAACCCGAAAAATCCGAAATTAATAGTCAATATAAATATTTTGAAATATATACAAGTATCTCAATTATTAAATTCAATATTTGTGGTAATATTATATATAATAATAAATATTAAAATTCTAATAAATGCTTTAAGTACACAATTAGTTATAAATAAGTATTTTATAATTTGCTCATTGAAATAAAAAGTCTACTCTCTATAAGGCAATAAATATTGTTTACAAATGATGTTTGTTTTCATGCTTGATTTAACATTTTATTGTTATTTTATCAATTTTATATGTGATAGATTAGTTTTTATTTAATTTAGATGTTTTTCTTTATGTTTTACTTCAAAAAATTTGTTTTTTACTTTGGTTATATCCGAACCAAACCGATATAACCCGAATCCATACGATATATGATTACTTTATGGGTTTTATGATGTAATACAATTTTGAACCGAACCCGAATTGTTATTATCCGAACCCGACCCGTACTAATAAAATTTTAGTATGGGACCTAGAAGCGTAAACCCAAAAATCCGAAAACCCGAAAAACCCGACCCGAATGCCAACGGGTACCCGAACGCCCATGCCTAGTCAAGATCCGTTCCCACCCTTTCTGTCAAGATTAATTTCACATCCTTTCGGTCAAGATCCATTCGCACTTTTTCGTTTATGATCATTGGCAGTCTTTCGGTCACGATCGATTTGTATATTTTTGGTCAAAATACATTCACATCCGTTCAGTCACAAAACGTTCATACTCCTTGGATCATGATATGTTTGTACCTCTTGGATCACAACACGTTCATACCTCTTAAATTATGATGCGTTCATATCTCTTAAATCACAATACATTTGTACCTCTTTGTTGATGACACCACATAAATATTTATCATTTTTTAATCATTGTTAATATGAAAATTGTGTCTCTTAAGTTTTTTATGAAAAATTATTTTTATTAGTATTGAAATGAAATTTTATGTCTTTTTTTTTTTACTTTATTCATATATATGAATAGTCACATCTTTCAATTTAAAGGTGATTATTTTGAAATGATACTTATATGATTAGTCACAACTTTTCAATTTAAATAGTTACATCTTTTCAAATTTAAATGTAATTATTTTGAAATGATAGAAATATGAATAGTCACAATTTTTCATTTAAATAATTACATATTTTAAAATTAATTTCTAACTAATGCACGACTCTTGAAACAAATAACGAAAAGACACAACTTTAACAAGAAATAAAATTCCTATAAAAATACACAACTTTTGAAATTATATGATTAGTCACAACTTTTCAATTTAAATAGTTACATCTTTTCAAATTTAAATGTAATTATTTTGAAATGATAGAAATATGAATAGTCACAACTTTTCATTTAAATAATTACATATTTTAAAATTAAATTATAACTAATGCACAACTCTTGAAACAAATAACGAAAAGCCACAACTTTAACAAGAAATAAAATTCCTATAAAAATACACAACTTTTCAACATTGTTTGGGTTTTCATGTAAAACATTTAAGAGATGCAACTTTTATGCATAAAACTTAAGAGATTCAAATTTTCATATTAATTAATACACTGATTTTTAGAAATAAAACAATTGCAAATGTTTATGAAATATTAATAAATAGATATGAGCAAGATAAAAACGAAAAGACATAATTTTTCATCTCAATACTAATAAATACAACTTTTCATATAAAAAATTAAGAAATGCAACGTTCGTATAGATGAATAGTCACATTTTTTCCAGTTTAAAGGTGGTTATTTTTAAATGATACTTATGTGAATAGTCACAACTTTCCAATTTAAATAGTCACATCTTTTCAATTTAAAGGTAGTTATTTTGAAATGATACATATATGAATAGTCACAATTTTTCATTTAAATAATTACATCTTTTTAATTTAAATACTAACTAATACACAACTCTTGAAACAAATAATGAAATGACATATCTTAATATATAATGAAAAGACACAACTTTTAACAAGAAATAAAATTCCTATAAAACACACAACTTTTCAACATTGTTTGGGTTTGCTATTATTAATTGTTTTTTTTCTTCACCATTTTATTTGATTAGCGAAAATTATGCTTTGAGAAGGCATAGACATTGGACTATTAATAAATTTTCAAAATTTTGTTTGAAGAGTCACATCTTTTGAATTAAAAGGTTGTGTCTTTTTGTAATAATACTTATATGAAGAGTTACAACTTTTCAATATAAATGGTCACATTCTTTTAATATAAATAGTTATTTTTAAATAAAAAGACACAACTTTTAATTGTTGAAAAGACACAACCTTTCAATGGAATTCACAACCTTTTGAATTAATAAGGATTGCTATTATTAGTAGATATGATATCGATACAACTACATATGTTTTACCAAGTTGTCATACCACACACAACATAGATTATTAGCATCATATTAGCAATACATACAAAATAGTTTTTAAATATCATTCTTATATATAATTAATATTTTGTAGGTTTTATGCAAATTTTATACTATTTTCAAACATATCAAATAAAATGATTTTATATATAGTTAATTGGTGCAATTTGTAAGAATAGCAAAGAAGAAAAAAAACTAAATTTGTAGGTGTTAGGTTTGCTAGTAATCAAATACGAGAGCGTTTGTTTATTTTCCTCAGAATTGGGTATTTGGTATTTGATATTTTAAAATATGTTTCTCATCCTAACCAACATCATAATATAATTTAATTGGTACGGTAGACGTGGTACCTCCACCATATCACCTAAATGTAAAGCTTATTTAACAGTAAAAGAATTTCCCACTTTAAATGTCTCAAACAAAAAAAAAATCTCCAGCTTCTAATAAACGAAGAAACATATGGCTTTATTATGAGTAATGGTTATCGCTTTTCCTAAATTTAAATCTGGTCACGAATATTTCGGTTAAATTTCAAGAGGAACAATAGAAAAAACAAAATTATCTAAACACAGAACTGTACATGCAACATATTATTGAACATATCAAAATACCGAACATAAATGCCGCGATCAAATCAGTTGACATTAATAATAATCTATAGATTTAGTTGCATTATAAAATTTGTATTTATGTAAAATTGAGTACTCAATAAAAACAGTTGAGAATGTTAAATTATACTATACTTTAAGTAGACAACAATATCTTAGTAAATCATATGGATGATGCGTAAGTGTTCATCAAAGCACTAATCACTTTAATAATTTTACGATGTACTGTTTAATATCTTAAATATTTTAAGTTAATAACCTCTATTCTACCGTAAGAATGTTAAGCGTTTTAGTTTATGTTCATACCATAACCTTTTTAAAAGATTGGATTAAGTTGATGCACTTCTGCCAAGATTAATAACAATACGGATTCGATTAATCCTGATCTTGATTTGTTTAAATACCTAAATTGGGCCGAACCCATAGAATTATGGTCTGAATATCTCTAACTCTTTTAACCAATCTAATAATCCAGCCGACATTAAAAATCGACACATACATTAGGGAGTAATTGTTAATGCACAAGTAGAATTTGAACGTTTCATAAAGTAAGACACTATTTGCTGTAAGATCATTCGTTGAGTAGTACGTGTCGTCATGAATCATAATCCTTCTAAATGATTATGATTTGCTTTTTTGAAAAGTGATCACGAGAGATCATAGTGTCTGCTAAATTATTAACTAACAAATGACATTCGTTGCATTGTTAATTACAACTTGCAAGTATTCTATTCTATCACCAAAATAATCTAGTTACAATATAATTGGATTATATTCTACTATTCTATTAGTATAGTGGATTATATTTCAATATGAATCTATTTTACTTGTCATCTAATTTACCAATCAATAGTTGTTTGATTATGTTGATATAAGCTTTTTAATACTAAGGTTCAACTGTACGACTGTAGACTAACAATATGAGTATGTTGTAGTGGTCAAGTAATGTCATATAACTAGATATAAATAATTTTGCTTAATGCTAACGGTAGGATTTAAAACCAAACAATCCATATTATTATACTATATTTTCAGTGTTCTTCCTAAGCATTTGTTTAAGTGTTCCTCGTAATACTGCGCCTGACTAGCGATTTAGCGCTAATGCAATCGCCGCAGACGATGGATATAAAATCAATAGAACTCGAATACGTGAAAAAATCTTGCATCAATTATAGAAATCAACGACTATTCAAAACTAGAGTTTAAAAGCGTGATTAATTTCTCCATCAACTTTTTAAATATAAATCAATTATGCAAATGACTTAATATTTGTTCGTAGGACGTCCAACCTTTTTACAACAATTAAATAACTATTTAAATGCATCTTTAATACCTGTACGGAGTATGGAAAAGCCGTAGAAGGAATCGTTTTATTGCGCATGCAGTACACATATATAATGCCGACTTTAAAAATGATTAAGGGGCGCCATATTTGGAAACAGCTCAATATCATTTGTAAAGTCCTTTTCAATACAACTACTTCCATTACCATGCACTGAATCATCTTCTTTGCTTTACAGTACTGAATGTTTGTAAAATATAAATGTGTAGTTATTCAGGTCATTCTCTGCTTTAGTATATGTTTATACAAACATAAAGTAGATATTCTTAAAGTGAATTCAACATTTCCAATGTTTAGCATTTTTCTAGTTGATAAAAAGAAGTCAGCCCTTTGTTGAATGAGGAATTAATAAACTTCCACTAGGACGTACATACAATATTGTGGAATGAGACAATTCAGTGGTGATCAATCAACGTTAAAATTAGTTTAGTTTTGGTATAAGAAATTTATCCAAAAGATATTGGAGGGGGACTATAAGATAGAAAAAGTTCCAAGTATAAATCAAGTAAGCAAAATATAGTTAAACTCAAGGATCTGTCAAATTTTGAGAGTGTACACAACGTTATGACCTTTTTCATATGCAAGTTTTCTACGTCTTGGTGTTCAAAATATTCAACACGCGATTGATATTTCATTTTAGAACATTTTAATTACTTTGACAAAAAAAAGAACATTTTAATTAAAGATATCAACTGATCTTAAAGTGAAAAAAAATCTTCATTTATTCATATAAAAAATAATATTCATTTCATTCATTAAAAATCTTCATTTTTAAGTTTTAACGTAGATTAATGTTTGAAACTTACTAGCATAACTGATATTTATTTTTAATGATTACTATCAGTTTAGACTGTTTAGTTACTGTACAGTGAATTAGCTGAAAAAAAAACAATTAGTGTGGTTAGTGCGGTATGATAGTAGTAATCTAGTACAAACATGCATTCCCGTGATAGTAGTAATCTAGTACAGTGAATCCAGGTTTTCAAAGGTATTCGTGATCTATTTCGTATGTTACGGGTATCTAATTTTCGATTTGCTTGCTTCGAAAAAATACGGATATCTGAAAAACGGATATCCAAAAAATAAATAAATATTTGCGGATATCTATGAGTACTTACGGCATCTCATTCATTTAAATTAATACAAATAATCTTAAAAATTTGATATAAATTTGTTTTGTAATTTTTTTCCATGATATATAAAATAAAAATTAAAAGAAGTAGTGAATATACATATCTTGTAAATTTTTTAAACCTAGTTAACAATTATAATAACATAAAACTTAAGAAAAAGTTATAATTGTCATAATTTTTTCTTATAATTTTTTCTTTTTTATGTAATACTTTTATATAAGTAATAATGTAAATAGAATTTGTCAAACCATATGTTAGAATAATAATTATATAATTTTATACATTTAAAACTTTAAATATAATCAAGATATACATGTATTTATATATTTCTGGATCAGAGCGGATATCCGCTTCCCAAAATTTTAATATTTGTGATTTGCTTCGATTTAAACGGATATTGATTTTTAGTATTTGAGTTGCTTCGAAAGTTTACGGATATCCGGAATTTTCAGATCGAAACGAATAACGAATCAAATCAAATTTAACGGATAAAATATCCGGCACTAACCAGTAATGATGAGGAACTGGTAGTTATAATTACAGATGTGTTTTCTCGAATTGCATATGGTGAGTTAGCCATATTTAGTTATTTACACATAAAAAAACTCTTTCAAAATATTGGTGGCCATTAATTTCTGTCCAAACCACCATTAAACATAAATGGTGACAAGTATATGCTGAACGTTTCCGAACTAACGGATCTCATTGGCATTTAAAATTTCAATCCTAATACTAGTAACCTTTTTCTTCAAAACGAATGTAGAAAATCTTATCTGGCTCCGTACGTACATGATAAAGTACCCTACATTCTCTGACAAACCCATGTTCAAACATGCATTTTCAAAAGCTTATGTACATGATTTGACATATAATCTTCTCTGTATAAGAACCCTAATTATTTTGGTATCACATGGAAGTTATTTGGTTAAGTCCAAAGTTAAACATCGTTTCTTCTGGTTAATGCTCAAAATGTACTGAAATCTGTGAAATAGCTATTTAAATTATTTTGTTTTAGGAGGTAAATGACAACAACAAATTAAACTGCACTGGAATCAATAAAAACTAATAGAAAAAATATAAACAGGTCGAGGAATACTTTTTCTTGCATTAATCAACTTCTCTCACAGAATCAAAATCTGCGAGGAAAACATTACATGCTTCTTTTTACAGATCTAAACCCATATAATCTCTATTTCATACGGGTTTCTTTCTTGTTAGACGAGTAAATTAACTCGTAAAAAACCCTAGATGGGCTTAAAATAGAAGAAAAAAAACTTAAATAAGAGAAGAGTGCTATTTTTTTTGTAAAGATAAGCGTCTTCTTTTTTCTTTAACCATCTCCTTCTGCTTCTTCTTCAAATGATTTAACTGAAGATATCATCGGATCATTGAGGTTAGGGTCTGAAAGACGAGTTCATCACAAGGAATGGTGAGACCCATGTCGTGATCGAATCCAAACTCTTCTTCAGCTCGGCTTAAAGGAGTTTGGAACTCAGGGTGAGTCAAGAAGGAGATTGGGACAATGTATCTGCTTCTGTTTTCTCCCACATAGACAGGGAAGTGTCCCTTTGGTACATCGAGTGGAAGGCACTCTTCATCGTAGTCTCCTCCATTTTTCTTCCCTAAGCTAGAACATCTCTTCAGAATCTGCTTCAGCATTGCTGTTTGAGTGAGTTTTGAAGATTTCTTCATTATAGCCATTTTTGGGTTCTTGAGAGAGAAAAGCCTTTAGTTGTGTGTGGAAGGAGAGAGAGATAGATATGTCGAAGGAGATGGGTATTGAGGAGTTGAGGAGTATATACTTATAAATAAAGATTACGAGAAGGACATGAAGACATGTGCATATGTGTGGAAGGAGAAGGTAGGAGCCAAAATGGCAAAGGCCAGCTGAGGATTTACTCTCATTGTTGGTCCTCTTTGTGACATTGTGGCCCCAATGATCTCCTGGTCCTTACCAAGATACACCATAAATATTATATTGTTTTTCTATATTTTATTTTTCCTTTTTTCTTGGTTTAAATATTCACTTCAAACACGTATGTATGACTACTTGTTATAAAAATAATCGGTAAGCAAAAGAATCGCTGTGTTTCAAAAAAAAAAAAAAAAAAAAAAGAATCGCTTATGTTTTATTTTTCTAAACTCAATTCTAAGCCTACTAGATGATAACCCGCACCCTGTGCGAGATGAATTTATGAAAACAATAATATTTTGTGATTATAAACATTAAGTGTTTTATTATACATTTTTTTCATTTTAATAATAGTTAAAAAATATGTACATATCGAGTAATAACCACTTACCGGTACCTTATGTGGGATGAACGTTGTATATATAAATGACTTTATATATATATATATATATATACATATATTTTTTTGACGTCAATGAATTTATATATTATTACTTATTTTGCGTTCTTTTACATATTATGTAACAACAAATAATAAATATATATTAAATAATTGAGAAATCGTTAACTATCAAATATATAATTAAATTGGCGTAAACACATAAATCAAATAAATTATTATTGTATATTTACTATTATACTATGGTAAATAAATCTAAACAATTACATTTATCTATTTTGTAGATAATTAAATTTAAATGATATTAACATAGATATATGTAATATATTTTAATATGGTTATCTATTAAATGAGACTTCATAATCATGTGGTTTTATGATCATTCATATCTTTTATAACAATTGTTTAAATCATTGATAAAATAAATTCAATGTGAGACTTTTAATAAGTTTAAAATTTATAAATAATCTTGAAAACTCATTGCAAAATTTTAAATTAAAATATATATATATATATATTCAAATATCTAGTAGATGAGATTTAATACTCATATAGTTTTAAGATCATGTGTATCTTGTTATAATAAAAATGTTAAATCATTAATCAAAAAAGAGTTAATATGAGGATTTTAACAGTTGTAGTAATTTATAATCGTTTTTAAAATAAAAATACACCATATACAAAAAGTCTAAATTTTAATTTTATGATTAATTTGATTATTTAATTTATTTTAATAATATAAATTAAATAAAAATGATGGAGAATACACAAATTATTATAAAAAAAATTATTAAAATCATTAATTATTATATATATTAGTCATATTATACTGATATGTTATGGAATTTAAACCATCAACGTAAGATTTTCTTGCTATTGAGCGAGATTTGCCGGGCACATGACAACGTTTAATAAAATACTGAGTTTTGTTGTAAAATATACGTAGAAAATAATGACAACTTAATAGTATTCATTTTACCTATAGTAAAGAGATATTCACTTTGACACAATTTAACATTTTCATAACATTAAGCATAATCAACCAATATATATATTAACGGTGTGTTATCAAAAAGTCATATCCTTGTATACCAAACATCATTTTGATTTTATTAAAAATTATCATTGAGATGAAAATGGTATATGTATTAATGTGTGTGTATAAATAACTACTGACGGTAGTTATAACGATTAACTTATTGATACTGATTTACTCATTGACTCACAACTTTCTATTTGAACTTTGTAGCAATTAGAATATAACCTCGTATGTTTTATATGCTACATTACACGATAAAAAATAAAATGTATGAGTTTCATATTTAAGTATTTGTATTCAGTGACCAAGATAAAGCAAAGCATTCATATGAGCATAATCAACAGTGAAAATACATATTTTTAGAATTTCTAATATCCCAAACCCCATAGCGTCGTCTCGCTAGAAAATAATCAATCTATAAAGCATTGATCTCTTAAATTAAGATTTAATAAGAATAATATAGAATCACACTGTATAATATAATCAACACATGCCATGAAGAGAAAGAAGCCATGTCCTATAACATATGTATAACTGGAAGAACGCATCTCTGCAATGACAAAAATTGATTTCATAATTTTAATACATGAAAAGATAATGAAACTGCAAAATACTTATTTAAAAACAATGTTTAGGTGGTAAGTTGCTGGAGGATAAGATAAAGAAACAGAACTGTCGTGAAGAAGGAAAAAACAGAGCAAGTAAGGTAGACCAAAGCACACTGAAAATTCAAGCCAAGATATTAGTGAGTTCAGACAGCAAACAGCTTATCTGAAAACAACCTCGTTAGTTCAGCCAAAGCATAAATGCTTCATCTTTACAAACACACCATATAAGACGGTCAAAAAGTCTTTCTTTTGCCTTGATGAGAGAAGAGCATATTAGCGTTTGTATAGAGTTGATACATATGATGTCTAGAGCTTTAAGTGTTTTGATATCGTCACAATTCAATTCAATAATATATTGTACACGGCACAAACCTTGGATCCCCGCAGCATCCGCAAGCTCCTACAGATTCACAAACAGGAAGCCCTTTTAACATCTCTCCTAATTTACCTCCATCATTGAGCTTCTTGATCTCCTCCATGCCACCAACGTGGACTCCTCTTATCAACACCTAAGGCAAACAAACAGGTTTCTCTTCGCCTAGTGCAATCTGAACTATTTCCTGTATTTGGAGTCCATTGAGATGTCACGCTCCTCTACCGCAACCTGATACCCTCTCAACACCGTCCTTACGCAGCAGCAATCCTCATAAGTCTTTCGGATTCCTCTGAGGCTAGTGAAGTACAGTACTACCTTGTTCTTGTCGTCCTCTGTTTCATAAAGGTTAGGTTTCTCTTCCTCTTTCAAAGACTTAGAAATCAAACGTACGGATTCTGGTAAACTGGTTGGTTTTGTGGCTTTGCTTAGTTGTTTTGAAGACAATGCTCTCTTGCCTAAAGAGAGTTTCAAATTTACTCTTGGATTGTCACAGCCTTACTCTTTTGCATGCGGAGAGAATAACGGCTATTATTTCCGTACCTATAACACGAAGTTCAGTGTTCTGCCTTCAGCCTGAGTCATCTCCTCTATCAACCCATATCATTATCAATCGCAGCTCGTGAGAACTGGAAACATTCTTCACGCCATCATGAACTCACGAGCTTCTTGTCTCAGAATAAAAAGAAGCGCATGAGTACTGGAAACTCAATCACCAAGCTCGCCTTCTTGTCTTAGCCGGTGTATATATTGTCTCATACCAACACGATCGTCTCTATGATTATATCTAGATTTTTAAGACAACAAAGAAAGTGACCAAATTCTTATCGTCTCTACGTCGAGAAGAAAACAAAGAAAGTTACGTTGAAAAGAAAGTCAAATTGGAAAATATCGTCGAAAAGAAAGTGACCAGATTATTAAGGAATGTAATGGCTGCATTAAATTCATATTGTTTGCTTCCGTGTGTTCTCTGCACGACACGTATGTGAATACTCAAATAAAGGCTTCTCATGATGCCACGTCAATGCTACCAATAGACATTTAAGGAAACCCTTAAAAATGCTTCTCCTTTAATATATAGGGGATACGCAACCATCTTTCTAAATCCGTTACTTTCATCCGGAGAGACAGTATACCTGTTTTCCGTATAGATATGAGTAGGCCTGAGCGTTCGTGTACCCGTTGGCGTTCGGATCGGGTTTTTCGAATTTCGGTTCTTTTTTATAACACCTCCTATGTTTCATTCTAGTAAATTTGCAAGTACGGGTCGGGTTCGGATATAACACATCGAATTCGGATCGGTTTTGTATCACATCATAGAATCCATAAAGTAATCATATATCATTCGGATTCGGGTTATATCAGATCGGTTCGGATATACCCGAAATAAAACATAAAATATAAAAGTAAAACATAAGAAATATATATTTATTTATATATAATTAAGTATTTAAGGTAGTTATTTAAATTTTAAATACTTATTGTTAGATAACATATCAAAATAAATATGAAATTTAATATTTGAAGTATATATTCATGTTTCATATAATTATATTGTATATTATTTTGGGCATTCGGATCGGTTTCTTCGGATATTTTTTTCTGATTTTTTGGTTTTTTCGGGTTACCCGTTCGTGTTCGGTTAATAACACTTCGGGTTCGGATATGTTTTGTACCACTTTACAAGATCCATCCGGATATTTTTTACATTTCGGACCGGATACGGATCGGGTTTTTCGGTTCAGATTCGGTCGGATTTCGGATTACGGATATTATGTGCAGGGCTAGATACGAGCTAGCTAAACTGCATCATTTCACAAAAATGGCTAGATTTATTATAGTCACTATCATATTAAATAGTAATATTAATTAAATTACATATTAAGAACTAACAAAATATAAATTTTAATACTGAAGCTATTCAAACAGGTAGATGTCAGCTAAAAAGTACATATTCTGGTAGCTAAATATCTAATAACCTTATTTATACGAAGATCGATTTCATTGGACAATAATTTTTTTTCCTGAGATATGCGATGTGTCACGTTAGTTGAAGGCTTGCAGTGTCCAGTGGAACTCTAATCTAAATATGCGGTTACATCTTCGAACGGCTAGGTGAACTATATAACATCGATCCATCACTACTAATTTTATATTATTTAAACAAGTCAATATCGGATAGATATTATATAACATTTTACCGAGGATGATAGATAGGCATCTATCAAATGTGCTCTGGCACATTTCCGATGGTACACAAAAATTTATTCTATATTTTATTTTAAAATAGAGTAACTTTATTCTAAAGTTGAATTTGCTCTAATAGTTTAATCTATAATAGAGTGAAATATAGAGTAATGTTGATTTTTTCTTCCTAATATAGAATAAAAAGCAACATTACTCTATATTTCACTCTGTTATAGAGTAACTCTGTTATAGAGTAACTCTATTATAGAATAAATCATTGGAACAAATTTAACTCTACAATAGAGTTATTCTATTTTAAATGTGAAATATATAATAAATTTTTGTGTACCATCAGAGATTGTCTAAAGGATGATACAAGGGAAAGCGAACGAGTCTGGCCAGGATGGTCTTGGGAATATTTGCATTAAAGAACCAGAATTTTTATAAGACATGTAATATGTAGGATATATAACATGTTAAATTTGATAATTTTCACTCTTTGTCACATTACGACAATTTGTAGTTAGTTATTAATTCTTCTGTAGTTAGAAATAAGCTAAGAAGTTTGGAATCCTTTATACATATACAGTTGTTAAACAGTTACGAAACTGTCATAGTTTCTGTAACTAAACTATATATATGAACATGTAATATTTTTAAGGGTTGTGATCTCTCAAATAAGAATTGGATCTCGAATTTTTTTTTTTACCTTTTTTTACTTTTAGAGTTTTATATTGTTTTATCTGTTTAGATACTCTCTCTAAAGAGTTATTGTTGGGTTCACTCCCTAGGGTGAAACTTTAGGTTCACCAACTAATAGAAAATTGTCATTTTAAATCTAGTATCTTTTAATTAAGGAAACCAAATAACTTGCAAATTATATTATTTTTTCAAAATAAAATTTAAAAATAAATAAAAATAATATATAAAAAACGAATTCAAAAAAAAAAAATGTTGTCAACAAAACACTAAACCCTAAGCTCTAATACTAAACCCTAAACTCAAATCCTAAACCCTAAATCTTTGGGTAAACCCTAAATCCTTGGGTAAACCCCTAAACCCTTGGAAAAACACTAAACATGTTGTCAACAAAACACTAAACCCTAAACTCTAATCCTAAACCCTAAACCCTTGGGAAAACCTTAAACCCTTGGGTAAACCCTAAACCCTTGGGTAAACCCTAAACCCTTGGGTAAACCCTAAACCCTTAGGTAAACCCTAAACCCTTGGAAAAACACTAAACATTTAGATAAATTATAAATTATAAATCTTAAACACTAAACTCTAAATCTTAAAAATAAATATTTTTTTTAAATAATATTTTTTTAGAACTATTGTTATTTTTATTTATTTAATTTTTTATTTTTTATTTTAAAAGCATAATATAATTTGGCAAGTTATTTTGTTTCTTTAATTAAAAGATACTAGATCTAAAATGACAACTTTCTATTGGTTGGTGAACCTAAAAGTTCACCCTACGGGGTGAACCCAAGAAAAAGTCCTCTCTAAATACTGCCGATGGAATTGCCTTAATAGGGGACCCGTTCTTAATATTAGAAATATATCAAAAGCTTAAAGTGAATGGCCGAAGAAAATGCACACCTGCCTCTCTCTCTCTCTCTCTTGAGAGGTGTCATCGAAGAGCGTGATTAACTTTGGAATGAGTACAGTACCGAAGAGTACAAAGTAGAAGAAGAGTGATGGAGTGTTGTCAAATGTCGTTCGAGAGAGTGTGCCTGCGACACTTCCAAACAAATTTCCTTTTCCTTTTCTTTGCAGACACCCCCATGTGCCTCCTCTTTCAGACTTTCATTGTATTTTTTTCCTACTTTTTCATTTTTTGTTTTTAATAAAAAATTTACTGTTTATTAATTTCTGTGTGTTCTGATCGTTTTTCTTTTCCAACGGTATGTTGCAGTTAATCCCCGGCCTTCAATTGTTCTTATATATTTTTAAAAAATACTCTAAAAATACGTCTTGGTATTTGTAAACCAAAAAAAGGACAACTATTTAGGACACACAAAAAGATGAAAACAGGTCTGAGTCACCTTTATAGCGAGTTCACTTCACAGCATGATGTCTGAACTGGGTCTCAAGTACAATAATGCAAAACGGAAATACTCTTTGCAAAAGGAACTTAATTTTGGTTTTCATTTTCTCTGTGAGATTTCACTGGTAAATGATGGGTTGCTTCTTGTGGATATCTTTTTGTGGACTCAAGTATGATTCGGATCCTAGGTTAGATTATTAGAAAACGATTAAAATCAGTAACGAACATGATGCATTCCAATGCCAGCTCTAAGAAAAAAAAACATGATGCATTCCAATTTATATTATTTTTAACTATGAAATTTGTAGATCATTTTGCTCAAATAAAAAAATGTAGAAAAACAAACTTTGTTCTACACCAATGAGTTTAATGTTCAACAATAAAATGATGAAAAATCCTAAGAGGACGAATGAATTATAAGTCTAATATATATATATATTAGTATATGATACTAACAACAACTAGGCATGGACATAATATCTGTAATCCGAAATCCGAACCGAACCCGAACCGAAAAATCTGATCCGTATCCGGTCTGAAATGTAAAAAATATCCGAATGGATCTTGTAAGGTGGTACAAAACATATCTGAACCCGAAGTGTTATTAACCGAACTCGAACGGGTAACCCGAAAAACCAAAAAATCCGAAAAAATATCCGAAGAAACCGATCTGAATGTCCAAAATAATATACAATATAATTATATGAAACATGAATATATACTTCAGATATTCAATTTCATATTTATTTTGATATGTTGTCTAACAATAAGTATTTAAAATTTAAATAACTACCTTAAATACTTAATTATATATAAATAAATATATATTTCTTATGTTTTACTTTTAAATTTTAGATTTTATTTCGGGTATATCCGAACCGATTTGATATAACCCGAATCCGAATGATATATGCTTACTTTATGGGTTCTATGATGTGATACAAAACCGACCCAAAACTGATGTGTTATATCCGAACCCGATCCGTACTTGCAAATTTACTAGAATGGAACCTAGGAGGTGTTATAAAAAAGAACCGAAATATGAAAAATCCGACCCGAATGCCAACAGATACCCGAACTCTCAGACCTAACAACAACAATGAATAGATGGAATGACTTAGAAAAATATCCTCTATATATGAATCCTATCCTAAGGCATTACAATATGTTTTCGTAGTAACGTGTCATCATTAAGAAGATTCTTAGAATCCTTAAAAAAATAAATTGATCCATATAAATATATATTATAGCTTTTATCAAACTTACTATCAAATTGGTCAATAGTGTACAAAAGAATATTATTTCTTTCCTTAAATAAAAACTACGGAATTACCTAATATGATTAACACATATATGATAATTAATTATTATGAATAATACATATTTGATAACAAATTTTGTACCTTATCTCTTTTTTCTTATATTTTATGTTATTAAAAAATTAAACAATCATATTAAGTATATAATAAAAAAAATTTAGATTTTTTCTTATACGTTATATTTTGAAACTCTTAAAACGACTATAAAATACTAAAAATGATAAAAATTCCATATTAAAATTTTTGTGGTCAATGGTTTAACCTTTTTTTTGTTCAATCAAGATACAAATGATCATAAATCGTATGAAAATGAAGTCTCATTAATAGATATTCATATTATATATATATTAATATCATTTAAATTAAATTATATACTATATAAAAATATAAAAATATGTTAATCTCAATATCAGCAGTGGAAAGTTATTGAGATCTTAATATTTTAATTTTAAAATTTATATTAAAAAAATCTCACATTACAAGTTTTGTGATTAACGGTTTTAATTTTTGTTATAGCAAATATACAAATGTTAATAAAAATCTTATGAGTAGAAAATGTCAATAATAAATATTTATATTAAAATATACTATATGTATATATATCTATGTTAATATCATTAAAGTTTAATTATATACCAGTAAATAAAATGATTATTTTGATTTATTTACCAAAAACATGATTGTAAATTAACAAAAGGTATTGGTTTTGATTTATGTGCTTACTCTAATGTATATACATTTATATATACATATTATTTTTTAAATATGTGGGTTCTAATATGTTATTTGATCCTGACAATCCCATAAATATACTTTTTCAAATCGATGTGATTTTTAATATTGAAAGCACTATATATATATATATATATATATATTATTTCATTCAGATTAAATAATTTAGTCTTGATTTGTATTCCTAAAAATCTTTTAATGAAATATCATGACAAGATTCCATTCACCTCATTTTGAGTTTGTTTGAAGAATGAGAGATTTGATCATTCGTCTAATATTTGTTTTTTTCTAGTACCCTAGCTAGCTATTATAATTGTATGAATGAGAGATTTGAACTATTTATTATAAGTTTTCTGGTTTATCATTTAATAAACCAAACAGTTTTTAGTTTATACATAGTATTCTATACAATAATAAAATGGTAAAGTATTATATATATTTTTATCGGTGTACTCTTAAATAACTAAACCTCAAAAGGGAATGCTAAGAAAATAAGTAATTTCTTTTGTTTTTCTAGAATTAGATTTTTAGACCGAACTGGTGAATATATACTAGACATACATTTATAATTTGAGTTTGCAGGTGATTTTCTTCAAAATTTTGATTCTTAGATATGTATCTGGAGTGGAAGTAATTTTTACAAATGTCTATTTTTTTAATTGACACTTATGTAATTCACTGAATTCATAGAAAAAGTTAAAAAGAAAAAAAACTCATATCAATGAAACAGAAACGGGAACGAAAGCACAGTCTTATAGAGGTAGAAAATGAAATTACTTATGAATAGTTAATAGTAAACAAATCAAGAGCAGAAAACCTAATCTCTTTTCGTCATTTTACAATTAATATTGCATATCTAGTTTTGGTGATTTGTTTTAGCCACAAAACTTAATTTTCTTTTATGCATATGAAATCTTAAAATTATTAAAATGAGTTTTAATACGCCAACTGTTCAACAACGATGATAAATTTAATAAACCAACATTTTTATTCGTTATTTTACAATCGATAAAAGTTATAACGTTACAAAATGTTAAAATCATTTAATGAACAAACATTAATATAAAAATTTTACGCATGTGCGCAGGTTATCATGTACTACTACATGGTCATGCAGGGCCGGTTGATGACCAGGGGCCAGCAGTGCACCCGCCCATGCCCATAATTTTTTTTTATGTAGTAGTGCAACTCTAGTTTTGTAAAATACAAAATTTATAAATCTAACTTTACGGAAATAAAATCTTATTTATGTTAATTTGATTAATTTTTTACCAAAATATAATTAATATTAAAATATTATAATCAACATTAAAAATAGTTACCTAATGTGAGCTTTTTAGGCATGAGAATATTTCATCAAAACGTCTTCAATGACAATACAATTTTAAAAATCTCAAAATCATTGATTCTTCAAGGATTCTTGCATTGTTGATTAGTTTATATAAGTGATTTTTAATATTGTTTTACTATCCTGTTTTTTGTTTAGAGATCACTGTTTTTTTTTTTGTAGAGAAAAATATTTTTTCGTTTTCTAAAACGTCTCAGGATTTTTTTTGTTTTCTTGTTTCAGGTATCCATTTCACTTTCACTTTCAGCTTCATTAATTCATTTTTTGATTCTTAAATCCAGGCGTACTTTTCTTTTTACTTAACTTTTAGAAATTAACTTGAATTTGAAGTATAGCCGACTAAAGATGTTATATTTTGAATGTTTTTGTAGAAACATGATTTCATTCTCAAGAAAAAATAAGCTATAAAAAGAGCAAGACTATTTTATTTTTATGGTTGTGCTTACCTTTTTAAACGAAAACGATTTTATTTTACCCTGTAGCTACAATTTCAAAATTTCAATTTCATCGGTCAAGGGTCACTTTTTTTTTTAATTTTGCCTCAGAGACCGTAAAAGGTTTGAGCCGGCCCTGTGGTCGTGGACCTTTAATTATGTGGACATATATAAGCTAAACAGTTTTGTTTTGTTGAAAAAGAAAGTTCGAGTAGTTGGAGAGTATGTTTCAACCTATTTTCATTAAATTCTGTTAATCCGTATCCCATGAATAAAAAGTATTTGAAGAAAGAAAACGAGAAACTTTTCCCACATGATAATTAGATGAGAAAAGCTGTATGTCTTTATCCACTTTTCTTCGAAGCAAGGTAAGCTAAGGCTGATGTTGCTTCCAATAGATGTCTCATCTACCTAAGATACTGCACTTGTAATATCAATTTTCTAATGAATCTCGTAAATATCTATGGTAATATCATATTGTAAGATCTTCGTACTGTTAAGTAAAAGATAATCTTGCAGACTATTATTCTAAGATATGCAGGGACACTTTGTCAATCTCGTTTCCCGATATATATAATGTTTGACTGGAAGAAAAAACTATGTTCAGTTTGCATTGATCTCATCTAGAAAGAAGTAAAGAACTAATTCTCATTTCGGACAGTACGAAATCGAACTTGGAAACTCATTCTTAATCTCAATTAAAATTTAGCTCGTTTAGAATATTCTTTGGATATATAATTTGAACACCCGCGGGGGGAAAATATATATGCATCGGAAAGAAGAATATGAAACTTAAATCTTATCTAAAATGATGCGTACGTACGTGTAATGCTCTGACGCAGTAGCGTTGTGTGCTGCTAGCCGGCTCTGTATACGCTCCCGTTCAATGTATTTTCTCATATTACCCCCAAAAAACGAAGGGAAGCTGTTGATATTTACATATTAGCGTAAAAAATCTGATTACATTTTGTGCCTCAAACACAATCTTTTCGTGTTGGACTCAACCAGTCAGTGAGCTATTTTAGTCTTCAAAACTTAGCTTCTTTGGTTACAAATTTTGACTAAAACATCATTTTTTACAAACCTATACCGCATTCAAGTGAAAGTAAAAAGAAAACTCCACAGAATATATTTTCCATAATCGACGGGATTGGTTTAGTCACAAAACTTCGAAAGTTGGATGGGCAGTCATATTCTAAAATTGATTATTACTATCATTAAAACAAAACATGGTTTGCCTTAAACAATCCCACATGCACTGTCTTGGGAGTTAAGACCCATTCGTTTAGGGGCCACCAATCTAGGTCCTAATCATCTTTGTCCTAATCGACTCTTAATTAGATAAATATTTAAACCTTTTTGATGAGATCAACATTTTGTAAGGAAATCTGTATTAGATATTTGATCATTTAATGTATAATATATAACTAAACAAGAAAATTAGCAATATCTAGTTGCAATTTCTCATAACTAGATCCTAATAGAAAAATTTCATTCGTTTCATTTTTTGGATTTTTTTAAAAACATAAACATTCACCTAACCTTTAGGCTTTAGTCATATATTATATTCCACTAAATGTCATTAATAATTAATAAAAATATTAGAACTTCAATAAGAATACTTATGGAAAACAACATCATACTAATAAATGTGTTCCAAACAACATAATAATTAATCTTGTGTCCAAACAATATAAAACATTAGGTCATAATTTTTTAATGACTGTTTATTAATATTTTTAAATTACTTTTAAATTAAATAATTAACTAATACACTCAAATAGTTTATGGAGAAATAAAAATAATTACAACTATTTTTTCTGAAGGTTTAGATACTACAAAATAATTTCATTTAGTATGAAATCAATTAAATCAATAGATTATTTCATTTATATTTTCATAAATAAAAAATTAATTCATTTAAACTTAAAAAAATTCATATTAAATTAAATATGGTATACAATTCTAGAGTCGATAAACTGACATCAAATAAGTTTTGTAGTTAAATTTTTTTATCAAAATATAGATTACACAATTAGTCAAATATATTACAAAATTTTATTAAATATTCATAATGAAACAGGTTGAAATAATTAAAAAATAATTAATATCTTATATAATTTATATATTTAATAAAATATAAAATAATATATTTAAAGTTTTCAAATACACTTAAATAAAATGTTAAAACATACTCGCATTTGATTTTGTAAAAAAAACGAATTTTGTTAAAAAAAAAATGTCGGCTCTTTTATGGGTTAAAATCTAGTGGATTATTAAATTGGAACAAAGCATTAAAGGCAAGGCTATGCTTTTAAGTAGTTTTAATTAGTCTTTTAGACGGTTGAAGAAATGCTGTTGATATACAATATTTAAGTTTTTTTTTGGTTGATAACTTGATATAAAGGCAATGGCAGAATCCGTGCTTGGCGGTTATAACCGGTACAACAACTTATAGCTGCTCAAGGAAAATCCGGATTCAACACCTTATAGTTATCCGAAAGTTGGAGACTTGGGTCGGTTTATGTTGTTCAACCACAAAGGTCCTGTCTAATCCACAGGACCACAACAAAGATATACAAATAAGAAAAATGAATATCCAAAGATGGAAGAAACATGTTAGTGGAAAAAAGTAACGACACGTAGTAGTCATGCATTTTTTTTGTTTGCTTTGATGTTCTGTGTAACAGGATGGATCGTGGGAATACGTCATTAATTGAAACAAGATGACCATGACCATATGGCCCATAGTGTTTTTTTACAAATTAGTAATTATTCATTTTTATATACTCTTTTATTGTATCTTTGATATATGTTTTTGAATTAATGTTAAATTTATTCAAAAAACCTTCTTTACATCAAGTGCAGCTTTGTTTAAAGAATTAAAAAATCAAAACTAGCTATTCCTCTACTCTTTAATTGTATTGGCCAGTAAATCAAATCAATCGAATAGTTTATTTTGCATAGTGAATGTTGTCTTCTTCGTTGGCGGTGTTGTTCGATGGTGACATGAGGGTCAAGTGTAAGCACATGAACCCCATGTTACTCTGCGGCTCCGTTTACTTCTTACTTTAACAACTTTTTTGCATAAATACGCGTTGTGCGAAATTGGTGCCTTAAAATCCTTATACTGTATAACATAAATTCAAGTTAAAAACATATTACACTATAAAGTAACTACTCTTACTAACTATCAGTTATAGTTTTGAGATATGTCGAAACATTTGACCCATGAACCATATTTTGTATCTTTAGCTTTTTCGTTGGATTTTCTATACCGAGCTCCTTTGGGTTGTTTGGTTTAGACGGTTTAATGTTTAGCTTTAGTTTTTGGTTTTTACCAAAAATGCATTACAAGAGCTAAACCACCATGAGTGACTCGATTTTAATATATTGTATGTCTTTCTGTTTTCTGTTTTCCGCTGCTTCGTAAGTTCGTGTCCTATCCAGAATAGGTCATTTTCAAGACCACGCCAAAAAAAAAAAAAAAACTGAAAAATAAGTATGCACATAATTGGATTCAAACCCACTTCTCATATAGTTATAACGTGCAACTAACCACTAGACTATTGACAGTTTTCGCAACATATGATCGGTTAAATCCTTTATATAATAAATTACAAGTCGGCTGGCGAATCAGAACTAAACACATGGCAAAATTGTGAAAAAAAACAGTTAAATGAAATAATGGATAAATTCGAGCAGTTACACAAATGTAAAAAAACAAAAGTAAAAATAAAAACTTTAACCAACAAAAGAAAATCTTACGATTTAAACTGAAAAAAAGATCCCTAAATTCTCTTAGATCACTACCTCCACGTTGAAAGGAAAATCATGGCATCTATATAACTGTTTTATTTTCTGTATAATTCTAGGCAACTAATTTGCTTCTTTTTTTGTTTCTTTTCCCTCTCTTTTTTTATTCATAGTTTCCGTGTACTTCATCACTTTCACTTTTTGCAGGGAGCTTTTAAATGGAGCAACATAATAGAAAATCATTGCATCGTCAAACAACAATTGACTTAATAATAAGTATATAAGGACGGGATGTGGTAGCTCGTTTGGTAAGGAATTTGGGAGCCAATTGTCATGCTCCCGGGTTCGACGCCAGGCGGAGGAGAACTGCTTATCTTGTCATCAAATGCGGTACTGGGTGTTGGGCCTTGTCCCCAGCCCAGGTATAGCCCTCCCGGGTGAAGTGGACCGCTGCCTAACCGGGCCCAGGGAATGACCCACGTAAATGGGGAACCCTGGATTATCAAAAAAAATAAATAATAAGTATATAAGACTGTTATATAAGATATTTTAAGATATATAATAATACTTTCTCTTTCTTTCACAAACAACAGAAAGATTGAGTATTTACAAATTTGTTTTTTTATCAATGGCTTATTCCTGGGAAGACAAGAAGCCAGTGGATGTGAGAATTTTGATATTTTTCTTTCAGTTAACTATGGTAAACTTTCAATGTTTTGAGTTTTTTCAGTGAGAATTTTTGGTTTATTATGTTTATTACAAGCCAAAAGAAAGGCTATGTCATTTTCTTACTACTGAGAAACGTGAAAACGACGACGATATTGGTAATTATAACTGTAAGTTGTTACAATTTACCGTATACATTATCCAATATCTATAATTTGTGGCTTTATGAAAATTATTAGTCTTCTTTGTTATGTTGACTTTGTCATTTTTACATATTAGTTTTGTTAATCAATTTGCATCATACATTTTCAATTTTTCATGTTATATGTAGGATACGTGTGAATTAAATAAAAACATTCTGTTTTTATTGGATTCGAAGATGAAGATAATAACACTTAAAAGGCAAATAATTGTTTAAGCGGATAAAGAATTGGACTAACTAGAAAAAGATAAAAATGTTGAAAATATATGTAAATGTAATTATAATTTTTCTACAAAAAATATTTTTATTTTATTTTGCAATATATATAAAAAAGAATTAACCATCCGCGCAATGGCGCAGGCAATACTAGTACTTAATAAAATGGGGGTTGGAAGCGGAGGCTTCCTTCGCTTTGGACCAAGGCCGGCTCTATTCGATGATCATGAATAATAACATTGTCAATATTTATACCGCTGCATCAAAATATAACAAAAGCATTTATTAGATAGGACTGAAATGTGTTAGAACAGCTAATTCAGGACCCATCAGATCCATATTATAGGCGTCAGTGTTTATGTATCCAGCTAATGCTTGTACTTTGAAGGCGTACGTCAAAGTATGCCATTGCTTCTTCAGTTTTAAGATGTAACTAGGATGAGACCAGCGTCTTGCACGGAGTGAAATTACTATTATTATTTTTATTGGAAAAAGGTTTAAATTTAATGATTTTCAAAATATTTTTTTTTTGTTTCGGGTAGCTATGTAAAACTATACCTACAATAAAATAGTCGGGGGGGAAACTTAAAACTAATGAAATATAGGCTTGTTTCTAGAATTGCACCGGAACTTCATCGGACGTCCGCATCCCACCGGAATTATTAATTCGGAATCCTATGGGAACTTACATAATCTCACTTCTAAAACGCTTCTAAAATATCTTATTTAAAAACACGTCAAAAATTTACAATTTTTGTTTGAATTATGCTTTTTTTATAATTATGCTTCTATAAAAAACACAATATCAAAAATAAGATAAAAAATTTACAATTTACAATCTCAGGAGGGGAAACAGCCAGTCCCGCTGCGGAACTGAACAGAGCCCCAAATACATCTCCACAAAAGCTTTGACAGAGTCTATCAAATATCTGAAACACAATATCTGTATTAGTACCAATTGGATAGAGAAGGACTGAAGGAACAAGCCGGACAGAAGCTGAATGGATATGAAGGGGGTTTACGTTACCTCTAAGATATTATAAACCACATATAGTTTTATGGTACTTTGACCACGAATCATATGGTAAATTAAGCTGATATCTGTCAAAATAAAACAAATTAGAGAACTGTTTGAGAATCCCTTTCCACATCACTTTGATGAGCTGAACAGAAAAGTCCATTCTGATAATGATAAGTGACAAAGTATGCAAACCATGGTATCACTACACCTGTTTTTTATAGATTAAACTTAAAATATATAACAAGTTTATGCAAATCAAGAAGATTATACTGCACCTGTTCTGCCAAGAAGAATGGTACCAGAAGCCAAAACAAGAAAACAAGCAAGATCAGACAGCTCCGATGAGGAAGGCCTCCTGAGCTGCCTGCCACGAATGCTACTAAGTTACTTCCTCACAAAATTATATATATCAAGGAATGTAGAAAGTGACTCACCTGTTCTTAAAAGCATCCCAGAATGTCAGCAGGACTCTTATTGGCATGACAGTCAACAATGACAGAAATGAGTTGACGCAGACAAAAAAGCCAGTGTGTAGAAGCTGCATTAAAATTCTTAAATATGTGAATAACACAGGTAGCTAAACCAAGAACGTTCACACTCTGAGATAAAGAAGAGAGCCAGTGTTTGTTTTCACCACTTCGCATCGCCAAGGCAAGCGGAAGATCATATCATATATCCTCTCCCGTTCAACATCATTCCCAGAAGCAACTGTGCTCCGTAACGAGACCCCACCATAAATCTCCCCCGTAAAGTACTTCATAGGTGACCTCGTCTCAGCACTAAGAACTGATGGCACTCATCATTGTAAGGAAACAATAGATGTAAACCAATAAAAACGATAAAAGACTGAAACTTACAATCAGGATCATCAGCCATAAGCTGTTTCCAGTCCAAAGAAGAGGATCTGCACGCAAATTCCTGGTCATGGGTAATAAATTTATAATAATTTTTATTTGGATCAATATTTCCAATAAAAATCAGAGAAACTGACTATAATAATAATCATTAAAACCATAAACTAAATATAAGATAAACATAATTATGATATTATCTGTGGATATTGTTAATATCAGTTGTTAATATATATTTTATTAAATATTTTAAATTATATATTAGAATATTAACAAATAATAGTATATATATATATAGGTAGAATAGTTTAATGTTTATTAATTATCTTAAATTATGATAAATTTATATATTAAAATAAAAAAAATAAATAATATTATTAATTAAACTGATGACTTATGCTAAAATTATGGAGAAGATGACAAGTAAGCAAATTCACTAAAATCATGGAGAATATAACAATTAATAGAATATATTAGTATACTTATATATTATTTTTTGTCAACGCCCATCTTCTAAGATCAAGTGGTAGTCATGATTGAGTCGTTCCGAAGTGATGCTTTGTTCGGTTGGGTCTGATATATATGGAAAAAGAAAACTTCGTTGTTTCTCGCCTCCTTCGCAAGAGAATCTGCATGCAAATTCCTGGTCATGGGTAACAAATTTATAATAATCTTTATTTGGATCAATATTTCCAATAAAAATCAGAGAAACTGACTATAATATTAGTCATTAAAACCATAAACTAAATATAGATAAACATAATTATGATATTATTTGTGGATATTGTTAATACCAGTTGTTAATATATATTTTATTAAATATTTTAAATATCATGATAATTATATATTAGAATAGTAACAAATAATAGTATATATAGAGGTAGAATAGTTTAATGTTTATTAATTATCTTAAATTATGATAAATTTATATATTAAAAAATTATTAATTAAACTGATAACTTATGCTTAAATTATGGAAAAGATGACAAGTAACCAAATTCACTAAAATCACAGAGTATATAACAATTCATCAAATTCACAGAGATAATAGTAGTATAGATAGATTTTACTTAGTTATTAGAATGATTCTTGGTCTTCTAATCCTCTTTGATAAACCGAATGGGTTTTAGAAGTTACCGATCGATTCACAGCTCTTAAACGAATAAACCAAAAACCGATTTGGTTCGGGAACTTCGGTTTACATAATTAATCATCGCAGCCCTAATTAGACGCTTTAGATCTCGCATGAGAAGCAGATGGTGGGATGGTATTAAACATAAGGTTGCCACGTATCTTGTAAGGATGCCATTTATTGTTATGCTGCATTTATTTTCATCTGCGTGCCCTGTGGTATGAGTCATAATGATTTTCTGAGCTCCCTACGTTAATAATACTAGTAGTAACCGGACATTGATCAATAGATTTCAACATACTGTATTTCCGATTTATTCTCACCATAATCTTATGTGAATCTTAAATATTTTCTGGAAAATAAAACTTAACTTGATCTTCGAGCCTTGGCTCCTCTTGTAAATGAAGTGTAAATAACCATTTAGAACAACGACGATAAAAAACCAAGGTTTCTTGGATACTTTAGTCCAATATGATAAACTCTTGGGCCAATGAGTTATGTTTAGCCCAAAGTTTAGGTACATCCACTCAAATTTGATTTATTTTTCCTCTTGTTTGTTCGAATAGAGATTTTTATGTTTGGTTAAACCCTGGAAGATCGTAGAACCCCTATATGTGTACGTTTGACATATTCTATCTTCTCGAAAATGGAAATATAAATTACATTTTCGAGAGAGTTACTAACTATACCACTCTAACACAATAATGAAGATTGAAGAGTCTCATATCTGTTGATTCATATTTGAAAAGTTTTCATATATCAAACGCTTCCTCTATAATTTGGTGGGTCACATCACATGTTCTCTAATTATTTCATATGAAAAGCCATTATCCGAAAGAATTGACATATAGGTGTAAAGCAACGAAAATGAAATCGAGCGCAGAAACATGGATATCCACGAATGGACCGTCACGAGATCTTTCAATAACAATTAGTTTTTATAGGTCAAACGTAGAGAGTCAGTGTGTTGATGATGAAGCCCCTCGTGTTGTATATAGTAGCTGCCAAACACTAACATATTCAAATCCATCCAATTATAAAGCTTCGGAACACAATAATTTAATTCGCCTTTTGACCTCCATTATGTCAAATACAGTCGAACGATCACGGGGACACAAACAACTAAACAAAGAACCATTAGGCCAACATTATCGACGTCCCAGCAGGCCGTCCTTAGGCGAAACGGGCCGAAAAATAAATCAAAAATAAGAGAATAGAAGAGAGACGTGGGTTAATTAAGAAGTGTCCAACCTCGTCCTTAAGGAGCACGTGGCACGGTTTGATTGGAAAACCGAAAGGGGTAGAGGAAATACGAAGGTCGGTTTCGAATAATCTTGGTCTCGACTCCTTTCTCTCTATTTCGACGGCAATTTCGACGCGACGACGGCGATTTTCGACGCGACGACACCAATCAGTCGTTTAATCGAAGACTTCTCCGCCAAATCGAATATAGACGAGGTATGTGCTCTTCTTTGTCCTCTGCTTTGCGATTTAAAAGTCGATCTATATGTGGGTTTGATTGGTATCTGTTGTGACGATTTCGTTGCATGCATCGTGTTTGTAGGGGAAAGACGAGTTTCAGTGTGGAAATCATTCTCGGCGTCTCCCTATTCTCTCTCTCTCGACGGCGATCCAATCGAAACCAGGTTTGTGTTTCTTCTATCTCCGTCTCGGTTTGATTTTTTTTTTGTGCGATATAGAACTTAGTATTGATGAGTTGATCTATCTCCGTCTGGGTTTGATTTTTTTTTTTTGTGACGATGCTTCTTGATTGTGATGGTGTGTAATTATTTTTCTCATTGTATGGTTGGTTTTAATGCTAATTTTCTCATATGTGAATTCTTTTGATTGAGTAAACAAAATTGTTCATGCGTTTATGCTAATTGTTCATAATTCTCTCATAGTTTTGATTGACTAAATCTGTTCATATACATGTGAAATGCATTAGGAGCTTGTTATACTTGCGCAAAAGTAAACTGATATATTTTTTTTGTTGTGATGATGCTTCCTGATTGTGATGGTTTGTAATTGTGATGGTTTGTAATTTTTTTTCTCATTGTATGGTTGGTTTTAATGCCTTATTTCTCATTTGCCAATTCTTTTGATTGAGTAAACAGAATTGTTCATGCGTTTATGCTAATTGTTCATAATTCTTCTCATATTTTTGATTGACTAAATCTGTTCATATACATGTGAAATGCAAAAGAGCTTGTTATACTTGCGTAAAAGTAAACTGATATTTAATAACTTGTTACTAGCTTTGTGGTTCGATGTGTTGCTTGTCAGATTTTATGGTTCGGTCATTACTGAAAGTAGTTTATGGTTCGGTCGTTACTTCTTATTAGAGTGTTTGGTTGTAACTCATTACTTCTTATTAGCGTTAATGGTCTTGTCTACTTTACTTCTCTGTAGTTTATGTGTTGCTTGTTAGAGTTTATAGTTGTAACTCATTACTTCTTAGCGTTAATGGTCTTGTCTACTTATTACTTCTCCGTAGTTTCACCTATTATATATCTCCACCATCTTCATTGTATCATATATCTCCACCATCTTCATTGTATCATATATCTCCACCATCTTCTTTCTCTCTTGTTTGTGCAATCCCCTCCTCTCCGGTTTCTCTTCTCTTTCCCTGTTTTAATAGCTATGGATTCAAGGAATCCATATAGTCAGTCATCTAGTTATATGGGCCTTCTTAACAGTCAAAACTTTCCTTATGAAAGTTTCCCTCAGTTCAGTTCACAACAAACCGACGCTGGAACTCAACCTGAAGAGACACCTGTGGACCGTAAGGAGAGAAGGAAATGGACCCCATCCGATGACGAGGTTCTAGTCAGCGGGTGGATGAACACATCTAAGGATGCGATCGTTGGAAATGATCAAAAGTCAGGGAGTTTTTGGAAGGCGAATATGTCGCAGCTAGTCCACATGCTAGAGAGGGTGGTGAAACAAGAGAGCATCTCCATTGCAAGCAGATGTGGCACAAAATCAATGATCTAGTGAGCAAGTTCTGTGGTGCATATGCTGCAGCTGAAAGACAAATCAGTTCTGGTCAGAATGAAACGGATGTTCTCAAGATGGCTCATGCGATCTACTACGCTGATCAGCACTCGAAGATAGGCAAGACCATCAAAAATTAAAAGAAGATTTGGTTGAAAATATATGGACTAAATTTGGACATCTCCCAAATAATTACAATGTTTAAGTTTCTATGAATTCAATAAAATGTTTGTTTACTTTTTTTTTTATCATTTTTGTAATTTTTGTTTTTCATCTTTGTAATTTTCTCATGTTTTCAAATTTAATGTTATATGTTTTATTTTAAATTTATCTTTTATATGTCATTACTAATTAAAATAAATAATTAATTTGCTAAGATACACCAAAAAGTCCTACTAATAATTCTATTATTTTGGATTGTCCCTAACTTTTGTCCTTAACATCAAAATAAGATTAAACTAATCTAAGGACCTAAAAATTAGGGACACCAATAATGTTGCCTACTTGTCTCAAAGAGTTTTGGATTTTGTTCATTTAGCTTTTTCGTTATTGCTTTTTATGGGTACGTTCAATTCATCTCTATATATGCAGCCATTATCTACAGTGGCTGTCACAAATGCAGATGCTTTTGTTCCCAAATAATTTAACTCTTTTTGCACTACTGAAAAATATCGAGTTAAATATCAAGATATAAATTCTATAAAGTTCAAAGAAATGTGCTTTTTCTTTCTTACATTTTAATGGTTTTTCATTTTCTTTCTGTTCTTCAGGAACTATATTTTCTCGCTGAATTCATACAATTTCTTAACTTAGTGAGAAAAAATCTGAACCGAACTAAAGTGCCTTCAAGTTAGGACCGGACCCAAGTAGCGGAATGGTGGATGTCATTTCATATTCATAGCTGGTTTAATGACAGTCTGAAACGTGGTTAAATACTATGTGATGTGGATTCAGAGCCGTGTTTATAGTCTACTGAAAAAGGCATCTGTCTTAGCCCCCCCCCCCCCCCCCCCCCGATAAATATAAATATATGATGATTTGGGGCCCCAAAAGAAAGTTTCATTCATACTCTATGTCTTAAGAAGTTAGTCTCAACCTGAGTTCGACCAAATACCTCCTCATAAACTTCTTCTTTCCATAACATGACATGCATTCAAAATTATTTCTAAAAATCTTGCCTCAGGCCTCTCAAAAGTCTCGCACGGTACAGTGTGGATTTACTTTAACCTTGTATAGAGAAACGATGCATGGGATAATTAATTGGAATTCATGTATTATTTATTCTCTACTTCTTGCATGTGGGCTGTGGCCTATTTCAAAGTATGGGACTATGATCGATCGTGTACCTCACCCCACAAACCAAAAAGTCCTAATCTGAAACAGTTTGCTTAATATGGTACGTCAAATCACTCGGGCGAAAAGCAAAACATCGTATATATATCCAGTTTCCTCCGGTCAAAAAAAAAATATATATATCCAGTTTCCGAACACACCTTTTATATGTCTATGGAATGTCTTTATCAAAAAAAAAAAAATTTCATACAAGTTGATTGTAACATGTTTCTCCTTTCTTGTATTGGTTCGATTAATATAAGATATGGGTAGGTTGTTAACTTGTTATAATTCATCTGTGGAAATGGTAGGGTCTAATTATAAACATGCTTCACCAAAAAGAAAGAAAATACAAAGTGGTTTCTAGAAACACAAGGCATAAGCATGTGAACTTCATCCACTAGCTCCACCTGATATGTTCCTCAAACTATTACTCTCGAGTAACTTATAATCCGGTCCTAACTTGAATTCATTTAAGTCAGATTTAGTTATTATCTAGCAAACCATTGTATACATCCAATTTCCGAACACATTTTTTGTGTATCTACGGAACGTCTTTATCAAAAGTAATAATCTCATACAAGTTGATTGTAAATGTTTGTCCATTCGTATTTTGATTCTATTCATATAAGAGACAGTAGGTTGTTATAATTCATCTTCGGGAATGGTAGGGTCTTATAAACATGTTTCATCACTCAAAGGAAAAAATATTGGTTCTAAAAAGACAAGGCATAAGCATGTGAACTTCATCCAATAGCTCCACCTGATATGTTCCCCAAACTATTACTCTCGAGTGAATTGCGGTCACAAATTCTTTTAGTTTCCCTATATATACATGGTGCACTTTGAGAACCTTGCTTACAAACTAACTAATCCATTTCAATAGAAGACCAAGATAGTAAAATATTCGTCACTTAAGATTCTTTCTTCCTTTCAAGATCTCTTTTTTAATTACTTGCATTGATCCTCAAAAATGGGTATTCAGTTGATTGGACTGTCTCACGCCAAGCAAAAGCTTCAAAGAAGCTTATCAGCCAGAATTGCGAGCCTCTTGGCGATGTCGGGTACTAATAATGTCCCAAAGGGTCATGTGGCCGTCTACGTGGGTGAGAATTACCAAATGAAGAGATTTGTGATACCTATATCATATTTAAACCATCCATTGTTCCAAAGTTTGCTGAATCTCGCGGAAGAAGAATTTGGGTTCGATCATCCCATGGGAGGTCTTACAATCCCTTGCACTGAAGACTACTTCACTGCTCTAGCTTCTATTCTAAATTGTTCATGATAAGGAAGCTCACTATCATCCCAAGATTCATTCAGATTATTTATACAAATATATTGTGTTTTTTTTCTTCTTTGAGTGTACCCAACTCAGTGTAGAGAATAATTTGAGATTGAGATACTGCGAGTCTCTTTCAGTTTTGGATCTAAGAAGATATTGCCAGTTCTTTTAACTGTTCCACTTGTAAAGTATTCAATTTCTCAGAAAATTAATTTATGTTTCTTTTCTATGTCGATTTGCTTACTTTTCCTATATGTTATATTAGATCTTCGCTTGTTTTTATACAAGCAATTTTTATGGGAGTAATTCATTTCTTTTGTTGCCAGAGTAATTCATTTATTTTGTTGCCACAGTAATTAATTTAAGAAAGAACTTCCTAATGTAAAATGTTCCTAACAAATTACAATAGTCAGATACATGTACCCAGGTTGACGTTTTGTAATTTATTTTAAAGGTACCCAACCTAGTAGTGAAATAACTAAGTCGAGGTCCCAAAAAAAATTTATGTAATACTGCGAATATGTCATTTTTTATTAGAAATTCAGATTTTTATATTGCTTTGTAATATATAATAACTTAAAACGAACTAAATATTTGTAATATTGATTCAAAATATTTATAGGAAGCACCGTAAAGAAAGGCACGAATACAATTTCCCCAGCCAATTTTTATTTATACATTTTGGTTTTAATTTTAACGTTGTTTGACTTAAAAAAAAGAAAAGAAAATAAGACACCTAACCAAACTGATAATCAAACCGAACAACTTTAGTTTTAGGCTTTTAGCACTATGTATTTAAATTCAATTCAAACGAGAAGTAACTTCAATGAAGACATCTTCAGCACAAGGGATCGTGAGATATTTCCTGGAATGATCTGTGCCAAATTCATTTTCAGATAGATGCAACAGAGCTTGGAACAAATGATGTTTTAAATAATAGATGGGAACAACAAATCTCTTCGTCTCTTCTTCGTCTTCTCCAACGTATACAGTAAAGTGACCCTTTGGTACCTTGATTATGTGCCTTAAACTCGAGATTTTTGTAAGAACTATTCTCTTTGCTTGAAAAATTATGTCTTTAGACTTAATCATATCTAGTTTTCAAATTAACTAACTTTTTATAGCTTGAAAGGAGATGCATGCATGTATAGCTTTTTGTGGATATATGTAATTTATAGGGATGAAGGTTTGTTATTCAATGTTATAAATATTAAAAATTTGATAACATATATGATAATTAATTGAAATAAATAATAGTGGATTTATTATGATATGATTTGTCTTTTCTCTAAATTTAAGAATCAAATAAAACTAAAAACTACTTAGATCCTCTTGAAAATGAACTTACCCAATTCATCTAAATTTCTGAATCTACCAACTAATTTATTTTAATAGATCTATCTATATCTATATTTAAAAGATCTATCTTGTCTATATTTTTATAGGCCTATATATATATATATATATATATATATATATATATATATCTATTTTTAGTAGACCTATCTATATCTGTTATATTTTTTTGAATATTTACATGATTTTTTTGTAATAACCTTATAGCCGCCATAAATTAGTGATATTCAAAACGAATTAATCGATTATATATAACATTATAACCGCATTGTTATAAATCCATGATATGGATATGTGGATTGCCATTAACCATTAAGGAGGTTTACATCTGACCCGACTATCCGGTCCGTCTACACCCGTCTCCGGTCCGTCTACATCCGACCAAGACTAGTCAAGATGAAGACTCATTCAACCGGAGCATTTATGAGCTTTGACCAAGTCTAGATATTTGTAGTCAAATGTATTAAATGTGTAGATTCTCTCCTTTGTGTAAACCCTTATGAACCTCCACTATATATTGATAGTGAGAGCTAATGAGAAAGACACAACTTTCACAACAACACTTCTCTCATATTTCTAACACGTTATCAGCACGATTGTGCTCTCCACCTGAGAAATCTCTCTCAACCGGCGATCCTCTTTCCGGCCAGCTCCTCCGGTGCTCAGCCTTTGCTCCACCGGCGCTCAGCCTCCTCTCCACCAGGCCACCTCTCTCTCTCCGCCGGAAAACTCCTCTCTCTCTCAAATTCCGGCCAACTCTCACGGTGGTCCTCTCAGATTCTTGTGGTGAAAAAGGTAAACAAATCAAAACCTTGAAATCTAAAGAACACCATTATATCTGAAACAAATCTAGGATCTATATGAATCCATAACTTATAAACAATCTATGGATTTAAAATATTGATCTTGTTTCTATGATCCATATGATCCATATGAAACTTGATTCTAAAAGTATCTTGAATCCATAAAACTTAAAATTCTCTAAAGGTTCTATGTTTCTCTAAAAACTTATAAACTTATCAAAATACCTAAAGATCTACATGAATCTTGTTTATAAAAACTTATGAATCATAAAATTATTAGAGAAAGCTTAAACCTTTTGATTCAATCCTTTTGTTTGGCCATTTTACCAGATGTGATAAACATAAGTGTATAATCTGGCCAAAACAAAATTCCATCAATCCTTGCTGTGCCATTTTCGGCCAGATCCCCTAAAATCAGTCAACCCATCAATAAAATCGAAATTAAAATCATTCATTGCATATCCTTGACTATTAATATTTGTTTTGTAACTATCAAAGTTTTAAAAACCTTTTATGATTTTTATAAATGCATAATCGATTTTATAAATGCTTGTTTGAATTTATTAAGTGCATATCTTTGACTGAAAATTATTTCTAAAGTTTTATAAGCCATAGTCTTGTTTTAAAATTGATATGTCATAAGGTAGAATAAAATCTGGTTGAAATCATTTGATCATATTGTTAATTAAACCAACCATGAACAGATTTTATATCATACTGAATTTTGATCACATAAGTTTGCTAGTTAAAATAAAACTTGATCTAGTTTCATCCTTGAACCTGATTCTATGATTAAATTATGAACTGATCATTTGTATACCTGATAGTATCATTTAGTAAATCATTAGATCGAACTTGAATCATCCATGAACTGACCTTTGCATGCATCCAACTATCATATTGTTAAAACTGGACATAGGTATCACATAATTGAAACCAAACATACATGTTCGCATAGCTTTAGCAATGATGATACTAGTGCGTCTGAAGTGGTTCATGTTGTTTGCATCTAAATGATTCACACTGTTTGCATATAGTTAGACAAAATCGGTTTCCATTTAAAATTTAGTACATTTGCTTTATTCAAAATTATAAACCAAGTTTTAACCGATTTTGAAAATCTACTTTGGTTTACAAATATCTTGAACATTATAAAAGTTATTTGTCTTGTCCATGATGCATTTTAAATCCATCCATATTGATTGACAAATTTTTTATCTTAATGCATATAAAATATTTTCTGAAAATAAAATGCATAATAAATCATCAATCTCCTTGGCATATAAATTCAAATCCTGAATTATATTATGAATCCTTTCTCCTTTATGGATATTTGATTTAGATGTCGAAAATCAACAACCTTGAATATGCTTCCCTCAATCTCTCCGGAGATAATTACCTCCAATGGGAGCTTGATACCAAAATCCTCTTAAGGTCCAGAAACCTTGGTGATACTATCACTGAAGGCACTGAGCCATCAGACAAGGATAATTACAAGGCACTTGTTGTCATTCGCCATCACCTTGCTGAAGGTCTCAAGGACCAGTATCTCACAATTGAGAATCCTCTGGAACTTTGGACAGAGTTGAAAACCAGATTTAATCATCAGAAAACTGTGATATTGCCAAAAGCCCTTTATGATTGGAGAAACCTGAGAATCCAAGACTATAAGTCTGTGGAAGAGTATAACTCGGCTTTGTTCAAAATAGTCTCAAAGTTGAAACTTTGTGGTGAGACTATTACTGATGCTGATATGTTGGAGAAAACATTCTCCACATTCCACACCAGCAATGTTGTGCTTCAGCAACAGTACCGAGAGAAGGGTTTCTCCACTTATGCTGCCTTAATCTCTTGTTTGTTGCTAGCTGAGCAAAACAATGAGTTGCTCATGATGAACAGTGAGCTAAGGCCTCCTGGTGCTAAAGCATTGCCTGAGGCACATGCGGCCGTAGAGCCAAAAGATGAGACTCCAAGAGAGTCATACTGTGGTCGCATGAGAGGCCGTGGTAGATGGCAAGGTCGTAACCGTGGGTTTCAACCACGTGGCCGTGGATTTCAACCACGAGACCATCTTGGTCGCAGCCGAGGCCGAGGCTACAGCCGAGGTCATCAAGCTAACCGTGGGTATAAGTCCGACTTCAAAACCCATGGCTCGAGCTCGACCAAATCTGCTTGCTATCGTTGTGGGATGACCAATCATTGGGCTAATAAATGCAAAACTCCCCAACACCTTGTTAAGCTCTACCAGGAGAGCATAAAGGGCGAGAACTCTGAGGCAAATTTCGTCCATTATGATAATGAGAATGATCTGGACCATGAGGATGATCAAGCCCATGGCAGAGATGGTCATGAGGATTTTGAGACTTCAGACCTCCTTACAAGTGGCTGAATATGAAGATTTCGATATCATATTGCTTTTGTCTTTGCATTTTGAATTCTTGATTTGGCTTTATGTTCTATGACTTTGGCAATTCTATTTATGAAATAAAGTTTTTACTTTATATATATGCCTTATACAAAGTCGAAATTATTAAGAACATAAAACAAAGCCATTAAAACATACTTTAAACCTTATGTAATATCTAAGGTGTTGACTCTTGTCTATTTTTCAGAAATGAAAGAAGACAAGAACCAGCTAGTAGTGGATAGTGGATCAAGTCACACTATATTAAAAGACAAAAGATATTTTGTTAACCTCATTTTAAAGAGTGCCAATATCAATACTATAGCAGGCACGGCCAGCCTTATTGAAGGCCATGGCCCGGCCCACTTAGTGATGCCTAAAGGCACGCATTTAGAAATTTCTAATGCATTATATTCTCCTAAATCAAAGAGAAATCTGTTAAGTTTCAAAGACATTCGCATGAATGATCTACATGTTGAAACTAGGGGCGAGGGAAAGAAAGAATTCCTCTTGATTTATGAAAATGCCCAAGGCCATAAGAAAGTCCTAGAGACTATCCCTGCTATATCAATAGGCCTCTATTGTGCCAATATAAAATCGAGTGAGGCTAACACTTCAATTCCTAATGAGTTCAGAGAAGCCTTTAAACAATGGCATGAAAGGCTTGGCCATCCTGGCAGATCCATGATGCGCAAAATAATCTCGAGCTCAACTGGCCATTCCTTGAAAGATAGGATAACTATCCCTATGAGCATTACATGTATTCCATGCTCACAAGGAAAATTAATAATAAGGCCATCACCTGGAAAGGTGAGTAAGGAAACATTAAACTTTCTGGAAAGAATACATGGTGATATATGTGGACCAATACACCCACCTTGTGGGACATTTCGATATTTTATGGTCCTCATTGACGCATCGACCAGATGGTCGCATGTTTGTCTATTATCATCTAGAAACTTAGCATTGGCAAGACTATTGGCACAGATCATAAGACTGCGAGCCCATTTTCCAGATTTTCCACTAAAGACTATACGTCTTGACAATGCAAGTGAATTCAGTTCCCAAGCTTTTAATGATTACTGTATGTCCATGGGGGTAAGTGTGGAACACTCCGTGGCACATGTACATACACAGAATGGATTGGCCGAATCCTTCATTAAAAGAATCCAGTTGATTGCTCGACCATTACTCATGAGGTCGAAGCTACCAGTATCAGCTTGGGGACATGCGGTATTACATGCTGCTGAATTAATACGCATAAGGCCATCCAGTGAACATAAATATTCTCCATCCCAATTACTCTCGGGTCATGAGCCAGACGTATCCCATATCAAAACATTTGGATGTTCTGTGTACGTCCCTATTGCACCACCACAGAGAACAAAAATGGGACCTCAAAGGAGGATGGGAATATATGTTGGTTTTGATTCTCCAACCATTATTAAATATCTTGAGCCTACTACTGGAGATTTATTTAAGGCCAGATATGCTGATTGTCATTTTGATGAATCAGAGTACCCAACATTAGGGGGAGAAAATAACAAGCTGGGCAAAGAAATTGTATGGAATCAAACATCCTTATCATGGCAAGATCCTCGGACTCAATCATGTGATTTAGAGGTCCAGAAAATAATTCATATGCAAAAGCTAGCTAATCAATTGCCTGATTCCTTTGCTGACCCGAAAAGAGTGACTAAGTCCTATATACCAGCTTGTAATGCACCAATAAGTATTGATGTCCAAGATGGACACAATCAAGTGGCTACAGAGTCTAAAGCACGTCTTAAGCGTGGTAGACCAATTGGTTCCAAAGATAAAAGACCTCGGAAACTAAAGAAAGGTGCAAAAGAAACCGAGGTCATAGATTGTCCAGACAAGGCCGAAATGGCCATGCCTAAGGTACCAACCAATGAGACTCGGGACGCCGAGCCTCATGGTACTGAAGGTGCTAATGATGAGATCTCAATTAATTATTTAATGTCTGGGACAAGATGGAACCGGAAAGATGTCGACATCAATGATATATTTGCATACCAAGTAGCCCTTGATGTTATGGACTTAGATGAGGATCATGAACCCACGTCTATACTAGAGTGCACTCAAAGATCAGATTGGCTCAAATGGAAAGAAGCCATAAACGTGGAGTTAGAATCATTTAAGAAAAGGAATGTCTTTGGATCGATTATCCGGACACCTTATAATGTTAAACCAGTGGGATATAAGTGGGTATTTGTGAGGAAGAGAAATGAATATGGTGAAATTGTAAGATACAAAGCACGGCTTGTTGCACAAGGATTCTCACAAATACCAGGCATCGATTATGAGGAGACATACTCCCCTGTGGTGGATGCAACTACATTTCGATTTTTAATAAGTCTGGCCATCAAAGAAAATTTGGATATGCGGTTAATGGATGTTGTAACCGCATACCTTTATGGTCCACTGGATAACGAAATATATATGAGATTACCAGAGGGTGTTGAGCTCAAAGCTAATAAAGGTTCTCGAGAAGAACACTGCATAAGGCTGAACAAATCCTTATATGGACTTAAGCAAAGTGGTCGAATGTGGTATAATCGCTTAAGCGAATACCTTGCCAAAGTTGGCTATAAGAACGACCCTATCAGTCCATGTATCTTTATAAAGAAGTTTGCAAACAAAGGATTTGTTATCATAGCAGTGTATGTTGATGATTTGAACATCATTGGAACCCCTGGGGAAATCGCCCAAACAGTTGAATATCTCAAGAAAGAGTTTGAAATGAAAGACCTAGGTAAAACTAAAGTCTGTTTGGGGTTACAACTTGAGTACATAAAAGGAGGAATCCTTGTGCATCAAAAGGCATATACAGAAAAAGTACTCAAGAGATTTAACATGGACCAGGCTCACCCATTGACCAGCCCAATGGTCGTGAGGTCCCTTGGAGTGGACACTGACCCATTCCGTCCTAAGGACGAGAATGAGAATGTCCTGGGTCCAGAAGTGCCTTACCTCAGTGCCATAGGAGCGTTACTGTATTTGGCTAGCCACACTAGACCAGATATATGTTTTGCCGTGAGTCTCCTAGCCCGTTTTAGTTCATGTCCGACCCAAAGGCACTGGAATGGAATTAAACATATCCTACGTTACCTTCAAGGAACTAAGGATTTGGGTCTATTTTATACCAATGAAACCAAAGATGGTTTAGTAGGCTTTGCTGATGCAGGCTACTTATCTGATCCACACCATGCTCGGTCCCAAACCGGATATGTGTTCACTCATGGTGGTACTGCAATATCATGGCGTTCCATGAAACAAACTATAGCAGCCACATCATCTAATCACTCAGAAATCTTAGCCATGCATGAGGCAAGTCGTGAGTGTGTATGGTTGAGGTCTATGACTCAACACATCCGATCAGATAGTGGAATGGTCGAGGACAATGGTCCGACCATCATATATGAGGATAATGCAGCCTGCATTGCTCAACTCAAAGATGGGTATATCAAAGGTGACCGAACCAAACATATACTACCCAAGTTCTTCTTCACACATGAGTTGCAGAAAGCCAAGGAGGTCAGCGTCACTCAAATCCGGTCAAGTGAGAACTCAGCCGACCTCTTCACCAAGTCACTTCCCACCAGCACATTCAGGAAGCTTACGCAGCAGATTGGCATGCGAAGACTCAAGGACCTTCAGTGATGTCCAAATCAGGGGGAGTAATGTGTGTTGTACTCTTTTTCCTGTCCTTGGTTTCCCTTTTTACCACATTGGGTTTTGGGTTTTCCGGGAGAGGTTTTAATGAGGCAACGTTAGCACATTACAAGCCCGATATGGTTATGGCATCCAAGGGGGAGTGTTATAAATCCATGATATGGATATGTGGATTGCCATTAACCATTAAGGAGGTTTACATCTGACCCGACTATCCGGTCCGTCTACACCCGTCTCCGGTCCGTCTACATCCGACCAAGACTAGTCAAGATGAAGACTCATTCAACCGGAGCATTTATGAGCTTTGACCAAGTCTAGATATTTGTAGTCAAATGTATTAAATGTGTAGATTCTCTCCTTTGTGTAAACCCTTATGAACCTCCACTATATATTGATAGTGAGAGCTAATGAGAAAGACACAACTTTCACAACAACACTTCTCTCATATTTCTAACACGCATATGTTATCAACAAAAAAGCTCATAGACGCCCACGGATTGGTGCATTAATTCCAATTCACTATTTGGTATATTATAGTTTCGGTGGAATCTTTCCAGCGGTGTCAGACTAACAATGAGTGGTCGTTCAGTTTCGTTTTCTGATCCGAGATTTCATCAACAATTCCATGTTCCTTTCGCATGCGTTACTTCAATTACCGTTATATACTAAGACATAATATATTTGGTTTCAAAAGTTTTAATCATCTCTATGTTCAGTATAATAGAAATGCCTCAATTACAATATGCATCATGGTATGTTCATGGTTAATATTAGTAAATTTCTAATTTTCTACTAGTCCATATGCCACTGTTGATCTTGTATTTTATTTATTGATATCAAAATAACTATACACCACTATAATTATCATGTGTTTAATAGTAAAGCTACGGTTGTGACAAGAAGACCCAAACAAAACAATCATTAGATGCCATCAATAGTCACCATAACTTATAGTTATAGATAATCATAAATAATCATCCGTATGATTTTGACACTGGACTTAGGAGCCACGAAAATCTATTGGAAAGCTAACGTGGTCCACCTCTTAAATCTGAAAACCCCGTATACTTAATTTACGTCCTAGATGCTTGGTCCAGTAATGGAACCTTGGCATAATTCTTAAAATCTCTAAAAAGAAATGAAACATAAAACTGATTCAAAATCTTAGAAGAACATATATAGAAGAACAAATGCAAAGCTTCTTTCTAAACACACGCGATGATGCGTAAGCCAAGTATTTTTTTTAAGTATTTTTATTATCAGTTTCTATTGGCAACTCTTCTTCTTTTTTCTAACTCTTTCAACATAAAAAGGATACCAATCACTAAACGATATACATAAAGCATCTTATATATTCCAAATGCGAAGAGTAAGATGCAGCGAATAATGTAAGATAGAAAAACAAGAATGTAGTAGGCCACACAGGCAGCGAATAGCTATAGTTCTGTGAGGATTTAGTTTTCGATCTATTCCATCACTAAACGGTGGTATGTTGCATATTCAAACTCAGCCCTAGCAACAGTCACAATCGTCATCATCAAAATCACATGCAGAGATAGTCAGACCTTATCCAATGGCAAATAAATTCATCAAACTATTTATCGAGCTGTATTAAATATTTATATATAATCAAAAAGATTTTTATTTTAATATATAATATATAAGTAATGGTATATAACCATCTCTATACTATCTCATAGTTCGTCCCAGCAGTACGGCCCCTAGTTTGAGAGCAAAGGATACTTTTAGGACTTGGAATTCAACATACGTACTGTCAACCATTGCTAAAAGTGGTTCAAGAACTGGACCCACTTATTATGACCCAGGTCACACTATTCACCACTTCGAGGCTCTAATTAAACATACCCATCCTTTTATATTGGCAATCATATAAAAACGTACATTATGTGCAGTCACATTTTACAAATATATATGGTGACTTTACATAAAGATGAGCTAAGCCATGTGAGCCAGATGGATGACGGGAGGGCCCAACAGCCCATAACTTTTGGGTTTTTTTAAGTGAGAGATATCTCATCTTGCTGTTATTTTAACATTCATGTCATTTTTATCTGGAAACTGCATGCTTTAAGTTTGCTACTATAAATAGAAACTTCTTCTCCTCCTTGTCTATCAAGTCACTTGCTTCAAAGATTTTTTTTTCATCCACAAAATTGTTAACGTTTCATTTAAAAACAAATAAGAAGATGGGTTTAGTGCGGTCCATGCTTCCAAATGCAAAGCAAATCTTCAAATCACAATCTATGAGGAACAAGAACGGTTCACCATCATCAACAACAGCTTCAGGGCTTGTTCCTAAAGGTCACGTAGCGGTTTACGTTGGCGAAAGAACGGAGAAGACGAGGTTTGTGGTTCCGATATCATACTTGAACCATCCTTTGTTCAGAGAGTTTCTTAATCGCGCAGAGGAAGAGTTTGGATTTCATCATCCAATGGGCGGTTTGACGATTCCTTGTCGAGAAGAAGCGTTTCTTCATCTCATTACTTCTCAGCAGCTGCATTGAGGAACGCATTGATTAATTAATAGTTTTAGTAGGGTTTTGATGAATCTTTTTTTTTGTTGTAGAAATGAATCTTTTTGTTGTTGTTCTATCTGAGAATTATATGAAATTTAGTGTGTGTGTGTATGACACGTTAAAAGTTTGTGTTTCGAAATAAGATTTTAATCGTTGTGCAAGTATTCATATCCAAACCACTAGAACCTGAAGATTTAGAGGCTGATTGGATTAAATTTTTCTAAAGCTTGTGAAGGATCATGAACTTTTGAAGCTCTTTTCGCCAAAGATCATATTTTCTGACATTTTTGTTTGATTAATGCTTAATATATTAGGAATCAAATATGTATTAGAAACAAACTTAATGGCCAAATATTACTGTTTCTAATACTACTGTTGAAGAAAAAAATATATTATAAATATGGAAAGCTTTTACATAATGGGAAATCACTTAATTACATAATTGTAGTTATTTATTTTGAATAACCAGTTCTGACTTACATTATTATATATTTAAAGGAATGGTGGATCACATGCACTCTGAATAAGCTAAATTGGTTGTAGTATGTAACCGTTGATGAATCAAAATAGGACATACTTTCTTCGAATAACAAACAAATTATAAACTGTTAAAAATGTCTCAAACAGAACTGCTCAAGTATTTTATGAAACTTAACGATAAATCATATCTAATTATTGCATATATAGATTGTCAAGCACATGTTACTCTCTGTTATTAGGAAGATATAATTGTGATAATAACAATAATGCAAATACAACACGTGACCGTCTTTACAATAACTGAGTTTTCTTATAACTACACTAATCATGCATAAATGCATGCGATTTATACTAAATATTCTAAATTTCTAATTAATTGTTTCAGATCAAACATGTAACTGAAACATTTCAACCGGTTGGTTTGATCTTATTGAAAGAATCGAACCTTCCTCCGCTGTATAATGTGGATAACAAATGTTGGTCTTAAATAAATTCATCCAACTTTATGTTATTGTCGAATCAGTGATGAAGACTGAACTATTATTGATAAGTTAAGGGTTCTAAGAGAAATCATACTAATAATATATAAAATAAAATAACTCTTTAAGACACACAACTTCTCCCTAAATGTTATCTTGAACTTCTTGATTCTACATAAGAACTAAAGAAACAATGCATGTTCAATGTTTTCTCATTTTCTTGACTACAAGCTTAATAAATTTAGATTTTATAGTAACTGTTATTATGATATATAGAATTAAGTTTTGTAAACACAATTTTAGTTAAGACGCAAAGGTCATCTCGAGTGGGGCTCTAGGGGTAACACATACAGACCAAAAGCCACCATTTTCAAGAGCCAACAATAGACTTGTCAAAAATGTATATAGTCATCAATATTTAATAAGGACCCTTGTTTCTGTTGTCTATTCATCAGAACCAATAGGACCAAGCCTGTTTTTATGTGATGGCCAGAGATTTTAATGAGAGAGAGAGAGAGAGCATGTGAGTTCTGTAGCTTTGGTGGGTCCCTATCTGATTTTTTTTTTTGATCAAAAGTGGGTCCCTATCTGATTATATTCTAAAGTCACCCAGAGAAATTAGTATCAGCTTGATGCTTTTCTAGGTAAGAAGCCCTAGTTTATTATTAAGCAGATCCCATGTGAAAACCTGCAAACTCCTAATTTTTAAATACAATAAAAAATATTTTGTATCATTAAACTCAAATTCGAAGTTTGATTCCGTGACCTTTTTGAAACTCTATAAATAACAACTAACTGAAACACAACTCCACCAAAAAATATCAATTCAATCTTTCTCCACTTTCATAAAACAGAGTATTCTTGTAAGATTCTATAAATCTCATTACTTTAGAAATGGCTATTCGATTCTCGCGTGTTATCAACTCTAAACAGTCGCAAAAACAGCAGTCTCGTGTCCCAAAAGGACATGTTGCGGTTTATGTCGGAGAAGAGATGGAGAACAAGAAGCGATTCGTGGTTCCGATCTCGTATTTGAACCATCCTTCGTTTCAGGGTTTGCTTAGGCGAGCAGAGGAAGAGTTTGGTTTCAACCATCCAATTGGTGGATTAACGATTCCTTGCAGAGAAGAAATATTCGTGGGTCTTTTGAATTCTTATGGTTGTATTGTTTGAACTTGAGACATCTTTTGGGAAGCCACATTTTTTTTCCATTTTATATATTTTTGTTTTGGTTGTTCCCTTTGTTTATTTCTGCAAAGGAGAACATGTTGAATCAGCCTGTAAATATGTTGTATAACCAGTCAAATCAGGTTATAATATTATGTACTTCCACAAAAAAACATTGATCAAGAAAGATTTTTATGTTTTCAAAGATAATCTTAGCCTTGATTCGGATATCCAAAGTACCTTAGCCCGATCGATGATTTCTAGGTAAAGTTAAGAATCACATGGTTGCAGAGGTTCAATGGTAAAATCGGAGTTAATTAAACCTGACCAATGTCGGTGTTAGAAACCAGTCATTAGCATTTATTTCGACCCATTATCTGCATGTAAGAATATTATAAATTCTTATATGACCTATATGTATATTGGTTTAATATAAAATTCAAGTTCATATTAATGTTTTATATTCTAATATAAAAGACGATACTACGATGGATCGGTTTCGATAAAAGAATTAGAATATGGGTGTATTGATAATCCTCCTTCCTTGCTTTGTTAGTTATAAATGATTCTTCTATAATGGTTATATACAATCATTTATGTATATGTGTTATACTTGTGCTTGGATGTATATTAATCACATATAAAGTATAGTTTGTACTTGAAAGAGTACAAATGAAAAAGGTGATAATTGAAAAGGCACAATAAGATACACATATATATACTCACTTGTGGTGGTTATCAAAATGCCACAAGTGACTTTTCTTGTATCTAAGAAGAGTTACATTGGTGTTGATAATAATAAAACGATCACGTACGTAAGAGAAAAAAGTGATTAGGAGAGGTTTTAGATTCCTTTGTCCATCAAAGGGAATCATAAAGGATTAAGGGTCATAGGGAGGAGAAAATCAAATTGATGAATTGATTCAAACAAACCAAGGAAAGCATGGATCAAGGTTAGTAGTATCTTTCTTCTTCACTAGAAAATATCAGGGTTGAATTAATCTAAATCTAGATTATGAACTTGGGAGATTTCATAATAGAAATCATAAAAGTTAATCTTATACTGCATGGCCATATCATTTATCTAAATTGTTTTAACTTTAGTCACTAACTATTCCATTCATTGCCTATTATTTATCGAATTTAAACCCAAAGACCTTCGTTATCAAATAATTGGGTAGCAATATAAATTTTGGTGGCAAAAAAATCAGTATTGTATAAACAAAACCAAATTCTTTATCTTAAACTTATAAGATAATAAATAAAAGAATCCAAACCTTCTCTCTCTTATTTTTTTTTTGCTTTTTAAAACAATATAGCACACAGATTTAGAACCAATTGCACTGGCCATTTTCTGGACTAACGATAGGTCTTCATTGTAAGCTCCTTTTTTCTGATTGTGATGCATTAACTACTGTATCTTGTCAATCTCAATTAGAGGTATATGATTTGCAAATATTTTCGGTTTGGGTGTGCATGGTAGATAAGATCATGGCAATTATATCTTGTATTACTTGTAAAGTTGTAAGTTACAGAAAATGACATTTCAACAAAAAGATCACAACAACGGTTGAGAACATCTTGAAAATCTACAAGACGCGAATCAAATAAAGATAACAGTCATGTTATAATGTAACTAGGAATAAATTTCTTATATACTTTGTCGCATAAACACAGACGTAATATATCAACATACGTATGCTAAGTTCTAGAGGTAGTATCATTATAGCACATTAAGCTATATATATGTAGGATAACTGCCAAATAGCAATAAGAACATCTATCTAAAGAACTATCAATCAAACACAAATATTAACTTCTCACATATCAATAAGGAAATAAATAATGTGGAGTCGCCAACTAGTAGATCAAGAACGATTCCGAAAAGCATCTATATGATCCGAGACTGAAAATTGGGTGATTAGATGCGACTCAGCAAAATCTATACTATTAAAGCAGGATCCTATTGTCATAATTACCTTAGGGGCATGTTTCCTTCACTAACATTGCATGTTTCATTAAAGGTAATTAAGTAATATTAATAACAAATCTATATTAGGTCATTATTTTTGGATCCAGCCCAAATCAAATCTCTCTTGGGCCATTTGGGCCTATTAAAAAATCAGATTCAATTCTCACCTTTTTTTTTTCCTTTGGACCATTGAGTCCAAGTTCAAATAATTTTTTTTCAACTATTCTTAATTATTATTTTTTTCTTTTCTTAATATAATTTAAGCATTCATAAAAATAATTGAATTTTTTTATTGAAAAGTATAAATCTTTATTAAAAGTATATAATTTTTTAATTAAAATATTAACTCCATAATACAATTAATTTATCAGAGTTATACCAACTTAATTCATTAAAAAAATAAAGTTTATTTTTTTTTAACATAAATAGTCATTTAAAATGAAATACGATAAATAAAGATAAAATTTTTAAGTCTTTTATAAAATAAAACACAAATATATGAAAATGTGACATTTACTAAATATTTGTCAATTGAAAAAAAAAATAATAATAAACCCGCGCTTTGAAAGCGCGGGTCAAAATCTAGTGATAGTATTTAAATGTAATGATTTGTTAATTGAAGTATATTTGCGGCCCTAATGATTCGCATCTATCAGACGAAAACCAATCCAATGATTAACCAAATTGAGCATTTTCTACATATATTTAAATCTGAAATATCAAATTGGTTATATCTATCCTGAATTTTTTCTTCGTGTTGATCGTTATTTCAGCCAATGTGACAAGTTGCTCGGTGTCTTCTTTGCATGTGCTTGTCCACTTGTTATTATCTTTTTGAAAGCACACACACTTCTATGCCGAAGGAAGTAGAACAACTTTCATAAGTTCAAATAATATTCAGAGAAAAAGGATATAATAATAATATTTTGACTTTTCAGCTTAATTTTATATTTTTATATTAGTAAGAACAAATAATTTTTTGTTGGAGGACTTCACGAACAACTTGCATGAGGAAAAAAAACACAATAATTGCCCTTAAATTATTGAAAAGCTATTAGTCGTTAATTTAAAAAAAAATCATTATAACTTAAAAAAATTCATTATTATAAATAGAGACAATCATTACCCCACCTTTCTTCATCTCAAGCATTGTGGTGAAAACAAAAAAAAAAAATCGTTTAGCATCTTTGGTCCTAAAGCAAAAAAGAAAGAAAGATGGGGTTGAGTCGTTTTGCGATCACAACTGCAACAAAGCAGATACTGAAGCTAAACTCCCTGGCAAGCAGAAACCGAACATCATCAGCACTGGATCATGTCCCTAAAGGGCATGTGGCAGTGTACGTAGGAGAACAGATTGAGAAGGAGAAGAAGAAATTCGTGGTTCCAATTTCGTTTCTGAATGATCCTTCCTTCAGAGAGTTCCTTAGCCGAGCAGAGGAAGAGTTTGGATTCAATCATCCAATGGGAGGCTTGACCATTCCTTGTAGAGAAGAAGTGTTTCTTGATCTCATCGCTTCTCGGTTACAATAAAGTTAAAAAGGGATGTTAGATGCCTCTTAGGAGCATTGTATTTATAAAGATCTTGAAAACTTGTTCTTGAGACTAATGATGTATCTTTTCCCATGTATTTTTTTTTAATCATGGAGAATCTTGAAGTGGAATTTTACAATCTCATATTTGGTTTATCTCTAATAAAGACAGACACAAGTTTCTGAAGTCTTTAAAAGAATCATTTACCATTTATATATGAATAAATACAAACTTATAGAGATATACATACCAACTGTTTTGCCATGCAATTAACTTCATGTCACTATGCAACATCCTCATGTGGACAGCAAGAACCATGCAGGAAGCAAAACTTGAATGTTTCACTTTTCTGCTCCGATTCTGGAGGAGTGCGATGTGACATGCACTGAGTATCTCGTTGCGTGTGAAAAAAAAAAACTCTCGGAGGTTAACTAGGATCAAAATGAGAGAAGCCTCTTCTCAGTTCTCACTCAAGTGACAAGTTCCCTAGTCGAATGCTTCGTTGCTGGCGAGTGATTTGGTTACCTAATGGTACTTGAGATGATCTTAAGCCCCCTGGCTTTGTAGAGAATGGCGAATCAAGCTTTGGTTGAAACCAGTTCTTCAAAGCAACACCATTGATTCTTAATTTAGCATCCTTTCTGTGATAAGGTATCCCCAATCTTCTCAACAAGGCAGAAATGTCTTGCCCAACCCTGTCAACAAAAGGGATGTTCTTAGAAGACTATATAACTTCAGAGGGTAAACATCACCTCTGCATAGTTAATACAGAGCATAGGATACTCATCAGTTTACCTTCCTGCAAGGTCAATTGTCTTCTCTCCTTCAGGAGTTGTAATCTCCTTCTCTTCTATGGAAATTATCAAATTTATATGAGGTATCTTTGCACCTGAAACATACATGAGATTAACAGGTAAGAGATTTTAATTACAGACCTCAAAGCCATTGAAAAATTCAATCAACCAGTTAGATCTTCCCAACTAGCTAACCATTTGTTTAAGATTTTTATCCTAAAGTTGATGATCTGATAGTGGATATTCAGATCAAGAAAAGCCAAAAGACCAATAACTATTTAAGAAGACTGATGTAAAGTTATGTCGAGAAAAGTTAAAGAAAACAGATTATCTTACCAGCTGCAAGGCGATGCTTAAGACCTTTAAAGATGGTTAAGAGGTAAACCTGCCATATTTTTCATGACATTATTAGATACATGGGAATCCAAAAAGTGCTAAAACAGTGAGATATTGATCTGTTTTTTTATTTATTCAATATACAATTCATGATCACTGGAAGAGTTAATCTATAGCCTTCCTAGCTATTATTATGTAAAGTTTATTCCACTATAACAAAAGGGTTTTACCTCAGCCACGTTTTTGGGCAGTTCTGTCGTGTCAAAAAACAATGGAACTTTATTGAAGGACATAGAAGGAAGAACTCCAAGAGAAGTAGCCTCCTGCAAATCATGAAAAAAAAATAATATAAACTCTGTGGACGTAATGAATATCTATATGAAGCTACCAACATTACCTCAAGAAGTGAAAATGCTCGAGGATCATACTCTCCAAACCCATCTACTAATGGGAATATGTTATGCTGCCTTTGTGAAGAAATGTTGCCTAAATTCGAAACCAGCCTATCCCTCAAAGCAGCATCATGTGGAAGTTGCAAGCATCCCAAAACTTGTGAAACTACTTCTGTAGTAGGAACTGTACCACCTGATATTGTCTCACGGTAAACCATTAACGCCATTGATGTCCTGAAAGAAAGGAAAATGTATCAATTATCAACCTGGAATTAGATTCTTGATGTAGATCTTTATTGAAGAAGAGAGAGTAACACAAGTATCAGATCAAATCTAACAAATTTACTAAAACATCAAATCAACATTAAGAAGAAGAGTAACTGCCTTAAGAATTGGAAAAGGAAGCTATACTGACCATTTATTTTCAATCTGAGGTCGTCCTGATTTGAATGACACAACAGGTTCACCAGCTGCAGATGCCTTCTCAAACCTTCGCTTGCAAAGGCCTTTATAGAATAGCAAAAAAAAGAAGCAAGAAACATAAGTGCTATATTAAGACAAAACGCTTACATGTTTGATTGCATTGAATGTAAAATACAAAAGCTTACTTGTTATGCATCTACACATGATGAAGTTTGGTGATACTCCATCTTCTTTTGCTCGAGAGAGAAGCTTGAAACTTACCTCAAAGTCATCCTTTCTACACACAGAAAATTCAGAGAATACTGAATTCTCAAATCTGATTGCACTGATTAATAATCCAAACAAGCTTAAATAATTCAACTTAAGAAGAAGTTACCTTTCACTTGCCAGCATGAGCATAGAGTAAGTGATAGTGTTTGGTGTTAATCCCAAAGTCTTTATCTCATCAAGATATTCCATAGCCTTGGGAAGTTGACCACCTTCACCTGTTGATACTCTAAGGTGTCAAACCAGTAATGATTTTTCTTTTCCGCCTTATACTTTTATCATATTTATTTATTAATAAGGGTAAAAGATTAAGATAGTGTAATGTATGAGGTCTTACACAAGGCAGTTATAAGAGCATTCATTGTTGAAACAGTTGGTCTAAGTTTGATTGACTTGATATTTTCATAGAGCTCCAGTGCTTTCTTCCAATTTTTCGCCTAAACCAAAAAGAAAAAGGGTATCAGTAGTGTTCAAGACTCTTGCTACAACTATAAAAGGCAACATACATTACAACAAGCTCCCATCAGTGAGCTATATGTTATGGTTCCCAGACGTATGCCTTGAGATTTCGCATCCTGAAGAATGCCAAAAGCTTCCTCTAACATTTTTGCATGTCCCGCAACATCGATCAATGCACTAAAAAAGACCTGCAAAGGTTAAAACCAAGATTGCACCTATAAGTAAGATGGCTTTAGAAGCACTTCAAATAAATTCTCTTAGTTATAAAGTGTTAAACAGTTAACTCCTAACACACACTTCCATAAGTTTTAGCAGGTAATCTTAGAGATAACATGTTCATGCCTCATAAAGATATGGAACTTCTTTTTTTTTTTGAATACCAAGAGGTTCGGGCCAAATCTTGTAATCCTCATAGGCCCGAAACCACAGCATGTAATATTAGTTTCGTCCCAATGGTCACTCGAACTAGGGAGCTCTGACATAATGGCCAGAATCCTTTCCAGTTGGATATGCAACTTCAACATGACACATAATTCAAAAATAGACATACCTCGTCAGGGACAACACCTTTCTCTTTCATGTCACTGTATATGCTACATGCAAAATCCCAGTCCCCAGACTTGCTGCAGCTATTCACAGCAATGGTATAGACTTCTGGAGTACCCTTTATTCCATATTGATGGATCATCTTGTACACTTCTTTAGCTCGTTCGACCTGGAATAAAACTTATCCTTTAATCAAAATAGAAAGTAAAAAACAAAACAAAAAATGGAACAAAAACAAAAAAAAGCCACACACCTGACCAGCATTGAAACATGCTTTCATCAACGCACCAACCGTGATATGATCAGGGTCTATAGGGTGGGTCTCAGCCTTCATTTCGGCTAACACATCGAAAGCACGGTCAACAGCTCCTGATTGGCCACATGCGGAGATGAGGGCGTTGAATACAACCCGGTCTGGCTTAACATTCTACTGCATCGAACATGTCATCAATGTAATAATAGCCTTGATGTTACAAAACATTATGGACATATAACGAGCAAGAGGATAGTATCATCGGTCTAGAAACATGATAGGAGGCAGTAAGAAACTTGTGGCAGGCTTACCTTAGACCTTAAAATTCCATAAGCACCAAATGCCTTGGCTACTTGTCCAGCTCTAGCACATCCATCAATAAGCGCACCAAACGTGTGAAGATTGGGTTCTACTCCAGAATTTGCCATCTGGTGGAACACCTGAGAATATAACCACACAGAGGTATCACATGATATAATAGAGATTCCAAAGAAACAGCCTAATATGTATCCTTGTTTATATAACATACAGGGAAAAGAAGATTAGTATACCTCAAACATTGCATCAACTTTTCCACTTTTAGCACAACTTGAGATTAAAGTTGTGTAAAGTTTGCAATCAGCCATCATACCATTCTCTTGCACCAGATGCAGAACTCCACGAGCTCCTACATAGGTAACAACTAAATATTCAAAAGAATGAACTTTAACAAGATCAATATGGGATATTAATATCACCTTCTATGTCCTGGGAGCTGGCACATACAGACATTAACATATTGAACGTGCTCATGGTTGGATTTGGAATCAACTTGGTAAAGCGAAATGCTTCCTTGACAGCTCTTTTCTTCTTGCAGAGTTTAAAGAAGCTTGCGTGATAAATCTGATATTAGGATACAAGAAAAATAAGATCACTGACCAAAGTTCCACATTTCAAACAGGACCAAAACTAAGATTATAATCCATATTTCTCATGAAAGCAGCCATACCTTGTCCATGTCCAATAGATCCCTTTTCTCCAGATCTTCAAGTACGTGTATGCAGTCCATTAGCCTATAATATATGGATATTAAACCCTCAAAGTCAAATAATGCAGTCACAAGATAGAGCACTGTTTTTTTTTTACAAACCAGTTGATAATTTTTTTACCTCCCATCTCTAAGTAACCGGTAGTAAGCATCAGTAGTTTCTGGAGAACGCCCATTGCTATTAAGTATCTGAGAAGGGAACTCAGGCATGCTTTCATCAGTTTGGTGAACCACATGCTTCTTCCCATCATCTGGAACTTCCCAGTCTCTTCTTACATCTTTCCTTTTGTGGGATAAACCACCGTTACCGTGTCCCACAAGATTCTCTTCCTCAACATAGCCTGCAAAGGAAAAGTAACTTTCCAGCATCATCTAATGGATTGGCCTTACAGGAAAGTACCTCACTGTCAACGTACCAGTAGCCTGACCAAAACTTGGTCCTGAGAACTGAGTATCAATTACTCCACCGTTCTTGTGGTCTAGCAATAAACTATCAGTTGCAGTAGAAGTAAGAGTAGGAGAGACTGCTTTAACACTTGCCAGCCTTGAAGAAGTGGGTGATGAATGATTAGACCCATAAAATGTATGAATCTCTTCTCTTTTGCTCTCCGTGAAAATGCTGTACTCAATAGGCTTCTGGGTCAAACCGTTATACTTATTCTCCAGGGCATGCGCATCGTCATCTACCACCACATGTGGAGAAGCAACCGAATGAACTCCCACCACTGCCTGCGAGAAACCATTCTCCATAACCGTTTGCTCTTCAGGTGCTTGTGTTCCCAATGTAGCTGAATCCACAGCAACATGCCCATTACTCAAAGAAGATGAAAGGGACTCATCTATAGAACTATGTTCACTAGCAATAGTGCTGACACCGGCAACAGCAAACTGAGACTCCTCAGCTGCCATTTCTTTGGCCACAAATGGATCATACTCCATCACAGCAGCTTCCTGGACTTGATGAGCCTCCTCTTCCTCAGATTTGTTCGCACTTTCTTCCACCTTCTTTCTAAAACCTCTGGTGATTGATGACGTGGCAACCGTCTCGTTAGCAGTTTCCTGGATTTGATGAGCCTCCTCTTCCACCTTCTTTCTAAAACCTCCATTTACTTCCACAAGACTTCCTTCATGAGCATCTAAATGTTGACTTTCCTGCTGACTCTCACTACTACTGATCTTTCCTCCATGAAGCGTCCCTGGAGATTCTGCAACCTGATCAAGTTTAGCCAGTCAGAATTCACTTCAAATTTCATCAAAAAAAAATCATCAGCTCAAGCGATGCAGAGGTAAAAGAAATGTAAATTTTACTGACCTTGTCGGAAAGTTGAATGGCCTTGTCGGAAAGGTTACTGACCTTGTCGGAAAGTTGACTGGTCTTGTCGGAAACTTGACTGACCTTGTCGGAAAGTTTTCGTTTTCTGAAAGAATTTTGGCAATAAGCGAAAGCAATGGCGGAAAAAGCGGTGACAGCCACAACAACGAGGATCAGACCAGAGTCGATAGAAGCTCTAACGACTAAACGAGGCGATGAACGACTAGTTTTCCGTTTTCCGGCGCGAGTTCGAAGATGATGATGATGATGAGGAGGAGGACGGAGAGTGTGGCAGCAGCCGAGGAAATCAGTACGGATGGAGCGGAGACTAGAGGCCGGAAGAATCACCGGAGAGTAGGAAGTTAAGGTGAGATACTTCGACGACGAAGTGGTAGTAGAGATGAAGGAGGAGGTAACCTCCATTGGAGGAGAAGGAGAGAGAGAGAGGAGGAGGAAAGATGATGAGAGGATAAAGGGAGCATAAAGAGGAGAATAGTTGAGAGGATATGAAATAACGAACGACTCGCTGTGGGCCATATGCTGACGTGGCTTTAACGGCCGTCAAGTCGTCAACGTTTTCCTTATCATTTTTCTCTTTTGTTTTTTCAATTATGCAAAGACAGAAAAAATGTTTTACTTGTATGTTGGGTTTGGTCCGAGTCCAAGTGGCCCACTTATGTTCATTGGATATGTCTCCAAATGAATCCATTACAGCAAATGATGTTAAATACATGGAGGTAAACAGTCTATGAACTTTTCTCCAATCTATGTGCTTCTCAGTGTCTTGTTCAGTTGCTACTGCGTCTTTTGTGTATATATGCATTTCAGGGAGGAGCAGTGGCATATGTGGTTGATAGTTTTAAGATTCCTACGATTTTGATGAGTGACTGATACTAAGAATGGGAATATTTCCAACTGCCAAGCTTGATCAAAAGTCAGTTACCAGAGTACAGATTGAATTTATCAGTGGGAACTGTTTCCCAGACCTCTGAACAAGGGATATGAATGATTCAAGCAAAGGGTAAAGGCAGATTAAGCAATAATAAGAAGCTTTAGTTGGTTTCTCTGATCATTTTTTTTGAAGTGTACACACTCTTGTGTTGGTTAGGAACAAATGGCTTTTAGTTAAACCCAAAGATTATGATGTATCAAGAGAAAATACTCAAAGAATTCGAGATTGATCTTTGAGAAAGAGCCAATGCAATAAACATGAAGCTCCTGAATCTCACACCTAATCTTCACCAAATATCAACTAGGCAGAAACAAACACCGCACAAGATGCAGGTCATAGACTGTATATATATATATTATATATATGCCTTCACCTTGACCCTTTTGAACATACTTAATATTTAACAAGAGAAAACAGATAGAAAATGGGAAGCATCGATTCAACAGAGTTGGGTTCGGAGAAGAAACCAAATCCAGGGAAAGCGACCATTCTTGCTATCGGAAAAGCCTTTCCTCACCAGCTTGTGATGCAAGAGTACTTGGTTGATGGCTACTTCAAAACCACCAACTGTGATGACCCTGAACTCAAACAGAAGCTTACTCGTCTCTGTAATCTCTTTCTTTAACCTTTTCTCCTTTTTAATAAATTTTAACTTTGTATAAGCTTCTCAGTACGGAGGTTGTTTTGACTGTTGCCTTTACAATACAGGCAAGACAACGACGGTGAAGACAAGGTATGTTGTAATGTCAGAGGAGATACTAACGAAGTATCCAGAACTCGCCATTGAAGGAGGATCCACCGTGAAGCAGCGTCTGGACATATGCAACGACGCTGTCACCGAAATGGCGGTAGAAGCTTCTAGAGCCTGCATCAAGAAATGGGGCCGTTCTATCTCCGACATAACTCACCTTGTCTACGTCTCCTCAAGCGAAGCTCGTCTTCCTGGTGGCGACCTGTACTTAGCCAAAGGACTTGGTCTCAGCCCCGAGACACACCGTGTTCTTCTCTACTTCGTAGGCTGTTCTGGTGGCGTTGCAGGCCTCCGTGTAGCCAAAGACATAGCCGAGAACAATCCGGGGAGTAGAGTTTTGCTTGCTACTTCTGAGACTACCATCATTGGTTTCAAACCTCCAAGTGCAGACAGACCGTATGATCTTGTTGGGGTCGCGTTGTTTGGTGATGGAGCTGGAGCTATGATCATCGGATCCGACCCAGACCCCATCTCTGAGAAGCCTCTCTTTGAGCTTCACACTGCAATTCAAAATTTCCTTCCTGGTAAAAAACTACATGATCTTTGCATCCTTATAACTTAGCCGATGTGTTTAGACAAACTTAGGATAGCATTTTCATGGTGCAGACACAGAGAAGACGATAGATGGGAGGCTAACGGAAGAAGGGATAAACTTCACGCTGTCGAGAGAGCTTCCGAAGCTAATAGAAGACAACGTGGAGAGTTTCTGCAAGAAGCTAATAGGAAAAGCGGGACTGACTCCTAAAGACTATAACCAGATGTTCTGGGCGGTTCATCCAGGCGGACCAGCCATCTTGAACCGAATGGAAAAGCGGCTTAACCTCTCGCCGGAGAAGCTGAGTCCAAGCAGAAGAGCTCTAATGGACTATGGCAACGCAAGTAGCAATTCAATCGTTTATGTGTTGGAGTATATGTTGGAGGAGAGCCGGAAAGCAAGGAAGATGAAGGAAGTTGAAAACGAGTGGGGTCTGATTCTAGCTTTTGGACCTGGTGTTACATTTGAAGGCATCGTTGCTCGAAACCTTGATGTTTGAGCAACAGAGAGAGAGATATGCATGTAATAAGAATGTGAAGCTTAAAGAGAAGAACTCTTTTTTTATGATGCTTAAATGTTTCGTAGTCTAAAAATATTTCACAAAGCAAAACAACGTAGAATGTGCAATTTGAAAAACAAAGAAAGAGTCGTTATCAGGCATTAAAACCACGGGTCATGAGGTTTTCTCTTAAGATCATCTCTTGCTTATGTTACCTTGACGAAGATGATCAAACTTCAACAAGTCCAGGAGTTGGATCTTCTCATAACGGGTTTCATTTGTTTGTCTTCCTCAAGAGCAACCATACCGACATGTGACGGATCTTCCAGCATCATCTTGGCTACTAAGTATCCGGCGATTGACCAGGTCTGGCATTTACGTGACTGCTTCCCCACGTATCTCCCTAGCTTTCCATCATAGTATTCAGGCCAATTGTCTTTATGAAGCCTAGCCTCAGCTACTTCAATTGCTCGCCTTGCTATTTGAGGTCGACCAGTTTTGATACAAGCAGCCGTCAGTAGCCACAGCAGCACTGTGCCAGGGAACATAAAGGTCAGACCAGAGGAACAGGAACATGTTTAATTGTAATCCAACGCAACGTATAGGAGAATTAGTAAATTTACCTGGCCAGGACCCTCCATTGTGGTAACTCCATCTAGTGTTTTTGGGGTCACAACCAGTTACAATCCTCCATTCATGGCTTTCTATTGCAGGGTAGCAAACTTTGAGCGGCATTTCTCCAACCAATTCTTCCCAGCGAGATTCTATGAGATCCATTATTGCGGTTGACTGTTCAGGAGTAGCCATGGAAGACAATATGGCTATACAATTTCCCAACGCAAACCAGCGGAAATCCATTCTCGCGGGGCTAACGTTGCCGATAAAAAACCCTCCGTGAGATGGCATGAAGTCGAAAACCCATTCCGGAAGAGAATCAGGGATTACGTTGAACTTGTTGACAGCAGTGTGAGAGTATTCCTCAGTCTTGTATCGGTAAATGTCATTAAGCTGCTTCAAGTCTAGCCAGAAGTAACTCCTCATGTGGTAGCTCAACGCATGGAGTCGCTTCACTATCTGTTCCACCATTTCTTTACCTTCTCCATCGTGTTTAAGTACGAGGAGCGCACACCTTAAGGCCATAAAGAAGAGGGCTTGGATCTCTATCGGGTAACCATAAACTCCCTACAACAAGGAAAAAACAGAAGATTCTCAAACTGTCTCCTTGTAGAAAGAATCAAATTAGTAAAAGGACTTTACTCACCATCCTACGATCAATCATACAGCAGCCATCAGCGCACAAGAGAGTGGGAAAGGTATCAAACCCCTCAGAGAGACAAAGGCTTAGTATCAACCGTATACCCTTCTGGCATTCAGGCATGTCAGCAAGAGAAGAGTCTCCAGTAGACTTTGTGTAGGCTCTGAGCAAAATAATCCACCAGAATCCAGAATCAACCGGCGCCACTCTCCCAATCGCGCTCTCGCCAAAATCAGCAATCAACGTTTCATGGTTCCTAACGGGATCATGGAAAACTTTGAAGCTAGCAGGCATAACTCCTTCGCCAAGCTGGAACCTATCAATCTTTTTCTCCCAAGACTGAAGACGAAGAGTCTTCAAAAGGAAGTTTCTCACTATATCTGGTTCTCCGTTCATCAAGAACGCCAAAGCACTTGGTACAAAGTCTCTCACAAACACCTAAGACAACCAAACCAACACACGAATTAATAGAATCGTGACAGATAAAAATGTGTGTGTTTAAGCATTCTTCACCTGATCATAGTTAAGCTTCTCTTCAGAGTTATCCACAGCAGCAATAGTCCCAACAGGCTGTCCACGGAAGTACACCATAGACCTCCTCAAAGCATCCCAGGCCTCTCCCACCATAGGATGAGACTCGAATCCATGAACTGACCGAGGAGTGTTGAATCCAGACCACCTACCCACACTCGGTGAAGCCACGTAATCGGCGTGATCATGGACTCGAGAAGCATTATCCGCGTTTCTAAGCTGCGGTGAGCCAGATAACTCGGTGAGAGACCTTTCGTCGAGTGATCTCAGTCTCTCGATGTTCAACGGCCTCGGCTTCTCTAGCAACTTGGAGAAATCAATGTCATCGATATCGTCTAGTGTATCTCCGTTTTGATTTACATCTACGTTCAGATTAAAACTCGACATTGCTCCAGATCGATTCAAAACCCTAGCGAACAGTCTGATGATCACTCCCTGCATTATCATAGATATATATCAGATCCATTTTGCTCACAACAATAGCATAATCATATCGTAATCAATCAAACGGAGAAACTTCACGAACATCGAACCGTTCGGATTATCGTGTAAATTTACAAAGAACAAGAAAACAAAGAGAGATTTCGACTCGATTATAACGATATCAACGGCACATGACGGATCGAAAACGAAACTCTCACCGAGCTAACGCACGTACACGACTCTTCGCCGGAGATCCGGCGAAGAAAACTAAGCAAGGAGTTACAAAACCTCATCTCGATCAAACAGTTCTTAAACCACCAGAGAGACGTAGAAACGTATCACGAACCTTGATGATCGAGCGCGGAACGAAGAAGAAGACGAAAGAGCTTCTCTCTCTGCTCTCCGCCTCTCTATCTCTTCTCTCTGATCACGAAACAGAAGAGAAGCGAGAGAGTGTATCGTATCACACTAGGCGAACAAGTAATCTTTCGAAACGGCAAAGGGTAGGACGTATCAGCTACTCGGCCAAAAAGGAGGATGTGTGGGTCCACGTGTACGAACAGGATGTGATTGTGACGGGAAGATGGAAACGAGCGCGGTGACTCTAGCGATTGGGGGAAGGTGAAAAAGGCTACCCTTTGATCAAGCCATGCATATGATATGATTGCACGGAGGTTGTTGCTTTTCGAGTTTCACCAGTATAATACAATATTTAAATAAATAACATATGGTTGATAACTTTATAGTATAAGTTAATAATCAGTGACGTGAGAGAGTATCTTTGCAGTGAGGAAAATGTTTGGTTGTCCACGTGTACGGTGGCAGGGGATCTCGTGCCATGCACAGAGTCAGATGACTAATAATTGTTCGTTTCTGTATATTTTACTTTTTTTTTTTTTTTCATCTATTAATTTTATCGAAGGGTCAAACCCAGAAAGCCCAACTACAAAAAAACATAAAACCCGACATATAGACATGCTAAAGCCCAACATAAAGGGCAAAACGAAATATGGCCAAAGGCCCATAAACTGAACGGTACCACAACAATACACGCGTCCAACAAAACTCTTGCCCACCCACGTGTTGAGGTCCCTGCCTCACAGAGACACGCGTCACCCGATCACCACATCGGTACCCCAAACGTCAAGGTTAGCCGGAGAAAACGAAGAACGACCACTAGTTTCGCCGGAACACGCTGGAGCAAAAACCACCGTACCCGTCTTCATCACCAAACTTTTTCCAACGGAGAGCTTCATCGAGGACAGTCCCGAGATCTCATCCAAAGCCACCGGAAACACCATTGACGATTTAAAACCACACTCAAACCAATGAATTTCACCGTAAGGCTCAACAAAGCGAACCGTCGCTCACACTCCGATCTACGAAATCACCAAAGATTAAACCGCCTACAATCGATCCTTCTGCGCCGACATAACAACATGCGATACAAGACTCATATCGAAAGGCAGAGTAACAATTAAAAGACATATTCATAGATCGGTTACATCCAAAGACAAAGTCGGTGATGGCGGTACTAAAGAAGCCATCGCCTCCCGGAAAACATAAGCCAACGAAGAAGAACTAGAAAAACTTCTTCTTCCCAGAGTCAACATCCCGATGAAACGGAAAACTAAGCCGGAGAGGATCTGGCGAACCAAAACTAGAGTTTTCTCTCTTTTCCGTGTAAAATTCTAGAGAGGGAACAGAGCCGAGAGAGAAAAGCTTTTTTGGGGCAATACATATTGTAAACGCTAGGTAAGAGTGAATCTGCATATTTTACTATTTAACTTAGAGTGACTTTCGATTTGAATAATAAAAATGTTAATCAAAAGGTTGTATAGTTTTGACAACGAATATTACTCCAAAACAATTAACATTGTCTATTGGTCGACTCCAAAAGTTTATTTTGCCAGTGCTTTGATTTGATTTTAACTTTTGGATTTTAGGGACATAATGCTTTTTTTTGCTAGCTTATTCTAGACAATAATGTGATAGAAGTTGAAAATGGTAACATCACTGCCGCAGATCAAAAATAATAGTGGATAATCTATGAATAAGAAACTAAAAAATAGGTCCTAATTGATAACAAAAAATCTTAATTACAAAAAATCAAAATTAAAATTTACAATATTTTAACTGACGAAATTTTTTCAGTCCTACAAATTATCTTTTTACTCTTTTTATATAGATAAAGAAAAAGTATTCAAAGTTTTATTATGTTTTTTAACTGAAGTTTTATTCTATTGTAAGTTTGATTATAATTCATTCTTACATTTGAACCCAAAAAAAAAAAAATCATTCTTACATTTGTTACAAGAACAGTATACATTGCAAGTTTTCAAGTGTACAAAATTATAAGCCTCATACTAATATTGCTTGAGTATGTGTTCAGGATTGAGTACGTTTAATGGTTTTATTCTTTTTTTCTAAATAGATTAATTCTAGAGAAATTTCATAAGATATCATTTTTTAAGTTTTTGTCACAAAAATAATCTTTAATGAAAAAAATGACCAAAATAAATTTTATTAAAAGGTAAAAATATGGTTAAATAATTTAGATTTAGGGTTTAGACCTAAGAGGTGAGATTTTGGGGATAAAATTTCAAATTAAAAAAAATAAAAAAAATATTAAAAATTTTAAAATAAAAAGGCTATTTTGATCATTTTATTTTTTGAGGGTTTTTTTTATGACAAAAACTTAAAAAGAACTAATCGAGAGAATTTCCCTTAATTCTATAATAGAGTTGAGTTATACTCTAATGGTGATATTTTTTTTTGAAAAAAAAAATGATGAACAAAAAAGAAAAGAAAAAAAAAACTACTCGATTTACATAGTAAACTCATTTTTCACTCTGTAAAAAATAGAGTATCATTACAATATATTCGCTTCTAAACTTTATTTTATAATAAAAAAATAAAATACTATCTAGCATGTCCTGGAGTGAAAGAAAAATGATTCATACCAGTGATAGACCCTAGTTAGGATACTAGGAGCCGTCGCCGTGTCTAAAAAATATTTGATGAAGCTGATGGTGTTTGTAGTTTTCTTTGGTTTTAGACATTCACATAATTGTGACTGAAAAATAATCGAATCACTTTGGTAAATAAATACAAAGTGGGCTATGCTGCTAAAAAGTGAAGAAGGCATCATTCCACCTTAAATCAATATCTATTATTTTCTTTTGTTTTAATTCTTTACATTTCGTATTTTCGAGATTTTGGAGTGGTCACAACCGAACAAGGCATGTTAAATAAGTGTAACAAGGCTGAATAAGCCATGCAAGTTGCATATTAGAAAGGTTGTGTTTTTTTTTTGGTATAAAAAGGTTGTTGTTATACTTACATTTATCTAAATTACGCAGAGAATTGCAGCTACTGATAAACAAGGCAATGTTTCCATGGTTTCAGTTGAGTACTCATGGATTCCAAATAAGTGTGAGAATTGTGGTCATTTCGGCCATAAAAATCAAGATGTCTACAGTCTGAATCTTTTTATCTGGGATTTACTGCTTCTAATCAGGCTGTGAAAGAAGTGGGTCTAGCACCTACCGAAGATGTTACTCCCGGTGCTGCTTATGATAAACCTTCAACATTACCTCTTACTAATACTCATGAGGAAGTAGCTTCTGATACTCCAACTCTTCCAAGTTCAGAAACAGAACCTGAAGCCACAACTCCAATTGAACTTGTTGCATCTGAAGCAACATCTCCTGCTGCGTTTCAAAGCGCCATCCATACCCTACCTCCTGCTGTTGCAGCTGATGCAACTTCTCTTGATGCGTTTCAAAGCGCCATCATCCGTACTCCATCTCCTGTTGTTGCATCTAATGCAACTTCCCCTGCTGCGTTTCAAAGCGCCATCCATACCCATCTCATGGCTCATCTCCTGCTTTGGTAACTTTCTCTTCTACTTCTTCAGATTTAGTGACTGAGAATGTTGAAGGAGGTGTCTTTGGTAGCCATTTTGCTGCATTACATTCGGAGTTTTCAGGGTTTAAAATGGGAGATCCTTCTCAAAGGACTCGAGGAGGTCGACCAATTAAACCAACACAAAAAGTTCAAGAAATGCAGTGGACTTTAGTAGGAGGAAGAAAAAATAGGGGTCGTGGCGGTCGTGGCGGTCAAAGAGATCATAGACCTCCATTTTAAGCGCTTCTAAATCTCAGGTTTCTGTCATCATGCTCCGTGCATGCATTGGAAAACTCTCATCTTAACCAACTACTAAGTTACTTTGTAACTTCTCCTATAATTTCTCATATATCTGTTTCAGATATATGTTTTTTCAATTGTAAGATGTTATTATCGAACAATTGTAAACTTTGGTTACTTTTATTTTAATGCATCAAATTTATTCAAAAAAAAAAAATTCGTAATCCTATGCACCGTGTTATACGTTTTGTAACTTCGAGGGTTATATCTCAGGGTTTTCAGTGAGCTGAATGACATTTTTACATTTTTTCATATTTATTTCAAGAATATTAAAAAAAAGCGAATTATATAATGATTAGATACTGGGCTTCTGCTTTCGGCTCGGCCCACCTATATAAAAAAAAACGCCGTAACTCTGTCGGGTCCATCTAACAATAAACAATATCATTCGCAAAAACGGGCAGCCTCAAATCCACGCAACTTTAACCCATGGTCAAACTAAATTTAACCACAGTTAATCTCCATCCCTACACGTGTCTCCAATCAACGGTCAGAAACATACTTTCCCTTTCTTCATCGAATCCTCTCTATATATGATGGACCCATCGCTAAACAACCCTAAACATCACCACCACTACTAACATAGCCTCCTCCTCCTCTTCGATCTCAATCTCTCTCTCGATCAAAATGGCTAACCCAAGAGTCTTCTTCGACATGACCCTCGACGGCGCCCCCGCCGGCCGCATCGTGATGGAGCTTTACAAAGACACGACCCCGAACACCGCCGAGAACTTCCGAGCCCTCTGCACCGGCGAGAAAGGTGTCGGAAAGAAGGGGAAGCCTCTCCACTTCAAGGGATCGGCCTTCCACCGCGTGATCCCCGGGTTCATGTGCCAGGGAGGCGATTTCACCGCCGGGAACGGGACCGGCGGGGAGTCGATCTACGGCGATAAGTTCAAGGACGAGAACTTCGCGAAGAAGCACACCGGGGCGGGGATCCTCTCCATGGCGAACTCTGGTCCCAACACCAACGGATCTCAGTTTTTTATCTGCACCGCGGAGACGTCGTGGCTCGATGGGAAGCACGTGGTGTTTGGGAAGGTTGTTGAAGGTATGGAGGTTGTGAAGGCGATCGAGAAGGTTGGATCGTCTTCTGGGACGACGAAGAAGAAGGTTGTTGTTGCTGATTGTGGTCAGGTTGCTTAGATCTGAGTGATCTGATGATGATGAATGTTATCTTTTGCTTTTTTAATGTTTTTTTTTTTCTGATCGTTCGAGTTTGTAAAACCCTGAGGGTTTTTTGGATTTGACTGCCTTTGAATAATTATGAATAACTATGAGCTTTGATTTATTATCATTATCTCTGAAGAAACTCATATGAGCTTTAGATTCTGTAAATCACGTGTTCTTAATATGACTTTAACAAGATGACAAAAGAAAAGACTTTTAATTTTGGCTAATCGCAACTAATTGTCTTTATCCAACTGCCATTGATTGACATCTCGGTATCACGAATAAATAAATAATAATTTGGTTTACGAATCTTTTAATTTCTTACTGTAATATAAGTATTCAATTTACACAAAACTATAGCTACTGGAAATCGGCTTCTCTCTTTGAAGAGAGAGAGAGTTTCTCTCAAGAGAGAGAGAGTTTTCGCCGACTTGTTTCCATCACCGGATTATTCCGGTTAAGTCTCCCGAAGGTTCGGGCTTTCGTCTCCGGGAAGTGCTGGTTCTCACAACACTTCTTCGCCGGCTTTTGTCTCCGGGAAGGAATGGTTCCCGGGAAGGAATGGTTCCGTCACATCGTCTTCGCCGGCTATCACCGGGGTTCTCCCGGATCCGTTTGATCATCGTTTCTTGTTGTTCTCAGTTCGATCGATTCTCCTCTTTAGCCTCCGATTGATTGTTCTTTGCCTTCGTCATTTTCGGACTTATCTTTATCATAAAAGATGTTCGGTTTCCATGTAGGAATCTCGAAGGTTTTGACAGGATTGATGTCGATTGTAATTTTCAGAAGCGATGTTCCGTCAGATTAGGCTGTCGGCTGAACTAGGTTGAGAACTGTTCGGTTTCAATCGATTTCTCCTTGGTTTCGGCTTCGTCGGCGGCGGAGCTCCGCCGTGTATCTTTTCTAACACCGGAGGAAGCTGTTTCTCTCGCATCTTGACACGTCGTCATTGATTGCTGGGCAATCGGCACGTGATGGACGATGGGAGATTACTTCCCCAACGGTTTTCTCTTTTGGACCTTCGACCCAAAAGTGTGTGTTTAATGTTCGGTCCGTTGTTTAGGCATGTTGTGTTTCTGTTTTGTAATGGGCTTTGCCCTAGTTTGGGCTTTGTGCCCTAATAAAATTCGAGTTGACAAAAAAAAAGTATGCAATTTACACAAAATATTAAAACGGCAATCTGGTGCTTGCCGTTTTCATCCTCTATGAACCACACCACTTCTTCTCACATCATGCTCACCTCAACGTTCTTGATCCAAGAAGCTACAGTTGGAAGGCATTAGGCTTGCTTTCGAGGAGAAACGAGTTACATCAAAGCAGCTCGTAGAGTTCTAGGAATCGTTGTGAAGCATTATGGGGAAAGAGACTAGGAATCGTTATGAAGCATTCTCGTCTTGATCATCACATTGAAATATTAAGATATAGCTTATTTGAAAAATATAACTGACTGCATTGTTAAAAAGCTTTTATATATTATATTATCTTCTCTATTTAAACCAAGAAATTCATCTCAACGTATCACTGTGAGCTTTTAGTTTATGCAACTTGATATAATGGCTAATCGCAACCCTTGTCTTTAATCAACGGCCATTAACATCTCTTGCTCTCAATGGTGGCAAATAAACCTATACTTTGTTTAGGACTTTATGTAGAGTATGATAATTGTATTTAACTTTTAATTAGAGTATGCAATATTCAAACAAGAATACTTTCTTTAATCATCGTGAGAAAGAAGCAATCTGATGCCTGCTTGGCGTTGACCATTTTTTTCTCTGCGTTTCATCCTCTCACATCATGCTCACATCAACGTTCTCGATCCAAGAAGCTACACTTGAAGACATAAGACTTGCTTTCAACGAGAAACGACTTACATCAAAGCAGCTCGTCGAGTTCTACCTCGAAGAGATCTCCAAACTCAACCCGATACTCTTTGCAGTCATCGAGACGAATCCAGACGCTTTGATCCAAGCTGAGAACGCAGACAGAGAACGTGAGCTGAAAGACGTCACCACCGAGCTTCCTTTCTTGCACGGTGTTCCTATTCTGCTCAAGGATTTAATCTCCACCAAGGACAAGCTTAGCAAGACGGCTGGCTCCTTGGCCTTGCTCGGTTCAATCGTGCCTCGAGACGCGGGTGTTGTCAAGAGACTGAGAGATTCAGGTGTTGTGATCTTCGGCAAAGCGAGCTTAAGCGAATGGGCTCATTTTCGATCTTTCGCTATCCCAAGTGGTTGGAGCGCGCGTGGCCTCCAAGGAAAGGTCAGTTTCTTCCATCACTATATATATATAGAAAGTTCTGTAACTTGGGACTCAAGGTTAGGTAATCAGTAGGGCTGGGCAAATAAACCAATCCGAAAATCTAAAACCGAAGACCTGATAAAAATGAATTTGAACCGATCCGAAACCGACTTAAATACCGAATAGATCTTGTTTTACAGTATTTCAGGTTATAGGTTTCATCCGAACCGAACCCGAACCTAAATAAATTTCTGAAAAAACATGAAAAATTTAAAATCCCGAAAAGAACTTGTACCAAACTTATTCTTTTAGTCTTTAATATGTCTCCAAAATATATTAAAATATTATTAAGCACCTAAAATAATAATCTATTACATGAATAATTAACCCATAATAGGTATGATAAGATCTAGGAATGTTTTGCAGAATCCGTACGTTTTAACAGCAGATCCGTGTGGGTCAAGTAGCGGTTCAGCTATATCAGTGGCGGCTAATCTTGTGGCTGTGTCACTTGGGACTGAAACCGATGGTTCCATCCTATGTCCATCGAGTCAAAACTCGGTGGTCGGGATTAAACCGACCGTCGGGCTGACTAGCCGGGCCGGTGTTGTTCCTGTCTCCTTGAGACAGGACAGTGTAGGGTAAGAGACTTAGAGAGCACTCAACTTTACTAGTGATTTTTGTGCTAAGTTTGTGTGTTTGCAACGTTAAGGCCGATATGCAGGACAGTTTCGGATGCTGTTATTGTCCTTGATGCTATTGTGGGTTATGATCCCTTGGACGAAGCCACGAAGACTGCATCCCAGTTCATATCCAAAGGCGGTTACAAGCAGTTTCTGACAGCTAGGGGCTTAAGGGGAAGAGACTAGGGGTCGTTATGAAGCATTCTCTTCTTCATCATCCCATTGAAATGTTACGGTAAAGCTTTTTTTTCTTAAAGTCTCCATAGTCATTCAATCAAACCACTATCTTTCTTTAATGAAGACGAGAAGGCGCCACAGTCATTAAAGATCTGTCGATACCGAACATGGAAGTCATTAAGGATTGGACTAAGAGCGGTGAAAGGACAGCACTCTTGGCTGAGTTCAAGATGTCTCTGAATGCATATCTTAAAGATCTTGTGAAATCACCGGTCCGGTCCTTAGCAGATGTTATTGCTTACAACGAGAAATTCGCTGAAGAGGTAAGTACTAAACTGCTAAAGCGAACTTACTTTTTTGGATATGAGGTCATGTTTTAGGTCTAATTTGAATATCCGGAGTGTTTGGCCTATTAGTCCGGTCATTCTATAGACCTGGGATACCCTTACTTACATTTTTTGGTTTTTGAAGAATGTGATCACTGAAATGAGAAAAAAAAAACACAGGAAAAGGTAGAAGAATGGGGACAAGAGCTCTTTCTTGCAGCAGAAGCTACCAAAGGAATGGGTGAGACAGAGAAAGCAGCCTTGCAGAAAATGGAAGATCTTTCCAGGAACGGACTGGAGAAGCTGATGAAAGAAAAGGAGTTAGATGCAATCGTCTCACTTGGTTCAAAGATGAGCAATGTCCTCGCCATTGGAGGGTATCCAGGAATCAATGTCCCCGCAGGATATGATAGCGAAGGAGTTCCATTCGGAATAACATTTGGAGGATTAAGATTCTCAGAGCCAAAGCTCATTGAGATAGCATATGGCTTCGAACAAGCAACTTTGATCAGGAAGCCACCAAAGTTCAAAGCTCAAGGCACGCAACGAAAACAAAGTTGCTGTTTTCTATAAAGATTATATCTTTATAATGTACATTTATTTGGTGAGTGGAAACAACTTACATAAACTTTATCATTGTTCCATGTAAGCTTAAACACTAAGCTTTGGGGAGAAGTCTGAGCTTACAAAAGGAGATGAAAACTCATCAAAACAAGCCATTCTGATACGCTCCGGCGTGGCTGGAGTCTCCAGAGGAAACCACTTGGTGAGACCCACCTCGGTCCTAGCAGCTTTGATGGCTTCCTTGATCGCAAAGAAGACTGATGATGCAAGAAAGAACGGTGGCTCACCTACTGCTTTAGATGAATGTATTGCCTTTTTATTCGGATTCCCCTGATTCAAACAAAGTACAATCTCAGCTTCTGATAATTCAAATGGTGTTTGTTGCATACCAATTTAAAGCTTGTTGCATACCTTGAGAAGAGAAACATTCAGGTTGAACGGAACGTCGTTAATGGAAGGTATCTTGTAGTTTCCTGGTCCGCAAGTAAGTAAAGTTCCCGGTTTAATCCATTTATGAGCTGCATCTCCCCATTTGAGCTCTTCTAGAGCTACCCAACCTAGTCCTTGTACAAATGCTCCTTCTATCTGCAAATAGTGACTTCAAATAAAACATTTTTTTTCTTTTTTAAAGATTGCAAAAATGCGTTAAGGGTGAGAGAAGAAGGCGCACGCACTTGTCCAACATCAATGGCAGGGTTAAGAGAATATCCGAGGTCCAGCATTATATCAGCTGCTCTTGTGTGAAAATCACCAGTCAGTGTATCTATCTCAACTTCAGCAAAGGCAGCTCCGTATGTGTAGTATCTAAACGCATTCCCTTTTCCAGATATCCAGTCAAATCCAATTTCGGGAACGATGTGGAAGCCGTGAGCTGATAGGTCTATCCTTTGAAAGTAGCAGGCACTTACCAGCTACATATACAGTCACATGTAAAGAGAGTTTCATCATAATAGGCATCATCAAACTGGTCTGAGTTTATATGAAAATGCAAGAGACAAAGAATATACCTCGGCGAATGTGTTAAAGTTGTGCTTAGATGCAACAGGCTCAATTCTTGCTATAATCTGCTCACAGGCGTCTAAAACTGCAGCACCATACATATCAGAGCTCGCAGAAGCAGCCGTTGGTGACGCATTTGGAACCTATTAAGATACCGTAAAAACATAAGAGAGCAAGAACAACTTTGTCTGATTTTATGTATTGGCCTAAGCTAGAGTTCCATGTTCAATTCTAAGGTCATATAGATTTACCTTGTCGGTGCTTGTCTCTGACACGAAAACTGAACTAAGTGGAATGTTAAAGGAGGATGCAGCAACTTGGGCAACCTTTGTATGCAACCCTTGACCCATCTCCACACCTCCATGTGTCACCAAAACAGTCCCATCGGTGTAAACATGAACAAGAGCACCGGCCTGTAACAGCCCATAAAATGGATGGTATAAGAAAATCTTATTCTTTACAGTTTGATTACTAATTTAGAATTAAAAATTATCACCTGATTCATGAACTTTGTAGTGAATGATATGCCAAATTTTGTGGGAACTATAGCTACGCCACGCTTTTTCCACCGGTTTTGGCTATTGAACTCGTCTGCTTCTCTACGAGCCTTTAAGAAGTTGGAAGATTCTTTCAGCTCTTTCCAGAGCTGCTGCAATGTGCAGTGCTGAAGGGACTGTGAGTAATGTGTGATGGACCCTTCCTCTTGAAAGTTCTTCTCCTAAAGTAAATCAAACACACCAGAAAACATTTAAAAATGAAAATGACAAGAACAATTACTACAAACTTTCAGGACAATAAAGAAGGTTAGAAAGACATTCAACTCACTTTGATTTCTTCAGGGCTTTTATCAAGCTCTGCTGCGATTCTCTGAATCCAGTTTTCAGTAATGAGCATACCTTGGGGCCCTCCAAACCCCCGGAAAGCAGTGTTGCTGGGGAAATTAGTAAAGCAAACGTTCCCTATGATCCTCACATGTGGAATCTCATAAACGTTATCCGAGTGAAACATGGCCCGTTCCAGAATAGCAAGGGAAAGATCCAAAGAGTTTCCACCGTTGTTGTAGATTTCAAGATCCAACGCCAATATTTTTCCTTCATTCGTAAACCCAACCTGTAAAAGGTAGCAGAAAACAATCAAAAGGATTCTTCTAATTATTCTCACAATCAAACTCTTTCTTCCATTGAAATAGCAGAGAAAGATACCTTGTACTTTCCAAGGAAACTATGACGATGACCAGTTATCATCATGTCCACATCTCTGTCCAGTATGAGTTTCACAGGACGATTCAATAGGTAGGAAGGAACAGCAGCTGCAGCAGCGATGAAAGCTGATCTTGTTTCCTTACCACCAAATCCACCTCCTATTCGTTTGGTTTTGCATACCACTTTAGACATTGGAAGACCGAGAACATGAGAAACATATTTCTGGTGCTTCTGAGGAGCCTGCATATATATCACAGCCACCAATATTGCTTAAGCAGATAAAACATTATTTTGCAGTATCTTAATCTAGCTGATGCCTAATGGTTTTCTGTTCTATATGATACAAATACTAAATCCTTACTTGAGTGGATGAAATCATATGAACTTCGTTTCCTCCATCCAGTGTCCAAACCAAACTACCATGAGGTTCCAAGTAAAAGTGTTCTTGACCACCGATTTGAACCTCTCCCTCTATTATCCTGTCACACTCACCAGATTGAAAGCACAGATCTACATCACCTTTCTTTAGCCTTTTCTCTGTGTTTAGATGGAAACTTTTAGCATTGATAGCCTCCTTGATTGATAATATTGCCGGTAGTTCCTCATACATAACTTCAACTTTTCCTGCTGCAGTTTTTGCATTCTCATGTGTATCCGCCACAACCACACCAATGACCTGAAATACCAAATGGAATTTAATGAGATAACTGAGAAAGAAAGAAACACTTCCTCTAATTTGCTTACTTGTCCCACACATGTGACCACGTCCGTGGCAAATAATTCTTCGTCAGCAACAATTGGTCCAATCATATTATCACCAGGAATATCTTTGGCAAGAAACAGACCAACAAAACCAAGTGAAGATTTGGCTGCCGAATCATCAATAGAAAGGATGCGAGCATGTGGCACTTTGCTTAGCACTAAAGCAGCATGCAAGGTATAAGGAGGTACTGGAGTATCATCAGTATATTCTGCTTCTCCTGTGACCTACATGAAAATATAAGAGCGGTGGATAGAATTATTTTCTACTCACCAAGCTACAACAAATTACACTAAAAGGGACACTATCCCAACAGCAAACAATATTCAGCTATCAAGTCTTCAAACATATTTTGGATATGATAATGGAGAAGTTTGGAGTTGAGAAAGAGAGGCCATAAACTATATGAAGAGGAATCAAAGTTCAGAAAGTAACTTCCACAAAGTAAACAATTATGTAACTGGAATTTTCAGGGCGTCACAAATCACAGAACGTCTTTGTTCTAGAAGGTTAAACAATGGACAATGGCAATTGACCTACCATTATCAAAATGGAGAAACAATCTGAGAACGCTGGATGGAACAACATACCTGCATTCTCGCTGAAAGATGGACCTCCGGCGAGCCAACAGATGTTCCTTGTTTTACTGTCTCATAGTCTTGTTTTCCACTTCTAGATAACCGAGGAACAGATTGAAGAGCTGATACATGGGAGGGTGGGAAGGTCTCTATAGCGGGGTATACATTATGTACATCATGAGAAACCCATAAGAAAAACTTAAAGAAGAAGCTCAGGGTTAGAGATTTCCGAAACTCCACCATCCCACCAGGAGCATCTTCCTTGATCAACACATCGCTCTGTATGACCTCAAGCGCATCTTGCAGAAGACCTTTATTCCATTTCTTTCCAATCAAAAATTCCTCAGTCTTTCTGGCACGCAACGAAAGAGGAGCCACACCACCATAAGCAATTGATGCATCAGAAACAAACAACTCTTGACCTTTCTCTTCAAGGAACACACGCATTCCACCATTAACAATAGCTATATCATCATCCCTGCGATGAGCCTGCTTAAACTCTTTCACATACTCCAAGGGTCTTGTCCATGGAAGGAACACCGAGAGCAAGATCTCGTTGCTTCCCATATCCACCTTACGATAACCAAGGAAGAAATCTTTTGCAGGTACGGACCTAACTTCTCCACTGCAGTTGATTATCCGAAACTCTGCTCTTGACGCCATCCAAAGAGGGTTTAAATCAGATATTGGACTAGCTGTACAAATGTTTCCACCAATGCAAGCAACATTTCTTATCTGTGTCCCAGCAAACCACTTCAACTGTTCAATAAAAGCCTTGCATGCTGATGTTTCATGTTCAGGACGCTCCTTTACAATCCTCCTGAATAACCTCAGGAGTTCAGAAAGTCTCAAAGCAGAACCAATCTCTACTCCATTGTCATCAACATTCAATGCATTGAGCTCTGGAACTTGAGAAACAGAGATTAGCACCTGATACTGCAGCCTCTTCAGTCTCATTTCAATTCCCACCTCCGTATTCCCTACTAGCAGCTTAGCGTCAGGATAGTTTGCTTTGAGCTCAAGCAAGTTCTGAAGGCTTACTGGTCTAAACCAGGTGAGTCCCCCATTTCCCTTTAACTTCAAAGGAGATAACTTCCTCAGAAAAAGCTCAGGAGGGAAAATAAGCTCCGTTTCTGTATACTTAGCTCCATCAATATCACTGTAAGAGATGGACTGTATTCTATCTTCATTACAATTGGCTGCTTTTGAGCCACAGGAACAAGGTTTGCCAGTAGATGGGCAGATAGTTGAACCATCTTCAAGGCTAAGCGAGGATACTCCACTGTAAAGAGCATCATCAGACTTTGCAAAAACCCGAAAGGCATCAACGATGGGTCTATAACCAGTACAGCGACATAGATTCCCCGCAAGGCACTCTTCAATCTCCTCTTCACTTGGTGAGTTCTTACTTGACCTCAATAACGCGTACATAGACATGATGAACCCGGGAGTACAAAACCCACACTGAGAGCCATGAGCAGATGCCAACGATTCCTGAGAGAATTAACATCACCAACGATATGTATTAGCACTAACATAGACTCTCCAGAAATGAGAGGAACTGAGTAAAACTTTACCTGAAGTGGGTGCAAGCCAAGTTTGCGATGGCCAAGTCCCTCAATGGTTATTACATGCATCCCTTCTACAGAATACAGAGGCGCTAAGCAAGCGTTGACAGCATAATGCCTGTAACAACATTTTTCAGTTAGGCCAAAAGCTTAAGCAAAGTAGAGCCAACGTATCAGAGGGAAAAAGATTCTCACACGCATGTCTTGGATTTGACGTCATAGTTAGAGACCATCACCGTGCAAGCCCCACAACCACCTTCACCGCATCCCAGCTTTGTCCCGGTCAGTCCTATATCTAAAAGAAAACAAAGAAACACATCTGCAAGTTAGAAAAAAACCTCATGATGGTTCATAACAAAATCATTTCTGCGAGCTCTACTTTATGATTCTCAAAAACGAATCTCGCACTTGTATGCATACCCAAACCAAACCTATTAAAAACAGACATAACGGAATGAGCTAGTGGATCAAAAAGTTAGCTACTTGGCACAAAACAAGCAACTGCATCTGTAGGAATATTGCCCTGAGATATTTTGGGCCCGTAGACGATTTAGTAAAAATTTCAATAACTTGAGCTCTAAAATTTTTTAAAACAAATTTGGGTGTGTATATAAAATTTTTTTCAAAAATTTCAAGGGTCTGAATACGAATGTTTCATCCGGCTTTGACCAAGACGTGCCCTTGATCCAGATTCTTCAAAATAGATAACCTTTTGAGCATAAGGGAATGAGCTAGTGGATCAAAAAGTTAGCTACTTGGCACAAACAAGCAATTGTGCATCTGTAGAAATATTCCATTACCCTGAAATTCTGGAAGCTGTACTGTAGACCTTTTAGAAAAAAAATCAATAGTTTGGGAACTCTAAGATTTTAAAAAACAAATTTAAAAACAAAAATTGAGCACAAAGTTTATAACTTTCAATCATTCCCTCCCCTACCTACCACAAGAAGAAACAGAGCTTATGTAGCAAGTAAGTTTACGCACCTCTGAGGTATTCAAGAAGCGTCATATGAGCCAAACCATCTGGCAACACTCTACGAACGCCGTTAACGTATAGTATCGCCTCCGTAAGCTCTCCGTCGTTCTTCAGCGAACCCATTTCTCAAAAAAAAATGATTCTGCAAATTTGGATCGAGACGAAACTGATTGACGCTAAGTCAAAGCTCAAGTTGTTTGGATTACGTTCCTTCTTTCTATATAAAAATCATTTCTTTACGCAGATCGCATCCACCGAAGACATCATCATCCTTCCTTCGTCTTCTTCAATATAATATATACAAACAAACTGTCGTTTTCCATATTTATTGTTTTATCTAGGCACAGGAACAGAAGAACCGAACCGAAATATCCGAAACCAGAACCGGACCAATACTCTCAAATACCCGAACCGTTCCTATATTTTTATATCCGAAATAACTGAACCGAACGGGTACCCGGATATATAAAAATATTAGTTATATATATATATATAACATTACTAAATATATATTTTTAATTTAAAATTCTATTAAAAGTATCTGAATATAATTGAGTATAACTAAATTATTATAAAATATCCAAACTACCCGAAAGTATCCGGATAGTTTTATCCGAAATATCCAAAGTAATCCGAAATATCCAAATATTATTATCCTAAATAACCGATATTTTATCCAAATTATCTAAATATTATTTGATATTTTACCATAAATAACCGATATTTTATCCAAATGATCCGAACTACCCGAACTATCCGAACCCGAACCGGATCCAAATGAGAACCGAACTTTTTCCGGATATTTTCCGTTTCCTACATTTACTATCCGAACCGAACCCGAAACTATCCGAACCGAACCGAACCGAAAATAGGTCAAGTACTAAATGGATCCTCTAGTCCCTATCCGAACTAACCGAAACCCGAAATACCCGAACCGAACCGAACCGATACCCGAAATGGCAAGGCCTCTTTGACAAATTATTTTATTATTATTGTTTCTGAAAAGCCCGGCCCATTAAGTAAAAGCCCAAACCATCAGACGATAAAAGGCTCTTCTTCAACCTATCCGCCGCTTTTGAAAGCTTCTTCTCCTCTGCTTCAAACTCGGAACTGAACCTTTCTCCGACTGATTCAATGGGTAAGGCGAAGTTTAAACCTGTGGATGATGTGAAACCAGAAGAAGTTGAGAAAGTAGAGGAAGTTGAAGAACAGAGAGACGCCGGAGAAGTAGCAGAAGAAGAAGAAGAAGAAGAGAAAGATAAGAGCTTTGAGGAGCTAGGGCTTGACCCTCGTCTCATTCGTGCTTTATCTAAAAAGGGTATTGAGAAACCAACTCCTATTCAGCAAACAGCTATTCCTTACATCCTGGTAACCATCAAAGTCTCTACCTTTATGCCTTTCTTTAGAGTCTGTCTTATTGATTTTTTTTTGTCTTCTAGGAAGGGAAAGATGTGGTTGCTAGAGCTAAGACTGGCTCAGGGAAGACCTTAGCTTACCTTCTTCCCTTGCTTCAGAAGCTGTTTTCGGATTCTGGGAGGAAGAAGAAGCCTGCTCCTTGTGCTTTTGTACTCGTTCCTTCTCGTGAGTTGTGTCAGCAGGTCTACTCGGAGGTTTCTTGGCTTATCGAGCTGTGTCGTGTTCAGCTTAAAGCTGTGCAGTTGACTAGTAGCATGCCTGTATCTGATATGGTTAGTTTTGCATTTTTTCACCATGATATCTAATCGATTTTTATACCCTTTTTCTAATGCTTTTGTTTGGGTATTTTGCAATTGCAGCGTAACGCATTGGCTGGCTTGCCTGAGATTCTAGTCACCACACCTGCTTGTATTCCTAAATGTTTCGCAGATGGAGTTTTAGACCCCGCAGCTATCAGTGAATCGCTTGAGATTTTGGTTCTTGATGAGGTATGATAAATATTCTCCTTGAGTTTCAATGGTATGAGAACTGAGAAGTAACAGTAGCTTTGTGAATTCTCTAGATAATCAAGTGGTTGCGTTTTCTTTTTTAATTGAGATGTTGATATATTTTTGTGCTATCAGGCAGATCTTTTGTTGTCCTATGGATATGAAGATAATCTAAGGTCGGTAACTTCAATAGTCCCAAGACGTTGCCAATGCCTCCTTATGTCTGCTACCACAAGGTATGGCTAATATGTTAACCTCATTTTTTTTTCCTCCGGGAGGCTGTCTTGAATGGTGGAAACATGTTTGCAAAATGTCAGTTCTGATGTTGAAAAATTGAAGAAATTGATTCTGCACAACCCGGTCGTTTTGACCTTGCAAGAAGGTTCTGACAAGGAAGAGCCCGTCCCAAGCAATGTTCAGCAGTTTTGGGTATGATTCAAACGCTTAGATTTGCTTTAAGTCAATTTTGTTGGTTACAAATGGTTTATAAGTTCAGAACTTGTGTGGGTCTGATTAATGATGACTATTGTGTTTATCTTGTCTTTTAGATTTCTTGCAGTGCTCAGGATAAACTACTACACATTCTTGCTCTCCTGAAGCTAGAGGTTGTTCAGAAGAAAGTTCTGATATTCATCAATACTATTGACATGGGTTTCAAGCTGAAGCTATTCTTGGAAAAGGTAAGTTCTGTGTTACCTCAATCCAATTTTAAAACTGTACTATCGTGTAGTAATATTAAGTAATTAATTTAATTTAATTTGTCTGACAGTTTGGAATCAAAACTGCAATCTTAAACGGGGAGTTGCCTCAGAACTCTCGGCTTCATATCCTTGAGGTAACATCACCAAAGTCACACAGAGAAATGATTTTTTTTTTTTTAAATAGCTGAATTTCATAATTAATAAATGTATGTTTGTACAGCAATTCAATGCAGGACTCTTTGATTATTTGATTGCAACGGATGATAATAACCAGACAAAAGAAAAGGAAGAGGTTAAAGGTGATGATAACAAGGAGAGTAAGAAAAACAAAAGGCGTTTCAAACCGAAGCTTGACGCTGAGTTTGGTGTAGTTAGAGGAATTGACTTCAAAAAAGTTCACACGGTAAGCTTTTTGTAATCTTTGCTGTTCTAAGTGCTTAAGATTCTTAACCTTTCCTTAAACCATTTTTTTATGCACAGGTCATAAACTACGATATGCCTCAAAGTGTGACAGGATACATTCATAGAATTGGGCGTACTGGGAGAGCATATAGCAGCGGTTCTTCCGTTTCTCTCGTGAGTTTTTTTTCGTCTTAACGATACCTTTCTGATTAGCATGACCTCGTGTAATGATCTGCTTTATTTGCTACAGGTTTCTCCTGGTGAGATGGAAGGGTTTGAAGAAATCAAATCCTTCTTAGCAGGTGAAGAGGACAAGGATAGTGATATCATCACACCTTTCCCTTTGTTGACTGAAAATGCTGTTGAGTCTTTAAGATACAGAGCTGAGGTGAGTAGTAATCTCTGTTGTAAGATGCTTACCTTATCAAATGAAGAAGTATTAACGTTCTTTCTTTGGTGCAGGATGTTGCAAAGAGTGTTACAAAGATTTCGATTCGAGAATCACGAGCTCAGGATTTAAGAAATGAGATAATAAACTCCGAAAAGTAAGCAAAAATGTGGTGAATATTGTTTGTTCTGTGGTGTTAACTTCGATCTTACTTTTTTTTGCAGGTTAAAGTCTCATTTTGAAGCGAATCCAAGAGACTTGGATCTATTGAAACATGACAAGCTTCTGAGCAAGACTGCGCCTTCACCGCATCTAAGGGACATCCCTGAGTATCTAGTGGACGCAAAGACTCAAGAAGCAAGCAAGATGGTCAAGCTAGCCAGAGCCGCCATGGGAAACAATAGAAGATCAGGTGGAGGCGGAAACTCAAAGAAGAAACGATCAAGAAAAGGCGGTGACCCACTAAAAACCTTCAACGCCAACGTAAACACACACAACTTACGTAACTTTTTCTTTCCTTTCTTCGCTTTTGTGTTTTACATGGTGTCTACTTTCCTTCGATTAATCAGGGATCTAAGAGAGGACGCGGTGGTGGCGGTGTTGGTCAGAAGAAAGATGGTAAAGGATCTAGCGATGGCTTGGCTAACAAGAAACATAAGACAGTTTAAGATTATCTCGTTTTTTTGCTTATGTGTAATCAAATTTTGACACGTTGTGATCAGACAAAAGAAAGCAGACAAAAACAACAATCTTTAGCTCTATTCTTGTACTCTTGTAGCATCACAGATTTTAATAGCTTTTAAACTTACTTTTCAGATATAAATTTTCAAAAGCTTATTGCTCTTCAAACCATATGTTATAACTCATGAATCACGATGAGTAGAGATGTTAATTTGCAAGTGCCAAAATAGAGTTTGGAAACATCCTAGTCCACTTGCGTCTCTATATACTTAGTTTTTTTGGTTCCGAATGCGCACATGTATCATAAGTTACGTAGGTCACACTCAGAACCTCGAGTACTATGTGTTAATTAGATCTTTAACGTTTCACATACACCTCATTCTCTCTCCTGGCCGTCGTCTCCGGCGAACACAACGCCATTAATCAAAACATTTTCTTTCCTTTGATTATCTCATGGCCGATATAGTTGTTAAAGGACTTTCAAAGATATTCGAAGAAACACATATTTTATATGTAAGGCTCTATTTGTTATTTTTGTATTAGCCTAATCTTGGAGAATTTGATTGGAAAACCGGTAGAATTCTATTGTATTTATATCTTAATACCACATCGACTTCAAAAATACTATTTAAAGATCCAATAAAATACAGGTATTTTGTGATGATACTTGATAATATCAAGTTGACAGGAACAAACAAATCAAGATTCTTTCAAGTTGATACCAAAATCTCTTTCTTAATTTGTAATCATGTAATTCTTTGAAAAGAGTTTAATTTATAGAAAATAGGAAAAAAGTATGTGTTGTTAAGGAAAATATTTTAGGGAATAAAATCTCATAAAATCATGTTCTTGACCACACATATCTTACATGGTTCCAAATAAATCATGAATATTCGAGTTGTCGTTATAAGTTACCTTATTAATTTAGTAAATGATTAGATTGAAATGTGTTTACTTCCTAAAAAGTTTCAAATATTTATTTGTTTTCAATATTCGTAAATAACTTAGCTAAACATACAGTACAACATATATTTTATTTGGTATTGACATATTTGTCATTTTATTACAACAAACTTATAAACAAAATATAAATTTTTAGTATTATCAGTAAAAGATTACAACAAACTTTTAAACTTGTATTTTTCCAAAAGTAAGTATATAAAATGTTGCATATTTTTTTAAACAAAATGAGTTCCTTATTCCCTTACCTAGTATATATATAAATAACAGTCTAATATTAGAGGACCTTTCCATCTTCCATTGTAATTTTTCGGAGAAATTAACGTTTCACCTATACCTCATTCTCTCTGTGCCTCCTCTCTCTCTCTCCGCCGTCGTCTCCGGCGAAACCACGCCATTAATCAACAACATTAACCTCACATTGTTTCCTTTGATTGTTTCTCATGGCGGATATCGTGAAACAAATCTTAGTGAGACCGATCCAACTAGCGGATCAGATAACCAAAGCGGCCGACGAAGCCTACTCGTTCCGACAAGAATGTCTCGAGGTCAAAGCCAAAACCGAGAAGCTCGCCGGCCTCCTCCGCCAAGCCGCGCGCGCCAGCAACGACCTCTACGAGCGTCCCACGCGCCGCATCATCGACGACACGGAGCAGGTCCTCTTCAAAGCCATAGCCCTCGTCGAGAAATGCCGCGCCGCGGGGCTGATGAAGCGCCTCTTCACCATCATCCCCGCCGCCGCGTTCCGCAAGATCACGATGCAGCTGGAGAATTCCCTCGGCGACGTCTCCTGGCTCCTCCGCGTCTCCGCCTCGGGAGACGACCGCGACGACGAGTATCTAGGTCTACCTCCCATTGCCGCCAACGAGCCGATCCTCTGTTTGATCTGGGAGCAGGTCGCGAATCTCTTCACCGGCTCCCTCGACGAGCGGTCCGACTCGGCGGCGTCCCTCGTGTCGTTGGCACGTGACAACGACCGTTACGGGAGGCTCATTATCGAAGAAGGCGGTGTGCCTCCGTTGTTAAAACTCGCTAAAGAAGGGAAGCTTGAGGGGCAAGAAAACGCGGCTCGGGCCATTGGGCTATTGGGCCGTGACCCAGAGAGCGTTGAGCAGATCGTTAACGCGGGCGTGTGTCAAGTCTTCGCGAAGATTCTCAAAGAAGGTCATATGAAAGTTCAGACCGTTGTGGCATGGGCTGTGTCGGAGTTAGCGTCGAATCATCCCAAATGCCAAGACCATTTCGCGCAGAACAACATCATTCGTTTCTTAGTGAGCCATCTAGCTTTCGAGACGGTTCAGGAGCATAGCAAATACGCTATCGTGAGCAACAAGGCAACTTTGTCTTCGATCCACACGGTCGTGATGGCTAGCAACACGAATCCGGGAGATAAGAAGGCGAGCAACGAGCAGGACGAGGCGCAAAGCAATATCTCGCATCCTATGAGTAACCAAACACCGAGCCAGATGCATAACATTATCACAAACACATTAGCAATGAAAGGCTCGGGCCCAGACTCAGGCCCAAGCTCAGGCCCAGGCTCAGGTTCTAACAAGAATCAAACAAAACAGAGCAGTCAGCATCATACAAAAGGTGGACCAACACCCAGAGGGAACAATCCAACACATGTTTCTTTGATGGGGACAAGCATTAAAGGAAGAGAGTTCGAGGATCCAGCCACTAAAGCTCAGATGAAGGCAATGGCTGCAAGAGCCTTATGGCAACTCTCGAGAGGGAACCTCCAAATATGCAGAAGCATAACAGAGTCAAGAGCATTGCTCTGTTTCGCCGTTCTGTTAGAGAAAGGAGACGACGAAGTCAAGTCGTATTCCGCGTTAGCAATGATGGAGATCACCGACGTTGCCGAACAGTACTCGGAGCTTAGACGCTCAGCCTTCAAACCGACCTCTCCCGCCGCAAAAGCTGTGGTCGAGCAGCTGCTGAAAGTGATCGAAAACGAGATACCGGACCTTTTGATCCCATGTATCAAGTCAATAGGTAGTCTTTCGAGAACGTTCCGCGCGACGGAGACAAGGATCATCGCACCGCTTGTGAAGCTTCTTGATGAAAGAGAAGCTGAGGTTTCGATGGAAGCTGCGGTTGCGCTTATCAAGTTCTCGTGTACTGAGAATTTCTTGCGTGATAACCACTCTAAAGCGATCATAGCGGCAGGTGGTGCAAAGCATTTGATTCAGTTGGTTTACTTTGGAGAACAAATGGTTCAAGTACCTGCTTTGGTACTACTATGTTACATTGCGTTGAGTGTACCGGATAGTGAGACTCTAGCGCAAGAAGAGGTTCTTGTGGTTCTTGAGTGGTCGACGAAGCAATCTCATTTGGTGGAAGCGCCGATGATTGATGAGATATTACCAGAAGCTAAGAGTAGATTGGAGCTTTATCAATCTAGAGGGTCAAGAGGGTTTCATTGATTTATGACTAAGCTTCACTCTCTAGTATGAACAATCTCTTCTTTTTTCTCCCAGGCGAGTTTTGTTTCATCTTTGATGTGATTTGATGTGATCCATCTCCAAGCTCTCTGTATAGGTACATTGGTGATGCTCGTAGACATTTGTTATAAATGTGTAGACTATGTTGTAAGTCAAAACTACTATACATTGATTTAGATTATCAACCAAATAATATTCGAGCTAAGCTTGTTTTCCATTCTTGTTTGAAGCTTTGTTCTCTTTACATCATTAGTTTTTTTTTTTGCGTGATTTATATGTCTTTTACTTGTTTCTGTAGGGAGTAAATGAACTTAAGCCATGTGGAATAATTATCAATCATATACAGTTTAGAAGTACATTCTAGTTTAGGTCGTTTGTAAACAAGATGCGTAATTATTGTTAGCAGAGAAAGTGCATGTAAACATGCAAGTGAACAAGAATTGTGAGAAAACATTGTTAGTCTTGAGACATTATTGTAAACAATAATCTTTGTATGCCACCTGAAAATGATATGTGATTAAAATATTTACAAGCTATATAACACACTGATATAAAGGTATATAACATTCACTTAGATATAATAACGAACATAAATGAAATAGAGTGAAAGTGTAATTTATCGATTCCCCATTATATAAACGTACACCATACAGCTGGTTTAAAAACATTTGAACCGGATTTAACAACAGTAATCATGAATGTACAAAGTGTACAATCCATCCATCCCTTCTAGTAAACAATGAACATAAAACATTCAAAAATACTATAGAAGTATCAGTAACATACCAAAAATGTTTTAACGAAAAGCAAATCCAGTAATCAACTCATCGATGATTACCACTAGGTTTCTTAGCATTCTTGCTCCCATGAATCTTCGCATATATATCCTTCGTTCTAAACGCAAGCAAGATGTCAAGAGCAACCCCAACAATGGAAGTAATCGCCATTACAATGAAGATGAGACGGAAACAATGGGCTCCTACGCACGTATTGCCTCCACCAGGAGTTGGTGTAGCTTGGGCATCGTATAGTAAACCGGCGAGAAGACCCGAGAAGAGGAACGAGCCAAGTGGTAAGTTCAGTACGAGTATGTTGTAGATGAGTCCGTAGTATTTGAGACCGAATAGCTCAGAAGCTGTTGGTACGGTTATAGCTAACCGGACTCCGTAGCAAACTCCAACCACCATTGAACCGATGTATAGTGAACCGGGCATGGCTAAAGCCATCACTAGATATCCCACGGCCATGATGATTTGTGATGCCGCATTCCATAATGGTCTTGGAGTTCCATATTTTCTATTTATTCAAGAAAGAAAACATCAGATTTTCAAGATTAGTCAATGTAATAAAAGTTTTAATCAATTAAGAACATTTTATAAAGGTCCCACGATCTAATTGTCAAATAAAATTATTATTTGATAACTCGAATCTAAAAAAGATCTTTCGACGCAAACAAAAAAAGTCGCAAAAACAAAATGGAAAATCTTTTTTTTTTTAATGGCCCCTGCCACTAGATATTGGACGGGTCTATTCTTAGACAAGGAAACTTCTCCATTGAATAAATTTTCATGCTTTTTATTAGAAATTTATTAAAAAAGAAATATCATGTAAATGGAAAAAAAAAATCAACTCGCAGTAACAGAAAAAAAAAAAAAAGCAAAACACAATAATGTACTCTTGTCTTCCTTTGAGGCAAAGCAAAGATGAAACTGACTTCACTTGGAATAGTTTGCTTTGCGTATGCATAAAAATGATCATGTGCAGTTTACAAGTCACGTTACTACTTTAACAAGATCTATGCTACCAATTATTAAAGAAGTTTCCCAATTCTAACAAATCTATTAACTGGAGAGGAGAGATCGTTTAGTGAAGTGACTTACTTGATAAAGTGCTCGGAGATAGTACCGGAGAGAATCCGACCAAAGAACCCCCAAATGCTCGTCATAGAGACAAAGATAGACACGTCTGTGTAACCAAGCGCAAGCCCGATCTGACCCATGTTGTTCATCACCGCAAGACCAGTGCCTACTCCACACAGGAACGACACAAACAACACCCAAAAGTCAACGGTCAACATCGCTTCTACTATAGTGTGTTCATCTCCAAGAACCGGCCTCTTCTTCTCCTCCTCCTCCTTGAGAAGCTTAGGAGACGGTGGCAACTCGTTATCCGCCGCAGCTGCGGCACCGACAACCACCGTCTCCTCCGCGATCTCCGATCTCAGCAACGGTTCCTCCGCGTCTTCTTCGTGATTTAAACTCCGAACGTAGGCGTGGAAAGGGATGGCGATGGGAGAAGCCAACAGGACGAGAAGCACGGAGGCGAACGCGATGGAGATGGCTCCGGTCTTGACTCCGATGATGTCGTACGACTGAAGGTACACGGCGACCACGACGGCGACGATGTTGAACACGGCGAAGTACCTCGACTCCTCGTTTTCCTCCGCGGCCGAAGCCGCCGGAGGGATCTCACGGAGGAATAAAACCGCCGTGAGACACACGGCGAAAGGCACGACGGAGAGGAGGACGAGAAACGAAGCGGGGTCGGCGGAGAACAGAGCAGTGCACACGTCAGTGAAGATCGCAGTGCTCAAGCCGACGTAACCCTTGAGGATCCCGGAGACAGGACCACGGTTACGCCGGAAGTTTCTAATGCAAGTAACGAGAACCGCCGTGTTCATCCACGTCGTGCTGTTTCCTCCCAAACATAGAAAGATACACATCTACACACAAGAAACAGAGTTTCCAAATTAAGAAAGAACACTTTAAGGGTTTCTACTTTGAGAAAGTTGTGAATCTAACCTGCCAATAAGGGAGAGGCTGGATCGTGCGGCTCACGACGAGCCATTGCACGCCGTAGCCGATAAGACCTTCGAAGCATCCGATGAGGAGGATGACGGGAGTGGCGAGACGATCGGAAGCGAGTCCGGCGAGGATTCCGAAAGCTTTTCCGACGTCTTTGGCGACGGAGAGGCTGTTGAGCTCGAGCTGAGTGAGGTTCATTAGGGACTTGAGAGCGTCTGAGTAGTTGGAGAAGGTGTAGTTGTTGCCGGAGATGGCTTGGACCCAAACAGCCGTGACGAAGCCAAGCCATTTCAGAGCAGAGGAAGAAGAAGAAGATCTACCGAAACCCATTGGAGTATTGAGAACAAGAACAAGAAAGGGAAAGAAGATTTTTTTTTTTTTTTTTTTTTTGTGAAGTGTGAGGGTTTGTTGAGCTATCTGCGTACGGTTTTAAAGGCGAAAGGTTAACGTGCATTTAATACTTTTCCTTTTTTTTTTTGGCACTTCGTATTTATCTTTTTGTAGAAAGTGTTTATTTTACTACTATTAATTATAGAATTAAATATTTGTTATGTCGATAGGTTTATAAGCTAGAATGACGAACATGGAAAGTACGAAAGGGACACGTACGGTGTGAAGGTGTTGGAAGCCGTGAAATTTACGGTGATTCGTTTCATTCCTTTTTCATTTTTATCTAATGCAAATTGCTTTAAATCAGGGATGCTTTCTTAGTGGGTGATTAGAGTATGATCAAGTAGGATGATTAGTAGTTAGTGAATGGTTTTGGCCAGTTGTATAAACATGGGATATTTTCTTAATGAGTGATTAGAGTATTGTCAAGTAGGATGATTAGTGGTAAGTGGATGGTTTTGGCCAGTTGTTTTGTTTTTTTCAGGCATGGGAGTTCATGCATCTGTAAGTTCTTTTTTACTTATTTGAATATTATATACATGTCATGACCACATGGTTTTATTTAAAGAATGTGTTTATTCAGTCTTAACTAATCAAAAGCTTCTGTAAAGCTGCAGTTGTTTTCGTTTAATCTTGACCATTTCAAAATAAAATGATTTATGTAATAAAGTTTTAATGTTTTGTTTTGATTATATGGTAGTGCTGGCATGTGAGAGAGTCATGGACTTTAGATATGTCTCTCGGATTAAAAGTTCTGTTTGGTACCATTAGGGAATCATAGAATAAAAAAGAGGAATATGCAGTGTGTATATTGAACTGAAACTGGTGAACCGACACCAAAGAATAAAGTCGTAAACGGTGATTTTGGTGATTGATTTTGCAGAAAGTTGGAAATGCTAAATCCAATTCCTGAGTCATTATAGTTTTTTTTTTTTTTGGTCAAAGTCATTATAGTTATAACTACTGATTCATCGGAGTACACTATTACGGCAAGTCGGCGACACAGCTTCTAACTGCTAATAAAGTGGCGAAACTAGGCAGAGAATAAAGTCGTAAACAGATCTACGACACATGACATCACAATGCATAAAAATATCGTACGAGTGGATATTCAGATCTGGAACTGGAGTTTGGAAATCAATAAGTGGGACTGGAAGCTTCCAGTCTGGTTTGGTTTTATCTACTTTTCATTCGGATAACATACTGATTTATTTTACTTTCATAATTATTTGTTGGTCATTTTTTTGCCAATCTATAATACTTAACTGAGATATGGACGTATGAAATTATTTGTACATTCTATACTACTAATTTTGTTGTATTTCAAAAGAGTGAAAACATTTGTTTATTTTTTAAATTCTGACATATTCCTCTGTTGTATCTCGGGATTGATACTGACAAGTGCCTAACCATAAGCAATTCCAATGCACTCACCAATTTTTTTAAAGACATACATAATATCTAATAGGGTTCAGGCGGTGCTTAATATGTCATCAATGAAATGGTCGTACTGTAGTGTTACATGCAACTTATTTCTGACCCTAATATCACATTAAGAAAAAAAGAATGATAGTCACTATGAACCTTTTTTGAACTTTACATGTGTCTATATGCTGTAAATGTTACATGGCTATTTTCATAAAAATGTTAGAAAGTCAGTCATAGGTACGTCCAAATACAAGTATATGTATCTATTTATAACATATTATGTATCGTGTGTTAGAAAAACATGCGTAGCCTTATATGAGAAAATAAAACAATTTGTAAATAAATAACAGAAAAATCAATTCGCCTCGAGTCCCTCGACGCCTATTCCCCATTTGGCCATTTCCACCTAGTGTAAGAAAAATCAGAAAACATGGCGCTGAATATTTAGCATTAAAACAAATCAACTCAATAAAACTCAATTTAATTTGCTTTAGTTTATCTTAGCTCGAATCGATTTTATCAAGATATTTTTTTTAAAAGGTCGTTATCGCCATTCTTTTACCAAACAACATGGGTGACGTCATGGGTCATCTATATCTTTCACCAAACAAAATAACTAGAAACAAGCTGCACAAACACTATTAATGTTATTGTTATTGATAATATCTCCAGTTCGCACAACAAAAGTTATTTTTTTTTGGCTGGCTTCATCAGTTTACCCAAAAGGTATTACAAAATTTCGATGAAAACATGTCGTGTACAACTCTTAACGTTTCATATCGCCAAGCATTGTATTTCCTTCTTTTTATGTACGTACGGAATATTTATGCAACTGATCATTTGCGCATAAGTCTCTTGTTCTGATAACGATGGTTTTTAGTTATCTGGCGGATTTATAAGTTTAATATGCACTACATAGGCTACAATACTACCACAATTTTGACAGTTGGTAAAAATAATTATCGGTTGTGGCAACTATCTTTATCGACTAAGTAAGGTAGCCACTTGAATTTACTCTTTTACATCAATAAGTTTTCTCAAGCTTTGGATTGGGTACAGTTTTAGATGAATGAGTGTTCGGTTTCTTTTTCTCTGTTCTTCTAATGCTCATCGGATAATCCAATGTGTTTGTAAGCTCTTGCATTATAGTTTTCTCATATTAGACACAGAGTTTCCTATATCGATAGTTAGAATGTATCATAAGCAATATACAAGTGGACTGCACCATCTACTTTATATATTGCGTAAGATCCTTTCCAATTACCGATATGGAACATTTTTTGTCTAATATCTCGCTGGTTAGTATACCTTCTTGTTGTTGTATATTAGTATGCCAAACTATTGGTGGGATTTGGGAAGGAACTCAGTTAACATTTTCCACAAGATACATCCTCCTTGATAAGTGAACGCAGTCATTATCTTCTTTATACAACTTCCATAAACTGCTTAACGTGTAGAGTGTGGTTTTCTTAATCTATAACTTAGTCATGAGAGAGTTCCTTTCACGCAATCTAAATTTTCCAGAACAAAACAAAAAGATCATTTAAGTTAGGCATGGGCATAATATCCGTAACCCGAAATACGAACCGAACCCGAACCGAAAAACCCGATCCGTATCCGGTCCGAAATGTAAAAAATATCCGAATGGGTCTTGTAAGGTAGGCCTGGACGTTCGGGTACCCGTTTGCATTCGGGTCGGGTTTTTCGGGTTTTCGGATTTTCGTGTTTACGCTTCTAGGTCCCATACTAAAATTTTATTAGTACGGATCGGGTTCGGATAATAACACTTTCAGCTCGGTTCAAAATTGTATTGCATCATAAAACCCATAAAGTAATCATATATCGTACGAATTCGGGTTATATCGGTTCGGTTCGGATATAATCAAAGTAAAAAACAAAATTTTTGAAGTAAAACATAAAGAAAAACATCTAAATTAAATAAAAATTAATCTATCACATATAAAATAACAATAAAATGTTAAATCAAACATGAAAACAAAAATCATTTGTAAACAATATGTATTGCCTTATAGAGAGTAGACTTTTTATTTCAATGAACAAATTATAAAATACTTATTTATACCTAATTGTGTACTTAAAGTATTTATTAGAATTTTAATATTTATTATTATATATAATATTACCACAAATATTAAATTTAATAATTGGAATACTTATATATATTTCAAAATATTTATATTGACTATTAATTTCGGATTTTTCGGGTTACCCGTTCGGGTTTGGTTAATAACACTTCGGGTTCGGATATTTTTTGTACCATCCTACAAGATCCGTTCGGGTATTTTTACGTTTCGGGTCGGATAACGGGTCGGATTTTTCGGTTCGGATTCGGTTCGGATTTCGGGTTCCGGATTTTATGCCCAGGCCTATTGTAAGGTGGTACAAAACATATCCGAACCCGAAGTGTTATTAACCGAACCCGAACGGGTAACCCGAAAAACCGAAAAAAACGAAAAATCCGAAAAAATATCTGAAAAAACCTATCCGAATGTCCAAAATAATATACAATATAATTATATGAAACATGAATATATACTTCAAATATTCAATTTCATATTTATTTTGATATGTTATCTAACAATAAGTATTTAAAATTTAAATAAGTACCTTAAATACTTAATTATATATAAATAAATATATATTTCTTATGTTTTACTTTTAAATTTTAGATTTTATTTCGGGTATATCCGAACCGATCCGATATAACCCAAATCCGAATGATATATGATTACTTTATGAGTTCTATGATGTGATACAAAACTGATCCGAACCCGATGTGTTATATCCGAACCCGACCCGTACTTGCAAATTTACTAGAATGGGACCTATGAGGTGTTATAAAAAAAAAGCGAAATCCGAAAAATCCGATCCGAACACCAACGGGTATCCGAACGCCCATGCCTAATTTAAGTTATGACTAAATGTTGGAGCAAAACTTAAATTATATATAATGTTCAAAAACTTAAATTTTATATATGTACTATTTTGTACGTTAATACTGGTTCAACGGGAATTCCGGTTCAGTTCCTTTTAGATTATCACTCGTAATATAGGCTATAGCTGATGGCTTTGGTGGATGAAAATTGAACTGTATGAAAGTGGAGTTGGAAAACACGATAATGTAATATTATGTGATATAGAGAGATGCTATCATGTTATCCTAAACCCTCAATTCTCAGCCGCAAACACAACAATGTAATAATGACTCCACTCAAGAATAATAAACTCATACACGTCATCGCGATAGAAGAAATAGCATTTAACCACGCATCACTTGCCAATTTGTTGATACTCCATAACCGTTGTTTAACAATGGAGGAGTAGGACGAGGCACTCATGGTGATATCCAAGAGGAATAGAGGATGTGGTGGAGCTTCGAAACAGAAGAGCCTGAGTTGATAATTACCGTTTGGTTAAATTTATCACATCACTCACTAGTCACTATTCAAAGCGTAACATCAACACATGTGGAGGCTTTAAGATCAGATTTAAGTTATGCCAAATAGAACATAACAAAAGCTCACCACAGTTACCATCTGCGTGTATGAAAAATGTTCAACAGAAGATCTCACGCTATATTTGAAAGCTTATTGCCACTTGCCATTTGTATGTTTGTGATAATGGTACTGAATATTGATAGGGAAATGTCTCTATCAGTGGATTATTATTATTGTAGGCGAGGTTACCACAGCTGCCACAATTAGTATAACTTTGTCAAAATGTGATATGATTCGTGCGCAAGGTTATCACAATTTGCTTATCACAAAAGATATTTTGTAAAATATTCGGAAAAAAAAAAAAATATTCTGAAACATTGAACGTTGCCTGATTCCTAAACGACGACTCCATAAGATAATGATCATTTTTTATATATAAAGTGGATCCAACGGTTGAGAAATACAAGCAAGTACTAGCAAAACAACATAAATATATATAATGTAGCTTTAATTAAACGTGGGGTGATATGTCTGTAAATAAATATTAAATAACTCTTCAATTATTTTCTTTTCGAGTTTGTGGGGCGTGGAGACGATAATTGAATTTGTTTCTATTTATCTAAATCGTGTGGTTTAGTATTTTGGATGTTCTCTTACCCCTTTTTTACGACCGTTAATAACATCACACTAATATGTAAAACTACATGGTGGCAAAATCATGTTTTCATAGATTGGTTTCATTCACATAACATAACACATTCCTAGCCTCTTGGGCACAAAAGATTAGAAAACAGCATTAGTAAGCTAAAAAAAGGTCGTAAGTTAAGTACACGCTAACAGGATAATTAAATAGCATATACCAAGATTTGGTTTTGGTGACAGTGAGTTATGAAACACCATTATTAATTATAGTGAAAATATCTTCCACCTACCAGCTACGGTGGATGTGATGTGTCTATTAAGTTACATTTGAACCATACAAGATGGTAAAGAACATATGTGGCGCCAACTTAGATTACTGGAATGGTGGGGTTGCTCAATGAGATGTATGCCTTCTAACTTTTGGAAGGACAAGTGGGAGATCTACGGGTATGAGGGAAAGTCCACTGAGCTCACGACGGATGTGTGGGATGGCCTCATCGCCTATTGGGAGGACCCCTCTTCGATCAGAAAGGCCAATTCGTGCTCGGCTTCTCGAAGGATGATCGAATAGAAAAACTAAAAAGAAACAAATAGACAGATCTATTGTGTCTCTTCATAGATGAATGAGCCAGCCAAATAGGATCAACAAAATATCAAGCTGAGTATTACTAAATGAAAGGGCTAGTTATACGAAAACGTTTAGATGTCTTTTCAATCGGCTAGTTGCAAAGAATACTGGTCCAATAATTTTATTTTTGAATGGACTACTACCAAATGTCAAAAAGTGAAGATTGTTTATGTGCCAGGTCATTCACCCAGAACGCAACTTGTTTTAATCTTTCTCGTTTGATTTCCTTAATTAGATCCATAACTGATGTTGCTCGTCAAGAAGTAACTGGATAACTTCTAATTTCAATGCAGTTATCAACTAAGAACATTGGGATGAGAGATTATGTTTTTCCCGTTTATAGGAATGGGTTTCTACGCCTAGGAAATCAAGGAAGTTGTGTTGGTCTTTCCCTGGTTCTTTGTTGTCCTACGAGAAGAGTTGTTGTGATTTTACGGTTTAGAGCATATGTTCTTAGTAATGTGCAGAATGATATAGAAATAAAAGCCCATTTAATTTGGTGGTAAAATAATACTGGCCCGTTAGTCCCCATTCAGGCCCATTAGCATATCACGAAAAAAAAAAAAGACAAAAACCATCTTCAACGAAGAAACAGAACACACTTGGAATTGAGATCGATTTGGACTCTGTCTGTAAACTTTGATTGCCGCGAAGATTACACAATTCGATATCATAGAACGTGGAGAGAGAGATCTTAGAAGAGTGAAAGTTTCTGACTTTTCTTCGGGAATCTTGATTCAGAGGGTGTGAGATCGAGCTCCGTGTGAGATGAATCCTTAAGAAGAAAGAAGAAAGATGCGGAGAGAGATCTCGTTTTTGTTACAGCCCAGGTGCCTTCTTCTCCTCGTCGCCCTAACGATCTTACTCATCTTCGCTCTCTTCAACACCGGCAAGGTACACGATTTTTCCATGTTCTTTCTCAAACTGTAATGTTGGATCTGTTTGAAACCTCTTGGAGATTATAAGAGATCTGATTCTCTGAAACCCTTTTTGTGAAGTTAGTATCTTTTGGTTCAGCACATTGAAAGTGTTTAAGTGAGTTAGGCTTATTAGTGTGTCTTGCTCTTATGCATTTGGTTTAACCTCAAAAGAAACATAATCGAGTGATGTAAGTGGCAAAAGACTCCATGTCTCATGCTTTGGATTCATCTAATGATGATGATTTGATTATTCGTGTTAGGCAATGAGTTCGAATGTGTGTGTGTGCTGGCTAGTGTTCTGGATACAGTTTTTTTTTCTTATGTACCTGACTTGGTTGCTCTCTTGATTGCTTATAAGGAGGAGGAGAAGCAAGTAATCCAGGATTTTGAAACCACACACAGAGTGTTTCTCGATGTTGATATCGACGGCCAACGCTTAGGTAAAAAAGAAAACAAGTTTGCCTCTTCACTTTTCTTGAACTGAACCTAGTTTTTAATTACCGTCTTGTACATGAGCTTTTGTGATCTCTTCTTGACCATATGCTTTCTTCATAGTTTGTTGATTCCGCTCTCTGTGTTACAGGCAGGATCGTTATTGGATTATATGGCACTGTTGTACCCAAAACTGTAGGTATGTGTCTTCATTATCTTGGCTGCAAACTTCAGGATTCTGTTAAAACTGTTTAAACAGTTTCTGATGGTAGAGTTTCTTTGTTATTTTGCAGAAAACTTCAGGGCGTTATGCACAGGTTTGTACTTAAATGATTGTGTTTATCTTTGGATTGGTTGCTTCAGTTTCTGATTAAAATGGACATCTGAAACGCTATCTTAGGAGAGAAGGGAAAGACTTCAAGCGGGAAGCCACTACACTACAAAGGAACACCGTTTCACAGGATAATATCTGGATTCGTAATCCAAGGAGGAGACATCATCCATGGTGATGGCAAAGGGAGTGAGTCAATCTATGGTGGTACCTTCCCTGACGAAAACTTCAAGATCAAGCATTCACATGCAGGTCCGCTTATTATACTCAACTTATGAAAGTGAGTTTTTATGTATCCTTGTAGTTTATCAAAACTTTGTTATTTGTAGGTGTTGTAGCGATGGCTAATACAGGACCTGATTCTAACGGCTCACAGTTCTTTATCACTACCGTCAAGGCTAGCTGGTACACTCTAGTTTCATTTGAACCATCTGGTTTTCCATTCATGAGTTTTCAGTGTGTAACTAACTATATGTGAAATCTTGTGTGTGCACAGGTTGGAAGGGGAACATGTTGTGTTTGGGAAGGTGATACAAGGGATGGACAATGTGTTCGCCATTGAAGGTGGAGCCGGTACTTACAGTGGGAAACCAAGGAAGAAAGTTGTGATTGCTGATTCTGGAGAGATCCCTAAAGACAAATGGGATGAAGAAAGATGACAACAACATAAAAGCTTACACATCTCGTCTCAGCAAAATCTTGGCTCTGTTCCTATGAGATCCTCTCTCTCTTTTTTTATTTATAGTTTTGCAGATGTGATGATCTGAATTATGAACACAATGCCAATGTAGTTAGTGTTTTTTTTTTAAAGCTGGACGCATCTTGTACCTCTTCTTCACTTCAGTTTTTTTCTCATATATTTCAGTAGACTTTATTTATATATATATATATATATGATTTGTAGCTCAGTCTACTGTTATGTAGATATTTGAAATTCCTCTCATTCCACAGAGGATGGATTTTCTAGTGTTTTCATTCATGTTAAGAAAACACATCTATATTATTTAAAGATAAATACCCATTTGAAAATGTTCTTACTTCATTAATTTTTTTTTTTTTTGTAACACATACTTTTTTCATAAATAAAGAAGCCCTCAGGCCCATTGTCGACCCACTAAGGGTTAGAAACAACTGAAACAGAAAGAGCGACTTTGGCTAGTCGATCGGCTTCCACATTGGAAGACCGACGAATATGAGCAAAGGAGATCTCGACAAACACAGAAGAGAGTTCTTGTATATCTTTGACGATCCCAAAAATCTCTTTCACCTGTGCGTCGTTGTTGATAGCTCTGATGAGCGTTGAGTTGTCAGAGAGCATCCGGAGCTTGGAGAGCCCGAGCTTCACTGCGTCGATGGTACCTGCACGGAGCGCCAGTGCTTCCGCGATAAGAGGGGAGTTTACACTTCCTTGGGGTTTCGATCCTTGACTGATAGTGGTTCCCGATTCTTCTCTGATGATCCAAGCTAGTCCCGCTTTCTTCGACTCCGCGTCAAAGGCTGCGTCTGATTTGCATGTTGGTATAGCATCTTCGGTGGTTTGAATCCGGTGAGTTCTCCTTGCTTGTGTTAGTCCCTGCGTTGTTGGTGTTTTCTGCGGTTGCGCATTGATCCATTCCCTTGCAAGTCTTACAGCTTTTGTTGCGGTTTCTTCAGGTGTGAGAGTTCTTTTCTCAAACAATAATGTATTCCGAGCTGTCCAAAGAACCCAACACATCCACGGGAGGATAGTGGTGGAGACCCCTGTAGGGGGGAGGCATGTCAAGCGTCTACAGGCTATTACCGCTTTTTTGAAGTCTGTCTCCGTAGCTAGGTGAACTACTTGTCTTAACGGGATTAGCTTCCAGACTTCTTGAGCAAAAGGGCAATTAAAAAAGATGTGCATTGCGGATTCTGTACCCTTGCATCTGATACATAGCGCCTCTGATTGGATTCCGCATCTTCGCAGGTTCTCTCCAAGCGGGACCGCCTCTTGGATGATTGACCACATGAACAACTGCACCTTAGGTGAGCATTTTGCGTTCCAGATGTCCTTTATCCAGTCGAAAGCATCTGCGATATGTTCTTGTATACGCTGAGTTCTCATTGCTGCTGTATAGTAACCTGATTTAGTGGTGTATTTGCCTGATTGTAGCGGTTGCCATACATGGATGTCCTCTGTGGTTGGATGTCCTGGATTTAGCAGCTGGATCTCCTTTGCCATCAGAGGTAAAAGCGCTTCGACTTTACTCTTGTTCCACTTCATGTCTGACGTTAGGAGGTCGGAGACCGTTAGGTCCAAAGCTGATTCTTATATAGGTCCATAAGGCTTAGTGTTCTTATCTAAAGATATCCAAGAATCTTTCCACACCTTAGTTGATAAGCCATTCCCTAGTGCCTTGCCCACATTATCTCTTAGTAACTCTCGACCATGTAAGATGCTCCTCCAACCATGAGAACACACTGCGGGAACTGAAACTTCCATGAAGCTTTTATTATGGCAATATTTTCCCAGGAGTACTCTCGCCAGTAGACAGTTTGGATTAGTTAAGATACGCCATGCTTGCTTAGCTAGGAGGGCTTGATTGAATAACTGAATATCACTTAGCCCTAAGCCACCTCCCGCCTTCGGCATAGTTAGTCTGTCCCAAGCCACCCAGCACATTTTCTTAACTCCATCGGAACTGTCCCACCAGAACCGTGTAAGAACTGATTGTATTCTCTTACATAAACTGACAGGTAACTCAAAACAGGACATAGTGAATGTAGGGATTGCCGTCAATACTGCCTTCAGCATGGTCAGTTTCCCGGCCTTTGAGAGGTGTCTTGTTGAATAGCTCGAGGCTCTCTGTCTTATTCGGTCCACCAGTGTTGTAAAAAGGTCATTTTTCCTTCTGCCGAAATGCTCAGGTAACCCCAAGTATTTTCCTTGGCCTCCTTCTTTTACAATTCCAAGTGCTTCTTTGACAGATCTCTTTGTGTCTTCTGGTGTTTTGGATGAAAAGATGATTGAAGATTTCTCACTGTTGATCTTCTGCCCCGAAGCCAGTTCATACTCCTTCAAGATATTAGAGAGTGCAGCGCAACTGGCAGATGATGTCTGACAGAAGAACATGGTGTCATCTGCGAAGAGCAGATGATTCACTCTTGGACTTCCTCTGGCTACTCGGATGCCTTGCAAGGTACCTTCTTTCTCTGCCTTTTGACACAGTCCTGATAATACTTGGCCGCACAGAATGAATAAGTATGGGGAGAGTGGATCTCCCTGTCTTATTCCTCTTTGAGGAGTCACTGAGCCATGAACCGAGTCATTGATTAGGTAGGAGTAGGATACTGTCGACACACATTGCATGATTAGTTGAATCCATTTAGAGTGGAAACCTAGCCTTTGGAGAACTTTCTCAATAAACCCCCACTCCACCCTATCATAGGCTTTAGACATGTCTGTCTTGACTGCCATGGTGCATCTTTTCTGAGCTTGGGATATTTTCAGGAACTGAAGCACTTCGTGAGTAATCAGAATGTTGTCCGCTATGGCCCTTCCTAGAATGAATGCTGATTGGTTCTCCGAGATGATCAGGTGTAGCACTGTCTTCAGTCTTAGCGCTAGTAATTTGGATATGATCTTAAAAAAAACATTGCAGAGGGCAATAGGACGATAATCTGCCACCTTTTTTGCCCCCACTGTCTTTGGAATTAGCCTAACATGGGTTACATTCTGTACAGGCCGGAGCACCCCTGTGTTGAAGAAGAGCTGGACTTCCTTGATTACCGCTGGACCCACGACTTCCCAATTTGCTTGGAAGAAGCTAGCCGAGAATCCGTCCGGACCTGGTGCCTTATCAGGGTGAATAGCAAAGGTGGCTTCCCTGATTTCTGCTGCAGAGGGGTCTTGAATCAGTGCCTCATTGATCTGAGATGAAACGCAAGGCCTGAGAGCTTCTTCAACAATGTGCAGGTCTGTGGTCTGGTTAGCCTTGAAAAGGTTGTCATAATATTTGCATATTACGTTAGCTATCTGCTCCTCCTCAAACCAAGGTACACCAGCATCATTTTCTATCACTGTCATACGGTTTTTGGATTTTCTAGCCTTTGTGGTAGCATGAAAATAGCTTGTGTTTGAGTCCCCCAATGCCAACCATAGCTGCCTACTTCTCTGCTTCCAATATTCTTCTTCTTGTTTGTAGGCAGTTAATAGTTGCATGTTGATTCGATGAATTAGATCATCATCATGCACAGGGTTGGACATAGCATCATCGAGTTGGATACGGAGTGTTTCTATCATCTTCCTGCTATTTGCTTGAAACTCCTTACTCCACTCACAGATTGCTCGTCGACAGCAGGCTAATCTTCCTCCGACATCTAAATGGGTAGTCCTTTCCCATACTTCTCAGATAATTAGCTTCACCTCTATGTGATCTTTTAATCTTCTGTCAAATCTAAAGATTTTTAGACCTTTCTTCCTTCTTGTGTCCAGAAATGTTAGTAGAGGTCGATGATCTGAGGCTTCGTACTTGAGGTATTGACTTCTGCAGGAGGGAAACACCTCCATCCAGTCACTATTGCTGATGGCTCTGTCCAGTCTACATTGCACCATGTAGGTATTTCTCTTTCCTCTCCACGACAGAAAATTACCATAGTGTTTGATATCAAAAAGGTCATTCTCGGACAGGAATGAGCGGAATGCACAAAAAGTACCCTCTGCTCTCTCAGGTCCACCTTTCTTTTCACTATTCTCTGTGATTTCATTGAAATCACATGTTAAGAACCACGGTTGGCCTGATGCAGGTTTTAGGGTGGAGATCTCATTCCAAACCTCCAGTCTCTTTGTATGATCTGGTTCTCCATACACAAATGTAATTTGGAAGGTAACGCCTTTCTGCGTAATTATTGTGTCAATGAATTTCTTATTACTGGATCTGACCGTGAGTTGGATTTCATTGTTCCAGATTAGGAACAAACCTCCACTTCCTGGACCGTTGGGGGAAACTTCGTGGAAGTTTTCAAGCGGGTACCACTCTAAGTTTTTCTTTACCACTTCGAGATTGTTCTTCGTTTCCATGAGGAAAATGATGTCAGGCGAGTTCCTTCTGTGGATTTCTCGCAGTCTCTGGACTGTTGCAGGGTTCCCCAGCCCGCAGCAGTTCCAGCTCAGTGTGACTAAGGAGCCTGGGGTGGAGCATCCCGAAAATCCGAGGTCTTTCTAGACATTGCTGGGATGAGTTGAATAGGCGGGTTCTGTGCTGAAGATGACCCCGAAATCACTGGAGCTTTTCCATTTTTCTTCGCTCCTCTGGCAGATGATTCCCCACCAGTTTTTCCTCTGTTTGGTGAGTTCTGAATCTGAGATAGTCTTTGTTTCTTTAGACTCGCTCCTAAGAGCACATTAGGACTGCTGCGGGGTGATCTTCTTTTAGAGGACCTGCTAGTTCCTCTTCTTACTTTATTTTGGAACTCTTGTAGTGTTTCTTCTTTCTCTTCCTCTGCTTGGGGTTTTGCTGGTGGTCTCTGTGATAGACCCCTGCTCACCCTTGGTTCCATAGAGGCACTAACAATTAGTGACCTTATTCTTGCAGCATTCTCTTTCCGTTTGTTCAAGAGTGCAGCCTCAGTCCTTGGTGAGATGTCACTGTAGTATGGGTCCATGCCTATATCTTCTTCCACATCTTCCCCTCCTTGAGGGCTTCTGATCAGTGATGGATCCGGAAAAAGGAGCTCTTGGAAGGGTTTTTCCTGGATTGGAGGAGGAGTGTTCGGATTACTGTTAAGAGCTCTTTCAGCGACAGGGAGGTTGTGTTGGTTAGATGAGGAAGCGACAATTCTCGCAGCTGTCTCTTCCATTAGACCACTTGCATCACTATAAAGGACACGCTGGCGTCGTGCAGCGGCTTCTATTGGATCAGTGCAATTTAGGTACTGATGTGTAACTTCGTGGAGATCTTCCATCACTTCTTCCACTGTTGCTAGGCGCTCCTTGTGTGTCCCCATCTGAGCATTATTCTTGGGAGCGTTTTGTTCTCGGTTTGGTTCAGCAGGGGCTGGGGCTAGTGTCGAATTCACTTCTTGTTCCCCGCTCCTCTTAGGCCTCCATTGACTCGTGCTTCTCTGGGGGAATAAATCTCTGCCTCTTCGGATTGATCTGGCTGCCTGGTCTCTCTCCTTAACATAAGCTGGTGAGCTGTATATCTTACCCTTTTCCTGTGCCGCCTTTTGCCTCCACGTTAGGTTTGAATTGTCTAATGTTATTGTATTCGTCTCAGGTGGCGGGTTTCTAGTTTGTTTGGTACTAATTCTCTCACCAAAGGCATTGCCATGTCTATCTACTCTTTCCTGGAAGGGGTGGTAGCTAGAACCTCCTTTTCCTTGGTTAGATTTCTCTTGGTATGTCTCCATTACTCCTTCCTGAGGGGCAGCCAAGTAGCGTTTCTTTGAGATTGTTTTACATTCTGTTGACATCAGCGTCTTTCGTTGTTCCCCAGCTATAGGGTTTTGAGTGAGTGGTGATCTTGACGAGTGAGCAACCATCCTTTCCTCAGGGAGTTTATCAGGACAGTTCTTCCTCGCGTGCAGGAGTGAGTAGCAGAATGAGCAGTGCATCTCCAGTTTTTCATACTCTAAGGTAATAGGGCTCTCTTCCCCTGAATCAAACTCCACAATAGATTCCTTTGTTAGGGGTTTGAGACCATCTAGTTGTACCCTAATTCTTGCTGTCGTTTTCGTCAGTTCATGATTCTCAAGGGTTCCCAACTCCTGAGCAACACGGAGGATCATATCTTCGTGCCAGTAGTGCAGTGGAAGCCCTCTTATCTTGATCCAGAAGGGAATCATTGATGGGAATGTAGGAGAAATTACCGGTTCCCATCTCTGCAGTATGACCATCCAGTACGCAAAGTGATACGGCCTGTTGTCTAAAACCCTTCTTAGGTCATCCTCTTTCTCAAACCGGAATTGGAAACAGTTGTTCCCCAGATCCGAGCCAAAGACTTGGCCTTGAAGGTTCCATTTGCGTGGGAGTGCCGGCAAGAGGGCCCACATCTTCTGTTCCTGAGGGTTAGTGAGTCTTCCTATTAGTGTCAGCTTGTTGTCTCTTATTAGGGCTTCAGTGTTGAGACTTGGAGCCTTGATTCTCTTAATCTTGTTTCCCTGATCTTCACTTGCTTGTTGTTTTCCTTTCTCAGCTGCCGTGAATCTGAACGCCATCTTAAAGATTTGTGTCTTAAGTTCCAGACTTGGGGTTTTACTCCGAAGACAGAGTTGACAGTAGCTGGAGGAGTAACTAGTCGACTCCTAGCTAACGTTTACTTTGACTTTGAGAAGCAAGAGTTCTGAGAAGGCGGTTTCGAAATGGAAGGAGGTAGACAAGTGCTTACTTTTGATATAGAACTTGTGAAGGGTGAAGGATTTTGCTTGTATGAGATCTCTTGAGGTAGAACGCATACAGATCTGTGGTTTGGCTCGAGTGGAGATTGTAGTAGAAACTCTTGAAGACAGCTTCTTTAGGTAAAGAAGTAGGGCTTCCGGAAAGTTAACGTGAAGAAACCAGAGGAGACTTTCCCAACAAGGAAAAGAAACGAGTTGTCACTATCTCGTTATTACCCGCTGGTCTTCAAAAGGTTCCCTTCTTCGAAAGTCGTGTCTGGGAGAGTTTTTCTCACCGAGACCCACCCCTTTGCTTCCTCTTAAATTACATTTACCGTTACTTCATTAATTAAACTCCTTTTTTTTTGTCTTTCTTTTTCAGTTCCATTTATGAAATATCCTAAAACGAATAAAATTGTCTAATTTATTACTTGTCTTTTCAGTTACATTAATAAAATATGCTTAAATGAATTTAAACTTCCTATTTTATTGTTTGTCTTTTTCAGTTACCTTAATGAAATATCTTTTAATAAGGGAGATTTTTAAAACCGTGCATCATTAAAATGTTACCTAAAACATGCAACACTAATATATAACATGCATCAATAAAACTAGAATTTGACTCACACAATTTTACGGATATTATTTTCAGTTGATTAAATTTAAAAATAATTATTTATTCAAAAAAATATTTAAGAATGGCTATGTTTTTAAAAATTATATGGTATTATTTGCTCATAACTCATTTGTCATTTGATAAATTGTTAGAAAAAAAAATTTAGCATAATATAACTCAGTTGTCATTTGCTAAATTTATGGTTTTTATTTATATTTTTTATTATTTAATTATAATATTTTCATTTTATATTTGAAAGATAAATGAATTTTCTTTCAAACAATATTTTTGTAAATGTATTGTTTTTTAAAAATAATCAATTAAAATTATTATTATCATTGAATATCATTATTTTTGACATAATTTGAGTTTTCGTTTACATCAAAACTTATCATATTTTAGGATAATTTTAATTTAAAATGTAATTTTCATATTTTTCAAACAAATTCTAAAAATATTTTTTAAATATTTTGTTATAATTTTTAAACAAATATTGAGTTGCATTTCAAATAAAAAGGTAAAGATATTAAAAATATTCTAATTAAAATATGTAAAATTTAATATAGTTTTAAGGAAATGGTCAAAATAAAAAAAAATTACACATAAAATAATCATGATTTTTGTTAACTGGGCGGATCATTATTTATATGATATCGCACACGAAAGAAAAATTTCTGTTTTTAAAATTATCTAATTAACTCTATACTCATTTTTTATATTTTTATATGATATCACACATTCGTAAAAAAAAAATATAGTTTAAGATGCAAAAAAAAAAAATTACTTAATGAATATAATATGAATAAATATTACAAATACATCATTTAATAAAATAAATAATTAAAAACTGAAAATTCATATCCGCGCTAGCGTGCGGATCAGGATCTAGTTAAATCATTATAATAAATGTATCGCTTTCTGTAATTTTTGAGTTTCAATAAATTTTAACCAATAGTAATTCAATAAAGTAAATTAATTTTACCGAAGTTTACAATTTTTTTTATAGAAAACACAAAATTTTTATTTTTATGAAACATATTTTTTTCTAAAACATCTAATCCTAGTGAAACGGAGAGAATAGTGATTGTGATGAGCTGAATTATGGTAGACATGATAATTAATTAATTACCGAAAAACATTTTCAGCTTGTTAAATTAATTAAACTCAGCTTTTTGGGTTGGGAAAGATTATAACCTCAGTGTCGTCGCTAGTTACGTACACTTAGGGTCTGACTGGTGACCATCCGGGAAATAAGAAGAACGAATAGAAAAGGAATGTACGGAAATAAAATAGCAGGAATGAAAAAAAATGGTTGTTCCTTATCAAATTTAACAAGGAATAATTTTGTTCTTTAATTCTCTACAAAAAAAGAATGAAAGAGAATAAGAGAGAATTATTATTTCTTATGAATGGTAATTTTTTTTACGAACGTTAGAGAATGCATTATTCTTCGTCGTTTCCTGATCACCATTCTTACCCTTAATTTCAACTTCTAACACTCAAATCAGTACCTAACATTTCACAATTTCTAAACTTAATATTTTCTAGTTATCAAATAACAATATTGAAAAAAAAAACTACAAAAATGAAAGGATGGTATGGTGAAATAGATAATTCCAAAGAAGAAAAGACCACACAAGTATTGAGCAACAAGTCAAAGCCGAACTACTGAATAACTTTAGAAGACAAGCCACCAAATGTTAGAAGCAAAACCTCCAAATAATAAACTACAAAGGAGACACTAATCAATTAAAATCATAAACACATGAAATGTTATTATCTACTTACGTACACCTCATGTATGGGCTATTGTTATCCACACATCTGTAGAGACATGGTTATGTCCTCTCAATGCGTGTGTGATTGTTTTAATATATAGCTTTTGATTGATTTAGATCTTCAGTGTTTGTTTGCTTTTACACTTAAACTCGTTACATAATAGGGTCTTTTTCTGAGAAATGAAAGTACAACGTTGAGTTATTTCATCTGTTAATCATAAAGGCTATCAGAAAGAGAATTTCGTTTAGATTTTGGTATACTTGTGTTTATAAACCTGTGTTTGAAACTATTGAAATAATGATAAAATCACATTTATTCCAGAAGTTGATTAAATACTTCTTAAATCAAACGAGATACTCTGATCCAGAGAGATCGAATTAGATTGAATCTATGTCGGTACAGAACAAAAATGAGCATGAAAGTGTTAGTATTGTCGAGCTTATGCGTCCATAACTTCAGATGTTAGTGTTTTGGCTTCTTATATTATTGCACCCGAATAATAACAGGTAGGGGTCCATGCAAACTCATGTCTATGTATAATAATCATAATATATATAATCCATCTAAATTCATGCATTATCTAGAAAACCATACGCACATGTACGTATGGCATGATACAATTAATGGTGTGAATTGGTCGACTTATTATAGCCTACATGTTATGGACAATTTCATCGTAAAACTATAAACTTCGGGACTGCAAAAATTCTTCTTGAACTGTCTAGTGGCTATCACCGTATCTTTAGGTTATCATTCTGTGAACCTTTTATTTACCGACACCAAAATATTATATGATTATTTGAAAACAGTGTGAATCAGGCTAATTAACTTGTAACCCGAGTTGCATAAAAGTTGATCATGGTTAAAATTGGGTTATATACAGACGCTGACTTTTAGATGAATATTTAGGAACCTCCATATGAATACTTCTTCATATTTTTATTCATATCCGAACGTTATCATCTAGTGGATAAAACCTAGACGTTTCAACTAAAAAGAGCAAAGACTTAAAAAAGAAGAAGCAAAGACTTGAGTTCCATTGTTTTGTTGGAACTCAAGTTGAAGTTTCTTACTATTGCTTCATTTGTCCAACCCAAAAATATATGTAAGTTTTTTCAAACAGTTTGGTTACTGTCTTCCTACATGAAGTTTCGTTATTCAATATATATTTATATAAATTATCTCGTGTCTCATTCCTTATCTTCCACGCAAAGGGTCACTTGAGCTTTTGAGTAACACAAAATTGAAGAGACCAATGAAGGATGTAGGCATCGGATCCAGGCCTATTATTTGGGATCAGCTTCTCTCGATTCCCCGCGTCTTTCTTCTTTCGCTCCTTCACTTATATTCTCAATGTTCAGTTTAATTTAATCATCTTCCTTGTTAATAGATGTAAATAATTTATGCTTTGCTTAATTGTTTTTTGTTTAGCACTTGCTTTTTAACATTCTATAGTGTCAGTGTGGTTATATTTTTCATAATAACTAGGTATCTTTCTGCAACATGTACAGTAAAAAAAATTAAAATATTTTTTAACAGATAAATATAAATTATATTTTAAAATAAAATTTTATTAATATTGTAAATTTTCTTTTTCGAATCAATATTTTAATATAAATTTGATTTAATTAAACATAAAAATTATATTTAAGAATATGCATGTATATATTTGAAATTATAATCTTTGATAAATTTTTCTATCTATTTATTTTAATTAAATATATTAAATAAATTTGTAAAGTTGCATAATTACCAAAAATTAAAATTAAACAATATTTATAAAATTTGTAGATATATAAGAAAATAATGATTTTACGATTAAATTTTTATAATTTTCTAAGAAAATTGTATACATTTTTGAAAATTTTAGTAATAAAATTGTATAATTTAAAAATATATAATTAAATTATATTTCGAAATTTATAATGCCATATTTGAATATATTTATTTTAATGATGGTTTATGAGTTATTCCCATATTCTAAAAAAAAATCCAAAAATATAAATTGATATTAAATATAATATATGAGTTATTACCATATTTTATAAAGTTTACCAAAAATATAAATTAACATTAAATACAATTGTCCATGTCATATTAAGCTATACGACATGTTATCAATTTCAGTAGTCATGTCATATTTGTTTTGTGAAATTGATTGTAAAAATGACATGTGGTAAAATCATTTTGCAAATATAGTCTTGGAGATAACGCATTAGTTTAGTTATATTTTTTGTTTATCACTTGCTATAGTGTCAGTGTGGTTATATTTTGTTGTGGTTAATATATTTCGATGATGTATAAGTGATGTTTTACAACTTTACACGCAACTTTGATTTTTTTTCTATTAATATATTATTTCTATATAAGATGAATTACACTATTTGGAAATAAAGTAGTCATAGCAGATATAATAGTTATTTTACTCTATGTTTAGATAATCGTGAAGAAAACAGATCAATTAGTAGTATTAAAATGCATTGGTACACGCACGGGAAAACACAGCTAGCTAATGAAAGTTGAAACCGTAAATTTTGGCAATGAAGAAAAAGATAAAAGAAAAAAACACTTAATATGGCTTTTAATTTTTAAGAGGTGAATTTCCCAATTATCTGTAAATATAGAATGATAAGTTTCCAACCCAAGTTGATTTTCTCATTAGCCATTGGCTAACATTAACTAGCATTGATTAGTTGCTTTGGTAAACAAACCCACACATTCAAATTTAAAAGAAATAATTAGTAGTAGTACTTTAATTACAACCATTGTTATTTTTAGTGATTTAAAAAGAACTATACATGGGTGTTCGTAATTATAAGTATTCATAAAAAAAGGCTGTAAACAACTAAACTTGAAAGAAAAAAGCCCTGAATATTCTAATAAATACATCAAATAACTCTGTAAATACATTAATATCAAAATGCCAGTCGCAGGGGTGGTAATTTCGTAATAATTAGCGAAATTTCGTGGCATTTACCTAACCATTTACTTATATAAGTCTCCACCCTACACTCTCCTCGACACACTTTCTCTCTACACCAAAAACATCAACGAAAGAAGAAGAAGGCTCTAACTTAGCTCAGCAACACTCACTATGGCTTTGAAGACGGTAAAACCATATGATATATAGACTATATCACAATTTAAACAACTATTTATTATTTGTTTATCATTTTTGAAAGTTTATAACCATTTGGTGTAGGCTTCGACGAACGGGATGTGGATGTTGGAGGACTGCAAGAGATCATTCATGGAGATGAAGTGGAAGAAAGTGCACCGATACATCGTTTTCAAGATCGAGGAGAAATCCAAGAAAGTCGCCGTGGACAAGGTCGGTGCCGCCGGTGAGACCTATCATGATCTCGCCGCTTCCTTACCGGAGGACGACTGTCGCTACGCGGTGTTTGATTTCGACTACGTCACCGTCGATAACTGCCGCATGAGCAAGCTCTTCTTCATCACCTGGTAAGTCGTGTTTCGAGTGTTTGAGCAAACTGTTTTATCCTCATCATCCACTTTTAAATCATAACCAAACCGGTCCATAATACATCGGTTTTGTGGGAATATATAGGTCCCCGGAGGCGTCGAGGATAAGGGAGAAGATGATGTACGCGACGTCAAAGAGCGGACTGCGGAGAGTGTTGGAAGGCATTCACTATGAGCTTCAAGCCACCGACCCAACCGAGATGGGATTCGACAAAATCCAGGACCGGACCAAATAAAATATTTACATTCCGTTTAACCGGGGTTACATCGTTAGTGACGTGATCATTAACAGACGTTAATTATCTATTAATGTTAGTTATTGTTCTTTAGTGCTTGACTTGGTATGCGAGACTTTCCTTTCTTTCCTTTTGTTGACAAGAGTTATCATCTATTACTGTTTCTGTTGTTGTTTGGTAGGCTAAATGTCGAATGTTATTAATGTCTCTGTTGTCGCTAATGCTAATAAATTAAAGCTTAATATTGTATCAGTCTGTCAGATATGAAGAAAAGGGTTGAAATATACACAAGGCATAGAAACGTATGAGATAAGCATTATTAAGAAAAAAGATAACCATTAGGTGATGGTGTGTGATTTGTGGACTAGTTGGTAGAATTTGCATTCAATAATATATTGCTTGGGATGTTATGTTTACAAACTTTTCCAACTGGGCCTAGTGTTGTAGCTGGATTAGGAATTGAGTTTTATGGATTTGAAACAGCTGAATTTACTCAATTTACATAGTCTTATCAGTAAAACACACACATCACATGATCCAAATCGCCTAATGGATCTTTTAATATTTGTTAAGGGATAATGAATTGACAAGAATTGGAAGGCCTACAAAGTTGCGTATGTTTAAAAATTAGTGTCTTGGGTCTCGAACCAATCTTTACTAAAACCCAACTCAATGAAAAGTTTATCAATACCTTATTATCTTCTAGTTAATATCAAACCGTCATATTTTCAAATAGCACAAAAGCTCTCGTAGGGTTAGAGCACCCGTTTAGTAAGCGGGAGGTCTTGAGTTCGACTTTCAACGAGAGCATTTATCATTTTCCCTCATTTTTATTACTTTTGACTGGAGAAAACAAAAACGTAACACTTTCACCTTCAGATGAAATGTTCGTTGTGGATAGGAAGCCTATAATTTATTTAACTTTGAAGACTTGAAGTTTTTATTCCTATTTCACCGTTTCATGCCCTCCATCAGTTTATAACTTTATATTCTTTCCCCTGGAGGTAATAGATGAATACTTCTTATGGTCGTTCGTTCAATCTCTATAGATATCGTCTCTGTAGATATCGTTTCATCTCTACGTATTTCTCACATTCCTCAGAATCATTTATCTTATAATATATGTCATATCTTAATTTTAGGATCATACGTATAATACAAACTACTAAATCACAGTTCTGTTCATGTGATCTCTCATCTCTACCTTTTCTTTTGAGTGACCACTGTTTAATTACTTAAACGTTGAAATATCATCGAAAAAACCGGCACCATATATACTAATGTCTTAGATAATATTAGTAGTATTGTTTTTGGAAATATGGTGATAGAGATAGTGAAACTCTTGTTAAATTCTACTTTTGTAAGTCGAGTGAAAAAGACATTGTACCAACACACGCTGACACGCACATTGTATGCGTTGTATTGATATTAAAATGATGAAATTAACGAAACAATGAATAGAAACATGCACTAGTAATAGTAAATACCCTTTCAATCGTTCTCACTGCCTCTCATCCATACATAGCTTATCTACGTCCTTGAAATGTCAAATCTCTTGGGAATAACCAAAGACATTTTGTCAAGCATGGGTTTGGCTTTACGTTGTTCCTAGTTACTCCAAACGAGTTCAGTTAGGGAACACTATAAAATTTTCACATCTCATACTAAACTAGCATGAATTCTATGGTATATAAATGCTAACAACTATGGTATTAATTTAACTTATTGTTGAATTTATGAACCATGTGAAATTTGTATTGTATTAAGGCCAAGGTTATATTTTTGTATTCCATTGAGTAGCTATTTTTTTTTTTTCAAAATTCCATTGAGTATGAAATTAGACAAACACAACAATATGTTAAAATTGTTAATATCACAGCTTTCAATAAATTTCTTGATATTTTTCATTACATTTCAGTTCATTTCCGAAGTACTAAAATCCAAAACGCTAGTGTTTAACTTTAAACCCAGGAAGTCATAACCAATAACGCTACTACTAATATCGCTTGAAGAATGGCTGCTGCTGCTACTACTGTACTCGACTTGACATTTAACATTATCGCAGCTACACTCCTTGCCGTTTCCCAACCCAAAACGGCATGCAGTGCACTTAGACCTCTCTCTCCCAAACCAAAGTTTGGTCTCATCATGGTGCTGTTGGTCTTGCCATGGCGGGCTGATCCTAAGCTCAAGATTCAAATCTAAGCACTTTTCTTCAACAATCGAATACTCAACTCTCTCTTTTTTGCAAATCAGTCCTTTCTGATCATTTCTCTCTTCGCCAAAACTTTCCTTTTTCTGCAGTTGACGACTGAAAGATAGAAACTTCACAAGCGAGTCCTCTGTCTCTCTAGTCTCAGACGAATCACGAGGAGCTTTGGCTTCGTTGATCGGCCGATGAGTCGTGGGATCAATCCCTCCTCTCAAAAGCTTCCTCTTTACGTGTGTATTCCAGTAGTTCTTGATCTCGTTATCTGTTCTCCCCGGTAATCTCGTCGCGATAAGAGACCATCTGAGATGAAAAAACAGAGCATAAGAAACAGAGTATGCCTAAAACAGAGCATAAGAAACAGAGTATGCCTAAAACAGAGCATAAGAAACAGAGTATTCTCAAAACAGGGCATAAGAATCAGAGTATGACTAAAACAGAGCATAAGAAACAGAGTATGCCTAAAACAGAGCATAAGAAACAGAGGATCTTGTTTGTTGAAGGTTTTTTTGATGATTCTCACTTGTTTCCAAGGAGGCTATGGAGTTTGATGATGAGATCGTCTTCTTCGAGGGTGAAGTTACCCCTCTTGAGATCAGGACGGAGATAGTTAATCCACCGAAGACGGCAGCTTTTGCCGCAGCGGAGAAGACCGGCGGATCTCGGAAGAGAGCGCCAACAGCCTTCGCCGTGAGATTTGATGTAAGAGACGAGCTTATCGTCTTCTTCTTTAGTCCAAGCTCCTTTGTTCGTGTGGTCCTTCTCGCAGCAAGGAGACCTCCCCATCTTCTTCTTCTTCTGGTTCTTGTGATGATGAAACTAGGGTTATATGGAGAGATGATGTTCAAGAGAGAGAGAGAGAGGTTGGAGGAAGGTGAGCAAAGCCTTAAAATGTTTCTAGAAGAGAGTTGGTAAGACACGTTTGAAGTAGTGCCTAGTGGGCTCCGTTTATGATCAATTTAATAAAGTTAAATTTGTAGTATTATTTGTTTTAATTTTTTTTCGTTTTTTGATATTCCTCTTCAAAATCTAAGACGATTCTTCTTCAAAATCTCAATGAGAATACGCTATAAAGCGTTTTCGAGTCGAGTCCAACTGTACTTAGCCGAGTAGGTGTGTGAAATGTATAGACAGACACGTTTGAGTTTGAATGGCAACATGCCTTCTGTTATAATTGAATAATCCTAGAGTTTTGTATATTGTTTATGAGAACTTGCATGCCACCACAGATACATATTTGTATGTGTTCTTTTAAAAAACACATAGGTATTATAGTGTTTTGAGTCAGAAAATGTTTACGGTGTTACATATTTCATGAGGATTTTGTTTTTACCACTACACACTACCACAAATTTACCACTTGATACGGTCTAACATTAAACGTAATTTATGATACCTCACAAAACAATGTGATAGTGTGTGCAAGACATTTTCAGAAAGGTATTGCAAGAACGAAAACATATTTGATGATAAAACTAATAATTTGAAAGGATTTGTTTGGGACAAAGCACGATGGTTTCACACTGCATCGAATCATGGGCATATATGTTACAATAATGAGAAGATAATAATAGTTGTCATTGTGAGTTTGGTAAGTAGGTTGCAGTAGCATCCAAAGTAGAATATTCAAATCAATAGTTTTTTTCTAACAGATCAATCAATAGTTTTAAAGATGTTAGTTAGTAGCATTCTCAAAAATGAAAGAAAAACATGTTAGTAATGTTTTAAAGCATTACTCAGATCGTTTTGTGGAATCTGAATTAGTTATAATATCTACATATCACTATCAAAGTTCCATTTATTTTTTAACCCAAGTAATGTGATAAAACAATCACATAGGTAAAATCTTATATAAACAACTATATTTACTAGTGACTAGCTCCAGTTCAGGAGTTATAATGTACAGGCCGTAGAGTACAGCTTCTGGAAAATCTTGCCTTCGTGAATATTTGGAAGAAAAAAAGAATAAACAAAAACCAAAGATGATATCTAAAAATGTCAAAAAAAATTAGTGTGGAAGGTGAAGCCTCACAGTGTAGTTTGAATCAATGTGATGAAAAAAGTGTAGAGAGTGGATTTCTACCTGCTTTCTTGGTTTCTTCCTTTAATGATTTGCCCTAACACGCACCTTTTTACTTTCCCAACTACCAAACACAAATCCCTTTAACTATTTTTCTCGTCATTAACTCCAGCTTTCCTAAAATTGTAACGTCCACCTAATTCTAGAAAAGCATGGTTTTTTTTTTTTGAAAGGTACCAATAAACATGGTTTCTTGACAAAAGCTTTTCACAAGCCTATCATGAATAAATCATTGGATTAAAACTCTACATCGAATAGTCTGATATAATCTATTTTCATACAACTATTTTTGAATACTTGTGAACATTTCTTTTTCTCCACCAGGTAAAATACTAAAAGACAGTGCTTTTTTTTTTATCAAACCAAACTTGCATTTAAATCAGAAGAGTTTACAGTTTACGCTCCATTAAAGGAGAATACAACAAAGCTATAAGAAACCAAACAAAGGAGATTGATAAAACATAGGATAGAATGGAGATGCAAATGACAGAAAGAAACCATAAAAATCGCTTGACAACAATTTCATAAATTTCTTGAACAATCACATCTAATGTAACTCCAAAGGTCACAAACACTGCACCAAAAGCAGAGACGTGCATTAGCTGCGAGGAAGATCCTTGCAATACCAGCAACACTTGGACATCCAATTCACTCCATACAAGGGGAAATATTGGGAAATGAGAGTGGTCCAGACAGGAACCAACCGGAAAATCAAAACCCGTAAACATTGTATTCACCGGAAGAAATACACCATTGGGTTTCTCTTGTAACGGCCACCAAGAAGAGAAAGACAACAACAAAACACCAAAAGCCAGACTGAATACAATGAGAGAACTGCATACAACAGTAAGGGATCGCACTGAGACGATATAAAAGCCACTCAACGACACAAGGTTAGAGCCGAAGGAAACAAAGTCCATCAGCACAACATCATTTAAAATCAGTAGCCACAAAACCAGTGTCATCCAATCGAATAGCATACCAACCCATTCAACAGAACAACGGTTAGCAAAGAGTGGAGAACTAAGATGAACCTGTAGGACTGTAACAGGAGGGAAAAAGGGAAGGTCGAGACAAGGTCTAAGAAAAGACCAGTACACACACCAACAAGGACACGACCTGCACATAACAGGAGATAAACGCACGAACGTGAAAGCAGTGTCACTAAAGAACACAAGACGGGCACCATCACCACTGAGATTTGTCGCCACCATTGTACAAAGAAGCTTAAACTCCAGGATTTGGGTTAAATCAGGCGAATAGGATCTGGCGGAGGCTTCAAGGCTTCGATGAAGAACAAGGAGCAAGACAGAGTCTGGAGGGTCTGGAGGTTCCGGTGGAGCGACAGAGGAGAGAGCTTCAAGCGGAGGATACTCGGACGGAGGCGGATCCGGAGGAGGAGCAGTGACCATCAGGATCATGGAGGAGGAACAGGGTTGCTTCATAGGGAGGATGGAGGAGCGACGAAGTTGGACAGGAAGAGATCTATCTGAAACGGTGCACCTAGGGAAACAGGCCTGAGAGGATTTTTTTTTGGGCGAACTCCGCGACACTCTCTTTATACATATACTATATGTTTCTAATTCAGACAGTGCCTTCTTAATTTTCTATATAGTTTAGCACTGCATACATGCATACGGTAGTGTGTAAACCAAGTTAACGATATACGAAGAAACCAACACGGGTTGGCCTAATGATTTTGTGAAAGTTTAGTTTTTTTGATTCGATTCTCCTTGAGAAGAAATTAAACAGCTCACTATTACTTCTAAAACTAGTAGGATATTTCCGATTCCGTATTTTCGATTCTGGTGACCCAAATTATTTTTAAAATATGAGGAAATATGCTTGATAATTTTTTAAATAGCCATATTTTTGTAATAGGTATCAATAAAACATATCAATAATATTTTTGTTTTTTTTTTTAAATTGTTTGGAGTGTTGGCAAAAAAAATGTTTGGAATAATGTTTTATATAAAAGGAAAGTAGCTTTACTGGTAAGAGTTTGTTGGATACCTGAAAGACAATCTTAAAGAGTTTGGTAGATCTCATGGTCTACATTTACTCTGAACTGCTACCGACACAATGGAGTATTTAATTCTTAACAATAAAGAATTTGGATAGAGTATACATGTGATTTGTTGTCCACACACCAAACATATCTTAAAATAAATGTACATTACATTTTTCTTTGTAATTTTCAAAATGTATACTTATCTACAATAGGCACCAATACAGAGTGCAATATCTAACATACATTTTCCTAACTATCTTCAGTAAATTAGTTCTTTTATAAAAAAAATTATAGGCATGTTATTGTTAGGTTACAAATCTTCACAATCCATAGAAACAATTCTTTTACGTAAGAACATAATTTTAAATAAGTTTACAAAAAAAAAAAAAAACATAATTTTAAATATATATATTTTTGGAATAAAGCTAGTTTGATGACGCAGAAAATAAACGCTTTACGTCCATTAGATACCATTCCGAGCCAATCTAGTGGGTGACTGTCAACCAACATTATTTCTTTACCGTTTCTAATGAAAATACAAAAAACAAAGAAAAGGTTTTAAAGAAGCTTCCTACCTAACAAAACCTAACACGTTATGTTAGGTCCAGTTTCAGGTTATGCCCCACTTTGTAGGTGTCGACCGATCTTTGGTAGATATTCCACAAAGTTGCAATGAACAGTAACACAGCCATGAATCACAAAACCATCGAGAAGCATTGGCCATGGCCAGAAATTTTAATCGGCGAGGATATTACGTCTGAGAAATTTTTTGTTTATTTCGACTAGAAATACAAATATTAATTTTTGTGATATGCTTACTACTAAATTAAACCAAATATTATCGATTATACATAGATTTTTTTTTTTGCTCCTCGATATTGTTATTTTCTACCAAACAAAAGGAAACACTAAATAAAAAGGGCCGGGTTATTAAAACAAATAATGGTTTAAATATGTAATTGTTTCTTGCTCGGATCAGATTCCAATATCTTAATCGGATGTAAACGTTTAAATTCAGGAAACAAAATACAAACCGAAAGAAAAAAATCAACACTGCCACAACACTTTTTGAAATTGGTCAATTAAACGCAGAATATGAACCATTCATTCAGCCCTCAGTTCTTCTTGTCACGAGCACACTTGACTTGCACAGCAAGCGTCTTTACAACGTTCTTGCATGAATCCTTCTTGTCTTGTTGGAATGTGCTTTTGTTCACTGGAATCACACACTCTGCTTTCCCCAAACAGTGCTGCACAAGTTTACTTTGTTAGTTACTTCTAAAACAAGCTACACACTCCACAACAAGAAGAAACAGAATCTGATATTTACCTTCTCGACGACTTGCTTTGAAACAGGAGCATTACAAGTACCAAGTGTGAAGTTTCCACAATCACCAATAGGGTTTCCGAAGCTAGCGAACTCAACGGCTGCGATCTTCTTATTTCCCGAGCATTTAAGAGTAGCCGTGAGACTCACGTTATCAGTGATGGCTTTGACCTCGTCTTGCTTCCTAATCCAATGTCCAACACTCGGAGTGTAGTTTTCTCCAACGTAAGAACAAACGGTGTCTCTGTTGACTATGACAAAGTCTATAAGCTCAGGCTTCACATTAGGCTCTTCCTCGAATATAACAAGAAGATTTTTCTTGGGCTTCAAGAAAGATCTAGGGATGTGATATTCTATTTGCGTGGATTGACCTAATGGATTCAAGAAAGACATCCAATATCTTCCAACGCCTTCTCCATTCACCCAAATCAACCCTTTTCCCATTCCACTCATGCGAATAGCTGCTGCGCTTTCACTCTCTGGTGCATCGAAGTAGGTCTGCAATGTTTCACATTCATTAGGTTATTAGACAATCTCTACATTACAGTCTATATAGTCTGATTTTTTTTTTTCATTACCTGGTACCATGTAATTCCTGGTGCTTTTCCAGAGAATTTCTCCCATTTGACCTTTTTCAAACCTTTCTCGGTTTGGATTCCGAGTCTTTCACCTTCCATACCGACCTAAAGATTTTTTAAAATGAGGATCAAATCAAGGACATGTTTTCTTAATGTTGTAAATCAGTTACAAATATTTTTTTTTGGTTTGAAACACTTGTTACAGAGAAATAATATAATAAATTGATTTCAAACCTTGTTCCCCCATTTGCTGCTTTCAGTGAGATCAAGTGTTCCGGAACTCAATCCTAAGATGGAAACACTACGAGGACCGGTGTATCTATGCTCCAAGTAAGATCCACTGTCCTGTAATAACAGAAAAAGTCCAACCACTTATTATTATTTATTTTTTTGAACACAGGCCAACCACTTATGAAACATATTTTCATCTATATATAGATTCAAAACGTTGAATTATATCTGTTGCTTACTGGAAATCCAGTGAGGACACCAAGCATAACAAGATGATTCTCTCCTGTTTTTAGTGTAACAGGTTTCTGGAACACAAAACTTTTCTCGTCATGGCTTCCATGCCCATTTCCTGGCAGCAAAGAGGAAAAAATATCATCATCATCATTGCTCATTTTCATTTTTTTTACATCATTTCTACACTATTCTTACCAAGGTATTCTCCGTTTAACCAAACGTGCAACGCGTGTCCAAGACTAGCAATCCTCAAATTAGTTTTAGCTCCTTTCTTCTTAAGTAAGTGATTCTCATGGACCTTGAAGCTGTAAGGCAAAACTAACGTCAAGATTCTCTTAATTGTTTTTTATATATAAATATAATCACATGAAATGAGTATTTACCTTGTTGTGTACCATCCGTAGTCTGATTTGTCTTTAGTCAAACCGTAAAGCTCAACGGGTACGTAAGAGTTACCTTCTAGCTTTTTAGGCAACGGCTCAGTGAACACTTTGAAATCAAACTTCTTGTTCGCCTGTTTAGACTTCATAAAGTTCCTTGAAGTGTGGTGAGAAACAATCTGATCCAGTTTAAATAAACAATAACACGTTAAAGACTTTGTTATTGTTTTTGTTTTTGTTTATTTTCATATTTTACTCACCTGTGCAGTGTTGTAAACAACAGTTTTACAATCTGGAAGAATACTAATGGAACGAGGCGCTATCACGTAGTCTCTGCCTCTGAACTTAATTGTTTCTGCAGCTTCGGTGTTGTTGTTAGCCAAGAAAGCTGCACAAGATTTCGTTCCGGGCTGTTCGTAGTATCTAATCTGTAATTACAAACATATATAGTATAGTTGAGTAATTTCTAAACACTGAATCTTTCTTGACGAGTACTACATGTTATTATAATACCTCTGTATCTTTTCCAGGCTTCTCGGTCCGAGGCTGACCCCAAAGAAGTGGTTTCTTGCAGAGGTTAAGAGCATTGTGAAGATGTTTAAGATGACCATACTTAGGCTCTCTCTCTAAACCATATTCATCAAGAGGTGCATCATCGTAGTATCGAGTGGTTACATAATGAGCAGAGGTTCTTCCGAAGTTGGTTCCTCCATGGTACTACAAATATTTATAACACAACATGTACTCATTTCAAGAATTACAACACTCAATCTTTTGTAAGATTTCCAGACGCAATTTATTTGAATTAATTCAAGTGGTTACTATACCATGTAGTAGTTCACATGACTTCCATTCTTGGAGAAGAAACGAGCAACTGAGAAAGCGATATCTTCTACTGATCTTTTAACTGGCGCATCACCAAACACACGGAACCTGTTAAGTAATTTTTTTTAGTATAAATGGTAATATGATCTTGTCACTTTCATGAATGAATCTCAAGTTTCTACGTTTTTTAATTATGAGTAAAAACTCACTGAGTAGTCCAGTTCTCGGTCCACATAGACGGTTTGTTATCTTTGTTTGGACCAGGGAAAGTATCACCACAATGTCTTCCATTGCAAGCATTGATCTGTTCAATGTATTTTCAAATCCTTTTAAACATTTTCTTCCATTTCAGATAAAACACAGCTTAGACATTATAATAACATTACCATAGGATCAGGAGCATCGTTCTGCTTGCACATAACCCATGGGATCCCAAGATTCATTGAGTCGACCAACTTTGATCCCCATTTAATGTAGTTTACTCCGTCTTCTTTATATGCGCGTTGAACCGCGCTATACTCGTTCTCTATCTGCAATTCATTTTCATATTCGTTACAGAACCGTCATATTTATAAAATCATCAGGTAAATGTGTTATGGTTATTGTTTGGGACCTGTCCTAATATAATGGGGCCTCCTTGTGAAGCAAATAATTTTTCCTCCTTCATTTTGTCGAGTACCATCCTTACGTACCTCTCTGTATGTTCCTGCAATAGTTTTTATTGTTATATCTGTCAATGTCTTTACTTGTAACAAAAGGCACACATTTGTGTACATGTAATACCTTGAATTGTTTATTGTCTGTACGGAAGAAAATTCCAGGAACTTCTCTAAGCCAATAAGGAAGTCCTCTAATATAATAAAAAAACAAATCACATAAAACATTATGGGAAAAGTTTAAGAAATGAATAAGCAAAAAAAAAAATGTTGAATTTATTTACCCATGAGTCCATTCAGCTTGGATAAACGGTCCAAGCCTCAATGTGACATACATGCCATTCTTCTGAATCAACTTTATGAACTTTACCAAATCAGCTCGTCCCGAAAAGTTGAACTAATGAAAACAACAACCAAACGAAACAGATTTAAAATCATAACACATATATTTATAAGTTTGAACATGATTTAAACAAATCTATTTGAGTTTTTAATTACCTTCCCTTGTTCAGGCTCATGCACATTCCAGAAAACATAGGTTTGAATCGTGTTCAAACCGCCTTGTTTCGCACTCTTGATAATACTTGGCCACATCTACACAAAATCCAAAAATCTCTATATCAATACAAAGAACCTTATGAGAAGACTGAAATATATAATACTTCAGGAGTGCTTCGAGGATAGTGGATAGAGCCAGAAAAAAGAAGCTCTCTTTTGCCATCGACGATCAAAGACGTTCCATCATAAGTCACCTCCTTACCCTTCGTCTTCTTTTTCATCTCTTTTTTAGAGGCGAATGTACAAGAAGACGAGAGGAGAACCACAAGAATGGCCGTTAAGAGCCATCGATCAAGAGAATGCTTTCTCATTGAAACTCTTGGATTAATATTGTTTATTATGTGTTTTAGAACAAGAAGCTAAGTTCTCTAGGAACCTCGTCCTTGTCGGAGGAATAAAAAAAAAACAAGGAGAGCTCAAATAACAAGCTCTGAAAAAAGACAATGATATAAGAGAATGTTTTGCACTGAACTTTTCAGATTTCAGAGATTTTTACGCGTCTGAAATAGAATCCACCGTTGTATCTTTCAAACTCCTTTTTCTCCTTTTTTGATTTTGTTTATTTTCTATTTTTAAAGTTTGTTTTAGCCCATTTTTAGCCTAATATGAGCGCAGCAAACACATAACAGATTTTCTTCTTTTATTTTCTTTTTCCACAACGCATTCTCTTAAACTATCAATCAGCATTTTAACAAATTGCTCATACAAAAAAAAAACTAATTATAATTATTTATTTTTACACAACTGGCTTTTTCTAACCAATCAGGGGTTTAGCATGTTTAACTGCTAGCTTCGTAAGGTTTCTTACTGTGATGGTTAAAAAAAACATAGGCTGTAACTGGTTATTCCTAATAGAAATACATGGAATAAAAGGAATAATTATATGTGGAATGGAGAAAATTGGAATGATAAACAAAATGGAATAAAAACTGAAATTTGTTTTGGAATTGGAATTCCAATCATCCCACACATTCACGATCATTTTTGATATGGAACAAATGGAAAAGATTTTACAAAGGATTTGTTTTTAAGTTTTATTCCATTTTTGGAATATGTGGAATTGATTTCAAAAGGTTTTCCATGTAACTGGTAAATATTTTTTGGAATTCTGTGGAATGATGCATTTCAAACAATTCCATTCCAAAATTTAGCATTCCAGTTGCAGCCCTAGATTGTATATTCATCAAAGAAGTTGCATTATACACATTGTCAAACACAAGGAAACACACTATAATCGTATTAGATAATACGTTTTCACAAATGTATACTAGTTTATAAACTTATACATTTGTACTATATAAGTTTATAAACTATATAGTAGGCTGCTTAGTTTTTAGAGGGAAAATAAGTGATAAAAAGTACAAATAAATTATTTTATTTCCATCCCATAAATTCGTGTAGGGTATTATTTTGGGGAATGCACCAGCTGAGCAATTAAATTAAATTAAATTAAATTTTTATTTTTTTTGTAACGAAAAGAAAAAGAAAAAGGAAGAGACTTTGAGCTGAAGACTTTGGAGCAGCTAGCTACTTCTTTTGTCTTGTACCTCTTAAAGAACCTCACTCTCTCTCTCTCTCTCTCTCTCTCTCTCTCTCTCTCTCTCTTCTCTATTACCAAAAATCCCCAAATCTTGAAAAGTTTAGGGTTTGAAGTTTGAGAGAGAGAGAGAGATGAGTGCTTCGAGGTTTATCAAGTGTGTCACCGTCGGCGACGGCGCTGTCGGAAAGACTTGTCTGCTCATCTCCTACACTAGCAACACTTTCCCCACGGTCAGCTTCCTTAAAGTCTTCTCCTTTTCTCTGTTTTGTCTTCTTCTTCTAGATTTGAGCTTAAACGGTCTGAATGTGCAGCAGGACAGTAGTTTGATCTTTATGATCTGATTTTGTCTTGAGATTTTCTATGATAGTTACTCAAAGGCTTGTTCTCTTTTAGTTCAGTAAGTGGTTGTACTCTGTTAGTGATCTTTATAGGATTTGAGGATCTCCAGCTTCAGAGACCATAGTCATGTTTCTCTGGGATGTCTAAGATCTAGCAGAGTTCGTTTTATGGTCTGATTCTGTCTTTATGTATACATTCTTGAGATTTTCAGTGAAAGTTACTCAAAGGTTTGTTCTTTTTGAGTAATTTGGTAAGAGTGTTAGTTGTGAGGACCCTTAAGTAACTTTCTGTTAGGACATTGTATGGTTAATGTGAGTTGTTGTTTTTTTGGTGTGACAGGACTATGTGCCAACTGTGTTTGATAATTTCAGCGCGAATGTGATTGTGGATGGGAACACTATCAACTTGGGATTGTGGGATACTGCAGGCAAGGCTACCTTTTTTATTTTTCATTATTCTTCCTCTGCAGAGAGAGTGGAGTCATTTGTGTGTGTGTTTTTACTCTACGAAACAGGGCAAGAGGACTACAATAGACTAAGACCATTGAGCTATCGCGGCGCAGATGTCTTCTTACTCGCTTTCTCCCTTGTCAGCAAAGCTAGCTATGAAAATGTTTCTAAAAAGGTTTTGATCTTTTATTCTCCTCCCCTGCAACTTCTCTCAATCCAGTGATTCTGATATTGGTTTCTTGATTCTCAGTGGGTACCTGAACTGAGACATTATGCTCCTGGTGTTCCAATCATCCTCGTCGGAACCAAGCTTGGTTGGTTCTTATGATAACTCCATCACCATTTTTTTTCTGTTCTTAGTGGGACTTGTTTCTGATAAATTGATGACTAATTATTCTCTTTTTAGATCTTCGAGATGACAAGCAATTCTTTGTTGAGCACCCTGGTGCTGTTCCTATCTCTACTGCTCAGGTACCTTTGCTCTCATTCTCTTCTCATGTTGATCATCTGTGTTTCATCTTACTGATTGTTATCAAAATAGGGTGAAGAACTGAAGAAGGTGATTGGGGCACCTGCTTATATTGAATGCAGTGCAAAAACACAACAGGTAAATGTCTTTAATCTAGTCTTTACTTTACATGTATGAAGCTACTGACAAAATCTAATCTTTCTCCAACAGAATGTAAAAGCGGTGTTTGATGCGGCTATTAAGGTAGTTCTCCAACCACCCAAGAACAAGAAGAGGAAGAAGAGAAAGTCTCAGAAAGCTTGTTCTATATTATGATTCGATAGAGACAGAAGAACCAACAGGAGGATTGAAGAGCTTCACTTGTTTGTTTTCCTCAAGAAAGGAGGAATATGTTGTTGTAGTCTTTAAAAAAATCAGAAGTAGTACCAAGTATTTGTATTATTGTTTGCATTTTGATCTGTAAATATACCACTGAATACTTTATTTCTTTGTTTTCTAGACTCTCGCACGAATGGTTTAGAGATTATTCTCCAATAAAAGTTTTTATGAGGTTTCAGCCACTGTATAGTGCGTAATTAGTGTAACCATTTAGAAAATGAAAAAGAAAAAATGGAAGCAAAAACTTGACCATTACATGCATGATTATGCACCCATTCATTTTGGGTGACACCAGCTATTTGAAATATAGAATTTTTTTTTATCAACATTTGAAATATAGATTATAATGTAAATAAAAAGGTTTGCAAATTATAGAAATATTACTAAATTAATGACTCGTAAAAATAATAACCTTTGATTTTCATCAACATTTTCTTGATATTTATGTTGATTATGAAGTAGAAGTATTCCCATTGGAGATTGAGTATTGACTTAATTTGTGGTCATAACCTTTGGGCTTATCATCATTACCAAACGAATCTTGTTTGTTGATCAATCTCTTTCTTTACCTTACCTGCCTCTCGATTCAGACCCACGTATATATTATTCGATCCCCACCGCACTATATTATTTCAAAAACAAAAGATTAATTCAAAGAGTTGCTATGTTTAGTGAACTAATATTCACCTAAAAAAGCATTTCAATCACAGTTCTAGAGACTGTATATAATATACTCCCCTACAGCCTACGTACCAACTTTCCTTTGACATGTTTTCTTCGCTAAGCACCAAAATCGAATTTTGTTTTAAGTAAATTAATATACAATGTGATGATCTTTGCACTAGTGTTTTTTTTAATTCAGCTATTTTCAATTTAATAAAAATAATATTTGCATTTGATATTATTGAGCTAATTGTCTTCTAATGTATTCGTTCTCCTTGGCCCTTCAAACAATCCAGTTAGATTACCGAATTAACAATACTTAGCATATGTAATAAGTCCAGAAAAAAATGAATTTACTATAATAATCAACTAAACGTCATATAATTTATAAAGCTTCCCATATGTGCGCCAACTTTTCTAAATCATCTCATGCATTACATTATATTATAATTACTAGCATTTTACTTCTCCTACTTCTCTACGTTAATAAAATATATGTGAGATTTATCAATTCTTCACATATTTCCACAAAAATTGAAAGATTTTTAAAATATATGAAGATGAAAAGAACAACGTAGTGTACACGGACTTTGTTAATTTAATTATCGAGGCATTGCCGTACGTAGTAGGGCAGCCTTCAAGGCTTGAGTCGAGGCGTGTTCGTTACGCTTTACCCTCAGTAGCCGGTGGTCACACACTCACAAGCCCACTTTTAGTGACCGGATATCGAGGGTTTCCCGCGAATTTTGCCGGTTTCCTACAACTAACTTCTTTTTTTGTTCTTCTTACGAACATGAATATCAGTTAAGAAAAGAGCATAGAAGGTAGTAAAAACACAAGACATGAATAGTCACTGTCTTCTGTTCTTCTCACTCCTCTTTCCAAAAAATCTCAGCTCTCACCGACACTTTCGTAATTCGATTGATTTATATACCGGGATAAACTCTATCATCTCTTTTATGAAATAACCATAAGTATGGTATAGAAGATGATGATCAACAATTACGTCTGAGAAAATTCAAGTCCTTTAATGTGTAAGATTTTTAAAAGAAATATAGGTCAATCTTATATTAGTCGTATAGCAGGTTCAAAATGCTGACGGCAGATTTCGATTTTTATTACTAAAAGACCAAATTTAATAATACATGCAAATAGTTTTTGGTAACACTATCTTGTCCCATTCTGCTCTACTTTATCTTTTCAAATCTATCTATGTTTTTAGTTTGTTTTGTTTCCTCTGTTTGATAAGCTCGTATATGTCTTCTCCAAAATAAATTTGCTAGAGGACATTTTGTTTGAACGATATCAGAATCTTATGTGGTAAAAGGAAGTTCAGTTCAGTTCACAAGGTTGCTGTCGTTGGAATCAAGATTTCAAGAAGACTAAGGTGAAAACTTTCTTGAAAAGAACTTCATTTTTTACCTTTTTTTTTATTTATTTATTTTCTTCGAGTTTTGATGTAACCTAAACGGGGATTCAAGTTTCAGGATTGGTTGCACATCGATTGCAAAATTCTGCGTGAAAAAAACTGCCTCCATGGCCATTACTAACGACGATCTGTAAGAGCAATGGCTTTGGTTAATACTTCAGCGCGTAGAGTCGATTTGAGGTCAACTTCTAAACGTTCTGATAGTGAATACATGTATAATGAAACAAGGGCTAACAACGAAGAAGTCTTGAAGATAAGTGAAGAAAAGAGAAAGAGTTCAAGAAGATCGGTTTCACTTCCATCCACAGACATATTATTAGACGAGAAACCAGGTTGGCCTTTTCTCAAAATAGCACAAGCTCACCGTTGCCTCACACGGAATGTCTCAGTGGTCAACTGGGCCATGAGCTTACCTGACCGGTTTCCAGATCATCAACAGAATCTAAACTCTGAGACAAAATTTGTAAAGAAAAAACTTAAGGACATATTGAAAGACAAGAACAAATGGTTTAGCTACAATGTTCTTAAGACAGCAACATCAGATTTCTCTCAAGGTACTTTGTCTTTTATTTTATTTTTTTTCTCCTTCTTTGAATTTTGGACTAATCTTTGCTTTTATATGACGACAGAAAATCTGATTGGGAAAGGAGGGTCCAATGAAGTGTACAGAGGGGTTCTCAAAGATGGAAAAGGCATCGCAGTGAAAATCTTGAAATCATCATCTAAAGAAGCTATGACAAATTTTGTTCATGAGATCGATATTATCTCTTCTTTGAGTCACAAAAACATCTCAGAGCTACTTGGTGTTTGCGTCCAAGACAATGATCTAATCTCTGTTTACAACCTTTCATCCAAAGGAAGTTTAGAGAAAAGTCTTCACGGTAACACAACGCTCTCAACATCATATTGATAATGTCCCTGCCGAATTAGTATATTTATATATAAAGTATTATGATTGATTATGCAGGTAAACAAAAAGAAAAGCATGTACTGTCATGGGAGGAGAGGTTCAATATAGCAATCCGCTTAGCAGAAGCGTTAGATTATATTCATAACCAATGTTCTAAGCCAGTGATTCATAGAGATGTCAAGACTTCAAATGTTCTTCTCTCAGATGAGCTCCAACCTCAGGTAATGAAAGCTTCTCTCACAAGACACCAATGTTGTGTTGCTGCTTATGATTTTGAGAATAGCTGTCAGACTTTGGGCTGTCGATGTGGGGACCTACCACATCGACTAGATATTCGATACAAGGTGACGTGGTTGGCACGTTTGGGTACCTTGCGCCAGAGTATTTCATGTACGGAAAAGTCAGTGACAAAGTCGACGTTTACGCCTTTGGAGTGGTTCTGCTTGAACTCATATCAGGAAGAGATCCCATTTCGCCTGAGAATCCAAAAGGAGAAGAGAGCTTGGTCATGTGGGTATGTTTTCTCTTTAACTTGAATCGCAAGCAAAAACTACATAAAACCTTAAAATATATTAACTCTTGTAACGCAGGCAAAGCCGTTGATTGAGACTGGAAATGAAAATGAGCTGTTGGATCCAGACGTAACAGAGATATCTGACGAAACTGAGTTTCATAGAATGGTTCTTGCTGCTACACATTGTCTCACAAGATCAGCCACACATCGTCCCAGTATTAAACAAGTAAAATTTTGTTTCCTTTGCAAGAAAACTAAGTTCGTTACTATCATCAGGAACTAATCTTTAATGTTTTGTCAGATACTGAGGCTACTAAGAGGTGTAGACGACGTCGAGAAATGGTCCAAGCGGATTAACGAAGAAGAAAACGGAGATTGCTTCGATGACGAGGTTTACCCGAATACAAGGGCAGAATTACACTTGAGCCTTGCGATGATGCTTGAGGTTGAAGACGATGAATCTGTATCAATCAGTCCCATGGACAGAAGTAACAACAGCCTTTTCTCTTCTTGTTGTTCATCTAGGGAACTTCAACCTTGCTTTTAGTGGAGTTTATCTTATAATGTTTTTTGTTATTTTTACATATTATGAAAAATAACAAAAGCAAAACCGAACTATAGCTTTTATTGTTCTCGGAATGCGACCAAAGCTTTTATTGTGTTCTAGGAGTCGTTTTTACCTTTTTTGTGGTTCTCTTAGACATATCTGATTTGATTAGCTTTCTTAGATACACTAGGATCTGATTTCATCAGAACTTATTGTATCTCTTGTGTCATTAGTTCATTACTTGTTAATGAAAATTTACATACTTAACAGAAGAAAAAAACCCGAACCTATAGCTGTTTACGTAAAATCCCTGAACAAATCAAACTATACTGACATAACAAAACTAAAAAACTCTTACGAACTAGAGTCATTTTAGCATTTGGTTTTGTTCCTTTTTATTATAACTGTAAATTATATTACCAAAAGTAAATTGGTTACAATATCTGCATTTAATAGTGTTTCATTTTAAAGAAAGTTCTGCTCCAATGATATTTTATTTCTTGCTTCAAAATGAAAAAATGAAAGTGTTTGTTCAAATTTGAAGATATACTTGACATCTTTATTTTTTGAAGATGAACTTCTTAAATTATAAATTGGCACTTCATTTTTACCTATTCTTATTTTTTGTTTGTAAAAATAAATTTTATATACATTACGCGCCCAATTAATTTCAAAGATTCAATTATTATTTTCATCTAATTAGATGTTTATATCGATAAGCATGGATTTATTCATTTCTAAAGAAGTAGCTCAATTAAGAAAAATCAAAATAAATAAACTTACTTACCTTTTGCTTTAAAATACTTTTGTTAATCACTTATATATATATATATATGATTCTTCATAAAATATGATGTTCTCTGATTTTTTATTTATGTTATGACATAGTTTTATAATATGAATATTTTAATTTATATTAAATAGAAATTGTGATGAATTATTGTTAAAACAAAATAATCGAGTAACACTAGTAATTATGAAAAGTGAAAAGTTTTATTAATAATTAATGATAAATTGGAGATATAATAGAATTGAAATATTCATTTTTCAAAGAGAAAATGAATCAAATCATTGGAGTAAATTTTTCTTCGTTTTTTCTTCATTTTGAAGAAAATAAACTTTTAAAGGTAAAAATAATCAACCATTGGAGATGTCATTAGAAACTTCTGTCTCAACTTATCTACACAAGAAGTCACAAACTTACTAAAAAAAATAAAACACATAGTATTTGGACTTAAATAAATATCACATTTTGAAATAGTTACTTATATTTGATGTATATATGTGTACGCAAATAGACAGTCCTCAATTAATTTGTCTTTCTTCTGAAATTAGCCTAAGTTATTTGCTTATGTAAAGCTTCTAATATTAGGTAACAAGATTAAAACACAAAAGACAATCTTTGGAATCTAGTAGCCTATATTATTGGGGGCGCTCTCTCTGTCCAAGAGCACGAAGAGACATTTTCATTTTCCAATCCACGCCCAAATATATACTATAAATTTCTCTTTTCATATACGAAATAGTTATTTATTTAAAGTGACATAACATTTTCTACAATTGAGTATTCAAGTCAAAGATGATATAAAAGGTGATAAAATTTCAGTATATCATTATATCAACGAATCTGTTGACGTGTTTATTATTTAAAAACAAATTTAAAAAGCTAACTAATGTCAAAACTCAAAACCATAGAATTTAATAAAACAATGACGAGTAATTTGTTGTTGCGAGACTTATTTTAAAGCTTTAAAAAAAAATCTTAGATGGTACTTGTACAACTAAGATTAACTGAAATATCCAATTTGACGTTTCACAATTTATGATGTTTTAATGATTAATTAAGCGAATATATACTCAACAATGTTATAACATAATGCATTGTTTATATATGTATAACACTAACGTTACTGTATACGTATTTATTAGACAATTATCAATATACGATATTTCGTATTTTGTTTTTTTAAATCAACATCAGAATCGTGGTGTCTAAAATTTATTGTAGTATATTGTTTAACAAAGATGAAAAAATAATGTTAAAACATTTCAAAGGTATGTTTGAGTATTCATATTCTTATATATATACACACTATTTTCACAATTCCATGTATAATGTATCTCCAACATCTCCTGCAGAAGTTGAGATAGGTAATATAAAATAAATTAACAAGAGTAGATGTGGGTATATATCTGAATTTCAAGTATAACAATAGCGCTTAATTTCAAAAAGTATTTTAACCTTATCTCTTATTGACGCAAAATGTATTTAATAAATCCGATTTTAATGTTTTAACAAGTGATGGAAGTTGAGTGCTGAAACATGCCCCATTTTATGTCTTGATAATAACATACTACGTATTTTATATATGGGGTATGTATTTGTCCGTATTCATATTTGCGTTGCTTGAGATCCAAATCAACAGACTATTTCTTGTGCAATCACATATACAGTATATTAAAAGATGATGGATTATATTATTGATTGGACTTTCATAATATATAGTAGTAAGAAAACGATAACTGGGTTATGCTAATTTAATTTATGGCCGTTTATGGGTCTGTATAAATATTCTAAAACACCAGATAATGGTAACGTGTGCTGTAATGTTTATTAGGATATTGTTCGATTTGTTATTTATTAGAATCTGGAATTTCAAGCCAGATAGCAGGAGCATGACATAAAGTGGTAACAGTAAAGTTAACACGGAAATACCCCGTGAGGGATAAGTCCACAAGCCTTATAATTCGACTTAACTGATAGTTAAGTGTTTGATTGGTTTTTTTCTTTTTTTTCTTTGTTTGTTAGCGTTAACTCGTTAGATAACCGTTTTGCAAATAAGAACCGAGCGGTGCTAAGTAGTAAAATACTCTAATTTCAACTACGTTTGGACAATAATAACAAATTATGTGAGCCACGCTGACATAAACAACATAAACAAAGGTAATAGGTATCATATATATATGGAAAGATATGTAAAACCAACAACGAGAAAGGCAAGCCGATATAGCAGCGATCATGAGTAGGGATGAGCAAAATATCCGTATATTTTGATTTGATTCGTTATCTGTTTCGATTCGAATAGAAAAATCCAGATATTTGTAACTCATCGAAGTAAACAAATACTAATATGCAATATCCGTAAAGACAAAACAAATCACAAATACTAATACATTTAGGAGCGGTTATACGATCCTCGCTATAGACATATATACATATATTTTAAAAAATCATATATATAACTTAAATAAATATTATATTTTATATAAATTTTACAATATTTTTATTTATTAAATTTATTATGTTAGTTTAGAATTTTTTAAAAGTAATATTTTTATTTATAATAAAATATTATTCTTTTATATAGTTTTTCATTTTTTGTACGGATCAAATCGGATATCCGGTTACAAACCTAAATTTTCCGGATATTTGACTGATCGAATCAGATCGGATAATTGAGTATTATAACGAATCGGATCGGATCACCAATACCTCCAAAATCCGGATATTCAAAGTGGCCACCCCTAATCATGAGTTAGATAGCCGATGAAATAAAATAAAGACAAAGTTATATAAAATCAACATACCATGTTGGATTGAAACTTTTGCATGGAGAAAAGAAATTGATACATGGTGTTACGTTCTGATATGAAATATGAAGGTCTTTCTCATACATCTATTAATCCATATAGCTTAAAGGGTCTTTGATCAGATCTGAATAAATCATCATATGTCCAAAGGTAAAAACAAACAAACAAAACAAAGAACGACCTCGAGAATCAAGAACATAGAGATATTGAATGAATTTGATTAAAAATGAGAATATCGAATAAATAAGTTAGAATAAGTACCCCCACTAACCAAAATAAATAGAATTTTTGCATCAAACCTACTTTTATCTTTAAAAAAAATCTAATGTTCAAACTTTAAAAGAAAGCTACCAATCTCACGATCACTAATTTTCACATCAACCAACCATTTAAGTAATGGAATCTTTCTAAAAGAGAGAAAAATAACAAGTTGATAATAGATTAATAGATGGTGATTTCGACCTATTTGTTTTTTTAAATCACAACAGATGTAGTACATCTGGTGATTAACAATCTAGTTATTTTCTTAATAACAGATATGTCTTTGTTTTTCTTGTAACAACGTGGAATCTAGTTGTCCTAAATATATGACTTACAACAAGAGTAATTAATACATATTGGAATTGAAACTTACTAATAATAGGCTATACTCGAACTTATTTTTGGCAATCCTCAATACAAAAGAATATGATGCGCTTCATGATCTGCCGGTATATATATTTAGGTGACTCCCATATAATTGTTCAAGTCTTATCAACTTCTGCAATGGTCGACCGTTCTCCTCATACGGACATTAACGTCTTCCAATCGATGGCTCGACTCCTAAAGTAGCGTTTATATCTCACTAGTGGTTTGTCCGCGCTTCGCGCGGAGTGGACCTTATTTGTTTGTCAACGATGTGTATTTTTGCTGTGTATGTGGATTGTATTGTTTAGTTAGAGAATGTATGTTGTTATTAGGTTAGTTATGTTCTTTATGGGTGTTTGTAGAATTTGTATGAAGTTGTTTGCCGAACTGATGAAATAGGTTGTTTGTACGGTGTTGGGTTATATCTTGACTCGGAAAATGATTTAGGGCTTATTTGTGTACTAATCATAAAAAAAAAAGGGAAATTAGTTTTCTAGAGAGAAGGAAGAGAGAGATAGGAAGAGAGAATGGGAGAAAGTGTGTGTTTTTGGTTGTTTAACAAAGTTTTTTTGGTAGTTATAGGGGCAAATTTCCTAATAATTTATAGTTTGAATGTGTTTTTATCTTCAAGTGGAGTTGGAATGTTTAGTAGGGTGATATTCTATGTGGGTTTTGGTTTATGAAAGTTTTTAAGAAGCTTATGGGAAAAAATTTTACTTGTTTGGTTCTTGTTTTTATTTGGTTAAATAATTTAATTCTTCATATAACTGAGCTTTTTTTGTTTGGTTATTTTTCATTTTAGCTGAAATATATAATTTTGTTGTTGTTAAAAGCTTATGAAAACTACAGGCTGTATTTGTCAGGCTATGCTATATATGTGTTACGAACATTAGCTGTTAAAAATTTGGAACATCTTGTGTTTACTGAATGGAACAATGATCATTTTTCAGTCGGTTTTATTTAGTAAGATTATAGTGGAATTTTGTATGCTGGACTATTAAATTTTCAAACAAAGGTTTACGGCCTCAAAATCTTTATTTGTGTGATCAGGTGTTCTGAATTTTGAACTTTTTAAAAAGTAAAATATTTGGTAAGCTTTCTGCTAATTAAGAATTACAAATATAATTTAGAATAATTTAATTAATAGTGAACTAATCAAAATTTCAAGCATTAAATAGTTTTAAGATAAACTGCTTTATCTTTATTTTATTATTGTTTTAGCATATATAATTTGAAAGAAAGTTTTTTTTTTAAAAAAAGCAAAGGTTTAAATAACTTGACATGACACAATAATCTCAACTTTAGACAGAGTTAAAATTTAAAAGCAACGAAAATAACTTTTAGTGTATCTTCAGGACATCCGTTTCGCATTTCTGTCTCTAGCTCCCTTTGTTTTTTAAGACAAGAAGGCCCACACAAGCATCCTCATCTTATTACTTATGATATTCAACGTAAAGAGATTTATTGAACCAGACGTGAAACCACAAATGTAATACTCTTAGTTTCTAAATAAGAAATGCCCAATGATATTTTCTTGCCTATTCATAAATCAATCGAGATTCTTGAGCCATCGCAAGCTTTACTGAAATCCTTTCCCTTCCTACCAAAACCAAACATTGCAACAAAAAAATAAGATTTACTCTTCTCTTTTTATGTAGGGTTTTTTCGGATAAATAATGTAATTGAGTGTTGTTGTCAACAGTTTTTTACCTTTTAGACCGTTCTTCAAGAAATTCTTTGTCCTTGGGGTGATCAAACTCGCTAGTCATTCCAATTAAAAGAGCCCTTTTCGTGTTCAAGTCTTTTGGTTGTCTCTACTGTCTACAGAAAACAAAAGTAAGCAAGACATAAACCTTTTTTTTTTAAATAACACACCTTCAAAGTAAGCTAACCTGCAGGAAACATAAATAAGTGTTGTGGGATTCTTTCTGCAGTCAGTATAAAAGAGAGAATGTGAAAGCATAAGCATAAAGTAAACGTAAAAAATCAAACTTCACTGCAAAAGGATGCATATATTACCTTATATATTGAATCCAAGATAAGGAGATCCAATTGTGACCACCAGTAACACACACTAAGCACTTTGTTACACTTACCATACTTAGTGCTTGATGAAGAACGTGATACATCGGAGATATAAGCCACTCTGGATTTTCTCCAAAAAAAGAAGCCAAGATAGACGTTGTATTCTCCATGCATCACTTAAAACATAAATAAGATTTGAGTCTCCACATAGATCAAGCAGCGAGGTATGATTCACTCTTTCTACAGAGGCTTTGAGAAACTTACTGGAAGTGCCGTGAATGATAAGTATGAAGCTACAAATGGCTTCTTGCAATCTTCTTTGATTACATTCCAATCCAGCTGTGTTCGCTCGCCTAACATCTTGGCCTTCTTTAAGTTTCTTCTGGACCAGATACGGGAACTTCGCAGCAAGGTTGTTTTCAGAAAAGCATGTGATCATTGCAGCTTCAATATCTAAAAGTTCAAGCTGAATTTCTGAAGATTGCGGAGATACTATTGTTACATATTTATGTGTCCATAGAAAATTGGCTTACGAAGATTGGAGTAAAATCTATATCATCAGTAGGACTGAATGGCTGTACAGAACAAATATAATCCAAGCCAAGTACATCACCAGCATGTTCATCAGTCAAAATCATCTGCAGGGTATGAAGAGTAAACCAATGATGATTTAGAATTTGGTTCATCTAAGATTCGTTCATACATATCTGAAGACAACAAACATGCAGAATGTAGTGAAAAAACAGAACTTCATCACAACTTACAGAATCAGCTTGAGGAATGTTGTGAAGAGTAAACCAACGAAGGACTTGTTCCTTAAATGTCTTGCCAACGTCGATCTGGATGTATTTTATGTCTGTCATTGCTTTGGCAATAATCAATGAGTGAAGTGTTTCTCCTGCCATAAAAAGGACAACATAATCAAAGATTTTTTCGGATAGAAAATTTTGAGTTAAAACTTAAAACTTGAAATATGATATGGGAATTTAAATCTAGCTTCAGTATCAGTAAGTGATTACACACCAGAAAGAAAAAAAGAACTAACCCTATCAAATTGACACAAAGCTGAACAGTAAGCTCGATTGGAGCTCCAACATCGGACCGGTATCAGCAGCATTCCCTTGCGAATATAGAAGGTTTGTGAGATACCTAGGATACATGATGTACATGGCGACAATTTTGGTTCCTTGGCGCTTGAGAAAAAGATGATCCGCGTTGTCTTGTAAGTTAACTGATTCGGCGGAAGAGCGCCACCTTCACCGCAGTTGAAGAAGTCACACCCCCATCTCTATCTTAGTAAACTCCATTCTCTCTCTCTCTCTCTCTCTCTCTCTCTCTCTCTCTCTCTCTCTCTCTCTCTCTCTCTCTCTATCTATCTCTCTCTATGTTTCTCTCTTTTACTCTGTTTGTACATGTGATTCATATTGGTAAGTGATGGCGTTTCAGAGAAGAAGACGAAACTGGCGATGATTATTGTGAGTTAAATATCAAGTAATTGGATGGCTGGATTGAAAGATCTTAATTACATAGATTGAATGTCGAGGAGAAGCGGACGGTGGTCATGGGAAGGCGGTGGAATATCATACGACAAAAGTAATAGGAATTAGGACAAATCATTGGTAAAGCCCATTAAATAAGTGAAGCCCAAAATGTAGAATCGATTAACCGTGTAATGAAAAACAATGTTTCTGAGAAGTACAGGTGGCAAAAAATGCCCCTATGTTCTTGCTGACGTAGAAGCAGGAGGTGAGAGAAAACCCTGTTTTATTATTATAGATTCTTCCCATGGCAAAAGTAAACGGGCTAATGTTACTAAGATATTAATAAAAACAAATATATTATAAAAAAATATGGATTCACAAAGGCAACAAAAACCAAGTCCTGATAAAGAAACCAGGTAAATTTTTTTTAAAAAAATAAAGTGGACAAAACTAAACACTAATATACGGCCGCACGCATTTGATGACCAACTTTATTTATTTTTAAGTTATTTATTAAATTATTACAAAATAAACTATAATAAATACAGATAATTCTAAAATCGATCATTTCCCATGTTCTTTATACGAACGCGCAACCAACGGCAGCTAGCGGCAGAGAAAATACAGTGCAATGGAAGCAAATTAAACGGTATGGAAAATTCAAGTGGTCGTGAGTGAACTGCCGGAAGAACAAAATACTCAGCGTTTTTTTTACTCCTCTGTCACTGCCGCAGCGTCAAGAAAACAGGCTGGATTTGTTACATGAGTAATGTGGTTGACTTTTTTTGTCGTGATGATAGGTTAAATTTCAGTCGCTGCAGCTGGTCGTCACGTTCACAAAAAGAACAGAGCTATTATATTTGTTGTATATGATGATTCATATCTAACTTCGCCATCTAAACCCTATATAGATCAACAGATGATGGTTTTATTTGCATTATGATGGAAATACCAAAAACTGGACCAAAAAATTAGTTGGATCACATTTCAATATGGTTCGACCGGATCGAATCTAAACTACAAAAAACAGCCTAATGCCAAAGGAATATCTCATCGGTAATCGGGTTAGAAATGGGTAATTCTGACAAAGTACCCAGAAAATTGTATGTTGGTACTAAATCGTCAGAAAAAAATCTGTTGAAATTTTGTTAGATGCCTCTGTTGGAATAGTCATCGTTAATTGGTTGGATAATTTCCGGGAAATTATGGACCACCTTGTTATGTTGGTAATAACGACGACGTAAATTTGTCGGTATTTCCTGTCCAACAATCCAACCAATTTCCATCAGAAAATTGGGAATTACCGAGAATATGTTTCCATCGGTAAGTCAGAGATTACCGACGAACTGAATCCATTTAACATTTTAAACCATTAACTACGAATCGTTAGTGTATGTCACCTTCCGTCACGGTTTTATAGATGGAAGGTGACATATATATGTTTAATGCAATTGAAGTTGAATGTTTCTTTTATCAAACTTTTAGTTGAGGGATTCTTTCACATTACATCTTTAGCTGAAGAGTTGTCTCACGATATCTTTTAGTTGAGGGATTTTATTCTCCTTTTCAATGAACAGTTAGGTTAATTAAGAAAATAAATGCAAGGGAAAAAACTCATTTCGTATCTACTTGATTTTTTTTTTTTGGAACATGCACATCTACTTGATTGATTTTTCTTTGAAAAATATATATTTGATCGTTAAGATGTATCCATCAACACTATGTAATCCAAGCAGATACAATTAGTGCATCACGAATACACATCTACCACAATTATAATTATTATTCGCTAATCATAAAATTTTCAAAAAAAAACGTTTTAATAGAAACAAAAATATAAAAATATAAAACTAAAAAAAACTCGGCCAGAATGGAACAAGGTATTACTTTGGTATGAAAATGGAGTCCTTACATCTTATTAAGAATGATAAAAGAGGTGTATATAGTTTAAATTTTATCAAACGAGAAAGATTTTGGGAACTTCGTTCAAGGAACAAATTCACTAAATCATTTTGAAATTGGCTAGCTAGTGTATTTATATATTTCTCCTTTCCTAATTTACGTCTCAAATATGAACTATATGTATAATTCTTAGCAATAATTTAAAATAGTTTTCAAAATTTTAAAATATATAAAGGTCAAGTTTCTATCCTAGGACAAAGTTCCCAAGATTCGGGAACCAATATTTTAATGTCTCAGGTGGTAGAACAAATATAAGCAGACGAACTTATCGAACACACAAGAGAGGGATATATATCATTGCAGTCCACATTTCCAAATTATATTCCCTTTCCCACTATAGTTTTTTATAATATCTATTTAGTCTTCGGCTTATTTACAGGTAATAACTTTTGACAACCAGGACATTTAACAAATTAAGAAGAAAAAACAAATAAAGGACCGTACTTGAGCAAATAGTTTTTAACTTTATTATTCCATTTAAAAGTCAATGATTTTTCTTTTTATAATGTAATTTGTTGTCTGGTACATCCATGTTAAGTCTTTTATATGATTATTATATGGTGGTAGTACAAGTTTTCTGAATCTACTTTAAATAATAGAAGATGCTTGAGCTTCATTCACGTCCAGATATATAATTTCCAAAGCAATAATTAATAATAATTATTATTATTTTAAGAATCTCTCTCTCTCTCTCTCTCTCTCTCTACTGCAACTCGAAATCGTGATCGTACGTCCGGCCACCGAGATGATTCCATCTGTTTAGTGCGTCTTCGTGCCTATAAAACCTTCTCTCTCTCGTTCCCATCACTCATCTCAGTCTTAGGGTTTTTCATCTCCCTTTTGCTAAACTCTCGACGATGAAAATTTTCAATCTTTCCCAGAAATTGAGTGTCCTCTGCTGCTGAATTGCGAAATTAGGTGTTTTTTGATAACCTTAGAAAGTATCGATTTTGCTAATTCCTCAACTCTCGACGATGAAATTTTCGATCTTTCCCAGAAATTGAGTGTTCTCTGTTGCTGAATTGCTCGGATCGTTGCGAAATTAGGGGTTTTTGATTGATTTGTTTAACCTAGAAAGTATCGATTTTGGGGGTTTTTTTTTTTTAAGAAAATGGAAGACGGCGAGCTTGAATTCTCTAACCAAGAAGTGTTTTCAAGCTCCGACGTTGTTGGTGGGTTGCCTCCTAGCAACGGTTCGATAGATAGTTTCTTCGATGGGCTTCTAATGGACTCTCATCATCAACATCAACATCAACATCAACAAGGTGCTTGTACCCACACTCACACGTGTAACAACTCCACGGGAACAGCAGATAACACTCACAGCCACACGTGCTTCCACGTCCACACCAAGGTCCTCCCCGAAGACAGCGACGAGAAAGTCTCCACCGATGATACAGCCGAGTCTTGTGGCAAGAACGGCGAAAAGAGGCCTTTGGGGAACAGAGAAGCCGTTAGGAAGTATAGAGAGAAGAAGAAGGCTAAAGCTGCTTCCTTGGAGGACGAGTGTTCGAGGCTCAGGGGTTTGAACCAGCAGCTTGTGAAGAGGCTGCAGAGTCAGAGTGCCTTGGAAGGTGAAGTCTCGAGGCTTAAGTGTTTGCTTGTGGATTTGAGAGGGAGGATTGATGGGGAGATTGGGTCTTTTCCTTATCAGAAACCGAATATTCCTTCTTTCTCCCACTTGGTGAATCCTTGCAACGTGCAGTGTGAGGATGAGGTTTATTGCCTTGGGGATGGGTTTGGAGGTGGGGGGAATAGCCAAGAAGGTGGTGGTGGTGCGTCCATCAATGAACAAGGTTTAAGCGGTTGTGATTTTGACCAGCTTCAATGCATGACTGATCAGAACTTAAACGGTTCATTCAACAGTGCCAATGTATCTGCCACTAATAAGAGAAAAGGTGTGGTTTAGATCTTGCCTCAGTTGCTTCATAGAGTTAGTATGAGCTCACTCGCGGTTTTGTAATGTTCATTATAGGTGGGCATCGTGGACCGAAAGGAGCTTGAAGGGTCATCAAGCTTGTACCAATCATCTTATGTACACTAGGATAGATACTGTATTCAAAATAAAGTGCTGCTGCATCAGCTTCACTCAGGTTCCTCTTGTGTTTTGCATTTTGTTTCCTTTTTTTTTTTTTGAAACTATTTTCCTTCCATTGTATTTTTGTTGTTGAGTTTGCCGTACCAGATGGGATGATTTGTTAATATAAAGTCAAATCTTTCCGTGTGTGTTCTTTGTCATTTGTTTTCATGCTTGAGTAGCTTCTTTCTAAGTTTGTGTAGAAGAAGCTGCTTGAGAATGATCTCTGTGTATGTATGACTTGTAGCAATTGTTTTGACCCAATGAATGACAGTGTTAAGGTGTTGGTGTTGGTGTTTTCTTGGTGTTCCGAGTGAGATCTCTGAATAGGCAAGTTGCAAAAGATTTACTTCCTGAGATATCATTACCTTGCATACACTTAAAAACAGCTAATTCTATTATGAGTTCTTGAAAACTTTTCAAAAAAATGTTTTAATAGAAACAAAAAATGAAAATATAAAACTTAAAAAACTCGGCCCGAATGGAACAAGGTATTCCCTCCGTTTCATAATAGTTGATGTTTTAGAAGATGTTTGTTGTTTCAAAATAGATGAACTTATGATATATTTATATTATTTTTAATTTTACTAGAAACTGTGTAATCAATTAGATTTTGCAGTCATTTCTTTAATTGGTTGAATGATTTTTAAATTATATTTGTAAAGTTACTTTTTGAAAAAAAAAAAAATTCTTAATCTTTGTGCAATGAGTCAAAACATAGTGTATTTTGAAACAGATGGAGTATTACTTTGGTACGAAAATGGAGTTGTTACATCTTTTAAAGGATGATAAAAGAGGTGTATATAGCGGTGAGCAGGGTATCCGATCAAAAAGTCAACGGGATTTATTATGAAGAACAGTGAAAGATGGAAATTATTTAAGTTCGACCTGTTTCAGAGAAAGATGGAATTGATAAACAGCTTTGATTTGGGTGAACTTTAAGCATCAAAATCGCCTATGCGAAAAAAATATCGCTATAGCAAAAACAAAAAATCGTTCCGAAGATCGAACACAAAAACAAAAAACTTGATCTCCATCCCCGAGAAAAATGTTGATCGGAAAACAAGGGTGAGAGAAATTTTCTCTCTCTCTAAAGAAAAAGAAAAAAACGCCTTGTTTTGTGTCTTTTTTTAATTTATGTCTCAAATATGAATTATATTATATGTATAATTCTTATTAATAACATAAAATAGTTTTAAAAATTTTAAATATATAAAGGTCAAGTTTCTATTCTAGGAAAAAGTTCCGAGGATTCGGGAACTAATGTTTTAATGTCTCAGGTGGTGGAACGAATATAAGCCGAAGAACTTATCGAGACACGAAAGAAGAATATATATCATTGCAGTCCACATTTCAAAATTATAATCCCTTTCCCACTATACATGTTTTATAGTTTTTTTATAAACTCTATTTAGTCTTCGGCTTATTTACAGATTAAAAAATTTGACAACCATGACATTAACAAATTAAGAAGAAAAAACAAATAAAGGACCGTACTTGAGAAAAATTAGCTGTTTTCATGCTTGAGTAGCTTCTTTCTAAATTTGTGTAGAAAGCTGATTGACAATTGTATGCATGACTAGTAGCAATTGTTTTGACTATTGAATGACAGTTTTAAGGTGTTGGTGTGGTCAGGGGTGTGGTGTTGTCTTGGTGTTCCGAGTGAGATCTTTGAACAGGTGAGTTGCAAGAGATTCACTTCCTGAGATATCTTACCTCGCATGCATTTAAAAAAAAAACAGCTAATACTATTATGAGTTCTTGAATCTTATTATTGATTAATAATACCTGGATGCGGTACTCAGATATAAATCAAACTTAAGAGCCATATCAAACAGTGTATATATAGATTGGTTCAAACAAGTTAACAACAGTTATAAAGAATCACTCATCGAATACAAAAGACTTGAATCATTTCTGGTTTTATTGCTTTGTTGTGCATCTTGGTCGCCTGCATCATCATGGTTGTAGATGCTTTCTGCCATCTGCCAAGCCTGATGGCCGTTGTCTCCAGCAACGCTTGAGATGACCCAAGGCTCGTCCTTGTTCCAAGCAAAATCTGATATATTGGCCTTGTGGCCACCATGAGAGAAAAGCAGTTCGAGTGGACCATCTTCAACTGCCGATGAAAGGCTGAAAATTAAAACTGTAGTGGACTATTCGCTGAGAGGGCCAGCTTGGGCTCTTCCATGGAGGCCACAAGGCCAATATATCAGACTTTCAACTATAGTTGAAAATGAATTGAAGTACTTTAGGCAATAGTATATTTCTTTCATAATAGTAATACAACTTGTTTTCTAGACTACTAATTCTAGTAATTTAGGCATTCAACCTGGTAATAAGTATTTTCTATCCAGTTATTTCTTTTACACATTAGATATTACTATAAATTGGGAATTTTAACAGTAGTTGAATTTTTCATTGTAAAAAGTGAACTACTATTTTTTTTTTAAAAAACCACAGCTTAACAAACAATGCAGCTGATACGAAATTCATTTGTGGACGCTTACATCTGTTAACATGTGCAGGCAGACCAATCATACCTAAACTGATGACAAAACACTTCCAAAAAAATTCAGTGGCTAACGTCCCATAATGGTAATTTCCTTTTAGCAAAGAACACACTACGTTCCTATCAAAAACCAACCTTTGTGACAATTGGCGACATGTATCCATGTTAACAATGAGATGCTGGTTTAGTGACCACTAAACTAATAATTAGACTTCATCATGGCTAATTATTAAATGGGCACCGCAAGCTACCGAATTTAATATCTGTTCATACTAGTCATATACTATTAATCACCGTGGCTGATTACAGCATAACCATAATTTTTCGTATTACTCAATTCCACCGAACTATATTACGTCCAAGAGAAACGAAGTATAAGCTTTCTTAATTCTTCTAGTCCGACAAAATTACTATTTGTATTTCTTTTAATAATGTTATAAAGTAATGCAACTTATTGTCGTATCATCTTTTGGACACTATTATCTCGCAAATCAAATTAGTTGTTCGTACTATTTATTTGGTAAATTAAATTAGTCGATGGATTCCAGTGACATATATATGCCATAATTTTTACTTCAAGATATTATTCGTTCAAAAGATCAAACGAAACATGCATAACCATTTTAACATGTAATTTACATTCTTTTCTTGGCCTTCTCTCTTAAAACATTGCATACCAACATGAACAAACCAACAAACAAAATACAATTCTCGGGAACACATCAACACAAACAAAACAAAATCACATAACCACACAACCTGAGGCGTTCTCGTCGCTAAACGCCGTAGTATAACGTACCTCGGTGGAGCTAGCACGTGCGAGCCGCGACACATGTGGATCATACTCGGTGTTCCTAACGTACCCAACAGGAGCTCTATTATCGTAGACACCAGAGGCATAAGGATGAGCGACAACGTCGTAAGGAACGTAAGGGTATAGCTCGGCTCTTTTGCCGGTCCTGTGAATGATCCGAGCCACCACTTTGTTAGGCTCAACGTAACCAACCACTGTAACTTTCTGAGCATTAGGCTCGATCGCTACATCTCTCACTCCATTCATTCCTTCTAACGCTCTTCTCACTTTCCTCTCGCATCCTTCGCAATCTATCAAAACCCTCACGTCCACCGTCTAGTAATTTCCACCATCATATATTAAAAAAATTGTGATTACATGAAACGTAAAACTATATATGTGTTGAGTTTATTTACCTGTAGACTTCTGTGTCTCTTGGAGTCGCCACTGGAGCAATCGAAGTATTCAGAGACGTGATCAAGAACACCCATTTTTCTTCTTAATTTTCTGATTTCTCTTTTGAGTTGAGATCAGAAAATAGATATAGACTTTCAAGTTTGGAGGTATATGATATGATTCTTCTTTTTTTTCTGGTATTATTCAACAAAAATATGAGTTTTAAATCTTGAAAATACCACCTACCAAAATCTATAAGTAGTTTTCGACCATATATATGTGATGATATTTTGTATCAACTCTAGTGACTTGGGTGTTAGTTTGACTACCGAACAACAAGAAAAGCCAATACAGATATATAAATCTTTATATAAAAAGGAGTCTAATCTATTTATGTCGCTTTTGTTACATATGCACCTCCATTATGGCAATAATTAAAAATGACAGATAGATGAAATAGACATTTGCAATATAATACATGCTTGTCATTGGTCTATAAGTATTTTAAGAATATTTCCTTTCGCAATTATTTCAAAGCTGACTAAACACATAGATAATTGACAATTAGTTTTTGGACTAGAAGTTGGAATCTCTTGAGATGGATGACCGCTCATGTTGCGTAATGGCTAACCATTCTTGACATGTTTATGCACAAACAAAAATATGTTTCAACATCATAGTGTGTTATGGTTCTAAAATTGATAACTCTAATTAAGAGAACATTGTTTTTGCTTTCCTTCTAGCTACTGCAGACAAGACTTTATGAAAGCCACATCTCGTTTTGAATCTTCTTTTTCAATTTCTAAATTTTTAGAGCAGTGATTTTAACGTGATGCAATCTCAACTCAGATAATCAATATGATCAATCAGTTGATCATAATGATTAATGGATTATACATGGCTTATATTTTTTTTAACACTATCTTATTAAAACAGAAACATTATGTTTGACCTAACATTTATTTTGTAAATTTTTAAATTAAATATATATTTCTATTTTATAGTTAAATTTACGTTAAATCATTGATATTTCTTTTTTTATACTACTGTCCATGTTTCCAAACATACTCATTTCTTTATACTACTATAAAACATTTCAATCAATAATAAATCAATTAAATTAATGAATTATTTCATTTATATTTTCTAAATAACGGTTATATCATTTATTTAAGTAACAAAATAATTCAATAATAGCCATTACATAATATATATATATATATATAAACGTTATACATTGTACAATAAATATAATAAAAATAATAATTTTTAAAATGTTGAAAATATATGTTAACAACAAATTTAAATTGATTATAATATAAACCAAATAATTAACATGATAAATTACACAAAACAATTATAATAAAATTAATTAAGCTATATAAAAAGGAGTAATGATCAAGATTTATAGTTTTTAATTATTTTATATATATTATTTTCTCTATCAAAATTTTCTAGAAACGTCATAATTTCATAAAATTGCAAAATAATAAACTTTAAAATTTAGATTAAAAGATAAAAATTATGAAACTATAACAAATTAAATCAAAATGGATTACATATCGGTCATCTATCGAATTATCGGATCACCGGATTAACCGGTTTGACAGCGGGTTCGGGTCAAATTTAAAAGAACTTATTTAAATGCAAAAATATTTTAAATACACAAAACTTTTACAAATTAACAAAATATTTGTTAAGTTATTAGTTGAATTTTCATAATAAAATATTCTGCGCTTTGCAAGCGCGGATCAACATCTAGTAACTTATATAAAATAGGCAAATAGTGTACTTTTGTTTTTGCGGAGCAATCATCAATAACCGATATAGCAAATTCAAATTCACTAGCTTATGGGGAGAGCTTTCATATCACTTTAAAATTAGCAAAACTGTATCATAGCGTGAACAAGATACGTGTTGATGTAAAAAAAGAATTCGTGATAAAGATTCATATAATCCTTTGAAGTTTACTAGAAACCTAACATTAGCTGGGTAAAAACTCATTATTTGTGATATTGATTATTCGTTGTATATCTGTATATGTCAATAATTTTCTTAGTAATTTGTGTTACTGTACGAAAGGCAACTAAACTAGTGGTTCCCTGAGAAAAGGAAAAATAAGAAATCATGGGTAAGTGAACTTACTGGGATTCTATCGGCCGATTATATTTTCTTTCTTGAAGGCCCACTACGATCTTAGTTACGGTCCATATCAAAGGTAAATATATGTATTTATGGTTTGGAAATTTCTTATAGTTGTGTTATTGTGTAGACCTCATTCAAGCAATACATTTTTACAATTAATTGAATAAAATTATAAGAAATAAAGGTATAATTGATGGAATGTTGCAAGGAAACGAGGGAGGAGGAACCAGGAAGATAGGCCAAATAAGTAACAAACAATAATATTAGTAAATTATGCAGAAGTCTGGACTATTGCGTTGTGTGACAGGTCGTGGCCTCGATACTTTAAGCCTCTTGGAAACAAGAATGGGTCCAGAGAAAAAGATATTTACGTTACCAATAATCACTGCTTTTTCAACATTTTATTATTCGTTCAGTTTTACACCGAAAGTAGCCAAACCGGGAAAGTGGGAATCAATCAATGCGTCTGTCCGATCATCCGGTTAATGCACGAATAAAGTGCACCACCATCGAAGACAACTATATTAAAATCATTACATCTAAAGAGAACCCTTTCAGGAACAAGGTCTTACTAGGTTCAGCTTTTTTTATACGTTACTAAAACGGTCCGTTGAGTTAAATCAGTCAAATTTGACGAAAAAGCATATCAATCAAATATATATATTTTTGGACAACCATATCAATCAAATATAAATCTCTATTTATATACTTATTGATTCGTGCCAAGTATGTCGTATCAAAACGGTCTTTCACGTAATACTCGGCTGACTTTTCTAAACGATTAATACATTTTTAGACTAAACTACAAGTCCTTGTGGTCTTGAAGGAAATGTGCTTTACTGAAACCATGGAATTTTATATCATAGAGACTATAGCCGTATAGGTAGACATAATAACGTGTGAAGAAAATAAAGAACAGAGGATGATGCACGAGAAATATTTGAAATATATTTTTAACATATTTTATGTTTATACGTGAAAATCTTTCTGTTAGATGGATATACTTGTCATTTTTAGAGGAGCACCGAAACGATAATAAGAGGAAATAACAATGTTATTGCCTGTGTCCATTTTGGTTGATTTATCGAGAACATGAGAGAAAGTGAAAAAGAAAACGAACAGAAAAGAGAAAGAACAGTTCACATGAGTTTCGTGTGTCGGTGTCCATCGTAGACTGTGACACCGAGCTGACAACTTTGCATGGCCACGGGAAAGCACCTCCACTCTCTAAACCCTAATTCCTTCTTACCCAAATTAATGCTTAGTTCTTTCAAAATATTCCAATGATACTTTTGTATCGGGAACTTTCTTTGTATATCGGTGTAATTATATTTTTGGCACTTATCGACGTGGACAATTTGACAGATTCGTATGTATTTTAATCAGTTGGAACGATGGACCATGTGTTTACAACATATGCGACAACGGAGGATCTGCTCTTACAGTTTCAGTCGTACCTTCAGTAGTTTTAATTAGCATCGGTAAAATATATATAATTTTCGTGTCCATGTTACAACCTGGGAATTCGAAACCGAGTATTGTACTCCGTATGTTTTTTTATATAAATCGTTTTAGAGAAATTTTTATATTTTATATGACGTTTTCGGTTTTTAAAATTTATTAACACTTAATGTTATATGATTAATGATAATATACCTTCTATTTTATTATTGGTTGATTTGTGATTAGGTAAATAATTAATGATATTTTTGTTTACAAAATATAAAAAAATAATAATTTCTTAATCTATGTGCACAATTATAAAACGATTTATATTAAAAAACGGAGGGAATATATTATTAATAACGTCATAGATACACGTACGTAATCTACAACGTACGTCTACTTTCTAGATATGGGCCTTTTTTAGTATAGGCCGTTACGTAATACAGTATACATTATGGCTTTGAATGCGTTTGATGGTTTCCGAACTTACCCAACGTCGATGGCACGGCTATTGGCGACAGCGAGGGCCAATATTATTTATATTGCTTGCATGTGGCTGATATCTATTTTGAAACAATGTTTTAAATTTCATTATCAATGAAAGATCGGATATATATTTGGCAAAAAAGAAGATCAGGTATTGGAATCGTTCATTGTTAAATAACTTAAACCTGTATGATAATATTTGTAGTAATATCGCCGTCCGTTTTATAACAATCCGGGTTCAAATCTGATAATCTATATAAGTGACTATGAGGAATTTCTAGTATAAAACAAAAACTATTAAGTTGTTTATGTTTTTCGTTTTTTTTTTTGTTTGTTAACGTAGTTATGTCTTTCCAACGATGATGTTACATTAATTTATCTAAAATCCTGAAGTTAAAAAATACAGAAAGATAACAATACTGGATTATTTGGTCTTTGAACTGAATTTAAACAGTTTATCGTGGAGCCTACATGTCCATAACGAAGGAAAGAAAATAACATAACTACAAGAAAACAACGGTATTCTGACGGACATTCCGACGGAAAATGAAATACTCGGAATTTCCCGAGGAATTTCCGAGGAAATTCCGAGGAAACCCAAATATACCGACGGAATTCCGAGGAAACATCAATCCGTCGGAATATTCCGAGGAAATTCCGACGAACTAGTGATAGATCGATGCGTTTTTGGACATATACCCATCGATCGATCACATTGTTACGCTTTGGTCCATCTTAGTGATCGATCGATGCGTTTTTGGACATAAATCCATCGATCGATCCGTTTATAAAAAACATTCGAGATTTTGAAACCCCAAACACTAGTTCCTCGGAATTTCCTCGGAATATTCCGACGGAATTCCGAGGAAGAAAAGGGTTTTATATTCCGAGGAAATTCCGAGGAAATAGGGTTTTTAAACCGAAAACAACGTTTTTGCGGTTTGAATAACACCTATATAACCCTTATTAAGTGTCTTACGTTCATTATGAAGTCAAAAATTTGTTCCTTACCCTATAATAAACACTTTTCCGATTGTATGAACGAAATCCCCACAACATAAGAGAAACACTTATACACTTTAATTTAATGAACGGTAAAGGGAATACTTACAATTCGTTTTGAAATTTGTTATTTCATGGTTTATGCTCATCTATACAAAGAATCCTCAATGGTATGCATTACAATTGTATAAGAAATGAAATACGGCAAAAAAAATTGATGTTTTGAAACTCCAAACACTAGTTCCTCGGTATTTCCTCGGAATATTCCGAGGAACAATATAAATTAATAGAAATACATGCACATGATATTATTTTTCTTCGAATTAATGAAAATATTCCGAGGAAATTCCGACGGATATTTAAGTGGCCGTCGGAATTTCCTCGGAATATTTTCATTTAACCGGGCAAACAAGCCGCCAAATATTTCGGAAAAATTGAAATTGAAAATACTGAGGGAATTCCGACGGAAAATATCCGTCGGACCCAAGGTTTTATAAACTCGAAACGCATCTTCTTCCCCATTTCTCTCTTCTTCCTCTCCGGCGATCTCTCTCTCCTTTCGGCGTTCTCCACCTTCTCTCGCGACGATCTCTCCGGCGAATCCTTTCCATTCCCTTACAAATCATGTAAGGACCCTATCCCACTCTCTTAGGTCCTATTTGTTAGGTTTTTAAGTAGATTTGATGATTTTAGAAGGTTTTTGATAGATTTTTGTTAGGGTGATTGGGTAGGATTGTGATTTGTTGTGTAATAGGTTTAGAATTGTGATTTGGTTGTGTTGAATTGATTTAGAACTTTTTTTATAAATTGTTCATTATTTTTGTATTTACAAAACGTTTTTTCTATATAAATTCGATTTTACAAAACGTTTTTTGTATATAAATTCGATTTTTGGATTTATAAAAGATGATTTCATATTTATAAAAATATTTATATTTATTAAAACTAATTTTGTATTTATAAAACATTTTTTTGATTTATAAACACTATTTTTTTTTTTTGTATTTATAAAAACTATTTTTAAATATACAAACCGTTCTTTGTATATAAATTCGATTTTTGGATTTATAAAAGATGATTTCATATTTTAAAATTAATTTTTTATTTATAAAATATTTTTTTTTTATTTATAAACACTATTTTATTATTTTTGTATTTATAAAAACTATTTTGTATTTATAAAAAGATGATTTCATATCTATAAAAATATTTATATTTATAATACTAATTTTGTATTTATAAAACATTTTTTGATTTATAAACACTATTTTATTATTTTTTGTATTTATAAAAACTATTTTGTATTTATAAAAAGATGATTTCATATTTATTAAAACTAATTTTGTATTTATAAAACATTTTTTATTTATAAAAACTATTTTGTTATTTTTTGTATTTTAAATATGTTTTCTATTTCAATTTTAATTTTATATTTTCGAATTTCAATTTAAAAAAATAAATTTATAATTTTTTTTTTAATTTTGGAAATATTCCGAGGAAGTTTATCCCTCGGAATATTCCGACGACATCTTCCTCGGAATATTCCGAGGAATTTCCGACGAACTTGTGGTCCTCGGAAATTCTGAGGAAATAGGATTTTCTCGGAATTCCGTCGGAAATTTCCGAGGGATTTCCGAGGAAATATGAATTTCCGAGGAGTTATTTCCGAGGACTTTTTTCGTCGGTATGTCGTCGGAATAGCGTTATTCCGACGACATACCGACAATTTTTTCTCTCAGTATGCCGCTGTTTTCTTGTAGTGATAGAGCAATGGAGGAGAGTGATGTAGCAGTTGTACGGGGTAAGACTAGCTAAGCAAGATTTTTTTGCTCCTGTGTTTAGAAACGTACAATACCAATAATCCCGTAGTAGTTACAGGTTCTTCAATTATTAATTGGTTTATCGATTGCATAACTTCTACGTAATATATGGCTAATTTAAAATGTTCTTTAGTATTATTTTTTTGTTTATAAATAGTTTATTGTAAAGAAAGGGTCCTTTAATACATGCGTTAATAAATTAGAGTGAAACCCCAAGTTTGCGTTTAGTTATGTAATTATTTCACTCGGTTCTACGTTTAAAATATGTAACATGTTTTAGGTGAATTGTGGTTTAATTTTCGAGATTTAAATCATTAAATGGTGTGAAATTGAACCACTCGGCAAGCACGAGAATTGGCTGTAAATGAGAGTGGTGGTGTCACGATGCGTATGTGGAAAAAATTTTGGTCGAACGCGACGCAAGGCTTTTATGTGCAGCCGACTGTATAGTATTGTCCTATCAAATTATCAATTCGCCCATTCACATTATGCAAACACGTACTTTAAAGGGAAGTTTAAAGGGAAACTTCGTAGATATAAACACGGGTTGTGTAAGAACTAGGAGCCTTATTTAGATATTTAATTATCTTTTAGGACGATACGAATTAAAAATTGACGGGTCGGTGTCGTTTTGTGCAAGATTTTCAAAAGTATATTAGGTTAATGTCTGCTTTCACCGTAAACCACGAAATTTTCGAGATGATCTCCTTTGATAGGGAAACAAAAAAGGTCGAGATCCCCTAATTACAGTGATTTATGACCATTTTGTTGTCATCTTTTCATTTTACTAACGTCTATTAATTTTCAACGTTCACCTGATTAAACTGATCAAGCTACAAAAAAAAAAATCGTGTACGATGATGTTACATGCCATGCGATGATGTTAGATAAATCGTGTTCTTTTATTAGTAGCTAACAACGAAAGTCAACATCGTGTTTCATTTAATCAAATGTATCAATATATCAACTACACATAACACAATGGTTCAAAAACAAATATGTACACAAGAAAATTATTCCTCAAATATCTCAATTACATTTTTGTATCAACGTAAATAGAGCTTCAGGTAGGTCTTCAAACAAAATTAGAATACACACAAAACACTCCAAATTAATAATTACCATTCTAGTATACAAACTCTCAATTTTTAAATTGCTGAGAAACAACCTCTCACACAAAACCTATAGCATCTAGTTATAACCTATAAAACCTTCTCTAAAGATATTAATATGGTTTTACATTTTATCATATTTTTCTTTACAATATCAAATTGAAAACTAATTGATACTATTGTTCAATATTGTTCTTGGATTTATAAAAATTAGAAGTAACAAAAGAATATTTGAAAATTATGTCTTTGAAAATGTGAAACGAAGAAAATTGCACCAGTTATTATAGATGTCTCAATCATGAAATGAGACAATGCAATAACTATGCAAATAAGTTGGGAGTGGAATTAAGGCTTTGACTAGTGCATGTGTTATATTTGATTAAAGTTGTGTTAGGAGCATAACTCAAAAATGTTACCAATCATGAATGTTTTTTTATTTATTTTTAAGTTAATGTTTGAGTTGAAATGCATTATACTTGAGTTATAATTTTAAGTTATATATCCCTTTTTACAAAATTTCTTAGTTTCTTCAAATTATTTAAACAGACAATTTTTTTATTATTCAATTATTAATTATGTTTGGTGCTTCAAAAAGTTATATACATATTTTTTTCATATATCCTAATATATTTTATTAAATTTATGATAATTGTTATTACTATTATATTTATAATATATTTTACATAATACATAATTCAATTTATACATCAAAAATATTACCAGCAAATTTGTTATATAAATATACAATTTATACCACATAATTATAATAATTTTGTAACAAAAGATTTTCTTTAAATTAGACGCAAGTTAACAGAATATAGTTGACTGAAAATATCTTATCAATATTGTAATTTATCATTAATATTCCTGAACAAGTTACATGCAATGCAGAAATATATATATTAGTATGATGTGTTTTCACTAAACATGCGGCTTCAGTTAATTAAACCAAGCCAATTTTTTTGGTTATCAGTTAACTATTTTTGAGAATTATAGAAAAAGAACTGAGCCAGTTTTGGTTATGAGTTGACCTGAGAGGTACCCTTTAGATTTCGTACATCTCTCCGTCCCTGAACGTTTGGTAAAAACCCTTTGGCCTATCAGTGCTTTTGATCAGATCAGAGACTTGCATCACGCGTACTTAATCACTTATGAGCAAGTTAGAAGTGATAATTGGCGACTAATGCTAGCGAAGTATTGGGTATGGATGATGGATCTGTGGAAGATGCAATGCATCGTAAACGTGTCGGCAGATACAAGAGGTGGGGATTTTGTCCTTCAATATTTTTATTTATATTATGCGGTTTCTTTTCTTTTTCTGAGGGGGAAACTAAACAACCAATCCACCTCCCAAGAAACAGGCGACACACACTCGGATGATAACAACAGTAGCCAACAAATGTAAAACATTTTTAATATATATAACTGATCCGCGCAACCGCGCTTATATTTTTTCAATTTATATACATAGATATTTATTTTATATCATTGATGATACATATTTTTAACGTTAATCATATATCAAAATATTTATATAACTTTTTCAAATACAATAATTTCATAGTTTATATGTTATAATTAATCAATTGTTTAAAATCGTCACCTGCATTTGTCGCTTCTTATTATATATTTATCTTATAGTATTTGCATTTAGTTACTAAAAAATATTAATATATGCATGAAACAACATATCTGAAAATTATTTTGTGTTTAGTTTATACTAAATTCTGATCCACCGTCCTTCAAAGTTGGATTTTTGTTAGCAATATTTTTTATGTTTATTCATTTTAGATAATATATTATTGTATATACAAAATTTTAAGATATGTTAATTTTATACATGTATTATATAGTTTGGGAATATCAAGCTGTTCTATCATCATTTTAACATAAATATTTATATTTATAAAAATAAATTTATAAATTTATCAATTTAATATAATTTATCATATTTAATTCAATATAATAGTTTATTTTAACACGATTTATTATTATTATAAAATATATAAAAATAAAATAAAATTTTTATTTTTCATTTTATAAACGATAATTGAATATATATCAATGCATAATAATAATTCTATTTAAAATTAAACTATATTATTATTAAAGTAGTTACAAAGATTTTATATTATTAGCTTTAGTGAATATATGGAACTTACCAACATAATTTTTGGTTTTATTTTTAAATTTGAAATTTATATATGGAAGTTAAATTAAATTGGACCTACATAATAGATAAGAAATATTTTGAAATATTGTTAAGAACAACAAAAGATATTTTTAAAAGAGAAACTATAATATATTGTACTTACAAACTAATTTTGTAGTAAATATTTTATTTGAAACAGAAAAGATATTTATTTCTAACAAAATCTTTTAAAGATCTTTGAAAAATAATCAATTTAAATTATTATTATCATTAAAATATAATTAAAATATTTATATGATTTTAATTTTCGTTCATAAATCAAAAATAAATCTAATTTGAAATTCTAATTATATTTTATGATAATTAAAATTTAAGTTAATTAATTTTTGAAAAAAAAATTTATCCTGATTCTGAAAAGATTTTCTTAAAATTTTTTTAAACAATATGTATTTGTATTTTAAATAAAAAATAAAGATATTAAAAGATATGGTGATTAAGTTATGTAAAATTTTATAAACATTCTAGAGGATGATCTAAATAAAAAAATCACACATGAACAAAGTCATGACTTTTGTTTTAATATATAAGATACAAAATAATTATTAGAGGATAGAGAGACATTTTATAGTTGAAAAATATATACCACATGGTTTGCTCCATTCCTATAGCATGTGTATTATGTCATAATTCATAAATATGGACCCTTCTCTCCATGTTTTATTTTCTTACCGTCCAAAAGCCATTCCATGAAAGAAACTGAAGAAAATAATTCTAATACAATCATATAATTAATTAATAGTAGTACTTAACTTATAAATAATTGTTAAAAAGGCTTTTGTTGCATTTACATTATGTTTTCCTGCTTGTTAGAATTTGTGAGCCATTGTTTGATTTTTCTTATCTTTTGAGCATGCGATAGCAAACGGTAATAGAGCCTAGATATATTGATCTATTAGATATTTGGTAACTTGGCACCGTGAGAGCTAGATACGTACGGGGTAATTTTAAGCCGATAGCCTATTGGCAAGAACCTACGGTTTGACGCATGAACATCTAAATGGATGTTATTCGTGAACTTTAATAAATAAAAAACTATGTTTAAATAGGAACGTAACTGTAAACAAGAAGCTTGATTGTATAAATAAAGTTCAAGTTCTTGCGGTTAAGGTTTTATAAAAAAATTATAGCTCGATGTTGAGATCTTGCATGGATTGATTGCACGCAACGCAATACTGCTAAGCCAACATTAAATTAAACTTTGACATTTCTAATAGCTAACCCTTATCTGCCTATCCAAAATGACAACTAGAAAGTGCAGCGTATTACGTATATATATAAACTGTTAAGGGCATCCCTGATCTCTGAGACCCTAACTATAACCGTAACCATATAAAATTTTACAAGTAATTATAACTTTCGCGACGTGGCATGCTAAGTGGGAAAACTAATTTTTCTTTTGTTGGTTTCCGTCAAAGAATCTTCGTCCTACATGCACTATCGTATACTATATTATATATGGGTTAAGCGACATGTTCGTATTTTCCAGAAAAAAAAAGATTATGTAATTACAAGAAACGTGTATTTCCAGCTCTTGACAGATACATGCATGGCGATGACTTACCAATACACATCTCAATATTCATGTGTTTCTTTGTCTTTTTTAATGTTTTATAATTGTCCTTTTCTTCTTTCTAGAATACGATGTTGATTTGTATTAAAATTGTTGAATACATAAGTTTCTCGGCTTAATAATATAAACAGACACTGAAAAAGTCAAAAAACTGAGACACGAAGTTTAAACTAATTTCCTTCTACTAATGCTCAAAACTGCTCGGTTGATATATGCATGCTTTACAGTTTACTAACTAAAATCACAACTCATATTTTTAAAAAGTATATACGAAAATAGGGAATATCTTCATTTTTTGGTCACTATGTAAAATATCTTTTAGAGTGTTAATTTTTATTTCCCTAAAATACATAATATTGAAATTTCCTATAATCCCAGAGTAAACACAATCAAATTGCTAACATGAATTTATAAGAAAATAGCAATATTAGCTAGTCATTCAACTATCGTTGCTTAGTCAGACCAACCATCGTTGGATTTAAATATTCAAAGTACATAGTTTCATGGTCACCCAAAGATAACGTTCCAACAGATTTGGTTATATATTTCTATAAGAGTTCATTTATTCAACGCATATTTCATTCCGACTAAGAAAATTTTCTTAGAAAAAGCGACATTATATCAATTTGAATTTTAAAATTGCTAATCCATATTTGACGAGAAAATTTTCAGCGGTCAACTAAAACGTTTTGGATATGATTTTCTTGAATATGGCTGTTGTAACCTATTCAAGAACAAAATAATTGGTAAATCGGCCAACGTTTGACTAAGAAAATTACAATTACTTCATAAATAGAATGACAGGAAATAGTGGTAAGAAAATAGTAAAATATCATATTATTCAGGAACATCAACTGACCAATTCAGAGTAAACAATAAATTTAAAATCAGAGAAAATTAAATTTTTTAAAAAAGAGAGAAAACAGTGCCCTGCCATAATTCCACTTGGACTAGTATCCTTTTCACATAAATCGAAAAAGCCAAGAAATCATCAATTAAGAAAAAAAAAACTAAACAAAAGACAAAACGGCTCTGGCAAAATTTCTGACCTTGGAAGATAAAAGATACTAGTTCAGTCACATAATCAGCATGTGTACGTCGTTTCTTTATCGCTAATATTAAACATAAACCAAAAGTTATAAACTTTACCTATATATATAAAATAACAGTCTCTCCCTCTCTCTCTCTCCTTTTCAAGTTTGTCAGCTACTTTACTCCGTTCATCTTTTCTTCGATTCTCATCAACACATATTTATAAGGTGGCCTTTACATGCATCATTGTATCGAAAAACCAAAGTTTACTTCCCGAGAAAGTCTTTAATAATCAAGAAAGATCGTTTCTACTTCTCTCTCTGTTTTTTTCAACGTCAACCAAATCGGTATGGAAGAGTTGTACATGAACAATAACAATCTCCAGACGCAGAAAGACTTCAGCCACCAACAGAGCTTTTTAGACGCTCTTATGGAGAAAGAGAGGCAAGAGATCGACCAGTTCATCAGAACACAGGTTCGTAATATCAAAATCATTATTTGATGTTTTGAAAACATGGGCACTGATAAAGTTTTGATCTTTTGGCAGAGCGAGAGGTTGAGATACGCGTTGCGAGAACAGAGGAGGCAAGAGACGGAGACGCTGCTGAGGCAAATGGAGGCGAAAGCTTTGGTTTTGATGACGCGGAAGGAAGAAGAGATGTCGAGAGCGCTGAGCAAGAACGTGGAGCTCGAGGATCTGCTGAGGAGAATGGAAGCTGAGAATCAAACGTGGCAGAGGATGGCTCGCGAGAACGAAGCAACGGTCGCGACGCTTAGCTCGACGCTGGAACAGGTGAAAGAGAGAGCTGTGACGTGTCACGACGACGAAGGGTCGTGCTGCGGAGGAGATGATAGTGTTCCGGGGAAGAGGATGATGAGTGGTTCTTGTTTGAATTGTGGGTCTAACGGAGAGACGAGAGTGCTGTTTCTGCCGTGTAGGCATCTCTGTTGCTGCACGGAATGCGAGGCTGGGCTTGTTCTTTGTCCGATCTGTAGCACTCCCAAGAAGAATAGAATCGAGGCCATTATTACTTTCTAGGGGAGAACTGTTTCCCGGTGAACGGAGAGGTTTTTACACCGGGGAGCTGACGTGGCAGGGAAGTAATGGTGGTCTTCGAGAAGTTTAGGGGTAAAAAGGGAAAGTTAGACTAGGAGGAAAAGGTTGTCAAGAAGTAAATTCTGATTAGGATTATTAAAAAAAAATAAAAAAATCTTTTGTTTGTTTGTTTGTTTCTTTTGCATCCAATGGAAATATGAAATCCTGCTGGATTTTTATGAACATAACCCATATATTTTCTTTCTATATGATGAATTTTTTAATTCAACTCTTATGTGGTTCATTTTGTCTCATCAAATCTTTTAAAAAGATTTTTTCTGGATTTTGATGGAACATAATCCATATATTTTCCTTCTATATGATGAATTTTTGAATTCATTTCTTATTTGATTTATTTTGTTTGATCAAATCTTGTTTTTAAAGAAATTTTCACATATATTAGTATTTACATATTTCAGTGTTTTATTTATCTATTTTTTCTTAAACTCGGATAAAATGCTTCCGCATAGTTATCAACTGACACACATATTCAATCTATTAAAATATTTCGTATCAGTTGACAAAAAAAAAAAATATTTCGTATCAATGTTTATAAATATATTTTCTGTTTTGTGAAACCAACAAAATAACTAAAACAAATGAATTTGAGTAAAATAGAGAAAAGAGGTGGGAGTAGAGTCCGTAGACACGCGTATTGGAAGAAGCTGGAGGTATTATTGGGGTGCTCAATAATCAATACACTATAGTACGGTGACAAGAGAGCACAAAGTTGAAAGTAGGGGAGAATCACAATTTGGCCTGCCATAGGACTGAGTCTCGCGCTTTCCTAAACAGAAACGCTTGAGCCCTCTTCCATCATGGTATCTAGATCTTTGTTTGGACAGATCTGTGCTACCTATGTTTTCTAGATAACGTAATCTAGTTTATTGTATAGGTTGTACTATTATACTTACCATTCACAATCTGTCAATAAATAACGCAATAAGATTATTATCAAAGTTGGAGATCTTGTGCATCACTACTTGATTAACTTATAATGGAATAACTTGTAACCTCTGTGATATATATTTATGAATATCAACTGTGGTAAAAAAATTCATAGACGTGATAGATTTGTGTTCATGTGTTCGACACTATTACCCATGGATTTTTGTTACTGAGTGTTTCAAATGCTAATTCGAGAGATTTTTGCATTAAAAAGATTCTTCAGTTTGTGTGTACAGAGTCGTGTATATATTTCTAGCCTATCAATTTTTTGTTGGAAAACTATATAGAATTTAACATAAAACAACTAAACTATAGAGCTCAGCGGCCTTGATCTAGGGTTGCAGCAACATATACTTTTGTAGCCTTGTAGTTTGTAATGTGTTTCGTGCCATTAGCTTTGCTAATAAAATATAACTAGATTTCGATTCGCGTAACCGTCCGGATTTTTGTTTTTATTTATTTTTATATAAATATTTTGTTTTTAATTCTAAATTGATATATATTATAATATATATGTGTCTATCAATTTTTAAAACATAATAAGTTTACTGTATATTTTTTTTATTAAATAGATTATTTCAAACTTTCACATGTATTTGTATCGGGCAACTCATCCTTGTCTTTTTCTTTGGGCTAGGAACTCAGGAGAATGTTCAAAGCGATAAGAGATTCTTCTATATATATATTTTCAGATTATTATTTCATTATTAAAATCGTAACTATATACATAAAGATTAGTAAAATATTGTTTTATTGTCAAATTCAAAGATATTGTAACATTTCACAAATTTAGATTTTTTTTAAAAATTAAACTTTTCGCTTCATAGATTTATATTATCGAGTAAATAATTAAACATTTAGTTTTTGTTTAATTTTTAAAATATAGTTTAAAATTTGTTTTAATTGGTTTAAGGTAGTAAAAATTATCATTGTTAGATAATATGATTTTTGTTATTTAAAAAAAAATCTTTATAATTTTAAAATTAACATCGACAAATATTTTAATATTTATCATATAGAGGTATAATATTACAACATTAAATTATATCTATTTAATTTATATTATCTATAAATCCAATGTATCATCTATTGTTTAAATCTAATTATTGATAGTCCAATCAAAATTTCTGGTAAGCCTAAAATTTAAATGATAAGATTAAAGATTAAATATAACATGATTTTCTAAAAATATGTCCATTAGATTTAATTTTTTTTAAAAATCACATGAATCAATGTTTTGACTTCTGTTTTAATATTATAAAAGATAGTATTGACTCATCTATGTCTAAGGCCCAAACTAGCCGCCTACCTTTCGACTATTTGTTGAAAGCCGAAAAGCTATAAACCTAATCAAGATTTATAATCCCTATTCTTCTAGTTTTTGTTCCAGTTTTACCTTCCTCAAATCTCACAGAGACAAGAGTGTGTGATTACAAATTGACCATGGCCCGGCCCATTGGTTTCCATAATTGTTGTTGGACGAGCTCAACCCCACTCATGCACTCGTTGATGTTTCCATAATGTTCTTTCTGCTACGACGTCTTCTTGACAACATGGGAGCACAACATTTTCATATTTCTCTTGGCAGTAGACAATTGGAAATAGTAAATTACAAAGAACAACTAATTAAGTCTTTCCACAATAGTTATAAACTAACCATGAGAATTACATTTATTTAACTAGCTTGATTCAAGTACTCGTATCCGCGCACACAGTCAAATTACATCCCTCCACTACTCTATTAAACCTATAAGATTCAAGATCTAATTTTTAGATCGTTTCAAATTAACTAAGCTATTTTAATGTGCGTGTTGCCTTTGTCCAGCCTACTTTTGTTTTTTTTTTCTTCTATAAAATAGATGTATTCTAGCTGCTGAACTCTTCGTAATTGTAACATACGTGTTGTTTGTTATCGTCGTAGAAATATAATTCTTAAAACCTATGACATGTGCGGCCGATGTGCGACCACACTCGTATAGTTGCAAATAAAAAAGTATTGGAAAATACAAATAGTTGAGGTATTTATTTGCAATTATCCAAAACGTTAATGTTATAGATAGTTATTATGCTCACGTATTTCATATTTGGCCACGTAGAAGCCTTTGTAAGCTCATAAAACATTTTGATTATTGACTTACGAGTTACGACTGCACCACTATATTTATACGCAACGCACGTACATATATATACCAAACTCGATATAATAATTTGGAGGATATAATATAAGAAACGAATAAGATATTGAAAATTTTACTTCGGTTGTTAGGGGATATGTAGGTAGGTAAAATCATATAAGAGCACCATTAATGCTTGGGGTGCTTAAATTTTTTTTTTTTAGTTTTTTGTTTGATTTAAAAAAAAAACGAACTAATCGCGGACCGTCACGTGTCAGTGGAACCCGTGGAACAGTGCAAACACTGAAAAAACACGGCGCTTGATCTAGCGTCTTTGGCGTCGCTACTTCCTCTTTTACCATGGAACCCACCCCTTAGCAGTTGTCTAAGCGTCCCCGTTAATGCTGCCCTAAAGAGACGAGACGAGCGAAGGGAGAAAAAAAAAAGAAAAAGTCTGCAACGTGGATTCCATATCTCGTTGCTTTACTTTTCCTTTGTTAGGCGAAGTATTTGACATTTCAATTTCATTATCATTTATTGTTCGCCAAGTAAATTACATACGATGGAATGGGCGAGACCATGGGTTCTGGAACTTTATGATATACATTCGATCACTATATCAAAGTGCTCTTGTTTATATAATAAAGGTCAGATCACTATATGTATAGTATGCTTTTTGCATTATCGTGCATTGGCCTGAAAGTAAATTACATATTTGTATAACCTACGATCGAATGGGCTAGACCATGGGTTTGGAACTCTTAAACATCTTATTTTTCAATGAAATCCCTTAAGTTGCCCCAAAAAAAAAGGGTATGTTGTTATATCAAAATGCTCAGTTTTTAAATAGTTAAGTTAGATCTAACTTTGGTATGTTAAAAAAATAAAAATGTAAGCATATATGTTAGGTAAGTCAGCTTTTTACATAAGAATTGTCGACTAGATTTACTTCCTAAACTATCGAATATTCGAAATTAAATATGTCCCTTATATACAAAGCTTATGCGATTCCGTGATTTATTTCCCCCAAAATTTTATTTCTTATTTTTTTTTTGTAATGAAATAAAGAAATAATTACTTTTTTTGAAAAAAAATCGTATATCCATTTAACAGAAGCGCACGTACTCCCTCAATTTTTGAGACTCGGAGCTTTGTGGAAGGAGAAGACGCCATGGAAAGGCTTCTGCAACCACCGTCTTCCTCCACGATTTCGTCTCCCAAATTCCCATCGAGGGCTTCTCCTTTCCTCCCTCGTCTCCGCTCGTCGACCCTCGGCTTCCTCTCCTCGCGCCGAGTCAGCTCAGTTTCCTGCAGCAGCTTCTGGAACCAGTCGGCTTGTACGCCTAAGAGATGTAATCTAGCTATCAATTCCTTGAATGGGCCTCCTTCTTCTCGGGAATCGAAACCTAATCCTGGATCTCTCCAGCGGATCGTGGGGGCAGTTTCTGAGAAACGAAAGGTAATGACTTTCTTTGGGGGTTTAGGGTTTTGATCTGATTCGTTGTGAGATAAAGGATGGGAATTGAAATTGGGAATATAGTTAGAAGATTCCAAGAATATTTGAAAAAAAGCTCCAGTCTTTGTAGGGTTATATGTTTGGAATCAGGTTCTCTTTAGTTTTTAGGATTCTTCAACCTTAAAGGTTGAGACTTTGTAACTCATTTCAAATAGGTTCAAAGGTTGAGACTTTGTAACTTATTTGATAAGGGCAGAGTGTTGTTAACGCCTCTCTGAACTTGTAAGATCTTTGTATGATCTGTGTATGTGTGTGTGTTACATTCTTCATGGGCGTTTCTTTGCAGACATTATCTACTGGAACGGTGATACTAATCTCTGCAGTAGCTGCGCTTCTGCTAAACCCTCTTCTTGCACCACCTGCTTTCGCCAGCTTCCAAACAGCAGCTAAAACCGGATGGCTAGCAAGCGCCTGGACTGGCTTCCTCGCCGGTTGTTTGCATACTCTCTCAGGACCAGATCACCTCGCTGCTCTAGCTCCGCTTTCGATCGGACGCACTAAAATGGAGAGCGCTGCAGTTGGAGCTCTCTGGGGATGCGGGCACGACGCTGGCCAAGTCATCTTCGGCCTACTCTTTCTCCTGCTTAAAGACCGCCTCCACATCGAGGTGCTGCAGACTTGGGGGACAAGAATCGTGGGGCTGACGCTCGTCATCATCGGCGCCATGGGGATCAAAGAAGCTTCGGAGGCTCCAGAGCCTTGCGTGGCGTTGGAAACCGACATGAGCGGGATGGTGCCGACAGAGAAAGAAGCTTTATCCCCGCCGCTGCCTAAAAAGAAGAAGATAGGGTTTGCTACGTTCGCGACTGGAGTGGTTCACGGGCTTCAGCCTGATGCGTTGATGATTGTGTTGCCTGCGTTGGCTCTGCCGTCTCGGATAGCAGGGTCTGCGTTTCTGATAATGTTTCTGGTCGGGACGGTTGTGGCGATGGGGAGCTACACGGCGTTTATAGGGTCTTGTAGTGAGGCGTTGAAAGAGAAGGTGCCGAGGATCACGGAGAAGCTGACTTGGGTTTCGTCTCTGGTTGCTATCGGTCTTGGTTTGGGGATTGTCATCAGCCCTTTCTTCGGTTTTAGCCTCTACTGAGAAAGTTTTTTTTTTGGTTTATTCATTTTGCTAGTTGCTTGTATGAACACAATCTCATAATCTTTGCTTTTGAACTCTGTTCGGAGAAGACTATTTCGTGATTATTTTTCTTTTCTTTTAAGACAAGTTTGGTTTTTTTGGTTTGAATTATCAAACAAGTGGATTTAAGTGTAACCTTTTTTTTTCTTAATTATCAAATGAATTCTTTTCTCTGATTATCATGTGTTACAGTTAACAACTCTTGACTTTGATACAACGTTTCTTAAATGTGGCCAATTCAACAGCACATATTGACAACAACTTAAAGTGTCTAGACCCACACAAATGACGTAAAGATTCTATGGACTTTGTTGTCTTTATCGTTTCATACTTGCTCTACCCTTTTCTCCATGAACATGGGTTAATAGGACTATTGTTGGCAGTTCTTTGACCATGTGGTTTTTTTAACGTTTTAGCGTAATAAACTTGAGTATGTTATGAATCTAAATTCTAGACGTTTGTCAAGCTCTTGTCAAATAACACCGATTATTAATTATAGATCTTTGATGTATTATTCTGATAAATATGAGACCAGTCTAAAGTCACAAAAGACAACACAGAAGGTTTACTATTACAACATAGCACATAAGATCCACATGGTGAAGATTATATTATGGCATATCTGCTATTTTTCCCTCCTCTTTGGATATTATCTTCTCTGCCTATTAGAACCAAGGACCAATCAAGAATCCTTTTCACTCATCTTAGATGTTTGGTCTCACGTTCAGATGGCTCGCCAGCTTCTGCCCCAGCGACTTGTCAGCCTGTTTTCACAAATAGTTTAACCATTTTCAAAATGTTACAAGCTTTCACAACTTTTAACTGTTGTGGCTTTAGAGGATCAGTGATTCTAAGATAGATCTACAGATTATATATACCTGAGACCAGTAAGAGATCCAGATGCTGCGGATTTCATGTGTGATGCGAGGGTCTGATAGAGCTTCAATCCATCTACGGATGAATCGTTCTTGCCTGTAGTCCAAATCAAACCGTAAAAAACATTAAGAACATGTATTATGCATTGTATATCAGAAAAAAAACAAACAATGACTACCTCTCAGGTGGGAAGTAACGGTATCTCTCTCCAGGCTCCTTAAAGTTGTTCTCCTTCTCAATAACACACTGCAAAAAAGACACTGAACTTTCAGATCATATGTTCTTTTGGGTGAACAAGTCTTCATAGGTTTGAGTTGATTACTGACCCTCTCACGTTTTCCAGCGTAGACAGCAGGTGGAGTTGGATACTTCTCAGCATGACGAACCGGATTATACCTTGATGGGAAGTAGTTAACCTGTACCAACAATATTGTAAGATAATATTCAATATAAAGATAATGATACTATCATATCACATACCTCCTCGTCCCTGTGCATGAAGTTCATGAACCCTTCATGATGATTATTATGATGACCACATTTAGGAGCATTAACCGGCAGCTGAAGGTAGTTAGGTCCAAGACGGTGTCTCTGAGTATCGGCATAAGAGAAGACACGCGTCTGAAGCAGCTTATCATCAGAGTAGTGTATCCCCGGAACAATGATAGCAGGGCAAAAGGCAAGCTGCTCATTCTCCGCAAAGAAGTTATCAATGTTCTTGTTCAACACCATACGCCCAACGGGCTGAAGAGGCAAAAGATCCTCAGGCCAGGTCTTGGTCACATCGAGAGGATCAAAGTCGAACTTATCTTCATCAGCAGGGTCAATGACCTGGATAAAGAGCTTCCACTCAGGGTAGTTCCCAGCAGCAATGGAGTCGTAAAGGTCCTGAGTGGCGTGGCTGTGGTTGGTTCCTCCTACACGGACTGCATCTTCTTCTAATAGAGACTTGACTCCGCAAGTTGGTTTCCAGTGGAACTTGACGTAGTGAGCTTTGCCGGATTTGTTGATGAGCATGTATGTGTTGACGCCTGAGCCTTCCATGTGTCTGTAGTCCTGTGGGATGCCGATGTCGTCGAAGAGGAAAGTGAACATGTTGAGGCTCTCAGGGTGGTGTGAGAAGAAGTCAAGGACTCTCCAGTTCTCTTGGATGTGAGATTTGGGGTTTGAGGGCGTGGACCATGTCAGGGAACTTCATCCCGTCTCGGATGAAGAAGACAGGGAAGTTGTTTCCGACAAGATCAAAGTTTCCCTGCAAGCAAAGAACGAATCATTTGCACCATTTTTATAAAAGAGCATTCATATAAATCATGGCAAGACAGCGTCATATTCACACAAACACTAACACTAGATCATAGTGAACAGACTAGGTTTTCGCCGTCATAATCATTTGTGCTGAAAAGAATAAAGTAACTCTCTAGTGTAGAACTTGACTGCGAAACCGCGAGGGTCTCTCAAGGTCTCGGGGCTTCCACGCTCGTGGATGACGGTGGAGAAACGGACAATGAGTGGTGTTTGAACGCCTGGAGCTCTGAGGAAGTCGGCACATGTGAGGTTGGAGATGTCATGAGTGACCTCGAAGAAACCTTTAGCACTGGCTCCTCTAGCGTGAACCACACGCTCGGGTATACGCTCCCTGTCGAAGCTGGCTAGCTTCTCGACGAGATGGTAATCCTCAAGAAGGATGGGACCTGAGACAACAACAGAATTAGAAGTGTAACACAAACATTTGTAGATTAAATTTATTTAATTATTACATATGATGAAACATCCATAGTAGGCATGAGCGTTCGGATACCCGTTGGCATTCGGGTCGGGGTTTTCGGATTTCGGTTCTCTTTTATAACAACTCTTAGGTACCATTCTAGTAAATTTGCAAGTACGGGCCAGGTTCGGATATAACACATCGGGTTCGGATCGGTTTTGTATCACGTCATAAAACTCATAAAGTAATCATATATCATTCGGATTCGGGTTATATCGGATCGGTTCGGATATACCCGAAATAAAATCTAAAATTTAAAAGCAAAACATAAGAAATATATACTTATTTATATATAATTAACTATTTAAGGTAGTTATTTTAATTTTAAATACTTATTGTTAGATACCATATCAAAATAAATATGAAATGGAAGATTTGAAGTATATATTCATGTTTCATATAATTATATTATATATTATTTTGGATATTCGGATCAGTTTCTTCGGATGTTTTTTCGGTTTTTCTGGTTTTTCGGGTTACCTGTTCGGGTTTGGTCAATAACATTTAGGGTTCGGATATGTTTTGTACCATCTTACAAGACCCATTCAGATATTTTTTACATTTCGGACCGGATACGGATTGGTTTTTTCCGTTCTGGTTCGGTTCAGATTTCGGATTATGGATTTTATGCCCAGGCCTAATCCATAGTAAGATATATACCTCTAGGTCCAACGGTCATGGAGGAGTTGTTGTTCCATACAGGAGCACCAGAGTTGGTGGTGAAGAATGGAGAGTTGTAAGAACTTGCCGGCCGGTACTGCAATAATAAATCATCATTCATCAAAATCAACCAATGATTCAAAATAATCAACTCAACAAACATCACAAGTCAAACCGTGATGACATAAATGAATCTCCATAAAACTTCAAGTAACCAACAAAGGGAAATGGAAGAGACAGAATCATTTGCATTAATCGGATTAGATTCACAGGTTCGACTAGAAGAAAGTCAAACATCCTCATCGACACCAATCGAACAGTTATAGAGACTAAGAATACGAAACTGACGCGCACGGGTGCAATACCAAAGCTAAAACAACATTTTAAACGACGCGAACACATAAGACGAACAAGTTAGTGACAGAGAAAAGGGAGACTGGAGAGAGTTGTTACCTTGTAAGGATCCATATTCGTTGAGAGAGAGAGAGAGATAGAGATTTAGGACAAGGAGATGGTGATGATGGTGATAAACTGATAATTATAATATTTGCTTCCCCTATTTATAAATGGCGTGTGCCTTTGCGCTTTAAAGCCTTTTTCTCTCTTTTCTATTTTTTTTTTTTCGCGGGGGAATTTTTAAAGGTTATCGTTTTCTCTTTATTTTCAGATAAATATTTGAAAGATATAAATTGATTTTCTACTAATTATCATTTTTGGAAGGATGTATTCTTCTTTCTTGTACGAATATTTCAGCTACAATAAATTATTATTTATAGTGGCGATAAGTTCAGGAACCTCACGAGATTGATAGATATAAATTGATTTTCTACTAATTGTCATTTTTGGAAGGATATATTCTTCTTTCTTGTACGAATATTTCAGCTACAATAAAATGATCGAGTCAATTGTTATTCAGTAATGGAATAATGTGTAGCTAGCTCATATTAATCAATATAATGGGAAAATATGGGGTACAAGATTTGATTTTGCTACAAATGAATACAATTTTGATTATCACGTTTTCAAGTTTAACGTGATATTCTTTTCCTAACGTGGAATAATAATAAAGTCAACTCCATCAAAACAGAATATAACTTATCTTACAATTTAAGCTATTCTACGTTATGAATCGAGGATGAATTCTGGCATAGTTTTTTTTGGTTGCTTCTGAAAATTATTCATTTATATGAAGTCTAATTCGTTTATGTCCAATTTACATCTAGATTTTTTAAACTTTACAATGGCTGTGGTGTGGTATAACACGTACTGTACCTTCAACTATACGATAAAATTACAAAATGTCATCCGAATTTAAATTCCCAAGACAAATTAAGATAAAGCCGAACCCAGGATGGATGATATTGTCAAAAATATATTTTGTATGGTAGGAAGACAAAAACAAATACTGCATTTTGCAATTTGGAGAAAAGTAAGGAAAGAATATCTGAGGACGTCACGGATTTGCGGTTCCTTATCCGGTTCTTTTGGCCTTTTATCAGAAACCTCAAGTGGTTTAGTATGGTTTTTGATGACGTGGATAGTTCTTTGGGTTCCACGTGTGATTGGTCAATGTGAACGCCTTTGGCGGGAGAATATGCCCTCTTGAATTGATTTATTGTTTCATGATTTTGGCCCTTGGGATATGCGGCGAGACGAGATTATCAACTCCCGACTGGCCACACCTCCGAACCCCTCTTTGCCTTGTCAGAAGTTTATATGATTTTCGGATGATACAAACCCATTATGAATAGACTATGGCTCAAAATGAGAGAAATGCAATGTGTGGATATCTAAATGGGCCGGAATATCGAAATGGGCCAACTACTAAAATTATACGCTTTAACAACTATTTCCCATTTTTATGGGATCATTAGATGTATAATCCTGGTTTACGTCCGGTTTCTCGAATTTCAAACAAATAGTAAAGTGAGAAGGTTCTTGGTAAATAGTTTTCCACATGCCACATTTTTGTTTGATAATTGAATCAAGCCCATGATCAATTAGACCGCATATGTTGTCTGCAAACAGCTGATATTGTTATTTGAGAGTATCAATTATATGCTGAGCTTTATGCTGTTTTTGTGATAAAAATGGCTAGGCAACCATCTGTCTTGGTCATTAACTGGTTTTACAAGCTGTAGTAGCCTCTAATAGAGCTGGGCATTTTATCCGTTAGATTTGATTCAATTCGTTATTTGTTTCGATTCGATCCGAAAATTCTGGATATCCGTAAACTTCCGAAGCAAATCACAAATATTAAAATTTTGGGAAGCGGATATCCGATCTGATCCATCAATATATAAATACATGTATATCTTGATTATATTTAAAGTTTTTAATGTATAAAATTATATAATTATTATTCTAACATATGATTTGATAAATTCTATTCACATTATTACTTATATAAAAGTATTACATAAAAGGAAGAGAACACATTTATGACAATTATAATTTTTTTTAAGTTTTTTGTTATTATAATTGTTAACTAAGTTCAAAAAATTTACAAAATATGTAGATTCACTACTTCTTTTAATTTTATCATATATATCATGCAAAAAATTATTTTACAAAACAAATTTGTATCAAAATTTTAAGATTATTTGTATTAATGAAAACATATGAGATATCCGTAAGTATTCGTAAATATCCGCAAATATCTATTTATTTTCCGGATATCCGTTTTTCCGAAGCAAAACAAATCAAAAAATTAGATATTCGTGACATACGAAGCAAATCACAAATATCTTCAAAAACCCGGATATGCGATCCGTGCGCAGGCTTAGCCTCTAATAGTAGGCTTTATTCGTCTTCTTCCCAAGATTCACGTTGTCTCACTTCGTCCAGGTCCTTCTAAAAGAAAAAGATACAAAGACTTTTCTAGTTCCTCTGGTCGGCTGTTTCAGGCTTTTTCTCCACCTCCAAAAGTTGTTGCTAGAAGCTTGTAAACGTTTCATTTGCTCAACTAAAATTCCCCTTGTCACAGGCAACACTTTTTATTTATTTATTAATTATAACAAAATAATTGAAGAAAACAACAGAAAATCTAAAATATTGAGGAACACCCAAGTTTATTAGGACAAAGAACTTTGTTTATACACACACTTAATCTAAAAGTGGTAAACTAAGGTGTAGACATACCATTTGAAATGATGTGTTATTATATGAAAACTCTTAGCGCAAATGAAATTATATATGCAATGTTGTAAGTTGTAACCCAAAAAAAGTGGTCAGGCTTAATGATGTTCTATGTTTTTCTTTGGTGTATATATACAAAAACAAGAATCACTAAGCTAGCTTCATACACATAATCAGGCCGTGCGAAAGATTTTAGGGGCCTACGGCAAGTTTTAAAAATAAACTTACATACAGTTATCGTGAAAACAATTTTCTAATAGGATATATCACATTCGCCAAATACACAAGTGTAACATTTACAAAAATAAATTTATTACGTAAATATGATATATTATGTCATATAAAAAATACATATATTCATAAAGTGAGTTATTCAATTTTCGTGGAAAATATACATTTAGAAAATAAATCTAAACAACTAGATTAGAAATTATTTTAAATTTTGGGATTCTAAAGAAAATAATATTATTTGGGGACCTAAAGTGAATGTTTTTTTCAATACACCATAAGCACGCCTCCGCACATTACACATTAGTTACAAATACCTATCAAACGACAAAAGGACTATTTAGAGAACAATCCACAGAATGAACGTACAATATTCGCTATTCACTTACCGTATGTTCCACGTATTAAACATATATTCCTTATGTTTCAGTTTAATTATCGTTCTGAAGTAAAATTTTCGTTTCAAAATAAGTGTCGTTTTATAATTTCAATACAAAATTTATTTCAGTTTATTTTTTTATTAGTTTAAATGTGGTTAGATGTATTGGTAATAATGTTTTTATTTTGAAAATATGAAAAATTAAATATATTTTTTAAATTATGTGTTCAAATTTAAAACGATAATTAAAATGAAACAGAGTAAATATATATTATGTATAAACAATGCTTATTAAAGTACATTATGTGTCAATCAATAATTGAACCGTTGAAAGCATTGGTAAATTCTCCAAAGCAATAAATAATTTACGATTTGTTCAAAAGTTGTTTACGTTAGAACTTAAAAGTAGTGGCCGTTGGATGTGAATTAAAAACAAAAAAAAAATTCTGAAAAAGACAAATCTTATGGATCAATCTAGGCGTTACCAGATATGATACACGTATATGTGTGGATGAAAGGAAGAGATCTGACCTGTCTTCTGCCCAACTGATGTGGAAATAGTGACGTGGAAGTTTTGGAGATAAATACTGGCAAGCAAGGCTGCCCTTGTGGTAGGTCATTTCCTTACTCAAATTATTAGTGATTATCGTTTATGAAATTTAAATAGTTGATGTTCATCAGGATGTATAATAATAATATCAAGCTCTTTCTTGTCTGGATCACAAACATAACTAAAAGGATATGCAGCGAATTAATGTAATGATATGAATAATATGACAATGACTCGTTCTCACATGCAATGATATCCAACCTCTTCTGCACCACGGAGATTTGAATGAGGCATGGATTATATTAAAACACATTAACACCCCGTTGATTATTTGTATGTCTAAATTATATATGTATATAGATACAGACTCCAGATAGCTTTGGCTTGATCAATTTCAAGTTGAGTATATAGATACAGATAATGAGTCAGGCCTATACGATTTGACGATAAAAATTACGTGAATATGTTTAAGCTTGCTTAATTTTCCAAATGTAATTATGTTATAAGAAAACGCATACACATTCATGAAAAAGGAGGAAAATGATAATCAGTTTCCATGATTGCACAGCGACCGGGCATTTTATGTCGCAAAGACAGCATAATTTCAAATTAAATATTTCTGATGTACTATATACTTGCACGATAAATATTAATGAAAGTTATCCCTGTATCATAGAAAGCAAAAGTATTTCCATTACATGCTAATATATCATTCACATTTGCGTAAAAGTTAAGAATTAATAATTGAAAGTGATTAGGTAATAATTTAATAATGGATGTTATACAAAGAAAGTTGATCAGAGCTGGGAGGATAAGGACAAATGTTGTATTCACATATATAAATCGAAAGCAGAAGAGTATAGTACCATCATATTGTATACTTTTTGGCAACAGAATTAATAATTTATATTACTTTAGTTTTTTTTTTTGTCAAATAAAATGAAAATCTACTTGGTTTTTGGAGTCGAGGCGGACCAAAACGATGATGATCCGTTGGGACTGGTTACTACGAGCCTTATTTCTTATATCCGTTGGTTCCCTCTTTTAACTGGAGGGAAGTTGCTAGTTCTTGCGCTAATGATTTGTATTTATGCTATCCCTAGTTCTAACCACCGCTCATGGACGAATGAATACGTGTAGTGTAACACACAAAAATAACCCACTTAAGCTTAGTGCAAAAGTAATCCATGATAATTTGCAAGTATATGTTTTTCGTATGGGCAGAAAGCCTGGTAGGTTTCGAGTTTTAGACCTGATTTTCAAATTTGATATACAGACATATTCTCTGAGACTTTAAGGAAAGCACTTGAACAAATTTCGTTAGAATCTTAATCGGCATATAGAATATAAGCATCTACTAATGAATTATTTGATCTTTACAAATTTTGTCAAAGGTGCAACACACCATCATCAAATTCAGTTTCCCTCTTTTTCTGGGTATGATAAATGATTCTTTTAGCTACCACTGATTATGTCTTCTTATGTTATTTAACCTCTAACCCCAAAAAATGTCTTATTGTATTATTCTTATTTTGCATGTAGCTGTTAACAAATACTCCATCCGTTTCTAAATAGATGATGTTTTACGAAGTTTTTGATGTTTCAAAATAGACGATGTTTTCATATATCAATGCATTTTTTAACTTTATCAAAAACTGTGTAACCAATGATATTGTGCAATATGTTTTGTGATTGGTTGAATAACTTTTAATTTATATTTTAATGATACTTTTAAGATAAAAAATAAGTTTCTTAATAGTTGTGCACAATCCTAAAACTTCATGTATTTTGAAACAAAGGGAGTAGCTTAGATGGCTAAAACTAAGGTAGCACGAAAGCTTCGTTAGACGTTCGCTTCCCGCTTTGTAACCGGAATTGGAATCAGAAGCTTGTGGAAGCTTTCAGAATCTCATTTCCATTACGCTTTTAAAAATACTTCTTTAAAAACACGTTGGAAGCTTACTTACGATTCTGTTTAGGAATCACACTTCCATTTGAAAAATTCAATGTCATGAATAAGTAAAAATATAAGTTATATTTTATTTTATATAGAATTAAAATAGAAAGAATATAATTAATAGTATTAAAATAGAGAGAATACAAAATATACAAATATATAATTAATACTATAAATTATCTTTGTGCATAATATTTTTTTTGTAATAAATTTTGCATATAAATTCAAATATATTGTGATAGATATTTGTGAACTATTAAAAATAATTAATTTGATTATATTTTTATAAGCTTAATCTATTAGTATTTTTATAATTAAAATACGAAGTCAACCAAAGGAATAAAATTATTAAAAATGAAGAAGTGGTTTATTTTTATTTTGAATCATATACTTTTAGTCATAAGTTTTATTAAATATTTTTTATGTTTATATATATATATTGGATATACGCTTCCAATACATACATCCCTTTTAATTTTTTGAAAAACTTGCTTCTATGCTTCCATACAATTCCGATTTCACGTACCTGCTTTCGATTTTATAATCAGTTGGAAAATTAGCATTTGACTTAAACATATGTAACATGGTAAATAAATATAAAAGGAAAGTTGCCCAAAAGGAGATTGGGAAAAGAGACAAAGATAACCGTTGAGAAGGTTGAGCAAAAAAGTTGGATGACAGGCTGACGAGAAAACCTTACACCTCATTTCTATCATTAACCTCACATGGCTTGCCTGTCCATCTGGATCCCACGACCTTCTACTCTCTTTTTTTATATCCAAAATTTTCAAATAATTTAACCAAAGATACTACGCAAAAACCACAAAACGCATGGCTCTAACTATCTATTATCTCGCGTATTTAGTTGTTTTTATTATCTTACTGTTATATATTAGCAAGAAAAAAAATCAACAATTCGAAAACAGCAGAAGATTTTGTCCATGCACGTAGAGCCCACCTTTGATTTCGTGTAATAACTATCATATACTCTAAATACTAAAAATAAAAATTTGAACTATAGTGCCTTCTTGTTTCTCCGTTATTACCTTCAACGCGACACATTTAATTACTGTTACTATGTTAGTAGTTTAAAAGTAATCAACTGACATTTATATTCCCGAAAACTCAAGAAGATTTCCACTAACACACCATTGGAGCATCTAAAAAACTCTATTTTTAAGTTTTCAAAACTCAAAGTTTAAAAGTGTTATTCTCCGAAATCAAAACTTCGAACTCAACATCAAAATTATTTTTATTTTATAATATGATCTTTATATTTTTCATAACTAATTTAAATTCATAAAACTTTTGTAAATAACTAGCACATATATAAACATATTACATAATATTAATTAATATTATATTATATTAAAATATAAAATTTTAAATAAAATAACTTAATTAATATTAAACTTCAAGCAAAATATCATATTATTCCGTAAAGTGATTTTCGTAATGCATATAAGATCTACTAGTGCATTTTGAAGTAAAAATGGTTCTTTTCATTTTTAATTTGTAGATTAGAGATGAAAATTGTTGAAATCGGGTAATATTAATACTTGTAAATACATTAGATTAAAACAAAAAAATAAAACAAGAAACATAAAATATTGCTAAATGACTAAATTTTATCGATGATATTTATACTCGTGAATATATTCAATATGAACAAGAAAAAATTGTACGACAAGACATCATCAACAACAACAACCATCTTCAGTTATACAAACAAAAATTGGTCAATATTTAGAAATTTTGAAGGTTTCAGATCAAACTTACCTGACTATTAGTGGTGTTGTAATATTTAAATTTGTGTAATAGTTATGTCTTATGTAATTTTTTAAAAGCTTTTTTGTTAAGTTTCTTTTGTATATTTTTGTTGTCTAAATCTAATTTTAAATATTTTAAATCTTATTTTAAAGTTTTATTTAATTTTATGTGTAAAACTTAGATTTTGTAAATAAAACTTAAAATATTTATGAGATATAATTTTATAAAGATTAAAACAATATACAAGAAAATATTTATATGAATCATAAATGTTATGTGTAGTTGGAGGGACCAAAATGCAAATAAAAATATAAAACTTCAAATTCAGAGTTTCACTATTTAAAACTTCAAATTTGAAGTGATAGATTGTCTTTTTGAGATGCTATCAGTACAGAGTAATGATTTTTAGCGGAGTTGTTAAGATTTGAATATGTTTTTTTTAAAACACAAGCACAATACCGAAAACACCCTCGGCTTATCCGTGGAGCACTGCAAGATTCTTTTCTTCCCCTTTTAAAAGGCAGAGGAGAGAGACTGTCGTCTTCACACACCCTTCTTACTCAATTCAGACAAAACTCCATAGCTGTCTAACGAGAAAAAAATGTCGAAAGAAGTGAGCGAAGAGGGACAAACACACAGCCATGGGAAAGACTACGTGGACCCTCCACCAGCTCCCCTTCTCGACATGGGAGAGCTCAAGTCTTGGTCTTTCTACAGAGCCCTCATCGCCGAGTTCATCGCCACACTCCTCTTCCTCTACGTCACCGTAGCCACCGTCATCGGCCACAAGAAGCAAACCGGTCCTTGCGACGGCGTCGGTTTGCTCGGAATCGCTTGGGCCTTCGGTGGTATGATCTTCGTCCTCGTCTACTGCACCGCCGGCATCTCTGGTAAGTGTTTAAAGACTCTTCCTTTTACGTCTCATTAAGTGTTTTTCTAACTCTTTGTTTTTTTTTTTTGTTGGCAGGTGGTCACATTAACCCAGCTGTGACTTTCGGTCTGTTCTTGGCGCGTAAGGTGTCTTTGGTGAGAGCTGTTGGGTACATGATAGCTCAGTGTCTTGGAGCTATCTGTGGTGTGGGTTTCGTGAAAGCTTTCATGAAGACTCCTTACAACACTCTCGGTGGGGGAGCTAACACTGTAGCCGACGGTTACAGCACGGGTACTGCTCTTGGAGCTGAGATTATTGGAACTTTCGTTCTTGTTTACACCGTGTTCTCTGCGACTGACCCTAAGAGAAGCGCCCGTGACTCTCACATCCCCGTAAGTGTTCTGTTTCTGATAAAGTTTAGATCTTTTGGAGGTTTATGATAAAAGTTTGGTATAATCTCAAATGGGTCTGTTTAGATTCTGTTAATGTTTGAATCTCTCTGTTGGGTGGTAATAAAGTTTGAATCTCTTACGGTAAAAATAATGTTTTGTCTTAGTTTCAAGTGGGTTTGTGTTAGTAAAGATTCTAATAAAGTTTAAACTTTCTTGGTTGTTTTGTTTTTGTATAGGTTTTAAATAATGTTTTGTCTTAGTTTCAAGTAGGTTTGTGTTAGTAAAGATTCTAATAAAGTTTGAAACTTTCTTTGTTGTTTTGTTTTTGAATAGGTTTTGGCTCCACTCCCAATTGGATTCGCTGTGTTCATGGTGCATTTGGCTACCATCCCCATTACTGGAACTGGAATCAACCCAGCCAGAAGCTTTGGTGCTGCTGTTATCTACAACAACGAGAAGGCTTGGGATGACCATGTAAGTATTTTTTTATCTTATACATCATCATTACTGCTTTTTTCTAATGTTTTGTCTAAATGAATGTTTGGTGATGAAATGTTTTGCAGTGGATTTTCTGGGTTGGACCGTTTGTGGGAGCACTAGCAGCAGCAGCTTACCATCAATACATATTGAGAGCGGCAGCAGTTAAGGCGTTGGCATCATTCCGAAGCAATGCAACCAACTGATGAATGTGATGAAACATCTTTCGTTATGCTTTTTATTTTTATTTGTTGCTTTATTTGTGTGTTAGCGAGAGAGAGCTTATAAGTTTGGTGGATTGATTATGTTAATTATGAAATGGGTTTATGATTTTTTTTCTTTTTTTTTTCCTACCCACTTTGTTAGCTTTTCAATATGTAGTTTAGTTTGCTGTGTCTTGTGAATCATCATCCTTTGTTAGTTATATCCTTCTCTCTCTACATCCAGTTCAAAACAGTGTGATCGTTCCAAATTTAAAACTTAATTGTTTTCACAAATTTTGTTAAAAGCGTATATAAAGCGTCCAATATAAATTTTGCCTGAACCATGGTCTGGCGTGGGAGAGGTATGGTGGGTCTTCGGTATCAATATCCTCTAGTCTTCTTCTCGATAGTTCCACCGAAACTGGGTTCCATTTTGCCATGATTAACTTTTTCTTGATAAAGGGGCTGTTTGTTTCACCATTTGCCATCTTCATCCAAATGATTCATTTGTATGATCTATTCAAATGATCCATTCAGATTTTTGTGATTGTTTGTTTGTCCATCCACATAGCTCATCTAGATGAATCATCTAAATGGATCTTATGTTTGTTTCTTTATTTTCATTTCCATTCAAATGAGTTTAGTAAAGAAATTACCAAAATATATTTGTGTTGATTTAATCATATGTTTAATATTAATTTTAACTATATTACATTTAATTATTTAGTTTAATATATTTACATTAGAATTATTTCAAAATTAACGAGTTTTCTTTTTGCAGTTTGGGCGGGAAAACAAGTCTTTTCGATTTTAGCGAGAAAACACATTTTTTATGTTTTGGCGGAAAACAAGATTTTTCGGTTCTGGCGGGAAAATGATTTTTTCGGTTTTGGCGGGAAAATACAAATTTTTGGTTTTTGCGAGAAAACAAGTTTTAGCGGTTTTGGCGGGAAAACACGTTTTTGGCGAGAAAACACGTTTTTGGCGAGAAAACACGTTTTGCGGTTTTGGAGGGAAGCACGTTTTTGCGATTTTGGCGGGAAAACGCATTTTTGCGATTTTGGCGGGAAAACACGTTTTTGCGGTTTTGTCGGGAAAACATGTTTTTGGCGGAAAAACGCATTTTTGCGTTTTTGGAGGAAAACACATTTTTGCGATTTTGGCGGGAAAACATGCTTTTGCGGTTTTGGCGGGAAAACACATTTTTTGCGGTTTTGGCGGGAAAACGCGTTTTTGCGGTTTTGGCGGGAAAACGCGTTTTTACGGTTTTGGCGGGAAAACGCATTTTTGCGGTTTGCGGTTTGCGGTTTGCGGTTTGCGACTTTGGCGGGAAAACATGTTTTTTGTGTTTTGACGGAAAAAAGTATTTTGGGGTGTTGGCGTGAAAACATTTTTTTTTTGTGATTTTGGCATGAAAACATGTTTTCGGTTTTTGCGGAAAAACACGTTTTTGCAATTTTGACGGAAAAATATTTTTTTGCAATTTTAGCGGGAAAATGCGTTTTGGGGTTTTGGCGTGAAAAAATAGTTTTTAGCACGGGAGAAAGTGTTTTTGTAGTTTTGTCAGTTTTCGTTTGTGACAAAAATGATATTATGTTTAGGTTTATAATTTCTGAATTACATTAGGGGTATAATAGACATTATACCATTTTGAATGAACCATCTCCATTCAAATGATCCAAATTGGTTCAGCTGAATGGACTTTAAAATTAAGCCTAAATTTTCAAAAGTCATCCGGATGATCCATCTGAATGAGTTGCACTTTTAGTGCCTAAACCAACAAAACTCTCATCTTCATCCAGATGGTCCATCCAGATGAAGAAACAAACAGGCCCAAAAGCTAAGAAAAAAAAAGTTCCCTTCTTTTTAGTATTTTCTTCTGATTAATAAAATTAATATACTAAGCTTAAATAAAGAAAGACTATATCAATATTTTTTGTATTAGTCAAGGAATAAAATAAGAATAAGATAAACAAGAAACGAGACATTAAACCCATTTCTCCACCGCACTCAGCTTTTCAACGCGTGTCGATTAGCTAATTATCATCACACATGGGCAACTTCACATCCGAATATACCGTAATTTTTCTAAAAACGATCACAATCACGTATGTGAGGGGGTAGAAACGATGTCACGTCTCGTCTTTTCAGTAAAGTGAGACACGGAGAAGTGAGAGAGAAGGGACCACAACAGTAGCCTAGCCGTTATAATCTTTTTTTTTTTTTTGTTCTTTGTTATCTCTTCTTGTTACTTGTTAGCTTCCAATATAGTCCACTCGTTTTGAAGTTTGTTGTTAACCTAAGCAGCTGAGGGACCACTGCTTATATAAATTGGGCCGTAAGGGTTTTGTTTTCAGTTCCTTTCTAGGTTCTGGATAACAGCAATGTTGCAAGTTGTAATAAATAAACCATATTATCTTTGGAAGCAAGCGACTTTGAAATGATTTTATTATTTCACAATTATTCGTCAAGAATTATCAAAAAAAAAAAAACAAGCATCACAAAGATTCGTTCGTTGTCAAGGTGATTTCAAGCGACAACCAATTTGTTTTTGATGTCATCTACTGTTAAAATTTTTGCTCTCACTATTAGTTGAGACTTAGGACTTGACTCTAACGAGGTTATTTGATTATTAGTTCACTCTTGTGCGATAACAAACTCTTGTGAAAATGCGGGTACACTTTTGCCGGTTTATGATTAGTCTCCGGTTTTGTGAGTAAAACAAAACCAAGGGGAAGCTGCTGGTTGGGCCACGTTTCAGTGGGCTCAGTGTAAAGCCCATATGAGTAACTGAAGCGTAATGGCACTGTCGCCAATAACAAATTTGTTGGTTAATGTGTTGCATTCCGAAGCAGATGAGAAGTGTATACAAAGCAGAAGAGTTTATTCTGTCTTTCTTCTATAGTAGTACTCCACAGTGTCGTTGACATTTTTTATACAATCAAAATAACTATTTAAATATGCAACTAATTTGAATGTTGACTAAGTGATAAACTAAAAACATTGGCAAAACAACCATTTTTATATATTAGCAACAAACAAAGAAAAGACTTCAACACCTTCACAAGTTACTACTAATAAATAAACATCCACCTTGCATCACAAAGCCAAACATATTTATTTATTAGTACAAAAAACAAGATATCTCAACAAAAAAGACTTCAACAGCATCCACAAGTTACTACTAATAAGCAAACATTCACCTTAGTGAAAAAGCTTTCCCATATACTTAAAGCCTAACCTTTGAAAACAACTCATTTAGAGTATTTTTTGATTTTGTGCTACTACTTACTACTAACAACATCACACCCTCACAGAAGCTCATCTAAAAACGTTTTCCCTTTAAACTTCTCCATTTCGAATCCCATTTTCTCCATCCTCGACCGTTCCCTCTCCATCTCGACCATCACGGCCCGTGTCTCCATGATCCTCAACCTAGCTTTGGCCACTTCCTCCTCCAACCGAACCAAACCCGCTTCTTGACCTTCGAGCTCCTCTCTCTTAGCCTTCACTAAACCCTCTTGCCTCTCTTTCTCAGTCTCTGCATCTTCTTGAAACCGCGCGAACTCCTCAAGAACCTGACGTAGCCAAGCCACTTCGATGTTCACAGACTCCAAGTCTTTGAGAACCGCGAGCATCTCTTTGACTTTGACTTTAGTCAACTGCCCGACAGGAGTTGACCTGAGTTCCTGCATCAACGAGCATAAACACTCGAGGTAACGGGACCGCATGGAGTCCGACTCCAGCTTACAGTTCTGAGCAATGTCTCCATGTTTCTCGATGATAGCGGTTAGAATTGCGGACGAACCAGACCTCACTCGGTATTTTCCGACAGAGACAAAAGTGTCGGACATAACTGATTCAAGATCGAGCTCTACTCCAATCTCATTGTTGTAATCATCATCATCGTTGTAATCATCACTGCTCTCTCTTTCATGCTGTATTGGAGAGCTTAGGAGATTAAACAGTGTAGTTTCTCTGCCTGCTTCAGTCTTCACGTTGTGGTCTTGTTTTCCCGGTTTAGGTGAAAGAGGAATGATCTGAGAGAGTTTCATCTCCGGTTTATGCTTAAAGAAGTCATCAGGGTCAGTGGATGAAGAAGAGGAGAAAGACTTATCCGAATCAGAAACGTTCTTGTTCTTGACGGCAACAGTTGGAGGCACCGAACGATGAGCCTTTGGTGTATTAGCGTTTTCAAAACCGCCTCCACCGTTTTGATAAGGCTTTGCAGATAACGGTGAAAGCGGTTGCGAATGCGTTTCCTTCTTTTTCCTACCGAAACTCCCTGAGAAGCTAAGAATCTTTGAACCTGTAATAAAAACAAGAATCAGAATACATATATATACTAAAGACCAAAAAATAAATAGCAAAAACAAAACAATAATTAGAATAAGCTTTTACCTTGCTTCTTAGGGGTCTTCTTGATCACATGGCCTTGAGCAATTCTCTCTAAACAAGCTGAAGCACATTCATGGAAAGGATTGGCAGAATATACACAATCCGGATGAGCTTGTTTATTGAAGTCCATAGCTTTTGATGAGTGTCACAGCTTCTATCAGATGTAAATTAACAAACTGTAATCAATACCTTATAAGACACTTAAACTTGGTGCTTCATATGAATGAGCATATATCACATGGATGGGTGTGTTAAAAAGGTCAAGGCTGTACTCCAGGATTGCAACAAATAGGTCAAAAAGATTAGACACTTGGACTTACAGTAGACAGGCAACAAACTCCAACGATATTTGATTCCTTTCAGATTTCACCAACCCTCTCACCCACTCCTTTATATGAAAGAAAATGTAAAGAGAATGAAGCGAAATGCAAAAAGTAGAGAAAGAGAGAGATTCACCAAACATATCCAGAAAGAAATTTCTGAAGACAAATGGTGTGAGTTTAATCCCCACAAAGACCAATCACATCTTAAAATATTAAGATAGAAAGATATAAAACACGACTTTTCATCTTGGTTTTGTCGCGGACCGACCACTCAATTTGCAAGTACAATTTTTCCAGTGTCTAAATTTCAACGGAGGAAGCACTCATTTATTGACTAAGACCAGAGTTAAAAAGTAAGATTATTTTGACCGGCTTGTTTGTTTTGAATTAGACAAAATAAACATGAAGGTCCCACCTTCTAGATAATATTTTGAGATTTTTAGAAAGATGAAATTTCATTTTCATTGATTGTGTTCTTCTGTCACAAATTTTCTCATCATCAAATTATCCTCTAAAATTATCATCAAATTATCCTCTAAAATTTCAAATCTCAGTTTTAGATATGTTAATTTCATAAAACTAACTAAACAAATTATTTTTATATATAGTCCTCTAAAGATAGAAAATAATCTTGATTACATATACCCAATTCATATTTGAAAAGATATAGTTTCAAATAATAAAATAAAACCTTGCTAAGGTTTTATGAACATAACTACATGCTATCATAATCTACGTATATGTTACTTCTATTTGAAAATTTTGATATAATATAAATATCCCTTAGAGCTTATACTTGACTTTTTAATCATGTGGGATAAATTTGGATGAATCTTAAAGATAGTAGAATCAATGTATAAACAAACGCTTGATTTTTTATTATGTGGAGTAAATCTGGATGATGCTAAAGGGATCATGGAGATTTAGCTAAGACATAACTGTATGATTCAATCCTAAAGAGGAGCATTTTCTTAAACGATTAGTCAAAGTACGTGTTAGTAATTCGCTAAGACATAACTGTATGATTCAATCCTAAGAAGCCTCCATCGTTTTGTCCTTTTTTTTTGGTGTAATATGCGGAATCTGATAAAAGCATATTTTGTCTTATTTTTTGGTGTAATATATATATACATTAATTGCAGAATCTGATAAAAGCATATTTTGTCTTTTTTTTTGGGTGTAATATATATATGTATTACTTTTTCTTTGACCAAAAATATATATATATATATATATAACTCCCTGTTCTATCTTTTTATTTTGTATACAAATGTATGATGTTTTGAGATATAATTAATGTATTTATTTTTAAAATTTAAACATAAATTAAAAAATAAAATTATGAGTAGTGAAACTTTATTGATATAATGAAAAGGTAACAATTAAAATAGCGTATCCGGATACGAATGTATGATGTTCTTTTTTTTTTATTTTGTATGCAAATGTATGATGTTTTGAGATATAATTAATGTATTTATTTTTAAAATTTAAACATAAATTAAAAAGTAAAATTATGAGTGGCGAAAATTTATTGATATAACCAAAAGTTAACAATTAAAATAATGTATTTATTGTTTTTTGCGTGTAAATCTTAAACATCGTACATTTAAACTCAGAGGGAGTATTTTTTTTTTTTGAAATGACGCAACCCTTGATTTCATTTGATTTATTAGCACAACTAGACAGCTTCGAAATGCGACTAATCAAGAAGCGATAAAATGATCATTTCCCCTAAACCACTTCCATATTTTTCCACGAAGGAGAAAAATACTACTACTGCAGTGGCGTAAATTCTAGTGCTAGTTTTATTTAAGGGAACATGAAATGATTTTTATCACTTAATGCAAATCCTCTACATAAATCATTAACAACCACTATAATCCAACCAAATTTCCAGTCAATGTCTTTTTATGTTAGTATATTCTATCGACGTGTTAGGTGAAATATTTTTTTAATTCACGGTTATTTATTTTATGTTGACCATATTTTGTTTACTTTCTTCATGATATTCAAATACATATATTTACCCGGTGGTTCTATTGAATATTTATTTCAACAGGGTGGATTTACTATTTTATTTCTATGAGAAGACTTGTTTTAAATAAAAGGGTAAATGCCTCTCTCTCTCTACCAACAACAAAAGGTCATATCCACCCTGTTGAATATTTGTTTCTGTTTCGGTTTTAGTATGGCAGTTTAGTATTTTACTTTTAATCCAGGGACTTGCTTTTAAATAAAGAAGGTCAAAGCCCTTTCGTTTTCAACAAGGAAAAGGTCAGTCTTCTTTTATTTATAGGGTTGTTTTAACGACTTAAAACCCTAGTAGAAGACGAATCCTACAACAGTGAAACAGAAACCCAAGAGGACACATGACGAATAATCCTATTGCCCCACCTTAGAAGACTAAGAAGCCTCCATCGTTTTCATCAATTCCAGATGATGTCATTGTGAATATCTTAGCTCGGATCTCAAAATCTCACTACGGTTCTCTCTGTTTAGTCTCCAAGAGCTTCTACTCTCTTCTCTCTTCTCCAGATAACTACGCAGCTCGATCCCTAATCGGCAAAACAGACGCTCGCCTCTACGTGTGCCTATGGCTACCCAATCCATCTTCCTCCAGTCATCATCATAGCTGGTTCACTCTCGGCTACCGTCAGGGTCAGTTAAGTTTGGTACCGGTAAGAGTACTCTCTTCCTCGTATTCACCCGACCGGTTAAACTCAACCACCGTAGCCGTACATTCCGAAATCTACCAGATGGAAGGAAGCAACGATGACAAGCGGACCAGAGCCGTACGTCAGAGTTCTTGATTGTCGGAATCGCACGTGGCGTCGTGCTCCCGACATGAAGGTGGCAAGGAAACACGCAAGGTCTTATTTTTTAGATGACAAGATATATGTAATAGGAGGATGCACAAGAACAAGGGAAAATTTTACGAGTTGGGGTGAGGTTTTTGACCTAAAGACTCAGACTTGGAAGCCATTGCCTAAGCCAGTCTGGCCTAAGCCTCATAGTGATCCTGATGACGTCTGTTCGTATCACAATGGTGCAGTTTATGGAGGAAGGTTATACGTTTTCACCATAAATAAACAAGAACTACGCATATGATCCTAAAGAAGAAAGATGGGTACCAGAGGCAGCGTTTGCGGGTCTAGAACGTATAACTGGACCTTTGTGCGTTATAGGAAATGGAATTTTTGCTGAACATGACCGTAAGTACACGAGGTATGACCCAAGGAATGGAAAGCAGGTAATGGTACATGGTTTGAATGATGTGTACGAGAAATCGTGCTAATAATTACAGAACGATTGAGTTAGTTAACCATGGTGGGAAACTGGTAATTATATGGAATGAGTGGAACAGGACTCATAGGGAACACAAGAGTGTTTGGTGTGCGGTGATTAGCTTGGAAGAGCGCTTGACTCCATTGGGAACACGTATGTGGGGGAGGGTTGAACGATGCGATGTTGTTTTGGATTTAGTCCACAAGTCATATATGCTCTCAAGCTGCCTATCGGTTACGGTCTGAAACTCATATATTCATTCAACATATTATATTTCTAATAAGATGCCATTATTCACTTTAGTCTTTTTTGTTTGTTATGTTTAAACTCTTTTGTAAGATGTTTGTGTTTTTTTTTCTAAGTCTCGAGGATACTATGCTATGAATTGATATTGTTGCAATGGTGTTGCCCTCTTTTATGGTTTACTGTATCATTTAATATACTCTTTACATTATGATGAAGATTTTTCATAAATATTTAAAAAAAAATAATTATTATGTCTAAGATTCAAAACCTAAATTTTTTAGTTTAAAAATATTAATGAGTTCTTAAAAGCAACCTCAAAAGAGATATTAGGACATGGTTCTACAGATTAAACAAATAAAAAGTGCTAGAAAAGGTGGAGTCAGAGATACAATTGGTTCTCTGCTGCCAACCTCAACAAAAAAAAAAAATTATAAGACACCCTTTTTACATATGTTTCTTTTTCATTGGTTTACATTAACTTTTGAGATTTAAAATTTATTTTTAATTAAATTACATTAAAGTTATTAATAATGCTAAAATGGTTAGAAATCTTTGGGAAGATACTTCCAGTCCGGTTGTTGATACTAAGAACATGATTATTGCAAAACCCCATATAAGGTGGTTTTCTTAATTTTTAATGCATTTTATTAGGAAAAGTGTATTAAGAGACCAAGGACAGAAACCCATAAATTTAATAGGTCCATTGCAAAGGTTCTTAATTAAGGGTTCTTGAAAAAAAATTATTAAACTTATTTTTTTTATTAATTAAAACATACTAAAAAGATAACATTTGAAACATAATTTTTTTTAAAAAAACATAAAAACAAAGATTACTAAAATAAACGATAATACTTTAAAAGAAGCATCTGAGTTCAGTTATTGTCGTCTTCACGTCCAAATTTAAGCCATACATGTTCAACCAAATCATCTTTTAGTTGTTGATGCATCTGTCTATCACGAATTCTAGTTCGAACATTCATCATATTGGCGATATTTGTTGGGATATCTGTAGAATACATGAGATCCACATGTGAACTTCCGTTGTCTTCTCCTTGTTGGAACTCGGAAACATTAAATAGAGAGTATCCATCCCGTTCGTCTTCTACTATCATATTATGGAGTATGATACATGCTCGCATAATCCTCCCAATTTTGATTTTATCCCAAAAAAGTGATGGGTTTTTAACGATGGCAAAGCGAGATTGCAAGACTCCAAAAGCACGCTCGACATCTTTTCGGACAGCTTCTTGATGTTGAGCAAATAAAACTGCTTTCGGCCCTTGTGGCAATGGAATAGATTGGATAAAAGTTGCCCATTTCGGATAAATACCATCGGTGAGATAGTAAGCCAGGTGATACTCTCTTCCATTGACATAGTAAGTGACTGCCGGAGCATGACCCTTTATTATGTCATCAAAAACAGGTGAGCGATCAAGAACATTGATATCGTTTAAGGTACCTGGTGGTCCAAAAAACGCGTGCCATATCCAGAGATCGTATGAAGCAACCGCCTCTAAAACTATTATTGGTTTTCCCGAGCCACGAGAATATTGCCCTTTCCAAGCAGTGGGACAATTCTTCCACTCCCAATGCATACAATCGATGCTGCCTATCATACCGGGAAATCCACGATACTCTCCAATATAAAGTAGACGTTGTAGATCAGCCAGTGTTGGTCTTCGTAGGTACTCATCGCCGAATAAATTTATTATTCCTTCCACAAAATGTTCCAAACATTTACGAGTCGTGGTTTCACCGAGACGTAGGTATTCATCGACCGTATCAGCCGCAATACCATATGCTAAGACACGAATAGCTGCTGTACACTTTTGGAGTGAAGAGAGACCAAGCCTTCCAAGAGCATCTTTTTTTTGGCGAAAGTATGGAACTTCATTGGAGAGTCGATCAACAATGCGCATGAACAAAGGCTTGTTCATTCTAAACCGTCGTCGGAAAAAATTTTCAGGATACGTCGGAGTTTCACTGAAATAATCATTCCATAGACGTACATGACCTTCTTCTCGGTTTCTTTCGATAAAGGCTCGTTTTTTTCTTTTTTTCCTTGCGTTTTCTTCATCACCATGAATCATTAAATTTTCGAAAGTTTGATCGAAAATTTGATCGAACTGTTGATCAAATGCATCATCAAACATTTGATCAAATTCTTCATCTACATTGTTATGGGAAGAAGAAGCCATATTTGGTGATTATAGGGTGGTTAAAGAAAGTGGTGATGGCTTTGTGTAAAGAGAGTGGAGATGTAAAGAAAGTGGAGATGGCTTTGTTAGAAGTTGAACTCGCTTGAGATTAAAGAGAGTGGAGATGTTGTTGGAAGTAGAAGCAGGTTGAGATTTAAAAGAGTGGAGATGGCTTTGATGCTGTAACAAGTCGCTTGTGTTTGGTTTTAAAGACACATGCATATAAACAAAATAAGTAGCCCGTGACACAAACACAATCATACAACTAGAAGACACAAACACAATCATACAAAACACCAGTCCGTGACTCCAAAAAGACACTACACATGCCATTACAAGACACCAGTCCGTGACTTCTACAAGACACTACACATGACACTAGAAGACACCACACAACACTACACAATTGCTTCAGTCTGTGACTTCTCTAGTTGAAACCGAGACTTGACTTCACTTCAAACTTCACTTTCTCACCTGCATTAGGACAACAAAATTTTAAACGTAAGAACACCACAAAACATAATAACAACACCATTAAATTTAACATCACAGAACATGAGAACCACAAAAGCATTTTAACATCACCCAACATTTTCACACTGAAACTTACCGCATAACTGAAACGACACTTACACTTAACTAATTAGACATCAACTCAGTTATGAGTTTCAGCTTCAGCGCTTCCTCAAACTCTAGTAGCGGTTCTTGTTTTTCATATAGTTTCTCCAGTAGCTTCATCTTGGACATCCTTTCCTTTATCTCCAAATCTTGCTTCATGATCGTCCACATCGTCTGATACTTAGCAACGTCCTTGCCATCAACCACTGCCTTCTTCCTAATGGCTTTTGATGCCTTAACGCCAGGGGGACGGCTGGTTCTTCCATCATCGGTTTCAATTGCTTGAGAGCTCTCTGACTGTGAAGCGTCGCCAACCTTCCTCTTCTTCGAACATCCATCAGTTTTGGCAGTAGATAGCTCAGACCACTTCTGGTCTGAGCGCAATTCCTTCCATGCATGCTCTAAGGTGAACTTCTTTTTGTGGTTGGCAAAGAAGATTTCGTGGGCAAGTTTGAGAACATCATTCTCATTTTGCCCACTTCTCCTCTCCCTGGTAGCAGCCTCAAACGCTCCACAAAACTTGCTCACCATGTCATTGATCTTGTGCCATCTTTGCTTGCACTGAGACGACTCTCTCTTTTCACATCCAACAAGCTTAGGACTGGCGTTGAAGTAAGTTGCAATTCTTTTCCAGAATGCAACTGACCTCTGCTCATTCCCAACAACGGGATCCTTACTCGTGTTCAGCCACGAGCTGATGAGCACGACGTCCTCTGTTGGACTCCAACTCCTTCTTTCTTTAGGCTGTGCAGGACTGCTCTCTTCGAAGTTGCATCCTTCAGTAGCTTGTGTCCCGAATACTGGAGGAGCAGAGGATTCAAAACCAGAACTATCTTGTTGACTTTGAAGAAGATCAACAAAATTTAAATTCTTATATAGATTGGGATCCATATCTGAATTTGTCTAAAGGAAGAGAAGAACAGAAGAAGAGAATAATCCACGGTTGAAGATTAAAATAAAAAGAAGAGAAGAAGCCGTAGTTGATAGATGGAAGAGAAGAAGAGAAGAAGCCGTAGTTGATAGATGGAAGAGAAGAAGAGAAGAAGGAGTTGTTTATAGAAGATAGAAAGTTTAACTTACAACCAATTCGAGTTGACATTCACCTAACTCATTAATCAGACTTAAACATCTTTCTATCTACCCATTAATCACACCTCAGACAACCAGCCAGATTCACAATGAATATATTGCAGAGAAACGAGATTCACAATCAATATATTGCAGACATTAATCAGTTTCTATCTAACCATTAATCACACCTAACCACAGCTTTTTTTTCAAACTAACAATCAATTTAAGAGAGAAAATATTATTGTTTTACCTGTACACCAATTGTAGACCTCTGCATTGACGAACCTTCAGGTATCTTCGTGTAGCTTCATTCGTCCATCTAAAGAAACAAAGAAAAAGAGACAGAACAAAAAGAATCAGTGATGATCGATCTTTAAATTACCAGATAAATTTCTCAAGTCACACAACCAACATAAGAGACCTAATCAACATAATAAACAGAGACACGGACTTAAACAAACACAAGAGACATCATCATCTGTACAATCACGAGCTGAGACATAAAAGGACAAATACATAGCTTTACCTTTTTCGATTTGATTTCCTCGACCCTAGTCATGGGCCGGAGAGCTTCGACGACTGAGAAAGACACGCCGAGTCATCGAGGAGAACAAGAGAGATAAGCGGAGTAGTCGAGGATGGCTAGAGAGACGTGGAGGCATCGACGAGACCAAGAGAGAGAGAGTCGGAGTCGTCGAGGATCGCGAGACTGGAGTGTCAATCGTCGGCGAGACCGATAGCAAAGCAGAGCCCTCCAGGATCGCAAGAGAGACGACGACTTGTCGATGAGACCGAGAGAGACGACGACTCGTCGAGGAGACCGAGAGAGAAGCAGCGTCGCCGACGACACCGGCGGAGACGACGACTCGTCGAGGAGACCGAGAGAGAAGCAGAGTCGCCGACGACACCGTCGAGGAGAGATCAGCGCCGAGGAGAGATCACCAGAGAGTTTCAATATCGTCGAGGATTCGGGAGTGAAAGAGAGAAGATGATCCGTCAAGAGAGAGATAGAATGGTGCATTTGTGACGCGTGTCCCATAAAACCGTCTCCTCTTTTCCTTAATTAAGCGACGTTTCTATCTAATTATCATATTTTTCTTTTTTTTTAAATCTAAAAATACCTACATACGGTGCTTAGAGACCGCGATATTAATGCTCTAATTACATTGAAGTTATTAATACTAAATTTAACATTTAATTAAATTACAGTAACCAGAGTTGCCACGAGAATGTCCACTGCTTCTAGTAGTGGGCCTGTCTATTAAATAAAGAAGGCAAAAGCCCTTTCTTTTCCAACACGGAAAAAGGTCAATCTTCTTTTCTTTACAGGGTTGTTTTAACGACTCATAACCCTAGTAGACGACAGAAATATACAACAGTGAAACAGAAACCCTAGAGGAGATGACGAATAATCCTATAGTTCCACCTCGTAAGAAAAAAAAGAAGACTAAGAAGCCTCCATCGTTTTCATCAATCCCTGATGATGTCATTGTGAACGTCTTAGCTCGGATCTCGAAATCTCACTACTGTTCCCTCTCCTTAGTCTCCAAAAACTTCAACTCTCTTCTCTCTTCTCCAGATATCTACTTTGTTCGATCCCTAATCGGTAACACAGAAGCTCGACTTTACGTGCGCCTATGGGTACGAACTCCCTCCTCCGGTCATCGTCATAGGTGGTTCACTCTCGGCTACCGTCAGGGTCAGTTAACTTTAGTACTGGTAAGATCGAGCACTCTCTTCCTCGTATTCACCCGACCGGTTAAACTCAACCACCGTAGCCGTCCGTTCCGAAATCTACCAGATAGGCGGAAGCAACGAGAACAAGCCGACCAGAGCCGCTAGAGTTCTTGATTGTCGGAGTCACACGTGGCGTAGTGCTCCCGACATGAAGGTGGCGAGGAAACACGCAAGGTCTTATTTTTTAGATGAGAAGATATATGTAATAGGGGGATGCACAAAGACACAGGAAACCATGAGTTGGGGTGAGGTTTTCGACCTAAAGACTCAGACTTGGAAGCCGTTGCCTAAGCCTCCTAGTCATGATAATTACGTCCATGGTGCAGTTTTTGGAGGAAGGCTATACGTTTTCACCATAAACAACGAGAAGTATGCATATGATCCTACAGAAGAAAGTTGGGTACAAGAGGCGGGGTTTGAGGGTCTAGAAGGTATAACTGGACCTTGGTGCATTATGGGAAGTTTAATATTTGCTGAATATCACCGTATGTACGTTGGGTATGACGCAAGCAATGGAAAGTGGTTAATGGTTCATGGTTTGGATGAGGTTCACACGAAACGTGCTAAAAATTCCAGAACGATTCAGTTAGTTAACCATGGTGGGAAACTGGTAATAATATGGGAGGAGTGGCATATGTGTCAGAGGGAACACAAGAGTATTTGGTGTGCGGTGATTAGCTTGGAGGAGCGTTTGACTCAGTCAGGTAATATCTTGTTGGGGAAGGTCGAACGGTGCAATGTTGTTTTGGATTTAGTCCACAAGTCATATAACCTCTCAAGCTGCCAATCGGTTTTGGTCTGAAACTCATATGTTTGCTTTCAACATATTATATTTCTGATAAGAAGCCATTATGCACTTTAGTCTTTTCTTTTTTTTTACTTTTTCTTTTGTTTAAACTCTTTCGTAAGATGTTTATGTTTTTTTCTAAGTCTCGAGGATACGATACTATGAATTGTCAAAGATTAATATTGTTGCAATGGTGTTGCCCTCATGTTATATTCTTTTAACATATCAATTGCCAAAACATTTTTTCTTCTTTTTACATTTTCTGATAAGATGCACCTAACTTAATTTAAGTTAATAAATTAAGAAAACTAATGTGAATTTATATTATTACTAAAAAATATTTTTATATATAATGTATTGGACTTTATTTTTTGAAGGCCTATAAAAGAGGGGCATATTGAATAAAACTAAGACAGCCTATTGAATTTAAAATTCAATAGTTGAATCCTCGCAACGATCCAGTTGAAAACTCTGAATTGTTATCGTGGATTCAGTTGTGTTGAAAGTATTCAACTAGTTGAAAACAAGAAAAGTAGGACCACACAGAAACATGTCATAGTATGGAGCATTGATTTTTTTGATTTAAATATAAATTGTACATATGAATTTTCTTATTGGTTACCTATAACTTTTTGGTATTTCTTTTTCACCTTAAATAATTTATTTGATTGTAAAATAACTTTTTCATATATTATTTTAATATCAAAAATTTATTATTTTAAAATCTCTATAAATAGAGATTCGTTTTGTTTTATTTGGACACCAAAAATAATATTTTTATAAAACATATTTCAAGAATAATTATTTTACTATTTGTTCACTATTCAAAAACATAAAAATGCATATTTTGTTTTCAAAATTTTTGTTATTATTAGATATTTTAATTGAATTACATTTTAATATTTTTAGTATATAAATATATATATGTATGTAAAATAGTGGGATAAAATGTTATTGTAGAGAAAATTTATATAAATGTTGCATGAAGAGGTGGAAAAAGAAAGTTGGTGTGGATTGTGAAAAGTGTAAATTAGAGTGTTGAATTTTTACTTTCATTGTTGATAGTTTTAGATTAAAAGGGCTTCCACATGAATGTCCAGTTTAGTACAGTACTTTTTTTTTATCAAAAAAAAAAAGTATTAGTACATTAATTTTAATACGTGGACTTGCTATTAATAAAGAAGGTAAGAGCATCAGCATTAGTGAACCCATCAAAGGGGTTCACAAAGTATTCTTTATTATTTTTTTTTTCTGTTTGATTTTTGTTAAAAAAAAAAATTATTAATCGGACCAATCGTGGACTGCCACGTGTCGTGGGGTCCGTACTACAGTGATGATCCTGGTTCAGTGCAGTGAACTCCCAAGAAACAGGTTCATTGCTTTTGTTTATTTTAATATATTTTTTTTTCGAAAACTGTGTGAACTCAATTATGCAGATTAAAAGCCCTTTTCTTTTTCAAGAAGGAAAAGGTCAATCTTCTTTTCTTTATAGGGTTGTTTTAACGCCCTAAAAACCCTAGTAGAAGACGAATCCTACAGCAGTGAAACGAAAACCCAAGAGGACACATGACGAATAATCGTATAGCTCCACCTAGTAAGAAGAAAAAGAAGACGAAGAAGCCTCCATCGTTTTCATCAATTCCAGATGATGTCATTGTGAACATCTTAGCTCGGATCTTGAAATCTCACTACCGTTCCCTCTCCTTAGTCTCCAAGCACTTCAACTCTCTTCTCTCTTCTCCAGATATCTACTTTGCTAGATCCCTAATCGGCAACACAGACGCTCGCCTCTACGTGTGCCTATGGCTACCCACTCTCTCCTCCAGTCATCGTCACAGATGGTTCAATCTCAGCTACCGTCAGGATCAGTTAACTTTAGTACCGGTAAGAAGAGCACTCGCTTCCTCGTACTCTCCCGACCGGTTAAACTCAACCACCGTAGCCGTCCAATCCGAAATCTACCAGATGGGAGGAAGCAACGAGGACAAGCGGACCAGAGCCGTTAGAGTTCTTGATTGTCGGAACCAGACTTGGCGTCGTGCTCCCGACATGAAGGTGGCAAGGAAACACGCAAGGTCTTATTTTTTAGATGAGAAGATATATGTAATAGGGGGATGCACACAAACAGAGGAAACAATGACATGGGGTGAGGTTTTCGACCTGAAGACTCAGACTTGGAAGCCATTGCCTAAGCCTCCTAGCGATGGTGATTACGTCCATGTGGCAGTTTTTGAAGGAAGGTTATACGTTTTCACCATAAATAACAAGAACTACGCATATGATCCAAAAGAAGAAAGATAGGTACAAGAGGCGGGGTTTGTGGGTCTAGGACGTATAACTGGACCTTGGTGCGTTATAGGAAGTGTAATATTTGCTGAACCTGACCGTAAGTTCATGTGGTATGACTCAAGGAATGGAAAGTGGTTAGTTGTTGATGGTTTGGGTCTTATGTACTGTCTACGTGCTAAAAATTCCAGAACGATTCAGTTAGTTAACCATGCTGGGAAACTGGTAATAATATGGGATAAGTGGCATATGCGTCAGAGGGAACACAAGAGTGTTTGGTGTGCGGTGATTAGCTTTGAGAAGCGTTTGTTTCCATCAAGTAATATGTGGGGGAAGGTGGAACAGTGCAATGTTGTTTTGGGTTTAGCCCACAAGTCGTATAAGCTCTCAAGCTGCCTATCGGTTTTGGTCTGAAACTCATATTATATTTTCTTTCCAACATATTTTATTCCTAATAAGATGCGATTATATTTCTAATAATATTGTTGTTGCAATTGGTGTTGTATTGTTTGTATGTTTTTTCTTTTAACATATGAACTGCCAAGACATTTTTTTTTTCCTTTTTACATTTTCCAAGAACATGCACCTAACTTAGCCAAAACCAGGGTTTTTTTTCACCAGTAGTTTCCACACGAGCAACAACCATTAGAGAAGTGATGAAAAATCTTTGAATCTCCCACAACGATCTCTCTTCTCGTCACTTTCGAAGCCTTTTCCAAGAACTCGTGACATCTTCTGCAGATTCTCGTGTTGTTCCTCACCATAACTACTCTTCCTGTTTCCGTGGAGATCAATCCAAGACACGTGGCGAGTCTTACCGAATGTCTTCTTGGTGAATTGCCTCTTTTCTTCAATAGAGTCTCTGGTCTCATCTTCGAAACACAGTGAGCATAACTGTCTTCTTCTTCCTCAACCATCCTCGAGACAATATCTAAGACTTCGTAGATCCTGTTAGTCTCCACCTGGGATCTGTCTCCGTTTGTGAACACATGAGTTCTTCCTCTCGTCACAACGGTACTGCAGCTCGTTGTTTTAGATACGCCTTGGCTCTTCATGAGAAGCTTGATCCTGTTAACATCTTCCCATCTTCCAGCTTCTGAATACATATTCAAAAGCAAGACATAGCATCCCGTGTTGTCGTGTTCAATCCTGAGAACCTGTTCTGCTGCGAACTCAGCCACGGTGATGTCGTTGTGGTTTCTACTTGCTTTCAACAAAGATCCCCAAACCCGAGCCGTTGGCACAACCGGCATTTCCTCGATGAATCTCTTGGCTGAGCTGAGGTTTCCTGTACGACCGATGAGATCGACCATGTACACGTAATGCTCTATCCCAGGATCAATCCCGTATTCTCTTTTCATTGAATCGAAATGCTCCCATCCTTCATCGATTAAACCAGAGATGCTACAAGCTGCTAATAGCGAGGCGAATGTGCTCTTGTTTGGACTTACTCCACTAGTAGTAATCATCTCCGAGAATAAGCAAACAGAGATTCTCCCAAAACCGTGAACCGCATATGCCATGATGATGCTGTTCCACGAAACAACATCCTTAAACACGACCTGGTCGAAACACTTTCTCGCGTCCTCGAGGTCTCCACACATGGCATACATGTGCACAAGTGAATTCAAGACGATGGTGTTTGAACTATATCTAGCTTTTACTACATAGGCATGGAGTTGTCTACCTTCACTCAGGGAGAGAGATTCTGCATAAGCTGGTAGAATACTAGCAAATGTTGTGGAATCAGGCACAAGAGATGATGAATCCAAATCCCATAGCTCTCGAAACAGCTTCAAAGCTGAATAGTTCTCCCCGTTCTCCACATACGCAGCGATCATCGAGTTCCATGAGACCAAATTCTTTTCCCCCATTCGATCAAACACAATCTCAGCTGACTTCACCTTCCCACCCTCCCCATACATATCAATCAGAGCAGTTTCCAACACCACGTGAGGAAGAAACCCTCTCCTCGTTGCGTACCCGTGAACCGTTCGACCCTCCAAGATCTCCTCACAAGCGGGAAGCAGATTAATCAACGTGATGACATCTGGCTGCAACAACATTTTCTGAAAACAGAGAAAAGCATCAACGCCTCTCCCGTTTCTAGCGTAACACCCTATCATAACATTCCAAGCTACAATATTCTTGTTCGTCATACCGTTAAACACCCTCTCTGCGTAACTCACTTCACTATATCTACTATACATGTCGAGAACCGACGTTAACACCATAACATCTTCAATTCCACTTCGAATAGCATAGCAATGTATCTCCTTTCCCATGTTCAAACAATCCACATGAGAACAAGCGCCAAGAGCGCTCATGATACTAAACCTATCCGGTTCAAATCCGCATTTCATCATCTCTTTCAACATAACCAACGACCTTAAACCATCACCAACCGCGAGAAACCCAGAAACAATTGAGTTCCACGAGACGATGTCTCTCTCACGCATTTCGTCGAACACCTTCTCCGCATCCCATGCCCACCCGAGCTTCATGTAAAAGGAAACAAGAGAGTTACAAACGTAGACATCTGAATCGAACCCGAGCTTGATCACCGCCGCGTGAACCGTCTTCCCTTGTGATAACGACGAGACTCCAGCAGCTGATTTGATAACGAAAGGGAATGTAAAGGAATCAGCTTTGATTCCTGTAGACACCATTCTGCTATAGAATCTAAGCGCTTCGTGGTGTAAGCCACAGGCGGTGAAGCCTTTGATCATCACGTTCCATAGGAAAACATCGGATTTGTTCATTTCGTCGAACAGGTGGAGTGCGTCTTCCATGAGGCCGGAGTCTGCGAATTCGCGCAGAGCGCGGGTGAGTGAAGGATCATTGGGCTTCTTGGATCGGTTATGGAGAATTAGCCGGACCGGTTTGGAGAATCTCCGGTTGGTTACGAGATTCCGGTTCTCGCTCGTCTGGTGGTTTTGGGAAGAAGATACACACTTGCAAGCATCGCAACTGTAGTAGATAGGAGAGCATCGAGCAAGCGACGTCGCGGACATTATCTGAATCGAGTAAGCGACGTCGTCTTCTTCTTCCTTTACATCTTCGATTTTCCCGCGGGATTTATCCGGGATACAGTTACTTCATTAATATATTTTTTTCTTACCTTAAATATTCTATAAATGTTTTTTTTTTACAACTAAAAAAAAAATATTTAAGGTAAGAAAAAAATATATTAATCAATAAACACTATAAATTAATAAATTTTACCGATAATAAATAGGCAAATGTAAAATATAACACAATTCGATAAAATTTTTTTTGATAAATATAATCAATATACTGTATATTTTGTTGTTTATTAAAAGTGAAATTTGTCTTACTATTTTTAAATATATTGACATTATTTTTTTATACTTCAAATGCATTTACATTTATTGTATAAACTATATAATGGACTAAGAACAATATAAAGTTTGTATCTATAAAATTTATTCAGTACATATATAGAAAAATCAAATAGTCTTACATTAAAACATACTTTAAAATATATAAATCTTGAAAAAGTCAGTAAATTATTCTATAAATTAATAAAATATTAAAATCTCAACATTATTAAATTTATAGAATTTTACTTATATGAAAAAATAAAAGAAATTTTTTTATTTGACAATGAAACACAACAATGGTATTTGGAAACACTGATTTTGATAAAAACAGAACAGGTGGTTGGTATGTCTGGTTTCTAGTGGAACCGAGAATATTTACACAATTATTCAAAACAAGTTATCTGTAAAAAGACCACTGATTTTAAGAGAAGAAGTCGTCACGGCTAACGCCATCTTCACCATTATCAGACACATGTTCATCATCATCATCATTGAAGTTGAGGATAAGATCAAGAAGTTCTCTTCCAGTGGAGGATGAAGAAGCTTCTCCTTCTTCTCTGTCTTCACTGAATCTGCTTCTGTTCTGTAGAAAGAAGAGTTGTGCTAACAGCTCCCGTGGTGAAGATACACGATACATCCATCCCCTCGGCTTTCTCTTGCGCTGCTGGAAACACACACAAAATTTTCAAAAACAATATTCAATCATCATCACTAGCATCATCATCATCATCACCATAATAAATGAAATAACGAAGCATACCATTTCGATGTTGTCAGGTAACGTAGCTCTCTCAGCTGCCTTCGAGGTCCACACCTTGATGTCGTTTTCGATACCGCTGCTAGCAAGGACTGGTATATGCGGATGAGGCTCGATACAGTTAACCACATACCTATCTGCTTCCATAACACGTATAAGCTCTCCGCTTCTCTTCTTCCATATAAATATCCGACCACAGTCTGACCCACTAACCACATACTCAGACCGCGGTCCACAGAAATTCACACCCTTAACCGTCTCAACGTTCTTATGACCCTTATAAGCCATAGGAACAGAACTTTTGCTATCATCTTCTGGAGAGGATGGCATAGGGCTAGACCCTAATCCCATATCGTGCGTGAAAAGATAAATGAACTCGTTGTTGTATGAAACAAGGAGTTCACTTTGTTCCGAGAAGGCCAAACCGGTTATTCCAACGTGTAAATCGCCAATGAGGTGTGGAGGGGCAAAATGATCTGCAGCTCGGCTAGAACCGTCTCCATCAAGTCTACGGATGTCGTAGAGACGAGCGTACTCGTCCATACCACCAACAGCCAAGAGGTTGGAGTTTCTAGGGTCCATTGCAATAGCGTTTAGCTGCGCAGCTTCCAAGTGCCTCCTCCTAGGATTAACTGCTTGGCATGTGAATAGTTCTGTAGGAGCTTGTGTCCTCAAATCAAACTGAAATAAGCAAGAATACAAATATTGAAGAAATCTATAATCGGATTCTTAAAGCATCTCCAACCACACTCTATTTTCCACTCTGAAATAAATACTCCAATAATACTTTATTTTTCACTCGAGACAAAATGTGCTTACTCTATTTATAGAGTAAATCATTTGTTATTTGTTCTATCAAATAATTTTTCACTATAAAATAGAACATGGTTGGAGTAAAATCTACCTCTATTATAGAGTAAAAAATAGAGTGAACCACTTACGCGTTGTACTGAACCATCTTCACCACAAGTGTAGAAGATATGAGGGTTTCCAGGCTCAATACAGAGCTTATGAGCTGGTCCTTGATGCAACCCCAATAACACAGTCTCCACTTTCCCACTCTCGAGAACACTCGCACGCCGAACCTAAAAGACGTTTTCAAACATTTTCACAACAAACCCATTGAAAGAAAGAAGGTAACAATGGTTTACCATGCCATCAGCAGCACAGGTGACAATGGTCCGATCATCAGAGAAAGGCATGAACTTGGCCTGGAAGACGTTGTTAGAGTGCCCTGAGTGGAACGAAAGCTTGACATTCCCGAGCTCCCAATCCCAAAGAAGGACACGTCGATCGTCGGAGCCAGAGACGAGAATGTCTCCTTGGGCGTTGAAGCTCACTGTGTTGACGCAGCCTTTGTGCTTCGCTAGCTTCCGGTATATCTCTAAGCGCAGAACCATATTCTACAACAATAAGAATGTGATCATTCAATTACAACTAAACCCACTAATAAAAATCAAAACTTTTTTCTCGAAATGGATTGAACTAACGATGGGGACGAACCTCGGAGGCGGAGAAGCGATCGGAGAAGCTGCGAGGAGAGATTCCACCGACTTCTCGTCGCCAGAAGTCGACGACAGGGTGGTGAGATCCGTTGAAGTGTGTTCGACTTCTCTTCGCCTTATCAGTCATCTTCCTCGGTTGATGTGAGGCTGGATCAAAGGAGAAAGATTCTAGTTTGCTCTGTGTGTGTATTAGTGTCGTCGGAAGAGGAGGCGATTCTATGGTCCAACGAGAAGGTGAGGGCGGTGATCATTACTAATGGGCTTTTGGGCTTTTTAATGAATCTTTTCTAGTTTTAATTTGTTTTCGAATTGTTTCTATAGATCAAATACTGAGAATAATAATAAAACTATCGTTGACAAAAAAAAAAAACAATATTTTTTATTTCATTTTAAAACAATGTCATATCATCCTTTCAATTTTTTAAAAATAAAAACAAATGTTAACACAAATGTATAAATTAACAAAAAAAAAAAAACACGAATAAAAGCAAGTTACAAGTGCTATCACATTCACACGTAACTGACGATCACGAGTGGATTGAGTTTTTTCGAAGTGAATTTTTGGTTTAGCTCTTCCTCAGCTTAGATTCAACCTTTTCATAGCTTTCATTTAAGAGTGTTACACGAAGATAACACACTGAACATCATCAATGTCCCTATCTTCGTCTCGATATTTTAAAGAAAACGAATAAGTTTAATCAGTTGTTAAAGAGTTATAATTTGGGGGGAAATTCTATCAAAATATTCTTAGAAATAGACATCATCCATAAAAATAAATGATTTTGTGTGTGGTTAAGTAAATGAGTTGGTTCAATCCTCAATACATTATGTTAAGCGGTTCTCCTGTACTCCGAATGAATGCCAAATCATCTAATGAATCCAAGGATGTTGGTGGAGATTCAGTGCACTATCGTTTTCTTGAACTTCATGTCTCATGTGGTCATTACTAATAAAAGGGCTTCCAAGTTGAACTTCTTGTGAAAGAAATTCATATTTACATGCTAACATTAGCAAAGAATGCTTTAGGGTCTGAAGAAGTTTGCATGTAAACCCTTTTCAGCCAAAAATAATGCCGACGCAACCACAAGCAAAACGCTGAGAGACGCGCCTAAGCTTCCCACAAAAACGTTGATCAACCACATCAAGCTTTTCATTTCAGGCTGTTTGATGGAGATCCACATGAAACAGGGGTACGTAAATGTAACAAGCAAGGCTACTGCTCCGATAAGAACCGCGAGATAAGGCAAGAACGAGAATCCGACGGCTATAAAGAAACAAACCAAACCCAAGGACACACGTAACATCATCCGGACAAAGACGGAGCAAGGCTTTTGACTCTTGGTCACGTACACCATCTCTGCGTTGTCACAAGCAGGCATTAAGTTTATCGGATATGAGCATAAGCAATTGAAGATGAACGTGATGTGTATAAAACAAGCGGCTCGCTTTGAGTAGTCTTGTTCGTAAAGTGTCAAGTAGTTTCCTATTGGACCTCCAGTAGCCGGAATCTATATCATATATAAGGATTAACATTAAATCATAAATTGTTTCAAATACATGCGTTTACGTAAAGGCAAAATAAATAATACTATATATTATGTTGAATTTTGACATACCTCGTCACCGTATGCCCAATAGACAACAATGGATACTAGAAACATACAAACCGCAATGATCAAATGAGAGATCACCACAGCTCTCCACATCGTCTTGCTGGAAGGATTCTTTGAATCGGAAGGAAGAGTACCCTACAAATATCACAATACCTCGTCAATACTAACGTCTACATATAAATCAGTTTAAAATGTGATTTTTCTCAATATAATCTTTAAGACCTGTATCTCTAGGATTAGGTTGTTCCCGCGTAATGAAATGGCTATCAAACCAATGGCGTTGAAAATATTATCGAAACTTGTATCCTTTATAGCGTAAGTGACATTGTTTTGACTTTGCGGATCCCTAGTTAGAGGTAAACTCCATACTGCGGTGGAATATGCCACGGCCATAACACCACCGATCAACGAGAGTCCAAAAAGAGAATTCAGGTTCGGAAACTGGGACAAGACCACCGCGAGGCAGCTGAAGATCACGAAACATTGCAAGGTAGTAAGTGGCACTGTGTCATCTTCAGACATAATGTGTACAAGTTGTTTTATTGTTTTTCCTCCGGTTATAACCAGAATCGAACAAGCTCCTCCTGAGAGATACATCACAGGAAATATTCCGAGAAGTTTCCCAAGCTTCACACCTGTTACATATTGTTGCGTGACAACAACGAAACCGTAACGTTTTTAGAATCTTAAGTTCATAGTAAAATCCAAACCTCATAAAACGACAAAGTTTTTAAGAATTTGATAAAATTGTTATTAGTATATTACCGAATGAAGCAATAGCGAGTCTCAAGTATCTGCTGAAACGTGTTCCATGTACGGCTTCGTGCAGATGAACAAGAAGCCATGTCGTGTAGAGCTTCCATGCAAATCCCACCGTTAATATTATTATTCCCCATACCCTGGAAAAAAATATTTTATTTGTTTAGATATTATTCGCAAAAACTAAATACGGTAAGAATAGAATCTGAGAAAGTAAAGAATATGATATAAAGTTTGATTTGATATGAGATGTTGTTACCATCCGAGTGCTGCGAAAGCCGCAGGAAGAAGAAGCACTTGGAAACCAAGTCCCGAACAGAGAAGATGAAAAGTTGCCGTGAAAACATTTCCTTTTCTTGATTCTGTGATCGGTAACCATTCTTCTAACGGAATCATCCCAACATCTCCGCCGTCGTCATCGCCGGAGGTTGGTTGTGGATCCTTGGAAGGGGTATGTGACATAAATGAAGGAGAGCCACAGCTTTCTTGTGATTCCAGATCAAGCAATATGCCTAATGCTTTTTTTGACATTGTATTAAAGATTAAAAACCTTTATTTTCTCTCTCTCTCTCTCTCGAGGATTTAACGTACAGCCACAAACTGAATGAGTGATGTTTTATTTTCTTCATACACTGGATTATATAGTCCAATTATGGGACGTCGTTATTGGGAAGCTTCGTTATTAAATTTTGTTGCGTGCCCTTTATGACATGAGCACAATGACGTAATCCATTATGTCACTTTCAAATACTTCAAAAGCGGGACCCGCAGGTATCAATCGAACGAAGTCTTCTAGTTTTGTCGGGAACTCTACTGGTCCGGTGCAAAATTTCAATACTGGTTTGCCTTAGATTGTATTTATTGGACCTTTGAGTCAAAGCAGGCGTCAATATCGAGCCGAACTTCCTTCATTGCTGATTTGTTTCTTTGGCTACAAGGTTATATATTTAATAGACAATGGACCAAATAGTCGGAGATGGCAAAAGTTCGATATGCTTTAGACAAGACTATTGTATAATACAAAATTAATAGAAAATAGTGTAAACTGTAAAGATATAAAGAGTCTAGTCACTACTTTTAGAACACTATAATTATATGAAGGCTAAGTTTTAAAGGTAGCTTCAAGTGTAGTTGGTCGCCATTTAAGTGAAGACAAGATAGGGTTGGTAGGAAGCGTGTGTACGGTGTATCTTGTTTCTTTTTCTGTATGTGTGATCGGTTTAATCCTTATCTGTTTTGAAGCTAACCTATTACTATTTGGTATCTCAACATCCATTAAAATCGGGATATATAGTCTGATTTATAACTAAAAACTAATTGTAAGAAAAATAGATTAATGTGAGCAATATCAACCAAATTATTTTGCAATATTCTCTAGTTCCATTCCAGATACTATGGAAATGTTAAAATTTTAATGTATGTGTGTTTATATAAAACTTATGTTTATTAAATGTTTTCAAATAATTTTATCAATCAATTATAAAATAATAAATAGTTTTACTGTATATATGTAACTCGTTTTTACAGACATGAAATTTTAATATCTACTTTATGGAGAAAGCTGGTTATCCAAAAATTATAAATTAACTAAAATCAAATAAAACGACACAGTAGATATTGCATATATTTTGTATAGCCCTACGATAAACACTACAATTACAATATAATTACTGTACTGTTGCATTTTTCTTTTTTTTTTGGAAAGCGGCTGGGTGTTGTCTTCAAGTGCCTCTAGCCCAACCCCATTGGTTACTGCGTTGCCTTCTTAACCTTCGAATGGTAAAAGCAGTTCAAGCGGGACAGATCAAGCAGATCATGCAGATCAAGCAGGATAAGTGCAGATCAAGCAGGACAAGTGCAGATCAAGCGGATCATGCAGGAGAGAACCAGATCAAACCGATAAAATAATTTATTATAACTTATGAATGACAAAATCATTTAAAAACTATATATCATATATTAAAACAATAAAAATGACACCTAGATATCTAAACAAATATCTTAGATGTTATAGTATCGCCCGAAATACCTGTAAATGTTTTATAAGATGCTTATACTTCTTTTATTTTCTTATTTAAAAAATTAAAAATTATATGACAAAAAATAATAGGTAGAAAATAATAATTTTGTATTGTTAAAGTTGTAAATAAAATAAAAATATTATATTCATAAAATTAGATAAATATATTTTTAAAGTTATGTGTTGTAACAAAGTTATTTATTGACTAAAAAAAAAAGCAGATCAACACTACCAAATGTTGGCGGGTGAGATCTGCATGCAGATCTCCTGCTTTTTCCACAAAAAGACAAAAAATATTGAACTGCATGCAGATCTCCCGCTTGAACTGCTTTTACAAACAGAAAAGAATGAATGGTAAATGCAGTGCGGGAGAACTGCAGAGAACTGCACTTGTCCCGCTCCTCCATTCACAATCGAACTAAACGAAGAGACGGAAATCAGTCACCTCACCTGGTCAATATCCAAGCAATGGAACAAACTCAAACCAGTCAACTACAAATTTTGAATAAAAGTTTACGATGGAATTAAATAAATTTTTGCATGCCTGGATAAAAAATGATGCCAATTAAATTGGAAATAAATATATTATTATAGCTATTATAGTAAGGTGTTTATTTCAGTTTACATTACAAATGATCGTACATCAATAATCTATGTAAACAATTTGACTTTGAACTCTTACGTTGTTTCCTCGTGATCACATATCAGAATATTGACAAGTCTTGGCAAAGACGACTAGGAAAGTACCCAACTTTATGCCTGTGCTTTTTGTGTGTGGGTTTTCTCGTTTCCCATAGTAAACTCTTCAATTTGCAATCCTTATGATGAATCCTTATGACATAATTTAGTGCTTTATTTTCTCGTTTAAGTTAATTGTCTAGATTATCTCATGTTTGATTTTGTTTATATTTTTGTTTACGTTTAATGTTGGGAGAAAGCTGGAAATAACTTTCTCGGATGTATTTTCTCTTTTGGTGTAAATGTCAAGGTTCATATATAGATTTGTTTTCCGCATCTATAGTGTGAGACAAAATAGTCCTATGTGGTTCGACGACCCAGTAATTTCATAGTGTGCCTCCATCGTACGCATGTGAATTAGTAAATCGTATATCTCAAAACAATACTCCCTCCGTTTTTTTTATATAAATCGTTTTAGAAAAAATTTTATGTTTCAAATTATTTGACGTTTTCGGTTTTCTATGTAAAATTTATTAACACTTAATGTTATATGACCAATGATAATATACCTTCTATTTTATTATTGGTTGATTTGTGGTTAGATAAATAATTAATGATGTTTTTGTTTATAAAATATAAAAAATTAATGATTTCTTAATCTATGTGCACAATTCTAAAACGACTTATATTAAAAAACGGAGGGAGTATATTTGTTCGTAAAGAATGATTAGTCAACCTTGAATTTCATAAATTCAGACTATGTATTTATCTCTTCATTTTAGATTTTGGATATTTTGGTCTAAGTCGAGGCTCTTCCAAACTTGGTCATTAACGGTGAATATGGGGAAGGGGAAAATGTAAAAACACTTACAAAGACGCCACCTTATTCTTCGGACTCGGAGCTCAAACGAAAGGCCAAGGTATTAAAGTCAAGCTTAGTAACGACTTTGACTTAATGGATTTAGCTAACACATTACATACTAATTATATTAACCTAATTTTTCTTTTTGTAAACAAAGTTTCACCGCTTTATCATACCAGTCGATTGAAATGAATATTGTGTCTTGTGTGTAGGAGAAACATATGATGTAAATAGTTATCTCATTTTCAGATACCAATTACTGTCATAACCTTAGGTTCTCTCTTGTAGATTTGAACATGATACAAATGAATGGTTTCATCTGGTTCTCATCGGTGGCTAGCTCAAGCCAAAAACAAGGTTTTAGGTGTCGGTCGCTGTCCTAGTTGGAGATACTTTTGACTCGGCATTTTCTTCTTAAAAGAAAGCTTTTTTTTTTTAAAAAAAAGAGATATTAGTGTAACGACCATGCAATGCAACTAGTGGTTGTCGGCACTTTACTATGTGGAGCCAGAATTTCAAAGCAGCAATAAGTAAAGTGGTCCTTAATTAGTTGAGTATATGCTAATTGATTCCCTATTTTTTCTACGAGAATGATATATATGAGAAAAACGAAAGCGAAATAATCATACGTACTACTACTATACTGTTGTCTCTTTTTTTTTTCTTTTTTTTTTGTAACTGATATATTGTTGTCTCTTTCTTTTTGCTAAACTGTAAACATCAATACATGAAAGGATCTTACAACCGATTTTTTTTTTTTTTTGCCGTCTCTTTCATCTGTAAATTCAACATAGAGAGACTTAAAAAACGAAATAAAGCAAAAGAAGAGAATAACCAGTCACTTTCACACGCAAGTTGGCCTCCTTTATATCCATGGTGTCGTTGATGAGAAATTAAATTGTTATTTGTCAGGGACGAATCAGAATGCAAATTTATAGGACATGCGAATTCGAAGGTTAATTAATAATATAGAGATATCATATATGGAATTTTGTGGAATTTAAAATAAATGGAATGGTAGGAATGGAATACAGCAGAAAATGGAATGTAATTCATTCCATTCTTTCATGATCAAATTTGTTATGGAATGATTCTCTTTGTATTTTCTCTATTTATTTTTGGAATTGATGGAATGAGTATTCCATTCCATTCATGTCAAATGGTAAATTTTTTTATGGAATTAATGGAATAGGCCATTCCACATCATTCCATTCCAAATATTTACAATCCAGTTGCAGCCATAGATTTGGCTGATTGATAAGTGCTACACTGATAGATGCGCACTTATATATTTTTCTTTTCAAATGTCATCTCAACTTATTCGGTATTAGCGATGATACTGAATTAGGGGAAACTGCATCCTAGCTAGCCATGCAAACTTCCGCAGGAGTGACAAAGGCTATTTACTTCTTTTTAACCTTTAGTTTTTAAATCATGCATGCGCGTTGGACCCATTTGTATTAATATGACTATAAATTATTAGAGGCTGTACCTGTATCTCAATCATTAGACCATTAAATGATTTTTATTTATTTTGCAAAGAGCTTTTACTTTTTAATTAAGTGTTCTCATAAAATGTCTTAAAGCAACAACACACCTTATGTATTTAATTGATTTTCGACAGATTAGACGCTATCTTATCACACTAACTACATAACAAATGTTTATATAGTCCCTTGTGCCAAAATACATACTGCAGCTTCCGAATAATTTTTTTTGTGTGAAAGAGCTTCCGAAGAATTCAAAGATACGCCTTGAACGATACTTATTACAAGCCCAAACCAAGCTCATTTACATTTTTGTTTCCACAGTGGCAAGTGTATATTGTGTTGTTATATAGAAAACTGGTTGATATATATACTCGCTTTCAGTTACAACACGAAACCAAAATTGAAAACTCAAAGCCAATAGATTTTTCTCCTTAACTTCAGAGCCGAGCTATGGAGAAGTGTAACAAGTAAAAATCTTGTATATATATATATATTTATGTCTCCATCTTTAAAAATCTTAGGTTTAGTAGTACGTCTACATATAGTTCCCATACGTGTAGTACGTAAACGGTCTGTTTTTGGTAATTTGCCACATTGAGAATACAACAGACCTCTTGGCCCATTAGTAAAAAGAGGCGAGACTAGTCCGTTATTCTTCACATAAACTCAGAGCCAATCGACTGTCTACCTCTATGTTTCTATATTGTTTCTGATTTGAATCCACCAATTTGTAGAAGCCCAGCTATGGGGAGGAACGAGAAAATTGGTGAGCATATAAATTAAGTTTTAGGAGCAGTGGGTACGTAGTACTGGAGACGATGGTGGTGATGAAGCTTGGAGGTTTTTGTTATAAGGAAGACTGATCAAGCCTTTAGTTTCGGTTTTCTTGAAAACAGTAGCCAGCGTCTTGATCGAAAATAGTTTTCTAGGGAATCAAGGACATCAATATTACACTTTGATCATAGAAAAAGTGAATAATCATGTACATATAGAGGATTTGTCTTTGAATCTAATCACAAAGAAACCTTCTAGTACTTAAATTAACGGTTTAATTAATCTTCATAGTACTGGATAAAGGGTCAATCAATGTTCGGTAGATGCTATTGATAATGGTGACATGCAAGTATGGAAAAAGGTGGTTAAAGGGACATTAACCGAATCAAAATTAGGCGTTGACCTTAGCAAGAGAATAACTGTGTGCTGTTTAGGTCTCAGAAAAGCGAACTTCGTGTCGGTTAAGTTACAATCTTACAAAAGCTGCAAGTAATGTGTAGTAAACCCAACAAAGCAATAATGGAATGTTGTGTCAGAAGTACCCTACTTGTTGACACATATACTACAAGAGTATTATGGGTCATGACGCTGGACCCATGAAATTTAGCCACATTAGAGCACCCACATCAATGGACCCTCTATTGGGGTTCATTTTTAAAATTTTTATTATTAAATTTTTTTTCTTTTTCTTTTGATTTTTAAAAAAAAAAAAAAAAAAAACTAGACCAATCGCGGACCGCCACGGCACGTGGGACCCGTGCTACAGTGATAAACTTTAGGAGAGAGGGGTTCAGCCCAGAGAGCTTTAGAAGAGAGGGGTTCATGGGATTGAATTATTTTATTTTATTTTCCTTGATTTCTGTGTGAACTCCCCCCATAAACCATCAATGCTGATGCTCTTAGTGTAGATCAACCCGAATTCGACACGTTGAGCCAAGGACGAAACATTGAATGTTGAAAAGTGGAGAACAAACGGTTACCAGCCGTAAGAGCATCCCGTTAGTTGGGTTCAAGTTTATAATTTTTTATTATTAATTTTTTTTGTTTGTTTAAAAAAAAAATAAAAAAATCGAACCAATCGCAGGCTATCACGTGTCGTGGGGTTCACGAAATAGTGATGAACTCGCGGGACGCAGGTTCACTGGGGAAAACTGAAGAAAGGCAGGTTCATCACTATACTTTATTTTAATATTTTTTTTTTGAGAATCTGTGTGAACATCCCTTTATGGCGGTCCGCGATTGGTGATAAACTCGCGCATATTCACTAGGGAGAACTAGAAAGAAGCAAGTTCATCACTATTTTTTATTTTAATTTTTTTTTTTTGGGAACCCCCCTGGTCAATTCATTCATTGATGGGGGTGCTCTAACTGATCATCACCCCCAAATTCGAAAATGATTTATGAAAAATCATTCCTCTATTTTGATGATTAGAATTAAAGAGTCGTTTGACAAAAAAAAAAAGAATTAAAGAGTCGTAATTGGTTTGTCACATTTGTTTATGTTTCCTTCCAAGAGTGTTAATGTTGTTTGCTAAATAATGTAATTTTATTTTGAATATTAACTTAGTTTTTTTTTTTGGAACACCACTAGAATATTAACTTATCTTTCAAAACTATAAAAGCAACCACTCTTTTTTTAGCGCAAAAAAAAAAAAAGTGGTTGCTTTCTTTTTTATGTTGCTTGAATGTAACTGGATGGGATATATGGTACAGTATTGTCTTTATTGCTTTGTTGTGTCTATTTTTTTTAAAACTGTGTCTATATAATTTCCTGTCTCACTGTCTAAGTTGCATCACCAAGTGAAACAACAGTGAGTTAGCTTGAACTCCACGTTCTTCTGAGAAGAAATTATTTTCTTCAAATAAAAAATCCACAAGAGAAATAAAAAACAAAAAAAAACAATGCAAACTGCTATGGATAAGAGAATAGAAACAGTGAAGTCGAGATTCAAGAGGGTTTGTGTTTTCTGTGGAAGCAGCAGCGGAAACAAAGACTGTTACAGAGATGCTGCCATTGATCTAGCTCAAGAGCTGGTTCTGTTGTGTTTGTTGCCTAAATGAGAGTCTTGAAACCTTGTAATGGGCCTTGATTTTTTCTTCTCTGTTCTGTGGAACAGATTGAGAGGAAACTGAATCTTGTGTATGGAGGAGGAAGCATTGGTCTCATGGGTCTGGTCTCACAAGCTGTTCATGAAGCTGGAGGTCATGTGCTAGGGTATGTTACTTAAATCAATTATTTCTTCACTTCAGCTTTGTGCAAACTCACCACTTAATGATCTAACATTGTTGTGTGATTTGCTTCCATCTTGCTTTTCTTTTGTGGGTTAGGATCATACCAAGAACTCTTATGGACAAAGAGGTGGGCTTAGACTACTTTTTTTTTTTGCTTGAATGAATACTTAGTGGTCATGAGAATGTCTCTGAAATGTTATTTTGTTAATAGATCACCGGAGAAACATTTGGTGAGGTAAGAGCTGTGGCTGATATGCATCAACGGAAAGCCGAAATGGCAAGCCACTCCGATTGTTTCATTGCACTACCAGGTACAAAATAACTAAGTATAATGTTATCCACTCAAAAACAAGACTCATTTGTAATTGACTTCTAATTCCTCTATTCTTATAAAATTAATATTAGGTGGGTATGGAACATTGGAGGAGTTATTGGAAGTAATAACATGGGCACAACTTGGAATCCACGACAAGCCTGTAAGTAAAAAAGAAGACACTTCACTTTCTACTACTTATTTCTCTCTGAATCACTAATCAAAATAAAATATTATGAAGTCTTGATTTTTTGTGTTTCCATTTTGGGGGGCAAAAACACTGCAGGTGGGATTGTTAAATGTGGATGGTTATTACAATGACCTCCTCACTTTCATTAATAAAGCCGTTGATGATGGCTTTATCAAGCCATCTCAGCGTCACATCTTTGTCTCTGCTCCTAATGCCAAAGAGCTTGTCCAAAAACTTGAGGTGGGTGTGCCCACCAAAATTCTGCTTTGCTTTTCTCTTGAGACAAGACTTTTTGATTAGGAAAATGATAATTTGTTTTTTATTTTACTCAGGCATATGAGCCTGTGATTGATGGAGTCATATCAAAATCAAAGTGGGAGGTTGAGAAGAAAGTGCAACATCCACAAACAACAAGTTGTGTTCTGTCCTAACACAAGCATTCCTACTGAGATTGCTCTTTAGACTTCTAGAGTGTCTTTATGTATCCTACCCGTATTATGTTTATCATCCAAAAATGCTTAATAACTGAATCTATAGTCTATTCACTCCCTTGTTCATATCTTCAAGTGAATGTTTTTGGTTGTATTATTTTTTACTGTTTCTTCACTTTTATCATAGTAATACATTTTCAGAATAATTCATATATTTCAAGGTGCTTCTATGATTCATGTCATGTAACATGACACCTAGATGCAAAAAAAATCCTCTTAAGCCTTGGATATTCTTGAGATAAATGACGTAATGAAAAACAACATGGAGATAGTTTTAAACAGAGGCTTTTCTGCAAATTCAAATCATAGTTAAGGCGTGGTTTATTTAGAAGAAAAAAACAATGTCTTGATAATATGGGCCTATAATTGATTTCAGGCCCATTAACAAAAAAAGAAAAGGCCCAAAATGGTGAAAGTTTGGTATCTTCTTCTTCGTGATGATCGAAATGGGGGAGAGCAAACTAACAATGGCAGTTCCTCCACTTCTCCTCCTCACACTCCTCTCCCTCCCTTCTCTTCTCATCCACGCCGCCATCTCCGATGCTTACCCCACCATTCCCGGAACCGCTCCGATCGACGGAGGTTTCTCCGATGAACTCAAACCCATCCGCCGTGAGGTCTACGGCGAAGGCAAAATCTTCGACATCAGCCACCGCTACACGCCGGAGATGCCGGCGTGGGAGTCAAAAGAAGGAATCGGACGGTTTCTATGGCTAGCCGCGAGCATGAAGAACGGGTCGCTCGCTAACAACTCCGAGATGAAGATCCCGACTCACACTGGGACCCACGTCGATTCGCCTGGACACGTGTACGATGAGTATTACGACGCTGGGTTCGATGTAGACTCGCTTGATCTCCAAGTCTTAAACGGTAATTGACTCTGGTTCATTCCAGAGGTCTTACCTTTGTGATTTGATCGCTCGAGTTTGATGTTTCGTTTGTAGGTCCTGCGTTGTTGGTTGATGTTCCAAGGAACAAGAACATAACTGGTAACTGAACTTGTCTTTATATATATTACTATTTTTTAAAAAAATAGTGATTTTAAGACTACCTTATGATTGTGTAGCCGAAGTGATGAAGTCTCTTAACATACCAAGAGGAGTCCGTCGTGTGCTTTTCAGAACATTGAATACTGACAGGTAACATCAGTTAGAGATCCTCATTAAATGTTAAATTGGTCAACTTTATCTTCCAAAAAAAATATTACAGGCGTCTGATGTTCAAGAAGGAGTTTGATACAAGCTATGTCGGATTCATGAAGGACGGCGCACAATGGTTGGTAGACAACACTGACATCAAACTTGTTGGTAATAATCAAAATTATCTACGTTTTTGACATCATTCTTATGGTGGTTTCTTTCTAAGATGAATTTTGGTGTATCCATTGTCAAAATGTAGGGGTTGATTATCTATCAGTAGCTGCATATGATGATCTGATTCCGTCCCACCTAGTATTCCTAAAAGGCCGAGTAAGTAAAAGCGTTATCCTAAGTTTAAGTAGATGAATCCTGAATAACAATAAAGATATTGATAATGAGGGTTATATATATAAAACTTTGACAGGAGACTATACTGGTGGAGGGATTGAAGCTGGATGATGTGAAGGCAGGAGTCTACTCTGTTCATTGCTTACCTCTAAGACTTGTTGGAGCAGAAGGGTCTCCAATTCGCTGCATCCTCATCAGTTGATTTCTTCCTCCAAAACTTGGAGTTGTCTGTATGCAAGTTAACCTTTCGTATCTTTACTTCAAGATCTTATGCTTGACAAAAAAAAAAAGTAAAATAAATAAGGAAACTTGGCGAGGTTGCAATCCAATTAGGAAATTTCATTACTTAAAATTTCCATATCAATACCAAGACCGAAAAATTATAAAAAAAGAAAACAAGAAACCGGATAACATCAAAAGATTTTTTTAATTTCCCTAATCGTATTCATATAAATAGGGAGCATTATAACCTCAAATAACACACCCGAGAGGATTCAAAAACCCTAGACACCAAAATCAAATCAAAGATGATGGAAGGAGCATTGCAAAGTGTGAAGGCCTTCTTGAGTGCATTGGCATCACAATTAAGAAGTTTGATCAAGGACCAAATAGATTCCACTACTGCCAATGTAGCTACACTTTCTCAATCCCTTAAAAACTTTTAATTAAGAAGACATTCCATAATTACAGTGTTTTGACGTGTATTTGTGATGATCCTTGTCAAGACCAGCTTAATGATTGATTAAGATTTTTTTTCTTGGACAGATAAACCAAGTTAGAGAAAGTATGACAGAGGCGCTGGTTTTATGGGAAAGGTTTTATCAAAGGATTGAAAGGATTGAAGAGGTGTTGTCAAAGATTTCATCTGATGTTCAGCTTGGAACAGAGAAGAACGTGGAGGAAAGGTCTGAATCTTTCCAAACCATGGAAGTAGTGTTGCCTTGTAGACGTGAAAACAATGATGAGGAGGAAGAATCAGAAGTCGATGATCTCAACAGTGCCATGGGATCTTCAAACCGCATCCAATTAGATTCCATTTTCCAAAGACACGGCAAAGTACGAAGTTGCCGGCGAGGTTGTCGATATATCCAAATAAACGAGAGCTTATAATTGACTTTGTTCACTTAAAGCATGCCGTAGGTGTCTAAACAAATTTATAAACTAAATCATCTGATTTTTTTATATTTTGCTGCTGATTTTTTATATTTTGCTGGTGGAGACCATTTTTCTAGTATTATATATTACCATCAGAAATTAATAAGATGTTACTCTCCTCTTTTTCCTGTTAATACATTCTTATATTCTATTCCTTTGATGTTGATTGATCGTGTGACCAATCACAATCGTTATTTACCATCAGGGTCTATATAACAAAACAAAACAAAGCTTTTAAAATCAGAAGTTCAAGTATACGTACTCCACTGCTACTTTCGCTACAAAACCCAAGATGACAACCGGACAGAGGAGATTGGCCCGGCAACCAAGAAAAGAAAACAGATGGTCGTGAGAGCTGTCTCAAGTCCCAAGCCGAGAAGAAGTGATGAGTACTTGGAGGCAAACCGATAGATAATGCCTCCTCTGATCCTCTGAAGCCTCTCTCTCCATGCGACATTCTGGAAACGGTTGATCCGTGTGAAGACCGTCTGTGAGAAAGAAACAGATTCGAGTTATTACACAGAAGCAAGAACATGATTCACTAATGAAGATCCAGGTAAGCTTCTTACGAGATAGGTCCATATGTGAAGGATGGCTAGTCCAATCTACCTATCTTGGACCGAGAAGAAACCAGGTGTTTCGTCTTGCGGCACTAGTGATGGGATGATGACAATAATGTCGACAAGGAGGACCAGCAATGTCTCTGCCGAGTTCTGTGAATCCATTTTTGTCAGTTACCAAACTGCCAAGGTAAGCTACACTCTCTCGATCCCTTAAAGCTTTAATTAAGAAGACATTCCACAATTAACCGTGTTTTGACATGTCTTAATGATGATTTACTCTTTTCTTAAAGGCTTTTTAAGTGATCTTGTCAATAAGATAGCATAATGAGATTGATAAGATTTTTTCTTGGTGGCAAGATACACCATGGTATGGAAAGTGTGACAGAGGCCCTGCTTGTATGGTGGAAAAATATTCTTATATATGAAAAAAAAAACAAAGCTTAAAAACAGAGACCATGCATATAGTTACATGTATTGCATTACAAACATTGATTTTCTTTTTGTCTCCCTCTATGGTTACTACATTACACCCCCAATGAACAATCACATCGACAGGTTTTGAACCATTTGTTTCTTCTTTAAAAAGAATCTTTTGAAGCTCACAAGATGATGTAAAACACATTGTGTATCAAGAATCCAAAAGATCATTTGCCGCTTCCTCATTTGCCGCTTCCTCGTTGTCTCTTCTCTTCGAGCTGAGAAGCTTCGTTCAACATATCTGCTGCGTCGGTGTTCATGTTCAGCTTCGCTAACGCCACGGACTGCATGTAGAAAGCCGTTGGCCAGTCAGGATACACGCATTGCGCTTGCATTGCGTCGCGCAGCGCTGCGTCTGGTTGATCGCATAGTAAGTAGCATAGACTTCTCCGACCGAATACAGTTGGTGACACCATTGTTCCTACGTCGATAAACTGCTCAAAAAAGCAAATGTATGTAAGCCAAAAAAAGTTCTAAAAAGATACAAAACTAACAATGTTAATAATACCTGTGAGTAACAGTCTATGGCGGTTTTGAAATCTTTCTCGCGGAAAGCTTGATCACCACGTTTGCGTGCGTCAAGCATGTCTTTCATCTGTTGGGTCCATTCTTGGAAAGATAACTGAAGTCCATAGAAAATCATCAGTGAGTTACTTTAAGAATTTAACCACTTTTTAATGCGTTGTAGTAACTGAAACCAAAACTATTATAGGCATGCGGTTTATAACCGAACCGAACCTGCATAACCAAAAAATTTTGGTCAGTTCGGTTCAGTTCGGCAGGTTTATAGATTACTTTTGGTTTGGTTTGGTAATCGGTTAGTTCTTTAAAAAAAAAATTGTTAAACCAAATTTCGAACCGAACAAGCTGAACTAACCGACAAACCGAAATTATCCGAATTTAAATTTTAACAGAAATATAACCGAAACCAAAAACTTTCGTTAATTTCTTAAAATCAAACTACCCGAATAACAAACTTTTTTCGGTTCAATTCAGTGAGATTTTGATCGAACCAAACTACCCGAACCCGAATGCCAACTATTATGTACTGACCTCGTTTGTCCCTTCATCGTCTCTGTAGTGTGTCATGACCAAGATCTGATGAATAGCTGTGAGATCCATTCTCGAGCAAGCCTCACCTAACGGCGAAAGTGGCCTCTGTGGCGTCGAAGGTGCCTCCTCGTGCTTCTTTATTCCAAGCATTACATAAGAAGGAACCTGCAAATCATATTTTTTAACACTTTAGAAGATGAATATAATAACAACTCGGTGAGATTCAAGAACTCGGTGAGATTCAAGAACTCGATTCACACTTACATCTGATTTAGTTTGCAATGGTGCAAGCGTTGCCACAAGATCTTTGGTATTAGGTCTCTCTCGAGGCTCATACTGCAAGCATTGAGAGGCGAGTTCTACAACTACGGTAGCTTCTTCTGTTGAGAACTTTCCTTCGAGGTGTGAATCCATCAACAGAATAATATTCTTGCCGCGTATCATATCCAGAGCCTAGAAGAAGGAGGTACCACTAAATTATTATAACAGAAACTTATTATCTACTTGTATATGACATGGACATTATCTATCATGACCAAAACAGATGATAGAGAAGGAACTTACATGGCTTGGAGGGATGTGTTTGCCACTAAGCAAATCAAGAAGCACAGTTCCAAAGCTGTAAGTAACACTTTCAGGTGTCACTCTTCCTACAAACACAAACCACGCTTAGTTAGACTGCTATATAGATACATAATCAAAGACAAAAGGTATTAAACTAAACATTTGCATATAATACTGATTGATAACAAATTGATTTACCATTTCTTAGATATTCAGGTGGTGTATATGCTAGGTTGGTGCTATAACTTTTACCATCACGACTGTTCTTCATCAAGCCGAAACACGAGAGACGAGGATCACCATCCTACAACATTATTTCAAAAAATTGTTATAAAAATCACCTAAGCATGGAATAAAATGTTCAGAAGAGAGCAATACCTCATCAAAGAGAACCCTGTAAGCATTTAAATCATGGTACAAAGGACGACCCTCTGTGCTACAATAATCCAAAGCTTCGGCTATGTAATATCCTACTCGCAACCTCATAGCCCACTCAATCGTCTGATTCTCCCCTGTGAATAACAAAACAAAACAAAAAACACAACGTGATTAAGGAAAGTTTCCACTTTTAGTACTATAACACACAACGCGATAAGAAAAGTTTCCACTTTTAGGATTATAACATAAAAACCATAATACAACCTTAAAGATTCACTTTAACAGATTCATCACTCTAATGGGAAACAGATAGAGAGAGAGAGAGAGTATTACAATGGAACAAATGCTTAGCGAGTGTATCGTTAGGCATGAACTCAGCAACGAGAAGCCTCTCGTCTCCGTCACAACAGTAACCAATCAGATTCGCTAACCGGTTATGTCTGAATTTTCCAACACCCCATGCTTCTTCCTGTGACAAAATTCAAGAACACAGATTTCAAAAACAAAGACATGAACATAAACAGATTAATCAAGAATGTTTTTTATATTACCGCGAATTGTTTAGGATCAGGCCAAGCCATCTTGGTGAACTTCTTGACGGCGATCCAACGGCGGTTCTGAAGCCGGCCTTTGTAGACGAGATTTGGGGCTTTCTCGCCGCTTTCAGACACGATGTTGTCGGAGCTGAAGTTGTTTGTAGCTGCTTTGAGGTCGGAGAAAGAGAACTCTGAGAAAGACGGGATTCCTCCTCCAGCTACACCACCAGCTCCGCCGTTGTCAGCCGTCGTGGCGCCGCCGCGGTGGTTTTGAGTCGCTTGCGGCGGTTGAGCTCCATCTTTCCCGAGCGGCTGGTGTTCATCCGAACACAAGGATTGGCAACAACCCATTGAAATTTCTAAATCCTTTTTTTCTCACGACAGAAACAAAGCGAGTCGGAAAGTGTTTCTCTTTCGCTTCTTGTAATAGAGAGAGAAAGAGAAGAATATAGTGGTGGAAAATTAAAAAATTGGAATATTTATATTTTTTATTTTTCTCTTTTGTTTGTCTTGTTTGACTCCTGAGGTAAGTTTCTAATACGGTGTCTCCTTCTTGTCAATGATAACATGCCACTTCAAAATTAAGTTGAAATTAACCCAAATTATGGTTATAATTTTGAAGTTTGCAGTGTTTTTTTGGGGGTTTATAAACTGTTTTATCTTTAACCAATGGATTTGAATATTGAAAAGCCAAAGAAACAGAAGAAGCCAACTTCTTTTTGTGTGTATATTATATACTACTATAATACAATAATAAAAATGATTCGGATGTTCAATGATATACACTTTGTGGTACCAAAAGAGATTTTGGGAAAATCACATTATTTGCCAGCTCAAAGTGTTTGTGATTGGAGTGACTTATCATCGACCATTTCTACTTTTTCTTTCTCCATTTTTTTTTCTTTTTTCCAGCACAGTCGATTTTTTTTTTTTTTTTGCGCCTAGTTCTAAGTATCTAGTTATTTCAAAAGATTCGTACTTGTATAGTGTAAAGATAGGTGTGAAGAAAAATGTGGAGTTTGGAGAAAGTTGACTTGTGAAACCGTGTGATATTTAATTCTGATTCACATGTTTCTTTTTTTTTTGCATATCTGTTTATATTTCTGGATTGTTGACGTACCTCCTAATTAGAGTAATGTCAGTTTAATTTCCATTTGAGTATTAATTACTCTGGTCCGAACGAAATTACTACTTTTATGCATAAGTCCTACAAAATCTTTTTAAGAAGTTTTACTCATAAACAAAAAATGTCAAAACTGAAAAGACATTTTCGTTGTCATTTGGAACTCTGAATGTGTACTATACCATGGAAACCACATAACCTATTATGGTTAAATGTTCAAAATCGTATTCATTTGTTAACATCTAAACTGCATACTCTAGATTACCGAAACTGAGTTGAATATGGTTGTGTGGTGCTTTTTGATAGAGACCTCTAGACTAAAAATCCTGTCAACATATGGATCAGCTTTCAAACATTTATTTTTTACTCGTATACGATATACATCATACTATTTTGAGTTTTGTTTGGTAACCTTGAAAATAGTTTGTATGTTCTTAATTTGGATGACCGGCGAGAAAATAGTTTGTATGTTCTTAATTTGGATGTTTGCAAATGAAAAGTATTCTTGAAATGTTTCTACTATTTACCACCTTTGGAGGTTACAATAGTCGTCTCCTGTGTAGAAAAGGCAAAGAGTGAAGTGATCTAAAGATTCTCCAATGTAATTGGCTTTCTTTGTATGATTAGATGCTCAAGCACTATCTCCAGTATATAATAAACATTCATCATTAGCCTATGGTTGGATCACAACAATAACTTCTGGAACTTATTCTATTCATGTTATCATTTTATTTAAGATTTATTATTTTACAACAAACAAACACACACGAAAAAAGATTTGTCACACGAGACGTCAAGTTCACGCTAATCATGTTTGGCACGGCAACACAAAGTCGTTAACTATTGGCGCAGGCACTGATTGAGAAAGAATGGACCACTGTGTTTAGTACTACTATTAAAAGTTTCACGTGATCAATGTTTAAGGCTGGTCAGGTTAATGATTGGTAATAGTTTGCAACTTATCACAAAATGATTACATATTTTTAATCTTATGTTAAAAGAAAGAGAGACTTGCCTGCTACTAACCTTCAGATTTTACAAAATAATTGTTGAGAACGCTACCAAAAGTTTCATCCTAAACGTCTTATGTATACACTGCCCTAATTTAATAACCATTAGGCTCAAACTAATATCTGCAACCTGCATCATATGTGGTAAAGTAAAACAAGTCATCAAACCTTCCTCTAAACCATCCGGTTCAAAGCCTTTCTGCACTAAACCGCATCTATATAAACCCAACATTTGGCAGTAGTCTCTCTACACGGTTTCTGCCTCCTCTTAGATCATCATCATGATGTGGGCTCTTCTTGCCCAAGTCTCAGATGGTTTTCTAGTATACCAAACCGTATAGCCCAGTGTTCCAGCATTATTGCAAAGATCTTCCTCCTGTTTTACTTATTAGTCCTCATCCGACTCAACTTCTCTTGGAGCAGTTTCTTCTTCAGCACGCACCAAGAGATCATCATAAGCCCTCACAGATTCACCAGTGAATCTCTCCATAGCTTCAAAAATCCGCTGCAAGCTCCCTTGCAAACTATCGTTGCTAGTATCACTCTGGTAGACAGCGTTCCCAGACAAAGAAAGACCATCACCAGGTGCCACCAGAACCATCTTCTTCTCCAGCGCTTGAATCTCTCTATGTATCCTCTGCTCCTCCCTGTCCATGTTCCTAACTCTCTTCTCCGCATCCCCCTGCCCCATCGCCGTCGTCTCCAACCGATCTTGCTCCCAGAGCTGAAGCACGCTCGTGGTGAAGCTACGCATCGCCTCGATAACTTCCTTCTCGGATATCCTGTCCAGAGCTTGAGACCACTGGTTGCATATCACAAAGATCGGTGGGGCTCCGATACGACCAGGTGAGAAAGGAGCGATGCCGTCTGGCGTCTCCTCGGGCTCGTAGAGAAGACACTTCATGAGCCATTTGTTTAACTCTCTCACGTAGCCTTTCTGAGCGCTGACCCAGCTAGAGAATCCTAGTATCCAGTTAATAAGCTCGTGTCCTAACAAACTAGTTGCTTCTAGATGCTCTTCACCGAGTTTCTTGCTTGCTCTTATGGGACCTAGCCCTCGAGCTTCCCTGATGGCTTGAGACTGAGTTTGATGACACTCAAGCATTGCTTTCCACATTCTTGTAAGCCTAAGAATAAAACAGAATCAACATTTTCAAAATGTAAATATGTAACAAATTTTATAAACTAATTGGAGAAATTTTAGTTGTATATTATTTATTTTATGTAGCTTAATTAACATTATTATAACTGTTTTATGAAATTTATCTTGCTAATAATTTGGTTTATATTATAATCAGTATAAACATAAACATGTGGAGGCAAAGCTTTTACCCTTGAATCAATGCATTAAGTTGCGGCCATAGATCTTCGTCTCTAATCTTATTAATCGTCACAGAGATTTTATCAACAACCTGAATCGCAATCCTTATCTTCGTTGACATGTCTCTCACTAGTTTACGAGTTGTGTCTACTTTGGTAGCTTCAGCACCTCTTTCATCCAAACGCTTTAGCTTCCTTAGCTTCTTCTCGTGAGCCACGCGCAACTTCTCCTCAGCCTAGACAAGAGTATAAAGCTTAACAAAAAGAACTGATCACAGTGTTTTAAGACCAAACATTACCTTCACTTCATGGTAAAGCTTCTTCTCCCATAGATGAAGCTTATGCAACGTGGAAGAAAGATTCCTCGACCTTGACGCAAGTTCTTCCTCGATGTCTGCGTAAGTAGGCGGCGCAGTAACAGCAGCAGCAGCAGCAGGAGCAGAAGAACCTCCTCCAGAGGTAGAAGGTAGCGAAGGATGTAACAATTTAGAAACTGCAAAGAAAAAAGTTTAAACCTTTTTAAATTAATCTGTTTGCATAAAAGTTGTTTTAGAGAGGTTATTATTACCATGTTTACGACCGTAAGGATGCTTCCCCACTTCAAGCAGCTTAGCGATCTCGCTTCCTGACTCCGCAGCCTTCACGAACTGAGTCTCAATCTCTTTAGCGACCTCGTGCACCGCACGTGGCCCACCTCCTCCTCCACGTGGCGCCGCAGCATTGCTCCGTCTCTCTTCGTTGCCAGCGTCTTCAACAACAGTCTTCTTCTCAACAACGTGAACTTCGTACTCCACGCCTTTCTTCTCCACCGACACGCTCGGCCTACTCTGATACATCGCCGCATCTCCGCCGCCGCTAGTGCTGGCGCCTGATTTATCGACAACCGGCGGCGGAGACGGAGAAGTCAACGGAGGCTCTTCCCTGTACACGGCGGCGGGAGGCGGTTGGTTATTACCACCGCCGCCGCCGCCGCCGCCGCCGGCGAACTTCGGTCTGCCGTGAACTTCCTTAACAACCTCGTACTGCGAATCGTCCTCCTCCAGCTCCGGTATACCTTCTTCCTCCCTAAGCTCCCTCGAGTCACGGCTCGGAGTGTACGGAGGGTAGTAAGTATCGAACGGATTCAAAAAATCCCAGCCGTTGGACCTAGGCGGCGACGGAGGAGGCGGAGGCGGTTTTGAACTAGCACCACTCGAAGAAGAAGAAGAACCGTAGTAACCGGGTCCGGGTCCGGTATTTGAGTATCCGTAATAATTAGGAGGATATGGATTGTAAGATGATGATGATGATTCACCTTCGTAGACTCTTTGAGGACTGCTTGGTCTTTGCTCATAGATCACTGAAGGAGGCATCGATTTGTTCTTCATGTAATTCATGTGCATATAACTTCCTCCTGAGTAAGCAGGAGGAGGAGGAAGCTGCTGCTGATGATGATGAGTCATCATTTCCGGATTCGGGTACGGGTTATAACCCGGTTGTTGTTGTTGTTGGTCCATGTAAGGTTCGTGTATCGGGAAATGGTTTAGATGGTGGTGGTGTTGAGGAGAGAGGTGATGTAAAGAGTCCGAATCCAAATCGAGGTGGCCTTCTTCGTCATAGTCGGAGTCTGAATCCGAATCGAATTCGAGATGACCCGAATCAGAACCCGAACCGGAAGGTAGCTTTGCTTTTTTAGGGGATTTTTCTTCTTCGTCGGGGTCGCCTTTTCTGTGAGGAGGGAGGTTGAGTCTCGGAGAGGCACCTCCTTCGCCGTTAGCGCCGCCGGAAGCGATGAAGCGGTGGTGGTGGTTGATGAAGAGGTGGAGCGAGTGGCCGATTCCTCTGAGCGAGTTGGTGTACGCCACGTGGGATTCGGATAATAGGTAACGCTGATGGATGGCTGCTTCTAGGAAGGAGCAGCGTTCGCGGCAGAGAGCAACCGCCGGGAGATCGTCGAGCTTGGAGCTTGTACAGCCCATTTCAATAATTCAACAAAAAAAGAAATTAATTTAAAAAAGAGGAAAATAAAACAGAAAAAAAAAGAAAGAAAGAGGAGATTTGAAATCTGATAAGAAATTAAAAGGGAAGAGAGAGAGAGAGAGAGAGAGAGAGAGAGAGAGAGAGAGAGAGAGAGATGGAAGGTAGGTGAGAGGAATTGGAGATGGAGGCGCATATGGGGTAAAGATGGTGTGGTTTGATGGTGATAGAAAGAAAAGACTTGAAGTGATTGTTTTCTCGAGAAAGTATTATTTTCGGTTTTAGGCCTAGAAATTGAAAAAACAAAAAAAAAACGAATGATTTAGCTCTCAAGAAAATAAAATAAAATAAAAATAAAGATAAATAAAAGTAAGAACAAAAGGAAAAAACAGCAAAGGACTGTGGAGGAATCTTGCCAGCACCGAGATTTTCGTCTGTTTCTCCCATTAGATGAGTCGGTGTTTTTTTTTCCTTTATTTTCTTTTTCTGGTAATTAATCACACTATTAATCCTTTCATTTATTAACCGAGTTTTCGAATATGAAAATTCTTTTAGGACAGTACTTTGAGAGGTTCGGACAGAAGACATGGATCTTAAAAAAAGATACGGGTAGTACTTCTGTTCTCTTAAAGTTTAGTAGAAGTGTTTGGCTTTAGGTTTGACGGTAACTTTGACTCGTTTTGACCATTTTTGTTATATATTCTCCAAAACACCCTTGGTTGTAGTCTTTAATTACGTAACGACAGTATTTGATTTGGACAATTTAAATCGTAGTATTATTGCATGATGGTAACGGATAACGTAAGGGGAATTAAATGAGGAATGTACAGCATTTGTGTGTTTTGAATAATTTATTGATTAGTTACTTTTAAACCGTGTTGGTTTGTGTGTTCAAACTAAAGACGTAACTAAATGGATGTTGTTACCAAAACAGAACTTCAGGCTTCAGGTGTGATTGCTAACGTCGTCAGGGTGGTTATTCCTCTCTCGTTGACTAGACTTTTATTTTTGTTTTATCGATGCGTTATATCATCTGAATGTACATATGTATGTTGTAGTGTGTATGATACATTAGTATAGCTAAGGTTCAATACAAATTTAATTGCAGGAGTCAACCCTATATTCCAGGTTCAAATGTGAAAATATTAATTCTTGCATTGCTAATTTATAGAAATTTTACATTATATAAAACCTCAAAAATACATTGATACATGAAACAGATACATAAATTGATGCTTTCGAGCTCCAGATATGCATTTCAAACTCCGGTTTAAAACATCGGTGATGTGATCCATACAGTTTCGGCAAACAAATGCAAAGAATTATTATCGAAATCTTTGAGTGTGATTGTATTGCAGTAACTTTTTACTCTACTTTTTTATTTACTCCAGCTACCACTAAAAATATACCAATCAGGTGAAGCTTATTTTTTTATTTTTACTCCATTTACTATTTAGAAAGTGGAAAACACACACTTAATTTTACTTTATACTCCCTCTGTTCCGGAAAGTAATCATTCTGTTCTGGAAAGTAAGATTTTCTAGAGTATGCACGCTTATTAAGAATTTAATAAATATTTATAATTTAATTTATTTTTTACTTTATTATACATTTTCCAATAACTTTCCACCAATGAAATTTAATCAATTCAAATATTCTCAATTAATGTTCCTCAAAAGTATAAAAAAGTACATTAACAATATAGAAAATCTATCTTTGTGGAACAAGAAAAAAATCTAAAACATCTTACTTTCTGGAACGGAGATAGTATTATGCTAGAGTAATAATGTTTCCACTCATTTTTTCTTTTCTTTCTTATTTTCACCATTTTTATTTTCCACCTATTTCCACCTTTTTATTTACTTCTTTTTACTTCAGCTGTATCCAATCACACTTTGTTTTAAGGTGTCATTTTAGCTTTTCTCAAAAAGGGGTCATTTTACCATCACGTGAATATTGCGTCCATTATGTTACGCATATTTGCATGTTAGCTATAAAAAAATGCAAAAGACATGTTTCTTAAAATATCCTATATCTCAAATTGACAAAAAAAATCCTATATCTCAATTCTATCAAAATTAAAATTTTAAGGATAATAATTGACAAAAATCCTATATTGTTTAACCGGAGTCGCACAACATTACAACGATTTTTCCTTTTTAACTTGTCGTCGACTACTAAGGATTAACAGTCTAGAACACGAGTACGCACATTGGCACAACAAAACAAATCACAGGTCAACTGCGGGATAATGTGGTGACGCGAGTTTACAGCACAGCGTTAAAACAATCAAACAATGACCCGGCAGCATGAATTAGGACACATAAGGATACTTAGCATCGAAGCCTTGTAACAGTTATCCAAATGTTATTTACCCAGAATAACTTGGTGCTGAAGCAATCCCTTTTATTCTATTTTCTTTTTGCTTTTTTAACGAACTCTTTTTACTTTGCATGTTTGTCTTCTTTTTTGGCCTTTTTACTGTATGCTATATATCCTTTATCGCTTGGAAATCTGGTGAGACAATCAAAAATCGGTCTGTGTTGTACCGCATATGCATGGTAACTGTAAATACAAAATACAAGTAAAACTAATCTAAAGATAAAAAGCTTCTAACCAAGTGTTAAGATGTTTCAATAGAAAATAAGTTGATGCATGCGATGGTTTACTTGTTTTTTTGGAGACGACGTCCATATGCATGGTGCGTATAAATATCGTAGATTGCAAATTCTAGATTAATAACGCTTTGGAACATTAGCGTGGTTTTACCAACGATAGCGTGGTCGTAGATCAGCTCATTGGAAAATTGGTCAATGTGCGAATAACCATCGAGTTCAATAAGAGTTGGTCATGTACATGTTTTATATGACAAGTTTATAAGTTCTCCCAAAAAGGAAAATCCTATTCAGTTCCAAAAAAAAAGGATGATCCTATGGATTTCAACACGAGATGTTCCATATACTTTTCCACAACGCATTTGCTATTGTCAATTTTAATAGTCCATTAAGCAGACAATATCTACTCAAACAGTGGATTCTTTGTATATCGACCGATCTTCACAGTTGAAATCGTACGGGGAATGTAAATAAAAGTCCACTTACTCCCGTCAATAACATATAATTCAATAATATTCATGTTTTACCTGAAATCTAAAATAGTTGAGATCATATTCTAACAAAAAGCAAAAGCAAAATAGATATCATATTCTACTGTCATGCCAAACTGTTTGACAAATGTCCAAAATCTTAGTGATGTTAGGTGCAAAATATAAGATCAGGCCGTGTTGATTTAGAGGTATGATGTTTTGAGAAATTTACTTTGGTCCCCTGCCCAACTTCAATGAGTCAATTAATTGTTGCATTTTAGGGAAAGCGTGACGAGGTAAACTTTATATAGTATACTTGTAGTGTATGTAAATGAAAATGTACAAATATATAAACGAGGGGAGTGCTTAAAACTACAGTAATAAAGCATTGAATTTAATGCATTGTGACGTCGTCTTCTTCTTCTTGTCCCTTTCACCTTTTTATTTTCCTCGCTTTCTTTAGTTTACTAGGTTTAAGCTCAGCACCATTTAATTTTTTCTGGTTCTAAAGTCTATAATTCTATATAACAGTACACAGGAAATTGTCTCTGTGTTAAAGCACATGACTTCTACTGTTATATAGACTAGAACCAGAGCAAATTAACCGAAATGCTTCATTACTTTATATTATAAGATAATTCTATAACGTAACTATAAAGTTTGTAGCAACACTTTGTCATAATATATAAAAGATTATCTCGGAGTTATAAATGATAATTTTTAGTCAAAAAACAAGTTGTTGTGACTGATTTATTCTAAGAGACAAAATTATATACAAGATTTTGCGAGCTTTTGCTGAAACAGTACTGTTTACACATGTTCACAAGTTGACTTCTAAGAAGGGCCACTGCAGTGAATCCATATCCTGTAGAAAAAGAATAGCCTCAAAGCTACTCGAAAAATAACAGTTGTTATCCCGAAGGTATCTTATTTGAGTTTTGACCACATTCTCTATACTCAAATTATGAAATTACTATGCAACATTATTGACTGATAAAGTTCTGATTTATTTATACTTTATGCAATAGTAGATGCTAGTGACAGATTAGGCCGTGTATATATGAATAAATGAGTGGGAGAAACAATTTAGTATGATACAACGATACAACTATTCTATTTCCTCTGCTATTTAGTGGGTTTGGTAGTTCTGGTCAGTAAGATATAGTGTTATTAATGTGATGGTCATTAATGGTAGCAGATTTAATTTAGGGTTTATAGGAAGAATAAACAAAACACGGAAAAGTCTTTGAAAGATGGGGAAGAATTCGGCAGGCACAGAATAATTGGGCGACGACGACAGGTGACATGTGACACTCATTTCACTGGTGAACAAAGGTTCCTTATATAGACAAACTTTTCATTTCATCTTTTATGTTAGTATTTAAATATGAGTATATAATAATAATATATAGTCTTAGGTCTACCTCAGTACCACGTCCCACTAATTTTTGTAGTCATTTTGTGCATGCATTCCAACATATAGATTTCAATGAGGAAATATCGTATTTTCTAGTTGAATTTAGTCAGGAATGGTTAGGAAAGAGCTTTTTCCAGCTGTGATGCTACAGTTGAATTGAAATCTAACTTAATACATGCAAAAAAAAAAAAAAATTAAGTGGTTGTAGTTGAGCAAGCTGCATTTTGCTAAATTTTAATTCAATTTATTAATTTGTTTGTAATAATATACAATATTTTAATATATTCCAAAGATGTATGTTATTTTCTTAACTTTATGAAATAGTATTATGTTTTGTGTTTCAAAAAACTGCACATGCACTATAATTTTGAGGTCTTATTTTGTCAATAGAAACCTTCAATAATGAAAATGATAAAATATCCAGAGAGCATCAAGTGTTGTGAACCATAAGGGAAATGTTTCAATGGCTGTAAATATTTAAGTGGCTTGCTGTAACTTTCTTTTTTAGCAGAGGTGGCTTGCTAGCTGTAACACTACAAAAAAAAAAAAATCCTCTTCTACATTGGGTTATATTCTCCTAGAAAAGATTTAAAAACAAATATTTATTGGTCCAGTGGTCTCTCAAGTTGGGAGATAAACTAAAACTAAAGTCTAAGCTTTAGATATGATAGGGAAACTATGGAAATATGACCACTTATCCACTTCGGTTTTCCTAAATGATTTTGTAGATTTATATCAGAATCTTTAAATTAGTATTTGGTGGAAATCTTCGAACCAACACTAGTTTTGCAATCGCAATCGCAACCACAGTGGATCGATGATACATGATACATGTCAAGTTAAGATTGATATAATTTTTTTAACAAAATTCAAGATTGACATAATTAGCTCTTTCTCAAAAGGTCAAAGACTGATATAAAAATTCCAATAATTTAATATTTTTTTCCAGTGAATATTAAGCTAAAATGAAAGTAACGTAAAAAAACAAATAGTTACAAAAATCAACATTACTAAATAGATAAATATTCTAATAAAAAAATCTAAAAACATGAGTATATTCCTGTAGTGGAAGCTCCCTAGTCTAGTAGTTTGACTAAGGGTTCATTAATGCTTCTACATTAAGAGGTCTGGAGTTCAAACTCCAGAAAACACAAATTATGCAGATTATAGAGAAAAAAAGATTACAAGAGATCTTCAGCACGGTGCATGGCGTATCATCGAACATGGATCTCAAAAGGCGGTTCAAAGTGATGCAGTCAAACGTGCATTTTTATATGATGGTAGAATTATCGGTTATAGAATCATCTATGTAATATTTTTTATTGTTGTAATAGCATAATTATTCAGACGTTAAAAAAGAAAAAAAAAAGAGTATATTCTCGTATAGCCAACTAAATAGAAAAAGCTAGGTCTTTTCCTGTAAAGTAAAAAGGAAATAAGCGGAAATTTAAACTCGAAAGAATCGCTTTGACTTTCTTGTGTTCCTCCTTGGTGCCCATGTTTCTTCTCTCAGTACTTTTTTTTTCTTTTCGTTTAGACCTTATTTGTTTAGATTTACAATACTATTAGAAGAAATACGTACAAAAGTGATTAAATATATATTAAGCATAGTTAACCTATTAAAGTCATCTATACAGCGATAGTATCATTTCTTCTTAAGTCGATTCATGTTGATCTCATTTTCAGTTATATTATACGACAGTTTCTTACTTTCTTTGGCAAAAGGGTGAGTTTCAAGAGCTCATGGATTATTGTTATTTCATAGATTGATTAGGTAATAATCAGTTTATAAATCGTTAAAAGACTGTTCAAAGGATTTCATTAGAAATCGTAAAAGTTATGGACGAAAGAGTAAGAAAAAGAGTAAATAAATATTTATGCGAAAGCTAGGTCAAACGTAAGGAATATTCAACAGAAGCAAATGTTCCCCACAATCGCTAAATGACAATTAACAAAAAGGTATATGTACATACTATAAAGGACTTGTCTGATCTTGCTCTGAATAACATTCATTGGATTTATCTTCCCTCTCTGCCACTAGGGTATTATAGTTGGAGATCACTTCACTCAGCATTCCACTAGAGTATTATAATTCGACATCCAAGTTGAAAAAGAAAACAATCTGAAAATTTATAAACAAACGTACCATTGGCAATTTGGCATGAGCGTAGTGCAATGTATCAAATTATCAATAATGTAGGCCTACTATTTGACTTTTTATGGTGTTAGTTTTTAGCTAACCCATTGTCAGTTGGTTTATTAAAAAATGGAGTTCTAGATTTTTGGTTCATATATATATTTTACATCTTCATTAGATCAGGTTTGTGATAAATGAAGTATTTTCTCATGCATAGTGCTAATACTCATTCGATTACAAAAACTATACTTTAAGTATGGAGGTCGATGTTGAGGTAGGCCAAAACAATTAGATAATTTCCAATGTATTATTTCATTACTTTTTTCAAAATGGAATAATTTCATAATGGCATTGGATTTTATTGTAATCATACTTTAGTTTAGAGTAAACTTATTTTTTTATTCCATTATAGAACAAAAAAATCAAACAAGATTAGAGCATTTTTTACTCTAAAATAGAAAATGAAAATAGAGTTAGAGAATAAAACACAAAATGTATGTAAATGTGGTTTAGGTTTCACGTTATTTGCTTTTTCATTATTTTAAACTGTACAATATCTATAAGATCCATGGAAGATTAATATTATAAGACATAGACAAGACAACCTAAATGATGATCAACCACTTAACCCTGTGATTAGGTTCCACAACCGGTTTCCTTCGTGTTTCTCTCTGCAATTCTTTTCCAGACTTTGATTTGCATTATTGCATATACGTAGTAGTATAATGGTACTATCTCAGTGCATTGTACTGTATTTAGATGTTTCTCTCTGCAATTCTTTTCCAGACTTTGATTTGCATTATTGCATATACGTAGTAGTATAATGGTACCATCTCAGTGCATTGTACTGTATTTAGATGTATACGTATTGCGTTACTAAATATTAATTTGCGTAATTCTAGATCGAAAGCAATCCGAAAAAAGAAAAGATTTTAGTGTGAGCTTGAGAGAATAGGTCTTTATAGATTTTTTAAAACAATGATTTAACAACTAAGCCACGTTTTGCAAACACTAATTAATTCTCAGCATCAAAGTGAATTTGCTGGTTGAAAATTGATTATTTTTGGGCATTATGGATTTTTTAAATTGAAAGCAAAATACTTTATTACTAATAAGTGAAAGCAGATTTCAATCATAGATAAAGAATGATCTCGTTCCACTTGCTAGGCACTCGAGTAACATAGAGACTTCCCTGGCATTTATTTGTTCTTTACCATTCCTTTTTGCAAAAAATAGACAAATAATTAGTTATCTCACTTCAGTCAAAATAACAAAAACCAATGAATTAGAGAAACACTTAAAAATGGAAAAATTTACAACTAACAAGAAGTTGACAACCCTGATTTCTAACAAAAGGAAAACAATAACACAACTACAGAGGATGGTTCACAAAAGTAAATCTCATTTTCTTTTCACCTGCTGGCTTCTCCTGAAGACAACAAAGAATATGTATGGTAAGCTACATTTAAATTACAATAATTCTCTTTAATTTTAAGAAACAATACAAAAAACCATTGAAGAACAAAATATGCAACTTGGTGGTCTACAGAGATTTCTACTAGATGAGGAATTGCCCTGTTGGTCCAAGCCATAAATCGATTTTCTTATAGTGTGAAATTATTAGTTCTACATGTGACCACGCAGATATGAATCTATTGGTTACGCTCCATTTGAATACTCAGAGAAAAGATCTTATCGCTCGATGAAAATGTGATTTTTAATAGTGTTAGATCTTATCAAGACATCACAAGGTCAGAAACTCGGAAGTAGATGTCTGATTGGTTGGATTATGCCTTTAGATCCTTTTAGTTTCTTCAGTATCTTACAAAGTACTTCTCTAGAGTCACCGAGTCCCTTCTGATCCACACCTAAGTAGATAAAACTAATTATACTAATTAAACAATTAAACAATAATAATACACGCGCGCGTGAGAGAAGATCTGCGTTGAGAACATCGTTTGCTCCGACTCTTACCATCGTTTCACCACCAAAAGAACCCAATCTCCGGCGATCGGAAGCGAGAGAGAGAGAGAGAGAGAGAGAGAGAGATGAGCAGTACAGCAGGGAAGATGGTGACTTCAAGATCCGAGCTTGAATTGGATCACCCCAACATCGAAGATTACCTTCCTTCCGGCTCCTCCATCAACGAGCCTCGTGGCAAGCTCCGCCTGTAAACTCTTCTCTCCCTCTCCTTTGTATCTCTCTATGTGCGTTTGTTAATGGTAGCATATGATGATTTTGATTGAATCAGGCGTGATTTGCTAGACATTTCTCCAACGCTCACTGAAGCTGCTGGTGCCATTGTTGATGTAATGTCTGATGAGTTTAGCTTACAAAGTTTTAATCTTTTTATTGATTTATCTTACAAAGTTTTAATCTTTCTTGATTTATCTAAGCATCTCAAGTATAAAGATCTTTTTTTTTTTGTTGGGTAGGACTCATTCACTCGGTGTTTTAAGTCGAACCCTCCAGAGCCTTGGAACTGGAACATCTACTTGTTTCCTTTATGGTGCTGTGGTGTTGTTGTTAGATACTGTCTTCTCTTTCCCTTGAGGTTTGTTTGGTTTGGTTCTATCTTAAAGTTCATATTTTTAAGCTGTGTGTTGGACTGATGAGGAGTTGATTGTTTAAAACCTGCAGGTGCATCACTTTAGCTTTTGGATGGTTTATTTTCCTTTCAACGTTTATCCCTGTACACTCTCTCCTGAAAGGTCAGGACAGGCTGAGGAAAAAGATTGAGGTAGGTGGGGTTGGTTCTCTGCAGGGCCGGCCCTGAGATTTTAGGGGCTATAGACGGTTTAAGGAGGATTTCAATAATTTGGGGGTTTGAATTTTTTTTTACAAGTTTAGGAGCCTCTATATATAAACTTTTTCGAAAATTTTGGGGGCTTGAGGGGAACTTTTTATCCGGTTTGGCCCAGGACCGGCCCTGGTTCTTTGTGTCGTGTATAATCCTCTGCTTTGTTGATATCTTGATGTTGAAATTTGTGCTGTTACCAGAGAGTCTTGGTGGAGATGATATGCAGCTTCTTTGTGGCCTCATGGACAGGAGTTGTTAGATACCACGGGCCACGGCCTAGCATCCGTCCTAAGCAGGTTCATGTTTCCTTTTATAAGTATCTATCTCCTTTGATAGTTTTATTGTACTTATGCTTAATTTTTTATGACTGGGGTGTGTTAAACAGGTCTATGTTGCCAACCATACTTCGATGATTGACTTCATCGTCTTGGAGCAGATGACTGCTTTTGCTGTTATAATGCAGAAGCATCCTGGTTGGGTTGGTAAGTGAGTCTCATTGGTTTTGTCTTTGGTGCATTGTTTTTTAAAAGACATGGTTTGACTTTTGATGCTTTTATAATACGAAGGGCTTCTGCAAAGCACAATATTAGAGAGTGTTGGATGTATTTGGTTCAATCGTTCCGAGGCTAAGGATCGTGAGATTGTAGCAAGAAAGTAAGCATGATATGTTTCTTTTATCTCCTTTGATCTACTGATATTAATCATGGGAAAATGAATCTACATCGTTCAGGTTAAGGAACCATGTTCAAGGAACTGACAATAACCCTCTTCTCATATTTCCTGAAGGGACTTGTGTAAATAATAATTACACTGTGATGTTTAAGAAGGTATTATGAACCCTTACTTTGATGTTTTATGTTAATAGTTTCTGAGTTGCCTCATGACAATGTTCAGGGTGCTTTTGAATTGGACTGCACTGTTTGTCCAATCGCCATTAAATACAATAAGATCTTTGTTGACGCCTTCTGGAACAGCAGAAAGTAAGGGTGTTTTCTTTATGACTTTCTTATCAGATTCTAGCTAGTAATAGGCACACTAGTCTTTTAATTTTATATATATTGCATAGTTGCGATTGTTCTGGTTGCAAAGACATGAAGTTTTTTTTGGAACATTTCTAACAAAAGGTGTTGCATGATCTTTGCAGACAATCATTCACTATGCATTTACTGCAACTCATGACATCGTGGGCTGTGGTGTGTGAGGTGTGGTACTTGGAACCCCAAACAATAAGGCCTGGTGAAACAGCAATTGAGTTTGCAGAGAGGTAAAACACAATATAACACACTGAAGTTTTTCATATGAAGATTAAGCATGACATTCTTTTGCGTTTTAGTAGTTGGTCTAACATTTATGAGATCCACTTTGTTTGATTCTCACAGGGTCAGAGACATGATATCTCATAGGGCAGGTCTCAAAAAGGTTCCTTGGGATGGATACTTGAAGTATTCGAGGCCAAGTTCCAAGCATAGCGAACGCAAGTATGTGTTATTCTTTGAATGTGTCTTGTCATTATTCTCTGGAACTAAATGAATCACTGAGAACTTCCAGTAGCAAAGTCTTTGCATTAATGTCCCCCTATCTGTTGTGTACGCTCGAATTCCTAACAAGACTTGGTGATGATTTGTCTTTCTTTAAATTCACAGGCAACAGAGTTTTGCAGAGTCGATCCTGGCTAGATTGGAAGTCAAGTGAATGCAAAAGATCATTTCATGTTTTATGTTTTTTTTCTTTCTCTTTTTACTTGTGGTGTTTCATTAATCTGCTAGACAAGACAAACTCATACCTCTTGTGCTTTTAGCTCTCTCTGTGTATCAATACATTACACTTCTGAATTCCAGCAATAATGATAGTTATGATTCATTCGCTCTTCTACTTGTTGCTAGTTTCTCTGGTGGTGCTATGAATAGGAAAGAACTAAGAACTGAAGTTTTCTTTCATTCAGCTTCTTGGACAACAATAATTTTGAAAACACAAACAAGCGTAGCAACATGAATTATTTGGAATAGAAAAATATGGTTCGAGAGTTTCGACGAGTTAACGTCTAAAGAATGTAAAACTTACAAAACCAGACAGCGTGGATTATACCCAATATACTTTTGGCAATAGTAGCAAGGAACTTTGATGAGGGAAGGAAGGAACAAGTAACTTTGTCAAAGGTGGTCTCACTCAAGATTTGCAATGACGGCATCAACCACCTGCTGAGTAGTGCTTTGTCCACCAAGATCTTTAGTCCGGCAATTTCCTTCGGAGATGACTCTTTTCACTGCTGTTTCGAGCCGGTCAGCAAACGAAGGAAACTGAAGGTGTCTTAGCATCATGGCTGATGAGAGAAGCAGCGCCACTGGGTTCGCTTTGTTTTCTCGTACTATCTTGTCTTTCCCCACGTTTCCTGCTGATGCACCTTGCTCAAATACCGCATGGTCTGCCCCTACGTTTCCTGTTTTCATGTTCATAATATACAAATTTCAGAACTGTCCATAGTTGTAATTGAGAGTATAAGCAGAGGCTATTGTTACCTCCAGGCATGACTCCAGTGCCTCCAGCAATACCAGCAGCAGTGTTTGCAACTAAATTACCATACAGATTAGGTGTCACCTGCAGAACATTTAGTCAATAAGCCGTTTCAAGAAAAAGAAAAGAATAAAAAGCCAAAGGAAGCTAATGCAAACATCAATCAGAGAAAACATAAACACAGGTTAATAATAGCAGTGAAAGGCTGTCATCCAAGTGAAGAATTAAGCTGTAACACGGTCTATTTATTTAACTGAGAAAGTCTTATTAGCTACACACAGCTTTCTCGCCAATCTATTTACAGCAGAGACGACGAAGAAAGTACTAAGAATACAACTATTAAACATACCATGACGTCGAACTGCTCTGGTTTGGCTACAAGTTGCATACAGCAGTTGTCAACAATGATCTCATTGTAAGTTATCCCTGGATACTTTTTAGCGACCTCTCGACATGACTCCAAGAACAAACCATCAGCAAGTTTCATGATGTTAGCCTTGTGCACTGCCGTCACTTTCTTCCTGTTGTTCAGGTACGCATACTCAAACGCATACTTCGCTATACGCTCCGAACAAAACTTCGTAATCACCTAACAAAAGACAACAAATCATGACATCAGATCCAAGAAATAACCATTTAGCTAATCCAACACTGTTTCAAGAAGCCATGACAATAAAAATCTAAACTTTCAATGAGTAAACTGACCTTAAGACTCTCTAAGCTAAGAGTCCATAAAAATCGAAACTTTTAATGAGGAAACTGATCTTAAGACTCTCAATAACACCAGGAACAACCTAGTGGTGCTCTCTAAGCTAAGAGTCCATAAAAATCGAAACTTTTAATGACGAAACTGACCTTAAGACTCTCAACAACACTATGCACATCTTCTAAGCTAAGAGTCCATAAAAATCGAAACTTTTAATGACGAAACTGACCTTAAGACTCTCAACAACACTATGCGCACATCTTCTAAGCTAAGAGTCCATAAAAATCGAAACTTTTAATGACGAAACTCACTTTTAAAACTCTCAACAGCACAAGGAACAAACCTATTAGTCTTCTCTAAGCTAAGAGTCCATAAAAATCAAACTTTCAATGAGGAAACCGAACTTAAGACTCTCAAACAATACAAGGAACAACCTAGTGGTGTTCTCTAAGCTTAGAGTCCATAAAAATCGAAACTTTCAATTCGGAAACTGACCTTAAGACTCTCAAACAACACTAAGAACAACCTAGTGGTGCTCTCTAAGCTAAACAAGTCCATAAAAATCGAAACTTTCAATGCGGAAACCGAACTTAAGACTCTCAACAACACCTAGTGGTGTTCTCTAAGCTAGGATTCCATAAAAATCGAAATTTTCGAATCAAACTTTCAATGAGGAAACCGAACTTAAGACTCTCAAACAATACAAGGAACAACCTAGTCGTGTTCTCTAAGCTTAGAGTCCATAAAAATCGAAACTTTCAATTCGAAAACTGACCTCAACACTCTCAAGAACACCAGGAACAAACCTAGTGGTGTTCTCTAAGCTACGAGTCACATCAAAATCAAAACTTTCAATGACGAAACTGATCTCTAGACTCTCAAACAACACCAGGAACAAACCTAGTGGTGTTCTCTAAGCTACGAGTCACATCAAAATCAAAACTTTCAATGACGAAACTGATCTCTAGACTCTCAAACAACACCAGGAACAAACCTAGTGGTGTTCTCTAACCTACGAGTCCATAAAAATCGAAACTTTAAATTCGTAAACCAACCTTAAGACTCTCAAACAACACCAGGAACAACCTAGTGGTGTTCTCTAAGCTAAAAGCCCATAAAAATCGAAACTTTCAATGACGAAACTGACCTTAAGACTCTCAATCAACACCAGGAACAACCTAGTGGTGCTCTCTAAGCTAAACAAGTCCATAGAAATAAAAACTTTCAAACAAGAAACCAACCTTAAGACTCTCAACGACACCAGGAACAACCTCATGCTCAAGCCCCGCATACTCCCCCTCAGTATTCTCCCTAATCACAACGATGTCAACGTTCTCATGCTTCGTCGGCAACCCAGGCAAGTTAAAGCAGTTAACAAGCGACGCGAACAGATCAAGCTCCTTCCTCAGCTGCACGTTCAGCGAGCTCACACCGCCTCCGACGGGAGTCTTGAGCCCGCCTTTCAAGCACACCTTGTTCTTCCTTATCGACTCCATCACCTCCGCGGGCACGCGGCTCATCTCCCCGTGGACGTCGTACTTCTCGAAGTAGATCGGCGCGTGCATCGCCTCCATCACCTGCTCGACGGCGTTGGTCACGAGGGGACCGATCCCGTCGCCGGGGATTAGGGTCACTGCGCGTGGGGATCCATCGCCGGGTCGGGGCATGTAGGTCACGGATCGGGTTTGGATGCATGAGGAGGAGGCGTTTGAGTTTCTTGCGAGGTTCTTGAGGAGAGTCAGCGATCGAGGAGACATGTTTTGAGCTTGTGAAAGTTTTGATCTTTTTTTTTCTTTTTTTTGTTTGGCTTTTGGAGCTTTGGAGGCGGACGAAAAGTCGTTTATTGTATAATTTGTGTATATTTGCACATTTGCTCCCTATAAATCTTTTAACCTTATTATTACATTCTCATAAATTAGTTAAGCTTGCAGCACCAAAAGAGTTAACCACTTATTACTCCATAAGATCACCGTTATTTTTTCTTAAGTAATTCAGTAATAGAGTTGTATTTAATTGTTACTCCATTTTAAAGTGAAAAATAGAATGATGAATAAAATAAATAAATTAATAAGTTTATAGAGTAAACCTATTTTTACTCTATCAAAGAGTAAAAAATGAAATAAAAAATGGAATACGGTTGAAGTTCTTTTATTTCAAATTTTATTTTAAAATAAAAAAATATAGTGAAGTTAGAGGTGTTCTTAGTCTAATATCCTTGATTTTGATGATTGTTTCCATTATTATGTGTAAAATGTTACATGAAGAGGAGTATGACTTGCTGTGAAAGTATCTGTAAAAGGATTTATGCTTAAGAATAATCCAGGATATTTGGAAAAAAAAAAGAACCTCCAAAAATCAATGAAGTGATATTTCTTTGTAGGAGAAGTAACAAAATATATAGGTGGAAGTAGCATCTCTTCTTCTTATTTGTTATTGTATTTGTGCTATATAGACGCATATTTGCATGTTGTTGTAACTTTATTGTTAAGGCGGTAGTGATAGATTTGAGGATCAGTATCTTTTCTTGTGTCTTTTGTCTGCAGGCTAGCTGTTTCTTGAAAAGGATAAAGGGTTTGAAGATAGGTCAGAGATGCGAACATGGATAGCCACTAGCTAGTACAAGTATATATTCTTCTCTTCTTCTTCTTTTTTGGTTGCCAAGACTGAATCTGTGTGTTTTTATAAACCTACACAAGTGAAATGTCAACTTATTTTCTACTTTCAAATTAACTGGCACAATTGTTTCGTGTTTCTATATAATACTAGACTAGGCATGTTACGTTCCCCATATTTTCTTGCCATGGCTTCTCTGGGACTAGACTCAAATGTTGCTGCATTTTGATCCCTAGATAACTCTGGAGTCTGGACTTGGATGTTTGAGGTTAGTTCGTTAAAGACAAGTTTCCCTGTGTAAACCATTGAAATCACGGATCAGAGAGTGCTCTATTAGACATTTTTTTTCAGAGTTTCTTCCTATATATATTCACTGAAATGTACAAAGTAATAAACTTAAGTCCCAAAAAGAAAACTGCATGCCTAGATTTTCATAGATGTTGAATGTTTTCATGCGAGGGAAACTGCATGACTAGATTTTCAAAACATATTTAATGTTTTCATGCGTTTTAGTAACAAATAATGGAAGTAGAAGTAGAACATATAGAATAATATTTCAATATGACAATACTTGCAGAGTTTAAGTAGAATCCAGATTACAAATGATTTACAGAAAATAAAATACATAATAAGCATGTTTCTGTATGCAATCGCCTTATTATACAAAAAATCTGCTAAGCCGATGCATAAAACCAGTACACTACTACAAAATGGCATTGACAATATTGTTACAAACGATGCCCCAAGTCTGTGTAATATTTTGTTTCTAACACACTATTAAATTAGTAGAAGAACCTCCACGTGTTCTTACCTGAATGCTTATAGCAAAGGAACAGGACCGGTACTACCAAAAGAGCCTCCCAGCTTGGCTTGAGAAGCTTCATGAACGCTAATCTTGATCGTGCGGCTCTGTGATGATCTATAGATATCGATACATTCCTCAAGATCCGCTTCACACGTCAGAAGAACCCATTCTTTGTCATCATCCAAGTATTTAAGATCAAAGGTTGCAATAATATTGTTATCTATGTTAAAACGCCTAGCAATCTCGTGTTGCAACTCTCTGAATCCCCAGGTAGGAAGCAAAGTAAACCGTACTTTGGCCTCACCGAACGTGGCTTTCACTTTAGATGCTCCTCCAGCTTTCAAGCTCCTACTACGACTCTCCGGCAACCGAGGTAGATTATTCAAAAGAGGATGCTCACTGAATGCTCTGTGGCTAAGGGTTCTAGAGAGAGACTTTGTTTCCTCCTGGTTCACGGTGCGGAGTCTTACCTCGCTACGAGCTCTCTTCAAGATTGCTCCAGCATTATCAGCCATCAGGGTGGATATAGTGTTTGAGGTATTTGCAGTATTGGTGCTTTGATTAGCTCCAGTTGAGCAGCATGTGCTTGAACCAGAGCTGTGGCTACAAGAAGATGATGGTGGTGATGAGGTTGGAGCCACAGCAGGTGAAACACCGTTCTCGGTTTGAGGATTCAAATGACTTGGCTGATCATTGTTCCTGAAGGAAGTGCCAGTACCAGTACTAGATACATTATTGGGAGAGCTTAGTTCAGGGAAACTTGTGTAGAATGAGTCAAGTTGGATAGAGCCTTGAACACCTTGAACAGAGTCTATCACAAGCTGGAGTTTCTTTAACGAGTGCCCCACTTTCTTAATCTTCCTTGAAGGCCATCTTGTTATCCCATGTTGCCTGCATATTCTTTTCAAGGTGGTTGGACAAACTGCAACATAATAATGAACAAAACTTGTTAATCTCAATTCTCTGTCTGAGATACTGATAGATTAAATATGACTAATAACTACAGTAAGAACTCTTGAATCTCAATTCATAAAGTTATTATATATAGACTATGATAAACAGTTGATCTTACCATACATATACTGACTAAATTTTAGAAATCTGATTTTCATGTTAATTTTATTTATAATTTGGTGTATAGAAATTTTTCTTTATAGAACTTAAATGTAGTTTTAAATATAATTTTACTCAATATTATCAAATATAATGAAGTGTTAAGAAAATACTATAAAATATCTATTGTGAATATAAAACAAACGCTACAATATTTTGTTTGTACTTATAATAATTGTATATGTAAATAAATTATTAGTTTATGATTCTAATGGACCATATATTTATATAGAGTTTTATAAAAAAAATATTATCTTATTATATTATCGATCTTTTTTTATAAATTTTACACCGGCTTAATTTTAGACCGAAGAAATTTATTATTTTATCGTATTTATTAACTTATAAAGTTTTCTTACCACCAATGCTCTTGGCTGCATCTTTGAGGCTTCCTGCAAAGTACTGTCTAAGAACTTCTAAACCAATTGTTTTTTCTGTCTTTGTTCTTCTCTTTTCACCTGGTCTTCTACTTCCTAACAGTGTTTGTCCAACACCAAAGGAAGCTGAATCAAAGCTTGGATCAATGTCAAGTCTAAGTCCTCCTGAGTTTGAAGCCTTCTGAAACTGCTCAGCATCTGAAAGAAAGCTACCAATCTGATTGTTGTTGTTGTCCCAGCCAGATGTCAGCATGAACTCTTCTTTTGGCTCTTCTTTCTGATACTCCCACGAAAGCGACACTCCTTTGCCCTTCTCGTTAGCATTTATCATATGAGAGATCCATGAGGAATCTTCCTGAGATATCTCTTCCAAAGGCGAAGGTTTCAGGCTCTCTCCCGTCTCTGCATTCCCTGAGAATAGCAGCTCCTCTCTTACCGGAAACACTACTTCAAGCTCTAGCTCTTTGTCAATGACAAGATTCAAGCTCCTGAAATCCTGCTGCAGCGTCACAGACAGTGACTTGAGCATCTCTTGTTGCGCTTCAGTGTCAAGGCAACTTTTGGGAAAGAAAAACTCCAACACAAACTCAACCGAACCATTGAATTTGTTTTTCAAAGGGACTGCCAAAGCGGCATGTAGGCCAGAGATCTTGGCATGGTGTGCAAGAGGGTAGTTTGTCTTGCTGAAAGTAGTTACTTCAGGGACAAAGAAAAGTTTGGTCGCTTTGAATGCTTTTCCCACAATGCCTTCCCCTTGAAGGAGGTGGTGTTCAGAGCATGCCTCTTGGAAGTTATGACTCTGTTGGTCAAGGACAAAGCATGCAGAATCTAGAGTTGAAACACACTCTGAGAAGTTCTCATCAGAATGCCGGGATCCACCTCTGCCTTGCCTAGCACACGGTGCCCACGTTAAAGCTAGAGGCAGATCATATGATCTGCAGACTGATGTCAGAAAGACTGATACCTCAGGTATTACAGCACAGTAGAACTGTTTATAGACTTGCAGAAACTGAAACAAAGAGCATATGACATTTAGCAACAAATAGTTTTTGTTTATAGTGTGTGTTAACTAGGGGTGGACATTTGGGTTTAAATTAGGATTTGGTTTGGATTATGTTTTCATCTAATATAAATAAGCTTTTCGGTTTTGATGATAGTGTTTGAGATTCATATTTTTTTTATTGTTAATTGTGTTTCTATTAAAAGTAAAAATGGTTAAATATCTTAAATTTTAATATATTAGTATTTTATATATAGTTTAAATAAACACTTCGGTTTTTCAGTTCGGTTTGGTTTAAAACCGAACCATACCAAACCATTTGGGTTGATAAAAAATTTAACCGAATGGTTGGGACATATATTTTGGTCTGGTTTGGGTTCGGATGGATAGGTTCCGTTTGGTTGCCCACCCCTAGTGTTAACAAATGATTTGGTTTTTGAGAACATTTTGACACACCTCACTGCTTGGAGACTCCATGTTGGCTGAACTTCTAAGATTAACAGCCTACAAAACACACAGAAACACTCTTTAGACTAAACAATATACAAACCAAAGCTTCCCAATTTGAAGAATGTGGGACTAAAGGAAGAGAAAAAACACCTCGAGAGCTTTACAGATATTCTCAAGTTCCGGTCTGTAATTCATCTTCTGAGTAGTTGTAACAATCTCAACAACACCCAAACAAATCCCACTACCACTTTCAAACACAGGAAGGGCTAATGAACCACGGACATCACATCTCTGCGCTTCTTTGATGCGTGGATACTCTTCACTCCTGAAGAACCTTACATCAGGTGTCCACTCAGGTAGCTTCCCAAGGAATACACGGCCAGGGAGACCTACAGACTCCTTGGAGTCCTCATCAGCCAAGAAGTTATAAGACACTGAAACATCTCTGTATCTTTTAAGGCTTTTGTATTTTGGGTTGAAGAAGTGTGGCTGCTCCAAAGTGGTGAGGAAGTTCTTGCCTTCTTGTTGAATTGGCACCCATATCTGTATGAGGAAGTCTTTGTCCTGCACCTTAAGACCGTTTATAGCTTGAAACAGTCTATCTTTGACAGATGAAGAAGGGCCTTGGCTTGTTCTTGGAGCAATCCAATATCTTCTACCTCTCTCGGTTTCTTCAAGGAGAAACTTCTCAGCTTGTGCTGAACTCATAGCTGCAGACTGGTCAAAGGAGACTTGAGTCATCGGCTGATTGGTGAGATCTTCCATCTTGAGAAAACCTGGAGGCAACTTTCTCCCTGTGTCTTCGTTGGAGATGTGATCCTGAGAAGGGTTCTCAGCAAATTGATAGCCATAAAGAAAAGAGTTGTTGTTGTTGTTGTCATTCATGTTGGTAGAGCTAGGAGCTTGGTGTCCAGACGTCTGCTTCAAGCTCTTACCATCTGTTGTCTCAAGCCAACATCCATCAAAGAAGAGTTCTTCCATGAAGTCCATATCCATAGCCGTCTCAGGGAATGCACCAAAGCTAGGATTGGGTAAGAAACCACCATCTCCACCACCACTACCCTCCATATAAAAGAATCTCTTCTTTCTTTCTTTCTTTCTTCAACTCAGTCTTGAATCCACCAGAAGCTTAATAAACTTCTTACCTTTCTCAAAGACTTGTTCTACATGAACAGACAAAAACAAGCTTCTTTGAGGTCTCCCTTTATCTGCAGTTAAAGGTTACAGAAAAATGATCAAAACCCAACACAGGAAGAAGAGAAGAAGAAGGATAAAAGCAAAACTCAGTCTTTGTCAACTCCAAGATCAAAGGTGCATATCAACATGTATATAATAGACTTTAAGAGAGGGTTGTGAGATCACACAGAGAGAGGCTATAAAAATATAAAAGCTAGAGAGAGTTGACTTGAAATCAGGTACTAACATCAGCTTCAAGTACAATATTCCCCAATAGATATGGAAACTTCAAGAGGGCCAATTATTGAGCCCTTTAAAGACAATTCAATTGAAATGTTCAGCAGACAGTAAATGCCACACAGAAGAGGAAAATAAAAAGATGATGGAATTTTATAAATTAAGAATCTAATGCTTCATGACATCACTTTCCAAAGAACAAAAAAAAAGAGAGAAAATCTTATGATGCTCCATGACAAAAGTATCCAAAGAACAAAGCAATCTTCCAATAAAACCCCAGAAATAGTTAGTAACTACAAATCCCACAAAAAGAAAAGAAAAACAAACTTACAATTTATCAAGATTCCTTGAGAAAGTACAGAGATTTCAAGAAATAAAGGGAGAAGTTGACTTTGGGTGGGTTTCAAACACTCATAAGAAGTAAATAAACTGACAGAACTAAAGATTTAGTTAGCTCTGTTTTCAGTTAGAAAGAGGTTGTTTGGTCTCTGTTTATTCGTACACAACACACATAAATGATGAAAAGATTCTCAGGAAAAACCCAAAGAATAAAAAGCTGTGAAAAATTCTTTTGCTCAAATAGATGATACTATCATCACCACTTCTTTTTTATCTCTCTTTCTTTCTTTCTGGACACAAGTAGGTGATGAAGGGTTATATCACTCTATTTTAATCTCACCATGTGGGCGTGCAGAATCTTTCACAAGAACAAAGTGGACCACGATTTATACCATCCAATAAGATCTCTATACTGTCTTTTACCTGTAGTAAAAAAAAGAAGAATAATTTTATTTTCTCTGTTTTTCTTCTGCAAAAAAAAAATGAAGTTGAAGTTGGGTTTTTAACAGCTGATATGTTATGATTGGTCTCTCTTAATAATGTAGTTGGTGATCTCTTGTTGAGATTCTTTTGCCTCGTTCAAACTTGCAAATTAGTATTTTTAAAATATTAATCAATTAGATAATAATAAATTATGATTACGTAAGCCGCAGATGTGTACTTTGTTCTGTTTCGTTGGTTAAACTTTGATCTGTATCAATGAGAGAGGGAGAAAGATTCTTGCAGACAATGTCTGTCATGTTGAACAGGTTTCATTAATAATTTGACCTTAAGATTCTTTCTTTAATTTCTCATCATAAAAACAATAATCCTTTGTGACCTCAGCCCTAGTTTTAAAGTTTTTATTTGTTTGTTAAAAGTTTGAAATTTTCTTAAAATGCCCTTTTGCATAAATAATGGCTCTTTATTACTCTTTCCCTAATTTGGTTTCAGAGTTTTCCATAGTGTCACATTATATTTATGTTATACAAGGATGCAAATTAGATAATTACCCAGTAGTCGTTCTTATGCTATACGATTAAGTTTCGTATTGATTTCAGTACCAACAGGTTATGTTATATATATTCATTAAAAAATTAAACTTTAATGCTTTTCTTAAAGTTAATTCCACGCTTTTGAATGACCTCCATGTGAGTCCGGATTCATGGAACAAGATAGTGAAATAGGTAGTTTTTTTTACCAAAAAGGGTAGGTTTCTTCTAACTGTACAATGATTCATTAACTAGCTAGCTGACTACTGGTTTAATTTAATTTTAGTTTCTATGATAAAAGATAAATCATATGCTTCCTTGCAAAAACTATAATGAAAGTGAGTTTTCACTTTGTTCCTTACCAAGAAAGGGATAACTCTAATTAGTGTAATAGTGTGGCCAAAACTAATCATTAAGAAATAGTGTATAATTAATTTAGTTGGTAATCAAACACAAAAATCTATATATTGATAAACAACATTTTCATCGTTTCTGCTAGGGGTGTCAAAATGAGTTATAACTCATGAGCTGACTCGGTTCAATTCGATTTTTTACGAGCATGAACTCTATTTTTAGGATCATTTAATAAATGAGCTTAATGATCGAGCTTAAATTAAATCACGAGCTATATGAACGATCTTTAACGAATACAAGCTAACTCATCAGCTTGGTCTTTTGTTATACTATTTATATATATATGTAGATGACTTCTATTTTTCTTATGTAAGAAAAGATACTTTCCATATTAATCATATTTATCTTCTAGAATTAAAATGTAAACCAAATTTTTTTAAATATATATAAAATGTAAAAGAATATGGATATCAATCCTCATGATATCATATATTTATAGAATTAAAATGTAAAACAAAATATACGTAAGATTCTGATACAGAATATATATCTTTATGATTTGAATAAATGAAGACTCTGAATGAATCATCTTAAGACTCTTGTGTGGAATAGATTTTTGGATCACTAATTTAGCTTTTATTTAATTTATTATTAGGTTTTGGTTTTATTCAGTATCTACATTAATGATTTTGATTTTTAATATTTAAAATTTAAATTATATTAGAAATTAAAAGTTATTTTGTTCTATATTTTATTTATAAATATTTTTACAATTTTTATTTTTATTTTAGATTTGATTGCAAGTTAGCTTATTTAACTCATGATCTAGATGAGATGAGTTAGAATTTATATATGGAAGCTCTATAATAAATGAGCTGAGCTGGGTTAGCTCATGAAAGATCTGAGCTCACTATGAACTGAATTGAATTGAGCGAGCTAGCTCATTTTCACATCCTTAGTTTCTGCAAATAAAAAACGGCATTTAGTTTGAAGAATTCATCATTTTCGAAAATAAATACATTACACTTTTAAATTATCAAGAAGACAACCCAATGATATTCTCTATGCTATTACCCTCCTTAATTAATTGGGTTAGACTTTGTGAATAACTTTTGGAGATGAAAAGTAGCCATGTGACCACTAGGCATAAAAATTCTCCGTCTTTGCCTAATAGTATATGACATTCAAAATATTACTTACCAGGGTTTGGAGGATGTACAAATTAAGGTTACTTTTAAATAATCTTTGTATTATATGTTTCTTAAAATGAGATATGAATATATGATGCATGGAGAATTAAACAAAGTCTTGGGAAAAACAAAATTTGATCTTAACTTTGGAATTTGATTTTGATATCGCTGATTGAAGCAAATTTTGAATAAAAGAAGTTTTTAAAACTATCTTGTTTAGCTGGGCATTGGATTCTTCTACTATAAGAAGAAGAAAAACATTTAATTGTTGCAAACACAAGCATACTTAAACTGGAGAAGATATCATGTAGAAACAAACACACAGAAAAGCGATTGTGAGGAATACTCGTGTGGTGAAAGTAAATACTTAATCCAGAACGTGACAGGAGATTGTTTACAGTGTAAACAGAAAATATTTAAGAAACATGAATGCTAACTAGATCAAAAGACGCAGAACTCTAGTAAATTAACCATGTACGTACGTATAAACTTCTGTTTAGGTATAATGTACGTATAATACTCTTTGCCACTTCAACATGTACTTCAACATGTACTTTGAGAATTTCAACATTATGTCATGTATCGTTCCAAGTCCAACTATACGGAAAATCGATCCTGCAATCCAGTCGTACACACATGTTATTCCCAAATTTATCATTTATAAAGATCATCCATTAGAGAATGATGAGTATGAATCGTACATTCTAGAATAAATCTAAAATAATCGCCTAAGAGCCAGGCTTTGAAAGGATAGAAAGATGGGTTAAGATAAGCCACTTTGCTCCAAAAAGTAAGGATCAAACGGCTCTCAGTAATCTGAGGAGCCACCGTCCCTTCCTCGTCGTCCGATCCCCGACTCGCCGCTTCCAAGACCTGACTTAAAATGGTCATTTACTATAACCTCTCTTACTTTAATCTCCATTAGTCAGGTGGAATCCTTGTGTTTATGATAACTTATAAACTCTCTCGTACATACTTAACTATCGAATTGTTAATATACTAGTTATTATAAGAAATATATTGTCGTGCACGAAAGCTCTCTTTATTTTTATCAATAAAATAAAATAGCACCAAATTTATCTTACTGGAATTCTTTGTCTGAATCCGGCCGACCCTACACATGTCGCTTTTCTCGAAACACTAGTTTCACTCCTTAATTACATGATTTAACCTCCTTAATTATTAGTTAAGACTTAGTCGGAAGACATTGATATTACAGTATTTAACATCAAAACTCTGAACGTCATGTATTGTATTTGTATATAAGTGATCTATGTGTAATGTGTATGTACATGCAAACTTGTTGACATAAATTTGCAAGTGGAACTAAATCTTTAAGGGAAATGTTAAATAGGATGTAACTACTTTACTAATTATCGCATAAGTACTGCTTGTTTAAAAGATATAAAATAACATGAATACAATATTATTATGTAGGAAAGCCAGCGATAATGGAAGATGATGTCACGCCGTTTAATGACTTTTTTAAATGAAAGCCAAGTGATTAAATATTGCTTTGTTTCGCCACCCCCTGTGGCATCACACTAGAAGTTAAATAGATAATTGTTATGTAATTACAATTTGCAATTTCTAATTTCGAAAAAAAAGTTTGCTTAGGTGTAAAGCCTGGATTAAAATATAAATTAATCCCGCTCAAGAATCCACTTAATCTATTTTGATTAGTTTAGTTAATTATGGTGCAATATATTCATATAAATAATTATATACTCCCTTTTTATCTTAAAAACATAATGACGTGCTTACGAGATATTTTGAATTTCTAAAAAACGCGCTTTTATAGCGATTCTTAGGCGATAAGGTTTTCTTCTTCTCGCCGCCGGTGACGGTGCCTCACGCGCCGAGCTGAGAACTCTCCCCCTCTTCGGTCTCCATGGATTCACCCTCTCCGTCTCTGTGCGAACCTCCCTGGCCCCCAGACCTGTGTGTCGTTCATCGTGAATCTCCCTCGTCCGATTTAGTTCTTAGATCTCCTGTTTTTCTTCACCCGGAAGCTCCTCCGTGTCTCGAAGATGGACCACCGCAACAAATCTCACCGTCGATTCAAGTTATGGCCCCTACTTCTTCGCCTTCTCCGGCCTTGTGGGTCTCTAAATTGAAATCCTCCTCTCACAATCTAAAGAAGATGGCTTCGCCAACCTTTTCTGCGGATGGTACTCCCATCGTCAAGGCACCTGACTCAGTAGTTTTCCGTCCTTCTCAAACTTGGAAGGGTTACTTAGTGGCCCAATTCCATGGTACTCCACCTTCCACTGCAAAAATCTTTTCGGATCTTAACCCAATATGGGGTAAGCAAGGCAGAATCAAAGTGAAACATCATTCAAAAGGAGTGTGTATGATTTTTATTCCATGTGAGGTTACTAGAAAATGGGTGCTTGATGTTGCCTTTTGGCACTCTGGAAACTGCTCCTTCACAGTTACAGAGTGGTCTCCAAATATGGTTTTATCCAAAATGAAGCTCGAGTATGCTCCAGTGTGGATCCTATTTAAAAACGTTCCTTCTGAGTTGTGGTCTCTGGAAGGGTTTAGTTCTTTTGCTACTGGAGTGGGTTTTCCAGTCCAATCGGAGTTTCCAAAGCTCAAACCTTACACAAATGGTATTGTCAAACTGAAGGTTGTAATCAAATTGGATGGGAAGAAATCAAAGTTTGTCAAAGTAGTTGACAAGATGGGAAACTCAGTTAATGTATACGTTGAATATCTGAAGCTTCCGCCTAAGTGTGGGTTGTGCTCTGAGTTTGGACACTTCGACCTTAGATGTCCCACTGCTTCATCCAGAGTTTTGCCTCCAAGGTTGTCGGATCAAGGCTCTAGCGCTGGAAATGATCTTCAAATTCCTCTTAGCTCTACCAATACACCTTCAAAAAACGCTCCTCCCTCTCCTCATGTGTCTTCTGTTGCTGATACGTCTGTTGGGGTTTTGAGGAAGTCGGTCAGCCTTCCAAGTTCTCCGGTTGGTTCTGTTAATACTGAGACTCATGCTGGATCTTCTAGATGGATCCGGGTAGGAGCTAAATCTCCTTCTTCTAAGGCCCGGAGGAGCATGTCCCCAATCTCCAAGGCAAAAATTCTTACTTCTGCTCAGTTTAGTTCAGAGGAGGAATTGATTTGTGCTGCTCAGAAGGTTCTTAGGAACCGACTCGCTGATGTTGTAATGGATATTCCTCCCTTCGCAACCGCTGCGGATAGGAAAATTTTCAGAAAACATCAACGTCATACCTTCCGCAGTCTGTGTGAAGATGAAGGTGGTACCTCCGGTTCAGGTTCATCTGTTAATAAATCTCAGGATTCCATTGCTTTTGGTTCTATTGAGGCTGTGCTTCCCAAGCAAGCCTCAATTTTTTTGGAGGCTTAGTGCCTCGTTGCCCCGCTTTTTTGTCATTCCATGAAGTGTTTTTGTTGGAATATAAGGGGCCTTAACGGCAATAATCGGAAATTAAATGTGCAGAGGTGGATTCGCACCAACCGGCCTATGATTGGCGGTTTTTTGGAAACTCATGTGAAGCAAGAAAATTTGAATAACCTTATCTCAAGCTACTTTCCTGGATGGTCTTTTGATTCAAACCATAGTCCGGAAGCGGAAAATGGACGTATTGTGGTAATTTGGAACCCGGCTCTCTCTGTTATGGTGTATTTGAAGTCTCCACAGATTATGGTGTGTGGTGTTTTTGACCCAGTTACGCAGACAGCTTTCACGGTTGGATTTGTCTATGCTTTCAACGAGAGAAGTGACAGAATCTTTCTTTGGGATTCTATTCGGCAGTTATCAAATTCATCAACTTTGCGAAACTCTCCTTGGATGATTCTAGGAGATTTTAATCAGGTTCTTGCTGTCTCCGAGATATTTTCTCTTTACCCAGTGGATATTTCTGTTGGTGGAATGGTGGAGTTTCAGGAATGCTTAAATGATAGCTATCTCTATGATCTCTCGTATCAAGGATGTTTTTTCACCTGGACGAACTGTAGTCCGACTGATCCAAAGTCCAGGAAGCTGGATAGAGCCTTGATTAATGAAGCTTTTCAGGATAAATTCCCCAATGCAAATGCGGTATTTGACCCTCCAGGAAGTTCTGATCATTCCCCATGTATTGTCACGATATCACATGACTCGCACCGTAGAAGATCAAGATTCATGTTCTTCTCCTTCTTTGCCGGTCATCCTGATTATCAGCAGCTACTGTCTGAGGCATGGACTCCTTCTGGTCGGGCAGGCTCCGCTATGTCTTCTCTCTATCAAAAGTTGAGAGCTGCAAAAATGATCTGTAAATCTCTCAATCGATCTGCCTTTAGTGACATCGAAAAGAGAACGAAAGAGGCTTTTGATGACCTTCAGCGCATTCAGCTCCTTTTGCTTACTGATCCAACTCAGGCTTTGTTCGAAGATGAAAGAAGGGCTCGGGATTCATGGTTGGTTTTAGCAGCAGCAGAACAGAATTTTTTCAGGCTTAAGTCAAGAGTGCGTTGGACTAGTAAGGGAGATCTCAACACTGGATTTTATCACAAGTGTGTTAAGGCAAATCTCTCCAGGAACTTGATCCATTTTCTCACAGATGCAAATAATTCTCGGGTTGTTGATATCCAAGAAATGAAGAATTTGGCGGTCAGTTTTTATTCTCTGCTGCAGGGTCGGTCTAATGTTGCTGTCACTCCGTATACGGTAGATCAAATCAGATCTATTCATTCTTTTAGAACCACCCCTTCGCAGAATGAACGTCTCTCAGCTATTCCCTCGGATGAGGACATAAAAAATACTCTTTTTGCCCTGCCTAAAGACAAAGCTCCGGGACCCGACGGGTTCTCGGCAGAGTTCTTCAAAGCTTCTTGGGACTTAGTGGGTGAGGATTTCACTAGAGCAGTGAAGCAATTCTTTTTGGAGCCTGACATGCAGAGACAAACGAATGCCACTGTCATTTCCTTGATCCCAAAAACGCCTGGTGCCTCTTCTTTGTCTGACTTTCGACCTATTTCACTTTGTAATACTGTGTACAAAGTCATTGCAAAGTTGTTGGCTGCGCGGCTGAGGATTATTACTCCTAAGGCTGTTCAAAGGAACCAAGTGGGTTTCATCAAAGGAAGGCTATTATGCGAGAATGTTCTCCTCGCCTCAGAGCTAGTGGCAGATTTTCACAAGAGTGGAGCAACAACAAGAGGCTGTTTGCAAGTGGATATTACTAAAGCATATGACAGCATTGAGTGGGATTTTGTCTTGAATATCCTTCAAGCTTTCGACTTACCCCCTATTTTTATCTCTTGGATAAGGCAGTGTATTACCACCCCATTTTACTCAGTGTCCTTAAATGGAGAACTAGCGGGTTTCTTTCCGGGAAAAAAAGGATTACGACAAGGAGATCCTATCTCCTCTTCACTCTTTGTTATGGCCATGGATATTCTATCAAAAGATCTAGATACTGCAGCCAGAGAAGAGAAATTTGGTATCCATCCTAAATGTTGTAATCCTTTGGTTACCCATTTGAGCTTTGCCGACGATCTTCTCATTTTTTTTGATGGCTCTTCCGAGTCCTTGAGAGGTATTATGACGGTTCTTAGGGATTTTCAGAGAAGATCAGGGTTGGCGCTGAACCTTAGAAAAACTTGTGTTTTTGTTGATGGAAATAATTCGGAAGCAGCATCAGCTCTAGCATCTGATTTTGGGATTGTGCAAGGATCTCTTCCTGTTAAGTATCTTGGAGTCCCCTTATCGCCTCATAAGCTGAGACGCCAGGACTACCAACCTTTGGTGGATAAAGTTAGAAGCCGGGTTTCTTCATGGACGTCTAAACGGCTCTCTTTTGCCGGCAGGCTACAGCTGATTCAATCAGTTATTTACAGCATGATCAACTTCTGGTCATCTATCTTTCCCCTGCCGAAGGAATGCTTGGATACTCTCGAACAGATTTGTAATGCATTCCTCTGGACAGGAGCACCTAATTCGGCAAGAGGAGCAAAAGTCTCATGGGAAGCTGTTTGTTTACCTAAAGAGTGTGGAGGGTTGGGTTTGCGTCGACTTGCTGATTTAAATCAGGTTTATGGAATCAAATTAATATGGTTTATTTTTGCTGGTTCTGATTCGTTATGGGTTGCTTGGGTTCGAGAACATATTATAGCTGCGAGACTGTTTTGGTCTTTTGATTTCTCAAATGTGGGTAGCTGGATTTGGAGACGTCTCATGAAGCTTCGAGATCTAGCAAAACCCCGCATTCTCTGCCATGTTAACTCTGGTTCAATTGCGTCCTTTTGGCATGATAACTGGACGGAATTGGGGTCTCTTATTGATATTACTGGAACGCTAGGACCTCAGGTCTCGGGCATTCCTATTGAATCTTCAGTTGCTGAGGCGGTGGTAGCAGGTGCTTGGAGAGCTCCTCGTTCTAGGAACCCGACGTTAAGACTACTGCGTCAATCCTTACCTTCGCAGGCTCCAGACATTTCTTCCTCAGAGTGTGACTATTATATGTGGAGGAACTCGGTAAACGACCCTCCATCAGGGTTCTCAGCTTCCAAGACTTGGTTTTCCCTAAACCCTACTCCGCCCTCAGTGGCTTGGCACAAGGTGGTCTGGTTTAGCCAAAATATTCCCAAGCATTCTTTCATAGTATGGCTTGTACTTAAGGACAGAATGCTGACTCGTGACAGATTAAGATCATGGGGTCTTGTGGTTCCCGAAGAGTGTCTTCTCTGTGGTCATGCAACAGAGACGTCTAAACATCTGTTTTTTGAGTGTCACTTCTCTATTGCAGTGTGGGGAATGCTATTATCTAAACTCAGGCTCACCTTTCCTACTTCTTTGGAAGAGATTGTTCCTTGGCTCACTTCAGTCCCCTTGCGTAAGAAGATTAAAGCTATCTTGAAATTAGTTTTCCAAGCTTCTGTTTATTTCATTTGGAGGGAAAGGAATTCCCGTCTTCACTCTGCTTTACATAAGCCACCTACTCTGATCGTCAAAGAGGTTCAACTCCAGGCTCGGGCAAAGCTTCTTGGTCTTGACAGGGAGAGAACTATCGGTACAACTTCTCTGCGACAATATGAAGAGTCATATTTGTATATATGGTTTGATAGATTCCAAGCTTGAGAAGGGAATCATCAGATCTGCTTCACAAAAGTTTCACATTATATTATTAAGTTCCTTATTATGCTGTCTCTGTAATTGTCGATTTCTCTAGTACGAGTTACATCTGATGTAAACTTTTACCCTGATGGGTTTATTTGGAAAGGATGTCCAGTTAAAAAAAAAAAAAAAAAAAAAAAAAAAAAAAAAAAAAAAAAAAAAAAAAAAAATGACGTGCTTACCACATTATCAAATGGCTATACAGTTTAGTATGTATATATACTCTTCCGTATATATCTTGTACTGACAGCTTTCTAATCTCACCTTGATTACTTTTTTCATTTCGGATCTGAATTTAACTAATAAATTACAGTTTGCAGTACTTAGAGACATGATGTTTAGTCAAAATATATTATATGTAATACAAATTAATATTTAGATTTCATATTTCGTTTATATATATTATGAAGATAAAACAACATCGTATTGCAGATCAGCAAGCATGCATCAGCAATCATGGATCCTTAAATTTCACCCTATATATATATCACACATTTCTTATGAAGTCACCCCAGTTAATGTGTATGGATTATATAATGGTATTCAGTTGTAGTACTGATTTAGAATAATGATTTTACAAAATAGAATGTCATCTTTGTTCTTGTTCATACACAAAGCCAATCCTGTATTAGAGAGTATAGTATTACAAATGATGCAATGCTTTTATCATTTTCTATAAAACATATGGGTATAATCTCTGGTTATCATAATATTCAACTAATTTTGTTAGTGTGAAAATTTTAGCAATGTTGTTTTTTTTTCATAAACCACTCTACGACCATAAATTAATCAGTAAATAGGATTATTGTCAATATCTCGAAATAAATATTTTATATATAGTTAAAAATCGAATTGTAAGACGTTTTCTATATTAACTGCTATAGATTAATGCATGTCAAATGATTCACCACTAAATAAATAAATATACTGATTAGATATATTTAGCCGAGTTTGTCTTTTAAAACTAATTTTCAGCATAGTGCACCATTTTCTGATGGGGGGAAATGCTTATTGAAGATGCAAAGAACGTGTAAGGAGAGAAATCGGTCAACTTCATCTTACGTAAGCCTTCATATCTAACATTTTTAAACATACATAAACAATTCAAACAACATATAAAATAATATGATGCATATGTTATATTTTCTTTTGTCAACATGATGCAGATGTAGACATATATATGAAAATGAATCAAAATACGTACGTGAGCAATTTTTATTTTTCTCACGCGCGTATGATTTGCACGAGCCAGTAGAAAAATCAAGAGATATGGAGATTAATCGTTGATTCATGCGCATAGGGAATTTTTTTTTTGATAATATTTGCAATTATACTAAATATGTTCCATAGATTTTTAACGAATTGAAAATCTCAGAAGAAGGTTCTCGTTGTTATTGTTTTTGATGAATTTATATATACCAACATGCATTGCTGTAAACGATAACTATTGTTATAAAAAGGGAGGTAGTAGTTGAATATTCACGAAGGTTGTGTGTCGCACTAGTTTGATAGTTCCTCTGTTCCTAGAAGGAGAATTTTCTGAAGTTATTTTTTTGTTCCAAAATAATATTTCTTCCGTTTCATATTGTAAGTAGTTTTAGAAAAATGTTTTTGTTTCAAAACGTAAGTAGTTTTCGTATTTCTAGGTAACTTTTACATTTATTGAATACAGTGTGACCAATCAAATTAAATAGACTTATTTTTTATTGGTTAAATTATATTCAACCTATTTATTATAAAATACTTTTTAAAAACATAATAATTTTCTTAATCTTCGTGATTTTAGCCAAAACTACTTATATTATGAAACGGAGGGAGTAGATTTTTTAGAATTTTAAGGTATTTTTAGTAGTTAATATTGATAAATTGTATGCTATTAAGAAAAATTAATTGAAAATATTTGAATTAATTAAATACTATTTGTTGATAGTTATTAGAAAATGTATAGTGAAATAAACAATAAATTTAGTTGTAAACATTTATTATTTTTTTAATATACGTGAATACTCTATAAAATCTGTCTTCGGATTAAATACTTGTTTAGCAGCTTCGAGAAGATTAATTGAAAACTGTCTCGGATTAGGGTTCGTGCATGTTGTAATTAGTTCCGCGTGCTTACCTATAATGCATCTGAATCTTCAGATTACTAGTAATAGTTTATAAGATTCAATTATATAATGTTAAAGCTAGCTGTTTTTTTTAGCGGAAAAGATTTTAATCGTATAGTGAGATCGTGGTGGGGTTTGAGATCACGTCAAACAACAAAACTTGGCAAAGAATAATACGAATTAAGCTTTTGCGAAATCAATTTTGTTATAAATATATTACGATTACAAATGAAGAATTAAACATATTTATTTATTAAGCATATGTAGACAAGAATACACAAATATCCCAAATACATTATATATCCAAATAATTAAAACACAACATTCAACAACATCATCCTAGATGTATTAGAAGCAAACATCCAATATATATAACTATAGATAACATTTACGAATTAAAGTCCTAACCTAAGATCTAATGAACATCCTGATGTGTCCGAAGAAGAGAGATCATGTGTTGTTACAGGAACATTCAGATCCAACGCACCAACGAGCACTGTCTCCCTTTCCCTCTCCCAGCAGTGGTACCTCATGTGACCTCTTAAAGCCTGACCATTAGAGTACACTCGAAAACATATATTACTACACTTATGATGCTCCGAAAACGTAACCGTCTTCCCCTGATGATGATCTTGGTTACTAGTTACGGTTACTGGATCATCACCGGTTACGTTTGTGATCGCGAAACATCCTTTAACGTTCTTGTGACTCGCTCTGTGTCCTCCCAAAGCCTGATGCGATCCAAACACTTTCTTGCATCCTCCACACTCGAACCGCTCACCACTACTACTTGGAGATAACGGCTTGGCTTCAGACAGCATTAGGAGATACGAAGCGACTTCATAATCTTCCTCGGACATAAGTGAGAATCTCTGGTTTAGATGTTTTGACGATGATAAAGTTCGGGTGGGGCCACGGTGGTTAGGAGGAGGGTTGATGCCACGCCATTGACGCTCAGGGTGACATCTCATGTGACCAAAGAGAGCTTTCCATGACCAAAACGTTTTGCCACATTCGGTACACGGACGTGTGATTTTGGGAGTGTTTGGGTCTGGCTTAGTGTATTTTGTTTTTTTTGGTGAAGGACTAGAGGTTGATGCAACGGTTCTGGTGCGTTTCTTTCTAGGGCTTTCATGGTAACTTGGAGATAAAGCAAGTTGGAGATTTGGATTAGTGAAGATAGGGATGATCGCGTTAGAAGTAGGAGGAAGTTGATTGTGAATCATTGTGATCACGTAGAAAAAGTAACTGGAGAAAAAGTAAGAAGTGAGAGACATGATTGCGTTTAGTAGAAAGAAGGAGACGGTTACGTGGAGTGGAAGTTATGGAGAGACATGGAGACTGTTAGCGGTTTACTTTGTAAGGAAAAGAGTTATCCCCTTTTTGCAGTTTTCAACCCACGTTTTTGTCTTATTTCCGTCGGTTTTGCTGTTTCAGTTACAGCCCCAACATCATCACAACATATACAATGTTCAAATTAACTTTCCATTTTATTTTTAAATCCAACCAAAAAAAGTATAATAAATCGACATTACCAGACCAAATAACAATTTCAAAGAGAAGTTAGTCAAAGTGTCTATACATTGGAAGGGAAAGTTAGAAAAAGTTTTTTTGAGGTAGATTGTGTGAGAAGTCACTGGCCGATACTCCCCAAGAGTCTTTCTACAGCAGCGTTAACGTTGCCGTTCGTTGCACGCAACGCCCTAATGTTATCTGCTCTGTCAAAGAATCCCATTTCCTCTAGCTGTTGCAACTGTGTGGCGTATAGCTCCTCAGGAGGTACTGAAACCACAAAACAAAACACATTTAAACAGAAAACCATCTCAAGTGTAGATTACATTATAATCAGAAAAAAACAAATATGCGAAGACAGACAGAGAAGTGAGTAGCACCATGAAAGCATATAAAAGCGATAATGAATACACTCTAAGTGATAAGGCCTTTGAATTGTGGATGTAACGATTAATATTTTTAATTCCAAGAGTACCTGTGGTAGTACTCCTATTTCCAGATAAAAGTGATTGCTGCAGACTCATCATTTGCTACGGACAAAAACAAATCCACAAACATTAGGCTGGAGAAGCTTCATCACATTGAAATAACTTAAAATACCAAAAAAAAAACTTTTGTGAAGAAGACCATATGCATAATAAACACAGTAGAGGCACAATGTGAGGAGGCTGAACAGACCTGCATTGTCTCTGGGGAGCTAAGCATACGAAGGAACTCCGGATTCTGCATCATCTCCCTCACCTGAGGACTTGAATCCATCAAGCTTTGGAGTTGTGGGTTGAGACTCATGATCTGGAATTGAAAGATGTCATCAATAACAACCAAGGCCTAAATCATATTAATCCAACCAAGAACTGGTTCATTTAAGAGACATCTGGAGTGGCACCAACCATTGGATCCCCACCTAGCATGCCTAGTCCACCAAGGCCTGGGGCTCTAGTATCCCCACCTGAATTCGTCCTCCCAGAAGTAGTTGTCTGGCCTGTCAAGTAAGAGCACAGAAACGTTCAGTCATCTTTATTACGTTATTATACAAAGTGCTGACTAAAAAGTTGTTTACTTAACCATTAATGACAAGGAACTCTGAGAACTACAACAACCAATTACTAAACCACATTGTTCCTGAACTAGTGCGGTAAACATAAGCGGTAACCAACACATAGTTATGAACAATCCCATATCTCATCAATTTTATAAGCTTTGAATAGATTCTGTTCAACAAGTACTAAGTAAAAGGAAACTAAAACTAAGAGAATATAGTTTCATACCACCTGCAGCACCCCAAGGATTTGGAAGTGGGTTTGTATTCGGCACATCATTCCCTGTGCCTGTTTCAGCATTGGTTGTCATGAGACTGTTAGAAGCATCGACATTGTTTCCAGCATTCCCTGACATTGTTGTAGCGTTCATCAACGGTTCCTGGACATTCTCATACATCCTCCTAAGCATGTTAAACCCCTCAGGGGTAGCTTCAATATTACTCATCGCCCTATCAGTACTCCGCGTCATCTCACGCATAAGCTCAGGGTTCCTCGCAGCTTCCAAGCTCTGCCTAAGGACGCTCGGGTCGTTGAGTATATGGCCAAGCTCAGGGTTGCGATCCACAAGCTCGCGCATCTGAGGGTTGCTCATTATCAAAGTCCTCATTAGCTCGGGGTTGTTCATAATGTTCTGAATTGCTGGTGCGTTCATCATGTCTTGAACCATGTTTGGGTTCTGAGCTAGCTGCTGCTGTGCTTGCTCGAGATCCGGAAGTCCAGCAGCTCCAAACAGCCCACTAGCTAAAGGGTTATATCCAAACAAAGATTCTCCTCCAGTGTTTGAGGCAACCCCTCGAGTAACACTGGGTGCAGTAGTTTGGCTCCCAGGAGGTGCAGAGCCTCGAACCATATGAAGAGCGTGATCCGCCTGTAAGCCTAGAGTTAACAGGGCAGTAAGGTTCATGAGTCAAACCATACAATTTAACTCGGCTTCTCCGCAGCCGACGGCCGCCGTTAACAGTAACAAAAATCTCTAAATATCCCTGTCTATGTTACTGTTAGAACAGCACCCTAGTTGTATTGTTCCGCAAGTTACTATTTGGAACCTTAATCCGAACCATCTTAATCGTTTTATATTCCCAAAGAAGCTTCTTTTATTGTTTTCTTGAGTTTGAAAACCACAAAAGGTTAAGTCTTTGAGGATTTTACCATAGCTAAGGAGCGTGTGATCATCTTTGAGGATGCGTCCCTTGTAAATCAAGCGCTGCTGGTTAGCTGGGACGTCGCAGTTCTGAGCTACCAGAGCTTTGAAAGACTCTACGGTTGATTCAAGGCTCGTTCTCACGATGAATTTGGAGCCGTTGGTGCACCTCACGTTCACAGGAACCACCTCTCCTCCTCCTCCGTCAACGACGGTTTGTGGCCCGTTCGAATCTACTTCCCCAACCATTAGGAGATTCGAGATCAAACAGAATCGATGTGATCATGACGAGATTGCAACTCTCATGATAAAGGTCGGGTCGGGTCGGTTTGAGTCGGGTCTTAACGGTTCATATCCTTCTCAGAATGCGTGCCACGTGACGGGGTGGAGCTCAACACGACATCGTTTTAACGACCTCTACGTTTTAAACCGTTTCCGGTTTAGGTTTAGACTGCTAAACCGTACTAATTCGTGTTTGAATTGCAAAGAGCTTTGTTTCTTGACCAGTGAATCATGGATACAGTAAGGGTTGATAATTAAGATGGAGATATGTTCTTTATAATTCATCAAAATTAACACCGAAATTAAAAGTTTAAGCGCATCCAAAAAAACCAAGAAGAATGATTTTTATGCTTGAACATGTTAAAAACTTTGAATTGATGAGAGGCTCGAGAAGGTAAAATACGTTTCCCCTGCTCTTATATAAATAATCTGATACAAGAAAAAACAATGTTGTTGAAAATGGAGGTATGCCACATTATACTATATATTCATAAAACTTTAAACTACTACTTCAGACTAAACCAGATATTTTTAGTATTGCTTCATAGATGGTGACCTGAGGAGAGAGCATATAGGTGGTCCACTGGAAAAACTAAAGACGTTTTTGGAAGTGGATTTTCATCATTCCATTACCCAATTTCGGTGGAGCTTCCACATAACACTCCCATGATTTACAGTATTGATATTGGACATTTGATAATGCCTTTGTTTCCCCATTTTCTCTTCTCAATTTGACATATCTCTTCAGTCTTCACTTTATCCTTTTGTATACTTCATCGTGCGTGCGTGCGTGGCCACGCGTTCTCGAATAATAAGAGAACGTAACACGTTTGTTTTGATGCAAACTTGTCTCTCCCTCATAACGTGTAACAAGGTTTAAAGTTTTGCCTATTGGACCAGCATCTGAAAAGCATTAAATTTCGGTTTGGGTGGGTGGGTATATAAATGACAAATGAAAAGAATAGTCCAATAAGTAAAACATGTTTGGAGCTACCTATGTGAAACAGTTGAAAGATTTTTTAAATGTGGAAAAATCCTCTTAACTAATATATATACCCGAAATACTCAGACCTTATGATTTCAACAACTTATCAATTGTAGTATCAATTAGAATAACACATCACTTTACGGAAAACAAACAAAATGAGCCAAATAAAAACGTCACTGCATGGGATCATGGTTTAATTTTAAAATAGAGTAAATATAGTTTGAGAAAGAGTAATTGGATGATGGCTTTTTAACCGAATCCATAATATAGATTTGATAAAAACGCCGAAAAAGTTTATTTATATAGTATTGGTTAATGATTTAACAAAAAGACTACTACAATAGTAGGAAAAGCCTAGCGTAATAATATGTTTCTGTTATAAAAAAAACTAGAATTTTATTGTATCGAAGAAATTTAAATAAGGGCAAAATTTTATACCCGTATGAGAAGATAACACTGATAGCAAGAGAGGATGTGTTATTAGAAGAAGAAGGAATGGTGTAATTACAATCGATCGAAACGATCGTTTATATAGAAGAGAAATTCACTGTGCAAATAGTGCAGCGGGCCCCATATCTTTTATATTTTTCAACATTTGCGGCTAATCTTTCATAACACTCCCCCTTGGGGACCGGTGTCACCATCCACTCTCGCTTAACGTCTATGTTGCCTCGTTAAAAACCTTTCTAGGAAAACCCAATGGGAAAAACCATAGTAAGGTAAAAAGAGTACAACTACGTAAGCTCCCCCTCGAATGAGCAGTCATAGATCCTTCTGATGACGCATTCCAATGTTACGAACATGTTTTCTGAATACTGAAGTCGGAAGTGATTTTGTGAAGAGGTCAGCTGCATTGTCGCATGATTGGACATATCTTATTTCAATCTCTTTCTTCTTTACGAGCTCTTGAGTGTATGAGAAGAACTTCGGATGAATATGCTTCGTTCTATCGCTTTTGATATATCCGTCCTTTGTTTGAGCAACACATGCTGCATTATCTTCATATAAAATAGTTGGCTCCGTATTTTCGCCAATTCCGCTGCTTGAACAGATGTGTCGGCTCATTGATCTCAGCCATACACATTCTCTACTTGCTTCATGGAGTGCAATGATCTCAGCATGATTTGAAGAAGTAGCCACGAGCGTTTGTTTCTGGGAACGCCAAGATATAGCAGTGCCTCCGATCGTAAAAACGTATCCTGTTTGCGATCGGGCTTTGTGTGGATCTGAAAGATATCCTGCATCTGCAAAACCAACCATTTGACCTTTTGAACTTTTAGGATAAAATAAGCCCAAATCAATGTCCCTTGGAGGTAACGAAAAACATGTTTAATCCCATTCCAATGTCTTCGAGTTGGAGATGAGCTGAATCTTGCCAAAAGGTTCACAGCAAATGATATATCAGGCCGTGTACAATTTGCAAGGTACATCAGCGCTCCAATTGCACTTAGATATGGTACTTCCGGACCAAGTATCTCTTCTTTCTCCTCAGGTGGTCTAAATGGATCACTTTCAATATTAAGTGACCTAACGACCATCGGGGTGCTAAGAGGAGTTGATTTATCCATGTTAAATCGTTTCAACACTCTTTTAGTGTATGTGGATTGATGCACAAATATACCATTTTGTGAATGTTCTATTTGTAGGCCAAGACAATATTGTGTCTGTCCAAGATCTTTCATCTCAAATTCTCCTTTGAGATAGTCTGATGCCTTTTGTATTTCTTTTTGAGTTCCGATAATGTTAAGATCATCAACATATACCGCGATTATCACAAATCCGGATATTGTTTTCTTGATGAAAACACATGGGCATATAGGATCATTCACATATCCTTCTTTTGTTAAATGATCACTGAGACGATTATACCACATACGTCCAGATTGCTTTAACCCATATAATGATCTTTGCAATTTTATTGCACATAACTCTTTAGGTTTGGAACTTAATGCTTCTGGCATTTTAAATCCATCAGGAACTTTCATGTAGATATCAGTATCTAATGATCCATATAGATAAGCTGTAACAACATCCATGAGACGCATCTCTAGATTTTTATCAGCTGCTAGACTCATCAGGAATCTAAATGTAATGGCATCCATAACTGGAGAATACGTTTCTTCATAATCGATTCCAGGTCTTTGAGAAAAACCTTGAGCCACTAGACGAGCTTTGTATCTCGTAATCTCATTTTTCTCATTTCGCTTTCGAACGAAAACCCATTTGTACCCAACTGGTCTCACATCTGCAGGTGTGAGTACAATAGATCCAAATACTTTTCGTTTATTAAGCGAATCAAGTTCAGCTTGTATTGCATTTTTCCATTGTTCCCAATCATGTCTCTTTTGACATTCATAGACAGATTTTGGTTCTGGATCATCGATTTCTTCATTTATTTCACTTGACACAATATATGAGAAAGCATCATCAAGGTCATTTTGTTCATTTCTATTCCATATCCTTTTATTATGGATGTAATTAATAGAAATCTCATGATTATCTTTCGATTCATGATGCTCTGATTCATGATGCTCTGATTCATCAGAATCCTTATCATTTATTTCTTCCAAAATATTTTCTGCTATTTTGGGTGCATCATATATTTCAGCTTTCTTTTGTTTCCTAGGATTCTTATCCTTAGAACCAACAGGTCTACCACGCTTCAGGCGTGTTTTTGGCTCTCGTGTGTCATCCTCCTTTTCTTGTTCATTTGGCATTTTGATACGAGCAGGAGCATTTGCAGCTGGTATATGAGATTTAGTTACCGTCTTGGTATCTACAAATGCATCAGGTAGCTGGTTAGCTATACTCTGTAAATGCATAATTCGTCGAACTTCTAGTTCTGACTCTTTAGTAGGAGGATCAAGATATAACAATGATGGTACACTCCATTTTATATCACTTCCAACATTTTTGTTTTCTCCCCCTAGAACTGGGAATACATTTTCGTCAAAATGACAATCAGCAAAACGTGCTGTAAAGACGTCACCAGTCTGTGGTTCTAGGTATCTTATAATTGATGGGGAATCAAAACCAACATATATTCCCAATCTTCTTTGTGGTCCCATCTTTGTACGTTGTGGTGGTGCTACAGGCACATATACCGCACAACCAAAGATTCTAAAGTGGGAAATGTTTGGTTCTCGACCAAACGCTAATTGTAGTGGGGAATACTTATGGTATGCACTCGGTCTGATCCGAATGAGTGCTTCTGCATGCAAAATGGCATGTCCCCATACAGAGGTTGGAAGTTTTGATCTCATGATCAATGGTCTTGCAATCAATTGCAGACGCTTAATTAAAGATTCAGCCAAACCATTTTGCGTATGAACATGAGCAACCGAATGTTCAACTTCAATTCCCATTACCATACAATAGTCATTGAATGCTTGGGATGTGAATTCACCAGCGTTGTCTAGTCTAACTCTTTTAATAGTATAATCAGGAAACTGTGTTCGCAGTTTGATTATCTGAGTTAGAAATCTCGCAAATGCCACATTTCGAGATGATAATAGACAAACGTGTGACCATCTACTGGATGCGTCAATTAATACCATAAAATAGTGGAATGGTCCACAAGGTGGGTGTATAGGTCCACATATATCGCCTTGAATTCTTTCAAGGAACTTTGGTGATTCTTTATCGATTTTGGTTGGCGATGGCCTTACGATCAATTTTCCTAGAGAACATGCAACACATGTCATTTTATTCCCTTGAGAAATCTCCTGGATTTTCAGTGGATGACCATGTGAACTTTCTATGATTTTACGCATCATTGTAGTTCCTGGGTGGCCAAGGCGATCATGCCATAACGTGAACTCTTCTGGGTTCCGTTCTACTACAAGATTTGATTCGATCTCATCGATATAAGTATGATGTAACCCCGAAGGAAGCTCTGGAAACTTTTCCAATATGTGTTTTCTGCCACATTTCTCAGAAGTTACATACATGTATTTCTTTCCATCCTCAGTTGCAGACTGAGTATCATATCCGTGAAGATATATGTCTTTAAAACTCAACAAATTCCTTTTAGAACTTGGAGAATATAGAGCATTATTTATGGAAAATTTTGTTCCATTCGGTAAAGTAAAGTTTGCTTTACCAGTTCCTTCAATCACGTCTGCAGGACCTGATATTGTATTGACGACAATTCTTGTTGGTTTTATATCAGAGAAATATCTCTTTTGTCTCAGAATAGTGTGCGTTGTTCCACTATCTGGTATGCATATTTCACGAATCCGTTTCTTGGATTTTGCTTCATTAGCATTCTGATCCATTTCTGAAATTGTCATAAATATAAATAAAAGAAAAACATAAAATTCATTCATATAAGGAAACACATAATAATTATACAATAAGATGATGTTAAAAACATCATTATTTGTTTAAAACATGAAATATAATAATTATACATGGTAATACTGAAAACTATTCAATACTCTTATCATAGGCATTTCGATTCTCTTCAGGAGTAATCTAGTCCAGCTCATTAGCGAAGTCGGAGGATTCAAGGTATGAAGTCCCTTCAACATTTTCTGTGAGGTTCACCTCTTTAGCCTTTCCTTTTATGGACTCTTGATATAACTTGCACAAATGTGGGGGAGTACGACAGGTACGGGACCAATGTCCCTTACATCCACATCTGTAACATACAGTCTCACTTTTCTTTGTGGTATCCTCTTCGGTTTCTTTGCCTTTAGGAGGTTGTTCAGATCTAACCCATTTGTTAGATCTAATACTTTTAGGATAGTAAGGCTTTCCACGTTTGTTGTTGAAACGCCGACCACGACCTCGGTTGGTCTGGTTTCTCCTTCCCGAATATTCTACCGCCGTAGCATTCACTTCAGGAAATGCCTTGGCTCCCGTAGGTCGGGAATTATGGTTTTTGATTAGTAACTCATCGTTCTTTTCAGCCAACATGAGTGTTACCATCAATTCAGAAAATTTGGTGTACCCACATTTTCTGTAAATTCGGGATAAGACGTTGTGTTCTTTGTGGAAAGTATTATATGTCTTGTCAAGCATTTCTGCTTCGGTGACAGGGTTACCACAATATTTTAATTGTGCAACTATCCTCAAGATAGTGGAATTGTAATCTCTAACCCTTTGGAAATCCTGAAACCTCAGGGTTTTCCACTCTTCAAGAGCGTGAGGGAGATTGATTTCCTTTTGATTATCGAACCTATCTTTCAAGGCTTGCCATAGTACGGCTGGGTCCTCAACGTCTCCATAGTCGTGAGTTAGATTCTCATCTAAATGCTTCTTCAGGAAGATAATCGCTTCGGCTATATGCTCGGGTGGCGATTTGTTACCGACTTCTATCGTTTCAGTTATCTTTTTTATTACAAGATAAGGTTTCACATTTGTGACCCATCTGACATAATTTTCGCCGGTTACTTTCAGAGCCGGGAACTGGAGTTTCTCGATGTTTGCCATTTGAATTTCTAAAACACAAAATAATAATTTTATTAGAACTTCATAATTTAAAAACCGTTTACATTAATCATACAAGCAATTACAAGGAGAAGCGATGTAAAGAAAATTAAACCGATATTCATCTTAAATTCACTCGGAGTAAATTCTCCAACGAATAAACCATAAATAGAAACACAAATAAAAATGGCACATAAAAACAAAAGTGCGCGAATCATCTTTCTTGAAATGAAAAATCGGAGGAGAGCGATTTGAAATTTTTTGAGAGAAGATGAAATGTTTTGGATGATGAAATGGAGTGAAAATGAGTTGTATTTATAGATGAAAAACACTGTTCATAACCGTTGGAGAAAGGGGAAATTTTTGAAAAAAAATCTTTGTGACCGTTGGGGTTAAATCGAGTGCACTAAAAATCAGTCTGAAAATATCGCATTAAACGGTCAATCAAATCTATAAAATTTCATAAAAGTAAAAAATATGACAATAAAATCATGCGACGGCTCAGCCGATCAATGCAGAGTAATAAATAAATTATACGGCGGCTCGGCCGACCAATTAATAATAAACAGAATATAAGGCGGCTCAGCCGACCAATAAATAATAAACAGAATATAAGGCGGCTCAGCCGACCAATAAATAATAAACAGAATATGAGGCGGCTCGGCCGACCAATAAATAATAAACAGAATATGAGGCGGCTCTGCCGACCAATAAATAAATTAAATTACTAGTAAATAATATAGGCGGTATTCCGGCCATTATAACATGATATATAAAAAATAGTAGAGGCGGTATACCGACCATTATAACAGGGTATAAATGATACAAATAAATTTTACCGAATCGCAGAGTGATCGTGCTGATAACGTGTTATAAAAAAAACTAGAATTTTATTGTATCGAAGAAATTTAAATAAGGGCAAAATTTTATACCCGTATGAGAAGATAACACTGATAGCAAGAGAGGATGTGTTATTAGAAGAAGAAGGAATGGTGTAATTACAATCGATCGAAACGATCGTTTATATAGAAGAGAAATTCACTGTGCAAATAGTGCAGCGAGCCCCATATCTTTTATATTTTTCAACATTTGCGGCTAATCTTTCATAACAGTTTCTTTAATTAAACAATAAATACTAACTCTTTAACATTGTCATCATCTTCTTTCTCCTCCTTTTCTTTGGCTTAGGGGACAGAAAGGGTCACTTCGTCAACTTGCAAAACAGAACAAAAGCATAATGTTTTAGATTTTTGAAAAAATGGCTAATGCTGTCGAATTATCTGTTGATTAGTCTACCTGTCCATGTAATAAATATCCTTCTTCTTAACCTTTTTTCTCGGCCTGTAACTGTTCCCATTACATGAACTGTTAAGTAATCAAATCCTTACCCTTTTATCTTGAAAAATAAGAAAGTAATAAAATCCCACTAGAAAGTTTGCAACTTTACCCCAAGTCTTCTTCAAGCATACCCACTCGTTCTTCCCCTGTTTCTCATTCCTTTCTTCCAGCTAGATTTTTTGCGCTGTCCCTGAAGAATCTGTAATGACCCCAAACATTGTCCAAATGTCAAGTTTCTTTTTTCTTTTAGAGAGAGAGAGAGAGAGAGAGAGCTCACCAAGAGTCCTCGCCGGAGCCACCGCACGCCAGGACGTTGCCAAGCTCGTCATCACCATCAACCGCAGCTCGAGGTAACCGGAAACCGCCATGTTTTGAGTTATGTTTCGGTCGTTTTAGTAAATCGATCATAACTTTCTAACCGTAGTTAATCTCGTGCATTCAAGACCACCATCGTGTTCCTCTCGTCGAGACGAAGCCGTAGACACCAACCACGCCTCAATCGGAGCCCGGACGAAGCCTCACGCGCTTTCGGAAGTTCGCCTCTGCGCGCGCGTGAGTTCCACGCGCCGCCGCCGGACCACCGTCCTCCGCCGCAGCGCCGCCGCCGGACCACCGTCCCCCGCCGCCGGAATACCGCCGTCGCCGCCGACAACCGCCGCCGGAATATCGCCGTCGCCGCCGGTGACCGACACCGGTGACTCGCCGGCGACTCGGTCAACTCGGCCGAGTCAACTCAGTGAGTCAACTCGGTTGACTCGGTTAACCGATCGGTTAGCCGGTTTAAATTGATTTCGTTTCGGTTAGGGTAAACCGGTCGGTTTAGTCAAATCGATTTCTGGTCAAAGCTTGACCGGGTTGACTTTGACCAGCGGGTTGACTTTTCCAAAAACCTTGACCAGTTCCGTTTTCGACCGTTCGAAAGGCGTTCTGACTCAGAATTTCGATCTGATTTCAGATATGGAGTCTATTTGAGCAGCTGGAGTTCATAGACAACACTTTTCTATTGCTAAGGTGAGGGTCTATTCCCAAACTCCTCTTATTCGGCTTAGGACCTCGAATAAGTATAATTTATTTCTAATGTGTTCCGTCTGTGTGAAATCGAGTCTGTCATTGCTTGTTTAGTTTTAGGTTCTTTGCATAAACCGGAACTAGGGGGTTAGAGGATTCAACATTGATTGTTTCACTTAATGTAAATTCTTAGCTAGGATTGTTTTTGTTTGGAGACGGATACAGAGTCGGACTGCTGTATGCCGGATTGTATGGAGGTCACGGCCAACTTTAGTCGACCGGTTGAGCCGTAGACTGGAAGTGTCGATAAATCGTCTACGGGCGTGTGTTACCGAGCACTTTTTCGGTGTGTGTATGAACCGAGCACCTTTTCGGTAGTGTTTTGGCCTGTTAGTGGGCGGCGAGTGCGCACCTCGCTAGGACCATTGTTTGTTGCTTGAGTACTTTAGGTACTGTGTTTGACATGCATTAGAATTAAATTATATTTATTCGGAGTGCTATGTCCGGGTCCATGGACTTCGGGGTAGCATCCCATACCTCACTGAGCGATTCCCCTGTCGCTCACCCCTCACTCTTCCCCCTTTCAGGTGAGACAAACAAGTATGTGATATTTGGACGGACTTGGTGCTATTGGACTTTTCTTTCGGATTTTATTTGGGCATGGGTGAGAGTTGTCGGGTTTATGGGCTTTTATATTACGGGATATTGTTGGTGGCCCGTCGTCCTTAGTGTCAGGGAGACGGGTGTCACATTGTTGTATGATGACGCGTCGGGGGTGACACGCTGTCCTCCATATAGGAGGTGACGGGTGTCACAGAATCTTTCCTTTTTTTTTTAAAGGATGGTTTTGGTTTGGGGTTTGGCATCTCTCTGCCACTAGTTCCTTGCCAAGCGTTTGTCTTCCCTTATATGTTTGAGGTAAGGGTGGTTTAGTCCTCGTGACACTTCTTTTTCACTTCCGGTGTGAAAGCTACTTTCTTTGCCTTATCTTTTCTTCATTACAAGATTCTAGTTCCAAGTATTTTGGGAGTTTTGTCTCTAATTGTTGTTTTTTTATTATTTAAACTTGGTGTTTCAGGAACTGATTAAGAGCCAAAAGCAATGTTTTGGGTTTTGGCTCTGTTGAGCAGCTTCATTGTTCTTAGTGGTGATGGACTACTTTCAGAGGGAGCTTCTTCAAGGCCACACGATATTAACGTTGGAGCAATCTTCAGTCTAAGCACTTTATACGGTCAAGTCGCAGATATCGCCATGAAAGCTGCCGAGGAAGACGTAAACTCCGATCCCACCTTCCTTAATGGATCTAAACTGCGTATACTGATGTATGACGCCAAGCGCAACGGCTTCCTCAGCATCATGAAAGGTTGAGAGAAAAAAAAGTTAAGTTAGTAACTGATTCTTGTTTTTTTTAAAACTAAACTGAATTGTTTTTTTTTTTAATATATATTCACAGCATTGCAATTCATGGAGACTGATTCTGTAGCTATCATCGGTCCTCAGACATCAATCATGGCTCACGTACTCTCTTACCTAGGCAACGAGCTCCACGTCCCCATGTGCTCATTCACAGCGTTAGACCCAAGTCTCTCCCCTCTCCAGTTCCCTTTCTTCGTCCAGACAGCCCCCAGCGACCTCTTCCTGATGCGGGCCGTCGCGGAGATGATCACCTACTACGGCTGGTCTGATGTCATTGCGTTGTACAACGACGACGACAACAGCAGGAACGGTGTAACATCCTTAGGAGACGAGCTCGAAGGGAGACGATGCAAGATCTCTTACAAGGCCGTGCTTCCTCTTGACGTGGTTATCGAGAGTCCACGCGAGATCGTCGATGAGCTGGTTAAGATTCAGGGGATGGAGTCACGCGTGATTATTGTCAACACGTTTCCTAAAACTGGTAGGATGATTTTTAAGGAGGCCAAGAGGCTTGGGATGATGGGGAGAGGGTATGTGTGGATAGCTACCACTTGGATGACTTCTCTGTTGGATTCGGCTAACCCTCTGTCTCTTCCCAAGGTGGCTAAGTCTCTTACAGGAGTGCTGACGCTTCGCATCCACACTCCTGAGTCGAGAAAGAAGAGAGACTTCGCGGCAAGGTGGAAGAAGCTGAGCAATGGGACTGTTGGGTTAAATGTTTATGGACTCTATGCGTATGACACGGTCTGGATCATCGCTAGAGCTGTCAAGAGTCTTCTTGACAGCGGAGCGAACATCTCCTTCTCTAGCGACTCGAGGCTAAACCACTTGAAGGGAGGGACATTGAATCTAGCTGCGTTGAGCATGTTTGATCAAGGACAACAGTTTCTTGATTATATAGTGGAGACGAAGATGTCGGGTGTTACAGGTCGGGTACAGTTTCTCCCCGACAGATCGATGATTCAGCCTGCGTACGACATTATAAACGTGGTCGGCGACGGGCTGAGGCAGATAGGGTACTGGTCGAACCACTCTGGGCTCTCTGTTATACCTCCCGAGCTGCTGTTCAGCAAGCCTTCGAACCGTTCGAGCTCAAACCAGCATCTGAAGAATGTGACCTGGCCTGGTGGAGGTTCTGTTACGCCGCGTGGATGGGTGTTTCCTAACAACGGGAGGAGGCTGCGCATCGGTGTGCCTAATAGAGCGAGCTTTAAGGACTTTGTGTCTAGGGTCAACGGAAGCAACCAGATAGATGGGTACTCCATTAATGTCTTTGAAGCTGCGGTAAAACTGCTTTCTTATCCGGTTCCTCATGAGTTTGTCCTTTTTGGAGACGGTCTCAAGAACCCAAACTACAATGATCTTGTCAACAATCTCACTAAAGGGGTGAGTTTAAAGTATAGGTCGTTAGCTCAACTAGAAAAGACCATAGCTATTGCATCAGAGATCCCCAGTTCGAATGACTGGGATGAAACTAATATTACATACTGTGGTTTTGAGCCGGGGTATTAAAAAAAAAAAAAGATAAATAGATCATAAACAAAGACTTGGCTTGTGACAATGTTGAGTTCTTTTCATTGTTTTTGGTTTCAGGTGTTTGATGCTGTGGTGGGAGACATAGCGATTGTTACAAAGAGAACAAGGATTGTGGATTTCACTCAGCCATACATAGAATCAGGGCTTGTGGTGGTTGCTCCTGTTACAAAGCTAAATGATACTCCTTGGGCGTTCTTACGCCCTTTTACTCCTCCAATGTGGGCTGTTACAGCAGCTTTTTTCCTCATCGTTGGATCAGTGATATGGATTCTTGAACATAGAATCAACGATGAGTTTCGTGGACCTCCAAGGAGACAAATTGTTACTATACTCTGGTTAGTATACAATCACTGAAGCTGCACTATAGCATACCTAAAGACCTCACAAGCTCTATTTTGTTTTCAATGCAGGTTCAGCTTCTCAACGATGTTTTTCTCCCACAGTAAGTTCATACTGAAACTCTTAGGGCAGTTTATCCAAAACCAAAGCACCGAACCATAAACCAAATTTCATAAATATCCGGACGGATCCCATATCTCGGAAACCGAAACCGAAATCGAACCGAGACCTGATATATTTAAATTATCCGAATTACCTGATATTTTTATATGAACAGCCAGAATTGCCTGATATTTAACCTAAAGGACCCAAATTATCCAACGTTTTTACTGTATTATCCGAAATTAACTGAATACGAGAACCAAATTGGACCCAATTTTTTCGGATATTAGATGGTTCCCAATTATGCTATCTTAACAGAACCTGCCGAATTTTGTAAAAAACCGAACGGTTTTTAAATTTTTTAAACCGAAAAACCAGAACCAAACTGAAACCACACTCCCAATGCTTCTGAAACTGCAGCTAGCTATTAGAGTCCATGTACAGATTTTTTCTACATCTTGTATGAATTCAAACTTGCAGGAGAGAATACAGTGAGCACACTAGGCCGTATCGTGTTGCTCATCTGGCTTTTTGTGGTTCTGATCATCACCTCAAGCTACACAGCTAGTCTCACATCCATTCTCACAGTTCAACAGCTCAACTCACCGATCAAAGGGGTAGACACACTCATAAGAAGCAGCGGACGCGTTGGGTTTCAGGTAGGTTCTTATGCCGAAAACTACATGATTGATGAGCTAAACATCGCCAGATCAAGACTAGTGGCACTAGGCTCTCCAAAAGAATACGCTACAGCTCTTCAGAACGGGACTGTCGCTGCGATAGTGGATGAACGCCCTTACGTTGACCTCTTCCTCTCAGAGTTCTGTGGGTTTGCCATTAGAGGCCAAGAGTTCACAAGAAGCGGCTGGGGGTTTGTAAGTATCCTTATGTCTCTTCTGCTTGTTTGTTTAAACAGTATTCTTGATCATCTTTATTTTGTTTGAAGGCATTCCCAAGAGACTCTCCGTTAGCAGTTGACATGTCAACGGCTATCTTAGGTCTATCGGAAACAGGGAAGCTTCAGAAGATACACGACAAGTGGCTTTCAAAGTCCAACTGCAGTAACCTGAACGGTTCGCAGTCAGATGATGATCCAGAACAGCTTAAGCTCCGTAGCTTCTGGGGGTTATTCCTCCTGTGTGGGATTGCTTGTTTCATCGCCCTCTTTATCTACTTCTTCATGATAGTCCGTGACTTTTGTAACCACCACAAGAAGCCTGAGGAAGAAGAAGCTACAGTTCCTTCACCAGAAGGGTCACGTTCTAAAACACTGCAGACTTTTCTAGCTTATTTCGATGAAAAGGAAGCCGAGTCCAACAGAAGGTTGAAACGTAAACGGAACGATGATCTTTCAGTAAAGTCTTCTTGACCAATGTGATGGATCTAATCATTACTCAAGCAAGCCCATCTTCTTCAGAGATCAAAGATGATGCAGTGAAGAAATATGCAGACAACATACCTCATACGTTTAGTAGTAAGGACGGGATTTTGACAAAAGTATATGGAACATTTTTAACACTATATGTATATATTAGTGCATAACCATAAAGTATATATATTAATGGCAATGCATAACATAAAGCTGCAAGACAAAGCTTAAGCTGTATTGTATAATCTTACAGAAGAAAAACTTTACATCTCCCTTTATCTTTCGAGTTTTATTTTTTAATTTATCTTTGTGGAAATTGTTCTTGTTCTTAATTTATGGATTCTGCAAATGGTAAGTGTAGTGTTCTAAAAATCAGTGTAGACAACGCGCGTAAATGACAATTTGGACCTAAACAAAATTTTTAGACCGATTTTTATCTAGATACTTAAAAAATCGGTCTAAAACCCGTTTAATCAATAATCTCATATAAAACATCTAACTATTGACTAGCTATTTGTTGGACATTGAGTAAATGATAATAAAGAGATTTGTACTGAAAGTAAATTGTGTTCCAAAAAAAGAAGAGATTTGTACTAGAAAGTCTGAAACTTTTTTTCTCTCAACCAGAGGGAGAAGAAACAGAGAGAGGTGATTATTACTGCACAAAGTAGAAACACAACAACAAATCCACACCAACATGGTAACATTACAAACATTGAACTCCTGTCTTTTTGTTTCTCAGTTGTTTTTTTCAGCTTCAGCTTGTCTAGCTCCAACAGAGAAGAACTCAGTGATGACTTCAAGCGGCATCCCTTTAGTTTCGGGGACTTTAAGGTACACAAAGGCCCACGAGATGCAACAGACGACTGCATACATTCCAAACACACCAGCAAGTCCAATGGATTTAAGCAGTACAGGGAGACTGTAAGTGACGATAATGTCACATATCCAGAACGTGAGAGCACAAATGGCTATGCAGATTCCACGTACTCGAGTTGGGAAGATCTCTGAGCAGAGGATGTTTGGAGTAGGACCAAAACCCATCACGAAGAAACAGAAGTAGAGGACAACGCTTACTGTTGATAAGACCGCGTGGACAATGCTGTTCATGTGGACTAGATTCGAGATTACTAAGACTATTAGAGATGATATCAAGATTGGAATCGTAGTGAGCAGCAACGTCCTGCAAAAACACACATCATTGTTTCATTTAGCTTCATGAATCAAACAAATAACACAGGAAGTATTTATGTTTTTTTTTTAAATCACCTTCGACCAGAGAGATCCATGAGCCTCATTGCAACAGCTATTGCAGGTAACATCACAAAGGTTGTCAATGCACTTATAAGTAGAGATGATGAGGAAGAACTAATCCCCAAGTTTGATAGTAGAATCCCAACACCTGCCTGCTCTAGGATTTGAGGTGTGTAATAAAGAACTCCATTGATGCCTGAGAACTGCAGTTCCAAGAGGAGTCAGACAAACATATATTTATCTTAAACCGAAAAAAAAACATATATGCTGATATTGATGTCTCTAGGCCTGCGGGTTCGGTTAGTTTGGTTTTCGGTTAGTTTAGTTTAACATAAATCTTACAGAATTACCCGAAATAAAATTTGGTTTGTTAGTTTGGTTTTTGAAAATTCTACCGAAGTTTTAATTTTGGTTAGATTTCGGTTTAATTTTGTCAAAAAAATCGGATAAATTCGGTTATTTTGGTTAGTTCGGATCAAAATCCCAGGCCTAGATGTCTCTATCTAGTTTAGATTACCTGCTGAAGTATCTGTAGACCAACTCCTACGAATAGAGCACGTTTGACTCCAGGATCCTGAAGATCATGCCAAAGTGAACCCTTAACTGTTTCGGATGGATGAACCATGGCAGGACCAATCGTATGTTCCCTGAGAAGGTCTTTGGAGTAAAGAGCCGGTTGGCTAACCAAAGCAGACGCTTGTACAAACTCTGCCTCACCGGTTCCTTCACCTCCTCCAGGCAATGAAACAATGGAGCCACGTCGAGATCCAGGGAAGCCTTCTTGATGCAAGTAAATCCTCTTAAACCCACCTTCTTTCTGTCCTGACTCATCTTCTCGTTCAGTCCATTTCCACGCCACTTGCCACCCACCTCCAATCCCCATACTCCCCGCTCCTCCTCCTTCCCCATGAGCTCCCTGCACTTGGCTCCCATGTCTGAAGGTAGAAAGAGGTCCGTGACCTGAGTGCATGTCTTTCTCCATGCTTGTTGTCTGACGTGAGATCAACGGAGAATGTAGATCATCATCAGAATCTTCTCCACGGTCCGTTGGATAGTCCTCACCTTCTCCGACAAGATTCTCTTCATCCCATTCCTCGTTCCTTGTTTGATTCCCTCCTACGCTGAACATACTCCCAAAATGTGGGAACAAGGCACTCCTCATGCTTCCAGTCTCCGGCATCTTCTCGTGAACGCTCCCAAAGAGTGTGACAAGTGGATCGACCAAGGAGCCTTGCCTCCTGCTCATTGTACTTCCGAGGCGAGACAGAACACTCACAGTGCTTCCTCCTTTGACTGGCCTAGCAACCCAACTCAGCCCTTCTTCCGCACCGTACAGCTTAATCTGATCCTTATCCACAGCTATGTCAAGATCATCAGCAACGTCATCCGCAGGACCGATTATATATTCCTCTATGGTTGTTTCACCTCCAATCCCAAGTCCCTCGACCAACAAAGCCATCTCACCTATATGCATTACCACATAAAAAAACATTAAAGAGACTAAAAAATCATTTTATAGAATCGTCTGTAATATTTCTAATAATTTGTAATATGTTTAAGAAAATATATATCTTAATTGATGTAAAAATTAGACTGAGAATGATTTAAAGACTAACCGGACACATCTTCTCGACCACGTAGCCTCTGAAGAACCCTCTTCGCTTCAAGCATTCGACCTTTACTCACTAGCCACCTCGGAGACTCAGGCAAGAAGAAGATTGTGAGGAAGAAAAACACAAGCGAAGGCACAAAAAGGACACCAAGCATCAACCTCCAGCTAGGAGATGGCATCAAAGACATTCCGAAAACCATACAGTAAGACAAGAACATCCCTCCAGAGCCAGCGAACTGCGGAAGCGTATTCAACAGTCCTCTTATCTCGGGAGGCGCAGTTTCAGATATATAGATAGGAACAAGCGTGACCACAAGTCCGACCCCAAACCCATCTAGCAACCTTCCGAAAAGCAGCACATAAACATTTGGAGACCAAAGCATCACTAGAGAACCAACGAAGTATAGAACTGATGAGAGTATGAGCATGGGACGGCGACCAAGCCAATCAGCTACTCCTCCAGACCATGTTGTGATCAGAGTAGCACCAATAAGTGACATGGCCACAATCAAGCCTTCCATTGATGGGTTACTCTCTAGATGAAACTCCTTCTTTATGTACAACACAGCTCCTGCGTAGACCCCAAAGATCACACAATCAAATAACTGTATCAATTTTTTTTTTTTTTTGTTCAAACATAAACTGTATCAATTAACCATCAAAATCTTTACTTTGGTTCTGATCCTAACCATTTATACACATAGTTAAGGGTTTAGAATCATGACAATCAAATTAATCACCTGCAATAGTTGCGTTGTCCCATCCTTGTAACAAGTTGCCAATAGCAGCAGCAACAGCAACAAGCACAGCTCCACTCATAATTTTTTATTTTATCTCTTCTCAATAAATCTGAAGTGAATTTTGCAAAACAGAATCAAAACCCACCTGAAAGTCGAAAAATTAAACAAACCCTTATGAGCAAAAGATGAGATAAACCAAAAAAGCATGACCTAAGAACATAACAACCGAACTGAAAAGAAACAAAGTGACGTCAAAAGAACAGAACCTAAGAAGTACTTGGAGAGACAGAGGTGTGTCACAATCAAAGAGAAGAATAAAAAGGAAGAGAGAATCTAAAGCAAGCGCCAGAGAGTAATGATATATAGAGAGGGAGAGAGATGGAAACTAGGGTTTGCAAGTTGCACTCTGGATGTAAGAAATAAGAAGAAGCCAACACTATCATATCAGTGATGAGCCGCTTCAATGGCGTCACTACGCAATAAAAAAAAAAAAAAGCATTCTTTTTCTTTTCCATTTTGGTTAAATTAAGATTAATTAAAAAAATATATTACTTTTAAGATACGAAAGGACTGTGAACAGAGCCTACGGGATTAGCGACAGCTGCCGCTTAGCTCCTGTCTTGTCGAACCACGTATGTGTGCTCTCTTCTTTCCTCTCTCTCGTGTTTGCATACAGAAGAATCTTTCAGAGGATTAAAACACTAAAAAAAGTCAAAAATATAATCTTATTAAAAGTCGATTTGGGGCCACGAGTTTGTACATCGTTCATTCTCACCGTTAAATATTTTCACATTTTTCGACAAGCTCTTCTTTATCACACCATCTTGTCAGGGACTCGTGGAGTACAAATGTGAAAAGGTTAAATTACTTCTACCAATTGTACTTTGTAGAACGAATGAGTTTTATCTGGTCGACATAAGGTTGATGATACTTTTTGTAAATATGAAAATGGATTGGTTTTCGAAATATTTAATTATCTTATAAGAAATTATAGAAAAATATCTGATGTTATGAAAATAAAGCTATTGATAAGAGTAAAGTTTAGTTTGTTTGCATATCCAAAAAGCATCTTCGAATCATTTCAACTTTTTTCATAATTAATCCAAGAAAGAAAGAAAAAAAAGGAAAAACTCAATTATGGAGAATATTGTCCAGACAGAATGAGACACTTAAACTTTAGCTAATAGTGTGAGTCTGTTAGAGCAAGATGAACATTTTAACCTTAGTAATTACTAGTAACTCCGTTCCCGAAAGTAAGATGTTTTAGATTTTTTTTTGTTCCACAAAGATAGATTTTTTATATTGTTAAGGTACTTTTTTATACTTTTGAAGAACATTAATTGAGAATATTTGAATTGATTACATTTCATTGGAGGAAAATTATTGGAAAATGTATAATAAAGTAAAAAATAAATTAAACTATAAACATTTATTAAATTTTTAATAAGCGTGCATACTCTAAAAATTTTTTCTTTCGGGAACAAGGGAGTATATTTTTCTTACAAAGTTAAAAGGGAAGAAAAAATTAGATTGATGATTCGTATATTCGTTTTCCAAAAGCATTCAAACTCGTTATACAGTAAAGAAAAAGAAACTAATGATGATTTTACTAAGGTATACAATGGCATCATTTTAACTCCACTCGACGTTCTTATTAACACAAATCAGGACTTGTATTTGTGATTTACAAATCTAGATCAACAAAACAAAACATGCTACTATGTGACTACAACTATTGGCTTCCTCAAAGCAAATATCTGTATTTGTTAGACGTCGTTGTTAAAGTTCATATATTTTGACCGTGACGGTTGATGTATTTTGAACATAGAAAAATACGTATCCAAATTGGTTTTTGAGTATTTATGGCTCCAGACTTTTTTGATATATAGAACAAAACTTTATGTATGGAAAGAACAACACACGCCACACAAATATAAGAACAGAAGAATCGAGTATATATATGATTCTTCTGTCTACTAATAAAAAAAAAATGATTCTTCTGTCTACATCTAGCAGTTCATCGTTCATCATTGCAGCTTAAATTCCGTAGAATGAGGGGAAAATGAACCATGTTTATTAGTTAAGATATTTTCCAGTGCTCATCATGTCTAGTACTAGCATTTTAGGAGAGAAAAGAGAAAGAACTGAGAGAGAAACATCACACAATTACAACATAACCACAAGCAAGTTAAAAGAGGATGCATCTAGTTATTCAACACTTCAAATAGTTCAAAATCTTGAATCACTACATAGTTTGCATGGTTAGTCAAAAGGTTAACATATCTTTTCATTCCCAAGAAAGACATGGTTCACAGGTATAGTTAAATAAGATGCAGATGTCATGTGAACCATGGCTTTGATTGGTAACCATGCGGGATAGCGGAATGGTATATGAAACGCGATTCCACAAGTATTTTATCAATCAAGAAAATGTTGCGGAATTGAAAAAAAACGCAAAAACGCAAATCATTTGCTGACAAAATTATAAAGAAAAAGTTTATTAAGTGGAAAAGTGAGTTTTAGTAGATTATGGTGGAAAAGTTTACAAAATTAACACTTTTATATTATTCAATTATATGTTAATACTATCTTATAATTTAAAATACATACTAATAATTTTTTAATGATGAATAGTTATGTTGTAAATACAAAATTATTATAACTTTTATATTATAAAATGTTAATCTATTGTTAAAACATATTGAAAGATAAACTAGATATTTATAATAAAAACTAAAATATTTTTAATACATTTTACTTGTTTTCAGATTTATAATCATTAGTTTAATATATATATTCCACCATTCTACAAATTTTAAAATTTTCCGCCACTTAATTATTTTTTTCCGCAGCTTAACTATTATTTCTGTGATTCCGCGATTAAGCGATGGTTACCAATCGGAGCCCATGTTAATTTCACATGAAACACCCAGTCCGTCAGACTTCAAACTCTTTAACTAGATTTAAGATGTTGCACTATTGATGTAGTTCTTAGGTTTATTTCCTAATAGCCGTTGTTTCTATAGGTTTGTTTCGAATTAATTTTTCATTATTGATAAACATATTCTAAACTAACATTTGTGAGAATTAACTCATAATATTGCATGGCTTGGAGATCTCTGAAAAAGACACATGTTGACTCACTAAAGAGAAATTTTAATTTAACTATTTCTCCTTCAGGGACCCTTGTTTCTTTATTCTTTAAAACATATATACCTCACTAGCTTTTGTTTCTTTATTCATTGCAATGTCTTCTACAAATATCTTTAATTTACTCAAGTTGTAGCAACTGTGTGGAATAAAGCTCTTCGGAGGAGCTGGAGAAGACGACAAACGCACATGTAAAATTTTTCTTCGAGTACATAGCTCTCTAACCATTAATTAAACCGCATTGGCTCGAACCGGCGGCGCCTAGATAAACCGAAATTCTTGCCATGGACTCAGCGTGTTGACCATATAAATAAAAACATCGTGTTTAGTGCTAATATCCTAGTTGTAAACTTGTAATGATATTAGTATGTGTTACCAATATAATAAAAACGAATATGCTAATGTCATTTATCCAAGCCAACTCTTGTTTTGACCCGATATTTTTATAGTTATTTTGATGACCATTTTTACAATAATAAAAGACTTAAGAGTTGCAACTAAATTATAGTATACTAAAAAAAAGGTTTTGTACACGGATTGAGAGTTTTAGCCGTAAGCATTTGAGTATTCGTTCGAATTTGGATTATATTTTCCATATTTTAGATCTTTCAAATATAGAGAATATAAAACATACATATATTTTTAATTTGTGGTTGGGTTCAAGTTAATTTAAAACCTACTAACTAGTATATATGATTGATTGTTTTTTTTTCTTTTGGAATTCATATCGATTCAAATATTTTATATCCAAGATAACAAAACACACATATAAACCTTGGTTAATAGTTCAGTTTGGGCATCATCCGAAATGAATTGATCTCCAAATTATTCATAGTGAAAATCTATATGAATATTTGACAAGAAACTAATTTTTCAGATTAAATCCTTTTTTTTATATAGTTTGCTCATGACTAGTATGAGATTAAATCTGAATCCAAAACTTGAAGTTGTAAGTCAATGGCCACAAAAAAAAAAAAAAGAGTTGGCTTTGTCAATGGTCAACTGGTCAACAACTTATAATCATTTTGTTCATCGAACAAAAAAAAAAAATTCTCTAATCTACCAAAAACACTATTCTTTAAATAATACTTACAAAGACAAGAAGGTGAGAGGAAACCGCGTAGGGGTCAGTCTGACAGAAGTAGCTGGTGAGCACTAAAGGCAGCAGTCTTAAAGAACTTTCGTCGCACAATCGTCGCCGTAAATTAAACACACAAACTCTCATCCAACGAATCTAATTGCCCGACCAGCCTCTCAGCAATCAATAACTGAAAATATCTATTTTTATTCTTTAACTTGAATCTCGAATTAAAAAAAAACTGTGTGATTACAAACATTAAATATTGTAGCTTTCCCCTTCTTGTTCCACCTTCCTTCGTCTCTCACTCAAGTTTTCTCTTTTCCCCTTTAAATCAGATTACTAATCCATATCCGTTCTCTTCAGTCTTCTCTCTCCACCCTTCTCTGATTACTGGTAAGTGAATAACTAGATCCTCTGTTCTGTTTCTGATCCCAACTAAAAGTAAACTCATGTTTGACTTGACTTTTTAGTACTATACTTGTGTTCTTGTCTTGTTGATCTGAACTGGGTTTTGCTGTTTTTCTTCTTGTGATTGATAAAGTTCGTTACTTTAGAAGGTTTGACTTTGTTTTATCTATAAACAGTTTCGTTGGATGAAGAACAGAGAGAGTCAAAGTCTCTGTCTTTAATGGGCAATTCATGCCGCCGATCTTCCAAAGACAAAATCCACCAAGGCAATAATAACAACACTAAGCCTGAAGATAACAACTCCAAATCCTCAGATCGCTCTACAGAGATCATCATTCCTCAAGAACTCCCCAAAGAAGCTCACAAGGATCCAGCTCTCGTTATCCCTCTAAAAGAACCAATCATGAGACGCAACATGGACAACCAAGCCTACTACGTTCTCGGCCACAAGACCTCAAACATCCGCGACCTCTACACGCTTAGCCGTAAGCTAGGACAAGGCCAGTTCGGGACAACTTACCTCTGCACGGAGCTCGCCACTGGGGTTGACTACGCTTGCAAGTCGATATCCAAGAGGAAGCTGATATCTAAAGAAGACGTTGAGGATGTCAGAAGAGAGATTCAGATCATGCACCATTTGGCTGGTCACGGTAACATTGTTACCATCAAGGGAGCTTATGAGGACTCTCTGTATGTTCACATTGTGATGGAGCTTTGCGCTGGAGGGGAGTTGTTTGACAGGATTATTCAGAGAGGGCATTATAGTGAGAGGAAAGCTGCTGAGCTGACTAAGATCATTGTGGGAGTTGTGGAAGCGTGTCATTCTCTGGGTGTTATGCATAGAGATTTGAAGCCTGAGAATTTCTTGTTGGTTAATAAGGATGATGATTTTTCTCTCAAGGCTATTGATTTTGGACTGTCTATCTTTTTCAAACCAGGTATGATGTTTGAAGCTGAGTTAATGTTTGCGTTAGGCATGGTCATTTTGGATATGGGTTCGGGTAGGGGCAGAGGATCCATTTACTACATGATCTATTTTTGGTTCGGGTTTGGTTCAAGTAGTTTTGGGTACGGTTCGGTTAGTAAAACTAGGAACTGAAAAATACCCGTAAAAAAAGTTTGGTTCTCATTTCGTTCCGGTTTATGTTAGTTGTGTAGTTCAGGTAATTTGGATTAAATATCGAGTATTTTGAATAAAACATCGAAAAATCTGAAATATTTCGGATTAATTTGGATATTTTACTAGATACTTTAAAGTAGTTCAGATACTTTATATTATTTAATTTTTCCTAATATTTTTGGATACTTTTAATATATTTTAAAATTATAAATATATATATTTAGTTATGTTGTATGTATATATAATTAATATTTCTATATATTTTATCGGTTTCCGTTCAGTTATTTCGGATATAGAAATATAGAAACCATTCGGTATATGAGGGTTTCTGTCAAGTTTCGGTTTCAGGTATTTTGGTTCGGGTCTTTCGTTCGGTTTTTTTTTTTCCCAGGCCTAGTTTGGGTAATAGGTATTTATGAAACTGATTAGCTTAGTTTTGATCTTTCAGGTCAAATATTCACTGATGTTGTTGGGAGTCCATACTATGTTGCTCCTGAGGTTTTGCTCAAACGTTATGGGCCTGAAGCTGATGTGTGGACCGCTGGTGTTATACTCTATATATTGCTAAGCGGAGTGCCACCGTTCTGGGCAGGTAAATTGTGTTTGGTAAGCCTGTTTCTTAGTCCTTTAGAGAGTCTCAGTTACCTGAAATGTGTTTTGTATTTTGTCTTGAATCAGAAACACAGCAAGGGATATTTGATGCTGTGTTGAAGGGATATATCGACTTTGATTCGGACCCTTGGCCTGTGATATCAGACAGTTCTAAAGACTTGATCCGCAGAATGTTATGCTCCAAGCCGGCAGAACGCTTGACCGCTCATGAAGTCTTGCGTATGTCTCCACATTAAAGTAATTGTTACATTTAGCAACAAGCACTAGGCTTACATCTACTTGTTTGCAGGTCATCCATGGATCTGTGAGAACGGTGTTGCACCAGATAGAGCACTTGATCCGGCTGTTCTATCACGTCTCAAGCAGTTCTCTGCAATGAATAAACTAAAGAAGATGGCTTTGAAGGTGAGTGTCTTTGTCCTTTTTATCTTCTGTGGTCTTTGCATCACTTCTCTTGACATTTGTTTGTTTTTTTGGGATCATCAGGTTATAGCTGAGAGCCTCTCGGAAGAAGAGATTGCTGGTTTAAGGGAGATGTTCCAGGCAATGGATACTGATAACAGCGGTGCAATCACATTTGATGAACTCAAAGCTGGGCTGAGGAAGTATGGATCCACCTTGAAGGACACAGAGATCCATGATCTAATGGAAGCGGTACGAATCTTATCTTATAGTGAAGTATTGTTTGTGTATTCTTAACGCTGGAGCTCTTGTATTGACAGGCTGATGTGGATAACAGTGGGACAATAGATTACAGCGAGTTCATTGCAGCGACCATCCATCTCAACAAACTTGAACGTGAAGAACATCTTGTGGCTGCGTTTCAGTACTTTGACAAAGACGGAAGTGGTTACATAACGATAGACGAGCTGCAACAGGCGTGTGTTGAACATAGTATGACTGATGTTTTCCTTGAAGATATCATCAAAGAAGTTGATCAAAACAATGTAAGCTTTACTATGAAGACTAGCGTTAAGGCGTCAGATGATTAAAAGTTTATTGATTGTTTTTGTTTATGTTAACAGGATGGAAAGATTGATTATGGTGAGTTTGTGGAGATGATGCAAAAGGGAAATGCTGGTGTTGGGAGAAGAACTATGAGAAATAGTCTGAACATTAGCATGAGAGACTCCTAGAGGTTGTTGCTTTTGCATGTGTGTGTTTAATCTGTTGACTGCAAAGGTGTGTTCTTGTTCATGGGATCAACAAATCTCAATGCTCACCACATAGAAGAAGAAGGAGAAAGAGATGTGGAAGATTGAGCTAATGTTTAACTACATTGTGACTAATAGCTACCTCTTTGTGGTTGTTTGTATGTTTGTTTGTTATGGCCATTGTTGAAGTTAGTGACCTTTTGTTTCATCTTCAAACTGTTCAATCTTTGTATTTGTAAAACGAAAAATATCTTTTTATCTTGTGTGTTTCTTTTCTAAGCATGTTTACTTTCTTTCTAGACGATTAGGACCCTTCATCAATACCAGACAACACAGTTGGGTTTAAAATAAATCTATATAAAAACGAAAAACACCAATGGCGTTTGATGAGCTAGCAAGTCTCAATCATGTAATCAAGATGTGCTTTTTTCTAGGTGTGTATCTGTCTTTCACACTCAAATAAAACCAAAACTCAAGGCTGTTCGACACACAATCATTCATTGGCACCAATCTGTAAAATAGAACGCTACCAAAACCATTTTTGTATTATTTACATATTTTGTTGGCGACATTCATATTCACATGCTTTGTAACGCCGCAACCTTGAATAAAACTTATAATATCAAATTTAATTTTGGTGTCATTTTCTTACCAATCAACACATTCGTAACCTAAACAAAATTTTAAACAGATGCTTGCTTAATCAGAAGCAAACATCGCATTAGTATAAAAACAAACTGAATCATAAAACTTATTTGTTAAATAATGCTGGTTTTTATTAGTTAATGTAAATAATGTAGGTTTTTTTAATTATGATAAATAAACAATTTGTCCACCGACGATATTACTCCCACCGACAAATGCTATGTCGGCTGTGCATCTCAGTTTAATGCAACCGACGTTTCGTTTAGACTATGTTTTTCACATTCACATTTTCGTGCAAAACCTCCCCTAAAATGGGATAATATTTACAGTGTCATTATTTTATTTATCTGAAAACAACATAACTCGTAAGTTTTCACTTTTCACAAATAAAAGAGTGGTGTCGGTCATGAATCCTCAGATGTTTGGTTTTACTTTGTAACTTGTAACGTTTTTGAATCTGTTTTTACTACTATGATGACGGGTGGCCAAAGAATTGGCGCGTAAAAAGTAACTGAAACAAAATAACAGACTTCTATATAGTTGCATGGTTATTAAATACAAAAAAATACAACTGCACAACATACAAAGCAAATCAAATTAATAATAATAATTAAAAATCTAGGCAGATTAATCATAGCAACAACATACAAAATCAAACTTTTCTTTCAAAAACACATCGTCGCTTTGTATACGATTTGAATATACTTCAACTGATTCATGCACGACAGAAACCAATATATTCTTAGAGACTGTCTGAATTTGACAATCATCATTGTTGACGCTTGTATTTGGGAAGAGTGTCGGAAGAAGAGCCCATGAGACTGCGGATCTGAGAGCGGAGCTTGAGGAACACGTGCATTATGCTTCCTCTGTTCTGAGAACCTATTGTTTTGGCCTCCTCTCTGTTAAGCTCGAGATCTCTTATGAAGATAGGTTTCCTCGAGAGGATCCATGACCAGCCCCATTCCCACCACTCTTTCACAGAGCTTCCCACTTGCTTTCCCATATCCGAAACGGATTTGGACTTGGGGAATCGAGATGCGATCTCTGATGGTTGGTTTAAGAGGTTGAGCGAGAGGGAAGAGAGACGACGGCGTATAACACCGTGCTCATCTTTGGATGAAGAAGAGGGGCTAAGGCGTTGAGAAACGGGGAGAGAAGCGGGTTTGCGAATCTGGAGAGTTTCCATCATTGAGCTCATTGCTTTTTTTGACTTGTGTAGAAAGAAAAAGAATGAGAGAGATGATGAAAGTTTTGGAGCAAGAGAGAATGAGACTAGTGGTGGTGGGAAGTAGTGATCACACAGCTCTAACACAGGCTGTGTTTTTATTCCCACGCTTTTTTTTTTGTTTCTGTGTGGGATCCATTTACTCTTTTTGCCCAGCCAATTACATGCATATTTTGTTTAAAAAATAAAAATAATTTTAAAAGTATTATTGTTAGATTTGTGTGGTTATTATATGAATAATACTCCTATAAATACTAGGAATTGTACCACCATTGATTTGTGTGAAAATCTTTTGTTAATATAGAATTATAGATATATCTACATCAGTCTTAGGTTAGGTTGCGTAGCTCAATCCCAAATACAATTTTAATCAGTTTAACTTTAAATTTAAGGTTGTTTTACTGAAAATCATTTGCTTATATGTGTGACTCATGTTTGTTTTTTTTTGTTGTGTACCCATCAAAACTAGATTAAATGGAGAACGGACGATCCGATTCTCTGAGGAGCATCTCCATTTGTTCAGATCTGATCTATATGGAGAAAAAAATATAGTCTCCGGTCTTTGCATCCTTTGCTAACACGTCTGATTCCGACTCCAAAGAATATGAGACAAACTCAAATCCTCGAAGTTCTTCTGTAACCTTTAGAATATCTCGATCTCTGTCGCAAAGGATGGCCAATCCATCGGATTTGTACTTATTTTCATTAAGTTCAAGCAGTCCGTCTCGAACCGTACCGAAGATATCATTTGTGTGACTCATGTTAAAGACAAGTCTTTTTGTGTTGTCTTTTATTTGTGTTTATTCAGAAAATATTGCAAAAAAATCTGTCCAAATAGGCCTAAGAATAGCCAAGCCCAACAACATAAACAACAAACAGAGTATCAATATTAAAGCCCATCTTCAACTTAGCGACTTTTTTTTTTTTTTTTCTGGCGGAAATGATCATCACACAGAGAGATCTGAGTGAGCTTTTGAACAAATGGAGTACCGCAAAATCAAAGACGAGGTTCGTTGCTTCTACTCTGTTATTTTATTTATCTCGTTTAGACTCTCTCTTTTAATGCTCAGTTTTGTAATGAGCTTCAGGACGATCATGACGTGGCTTCTGATATAGAGAGTTTAAAGGGAAAGTCTCACACCGGTGAGTTTTTTGTTTTCTCAGTCTCAAGTTATCTCTTATGCTCATTGGTACTTTGATTCCGCAGTTGCGTCGAGTAACATTGCTCTGGCTACTGGATCCAACGAACGCACAAACTGGAAACGAAAGTAAGTTTCTACATTTAAAAAAAAAAACATTAAACCTTTTTTTTGTTGGTTGGCTAAAGTTTACAGTGTTGAGGGGGGCAGGGGTGTAGTAACATGTGCACTGACTATCCTCACGAGTTCCCAATCCATACTCATCGTTTGGTCCAAGCGAGCTGGCAAGTATGAGTACAGTGACAACCGCCAACTTCTTGGTCAGAGTTAAATCACATTATTAATCAATATCAAGTGTTGCCAACTGTACATTACAAAGTTGCTAGAGTATCAATTTTTTTTTGTAATATGTAAGTGATGTTGTTTTAAAATCTTTGTACGTCAGGTTGAGACTTTGAAATGTGCGTTATCTCTTATTGCATTGACAAGGATTTGGAGAAACGATGGTGTTACTGACGACAACAGGTATACTTATTATTATTATGTCTTTGCCACTTGCATCATGTTCAATTAATTTCCTTTTAAGTTCATAGTTTCTTCATCTGTAATTTTATAAAAAGACTTTGGTAGCTTAGAACCACGTATTCAGATTTGGCCTTACTGATACTCAAACCCTGTCTCTATGAATCAGGTTAAGCACAACATATGACGAAGTTAAACTCTTTCCCATTCCAAATGGATTTCATAGATAGCTTCCAGTGAATACTTGTTCTGGAAAGGCACAAGTTTTCTATATTTTTAAACCCTTCCATTTTTTTTTCTCTTCTTGATTTCATATGTGAAGAGAGACTCTGTTTATTCAGTTCGCTTACTAGCTTCTCTAACAGGTTGAGCGAGATTCAGTGGGCAGGATTCATTCTATTATGTTGCGGCTGCACCACTGCTCAGTTGAATTCAAAGTATATTTTGTCTCTTGACACTTTTCCCCTTTAAATTTTGTTGATTGCTATGAACATCGGTTTGATATGATTCATGTCTAGCTTCTACTGATTTGTTGTATTACATAGTCTCATATTCTATACTGCTTTTGCAGTTCTGATCGTGTACTTCAGACATCGCTTCCCGGCTGGATTATGGCAATTGTAAGTTGTTACCCACCTTAGCATGCTGATACCTACTAAGAGAGTTGTGAAGCTTCTTCCACGTCCACACCAATTTATATGATTCTTTGTCCTTGTTTCTAGGTTATGGCTCTTTTAAGTGGTTTCGCGGGTGTGTACACAGAGGTGAGCTTACTAGGACTTTTCACTCAAAAGCTAATACTGATTTAATTCCCTTTTTTTTTGTAGTAGTAGTGGTTCACTCTGTTGCTTTCCATTTTTGGCAGGCTATTATAAAAAAGAGACCTTCAAGGAATATAAATGTACAGAACTTCTGGCTCTATGTCTTTGGGATGGCTTTCAATGCTGTTGCCATAGTGATCCAAGATTTCGATGCCGTTGCAAATAAGTAAAATCCAAAACCCATCTTCTTGTTTGTGTCCTTTCATATTAGCTACATATTAGTACATATGGTTTACTTGCGTCTCCATTCAGATCTACAGATTAGTCCATAGTCAGTAGCCAGTTTCCTCATTCTTCATGTACAGTTAAAGAAGATGCCACTTATGTATAGTCTTAGTGTCAGAGTTCACTATTTTCTGCTGGCTAAATTGTTTTCCAATTTTCAGGGGATTCTTCCATGGTTACTCATTTATCACAGTACTCATGATTCTTAACCATGCCCTCAGGTAAAACCTACTTTAGGAGGCCAGACTCTTCTCTTATCTCTAGTTTCAGAATGTGAGGTTAATACATTAAAAACATTATTCTCTTGTTTGTTGTGCAGTGGCATTGCTGTGTCAATGGTGATGAAATATGCAGACAACATTGTTAAGGTAGTAAATTTTCATTCGCCATCAGATTCCCTTAAGCAGTAACTTTTTTACACATGGTTTAACTTTATCAATCTGTATGTAGGTTTATTCGACATCAGTGGCGATGCTCCTAACTGCGGTTATCTCTGTATTCCTCTTCAACTTTCATCTTTCCCTTGCCTTCTTTTTGGGTTCTACGTAAGTCAGATCCACATTTACCTCTGCCATTACAATCATCTCAACTTTGAATATCAAAAGTAGTCAAGGACATAATAGCTGAATGCATTGCTGTGTTAACGCTTTGCAGGATCGTCTCTGTTTCAGTTTATTTGCATTCCGCCGGGAAGCTACGATAGTAAAAGAAAGATCCGTCACTATTCTAGTACAGAGTTAAAGCTTTTGAACAACTGCAATTATGTATGTCCTTTTTGGAATCTAATAACAGAAACTTTTAAGCTCTTTGGCCTCTATAGAACTTTCTTTTATAAAGCCTCCCCTCCAGATATTTTAATATTGATTAAGGTCTGAAAGTGAAGCTATTGTGTTGAAAATTTGCACGCTTAGAGCAAAAGGCAAAACTAAGAGAAGATCCAACCGTGAAGACTCGGAGACCGGCGTACTTGTTTTCTTTTTAAATATTAATCCTTGTCTTTGCTTCAAAGCCAACACTCTCTCACACTTGTATATAAACTCTATGCCTCTACTCTCTTTTCATATCATCTCTTCTCCCTCTTCCTCTTCTCTCAGTGAAACAGCTTTAGCTATTATGGCTTTCTCTACACCATCATCACTCGCCAAACTCTCTCTTTTGGTCGCCATTTCAGCATCAGCACTCCTCTGCTCTGCTCTCGCCCGTGACTTCTCCATCATTGGATACACACCTGAGCAGTTGTCATCCACTGATAACCTCCTAGAGCTCTTTGAGTCATGGATGTCAGAGCACAGCAAGGCTTACCAGAGCGTGGAGGAGAAGGTCCACAGGTTCGAGGTGTTCAGGGACAACCTGATGCATATAGACCAGAGGAACAACGAGATCAGCGAATACTGGCTCGGTTTAAACGAGTTTGCTGATTTGACACATGAAGAGTTCAAGAGGAAGTATCTCGGACTCGCTAAGCCGCAGTTCTCTAGAAAGAGACAGCCCTCAGGTAACTTCAGGTACAGAGATGTTACAGACTTGCCTAAGTCAGTTGACTGGAGGAAGAAAGGCGCTGTGACTCCTGTCAAGAACCAGGGCTCATGTGGTAATGTTTCTCTCTTTTTAACTTTCTTGTATTTAAAGTAGATAGGACAAGAGACTTGAGAATGGATCTTTTTGACCTTTCAGGTAGTTGTTGGGCGTTTTCGACAGTTGCAGCTGTTGAGGGGATCCACCAGATCACAACAGGGAACCTGAGCTCGCTTTCGGAGCAAGAACTCATAGACTGTGACACAACTTACAACAATGGTTGCAATGGAGGTCTCATGGACTACGCGTTCCAGTACATTATTTCCACAGGTGGTCTCCACAAAGAAGACGATTACCCTTATCTCATGGAGGAAGGCATTTGCCAAGAGCAGAAGGTAAACAAAACGCTAGACACAAACATACTATGATGCATCTTATAAACACTGGTGAATGTTATAACAGGAGGATGTAGAAGTTGTGACAATCAGCGGCTACGAAGACGTCCCACAGAACAGTGATGAAAGCCTGGTGAAGGCTTTAGCTCATCAACCAGTTAGTGTGGCTATTGAGGCTTCAGGAAGAGACTTCCAGTTCTACAAAGGGGTATGTATATAAAAGACCACTCTCATATCTAAACTTTTGTGTTCTGTGTATCTAATCTTTGTTTTGGTTGCAGGGAGTGTTTAATGGGAAGTGTGGAACAGAACTAGACCATGGTGTAGCTGCAGTTGGGTACGGTTCATCAAAGGGATCAGACTATGTCATTGTGAAGAACTCATGGGGACCAAGGTGGGGAGAGAAAGGGTTTATTAGGATGAAGAGAAACACCGGTAAACCAGAGGGAATCTGCGGAATCAACAAGATGGCTTCATATCCTACCAAGACCAACTAAGACAATACATCTATCTTCTGCCACTCCATCCTATGATTTCTTCTTTCAATGCATTTCTATTCTACCTGTTTTCAAGCACTTCATATTATATTGATGAATTTGAGATTTTAAAATAATATTGTCAGAGTCCTCTAAAATGCTCTTCTAGCTTCAAATACCATTTCAAGAATGTTGAAAGAGTTTTCAATACTTATATCTGAGTGCAAAGAGAGTAGGGAGTTTAAACTAAAACTTACAAAAGCCTAACAGTTTTTAATATAATAAACTGTTTGGTTTGATTCAGTAAAAAAAAAATGTAAGGGTGTGGAATACAATCAACTCTGAACTTCATTGTATTTGATGACGCAGTCATAAAGCCGTCCTCCCAGAAACTGTGCTACCTCTGGATGCTTCACCTGCATAAATGAGAAAGAATCAAGAAACCAATAAGCCTTCTTCTCTTAAACAGGAGGAGAAGGAATCAATCAAGTTAAATTACCATTCCAATCTTGAGGGAGTCACACTTGAACTGAGCATAAAGGTTTGTCTCTATTCCACGTCCCTGAGTTCAGTTCAGAACAATCTAAAGAGTCAGTTTTACTGAAAGTTGAAACCTAAGACTATAGACAAGAGACTAGTAGGGATCTCTTACCATGCCTTCTAAGATGACCAAGTCAGCATCGGTTGAAAGGTAGGCAACCTCTTGTGATACTCTTGCAAGATCAATAACCTGAAACGATAATTTAAAGAGAGAAAAGCCAAATCAATAAACAGGAGGTCCATCCTTCTTATGAGAGCTTTAGAATATCATACCGGCAAGTCATTCCCTGAATTTGCAATCAAGAGATTCGAGATGTCAACACCCATCAGTTGTCCATTTTCATCCTTAAGCTGGTAAAATTTAAGACTCAGTTAATGTCTGAGTTTTATTTAATATGCAATGGACGATAATACACAGATATACTCCATTTGACAGACCTTTGACAAGATCTCTGCAAGCTCGGTGTAAGTGATATCATTGATAGATGGAAGCTCATTAGCAGCCAGCACAACCTTCAAAGGGAAGATGAATCAAAAGCAAGAAACAATTTAGAATATGCTTTAACTAAAAGAACTAATGACAATGTCCTTAAAAAGAATCACCTGCATTCCTTGACGTAGCATCTCTCTAGCAAACGGTAAAATACCCAAAATTATATCTGCACCAGAGTTATCGACAAATATCACAGCCTGTAAAGAAACAAATCAGTTAGTCCTGTGATCAACCTCTTTAAATAAAGATAAAGCATAAGGTGGAGAAGAAGAACCTTCTTCCAGGGCTTCTTGAGCCATCTAGCTTGAAAGTTGTCCAAGTCATCAATGACCCATGGCCGTGGAACCAAGTTTTGACAGCTAGCCAAGAATGACATCCCGTCCTTTGAGAATACCTCCGCAAGCTTCATTGATCAATATAGTCAGCAAAAGACATGTGATGATGGAAGCATGAAAGGAAAGAGATGATATACTTACCTGTGCAGAACCGAGATCAAAGATGTTTCCAGCGAAGATGCCTCTTACAAGATTCTCTATGCGCTTTCCGTCGTCTTCAATAGCATCACTCAGACGGACGACATCAGGAAACAGTGTTATGGCCTTTGCATTCTCCTCATCCTATTGAATTCATCATGAATCAATCAGTCAATACAAAACATGCTTTTGGAATAAAGCAATTTTGACAAGGAAACCACACCTTAACTTTCTTGAAAATGTCTCTAAACCCCAACTCTCTGAGTATTAGCTCACGGATTCTACATAGAAGCTGCCAAATAAAATAAAAAACACTTCATGAACAACAAAGCTTGATTACAAGTGATTTAGTTTGTTTAACTTACGATGCAATCTGGTGGTCCACCATGGCTCTCCGGATCTTTCTTCAAGTCCTCAAGAATCTCAGCATACCTTACATGTTCCAACAAAAAAAATCAATGCTTTTGGCTAAAACATTACCTCTTTGCAGAATAATCATTCAAAGCAAACTCTATAGAACACACAAAAAGAAAGTACCTTTGAGCAAACTTTTCAGCTCGAACAGGAGCATCCGGAACATACGTATCGCTCTCTGCACGCTCCCTGCAACAAAAAAAAAAAAAAAAAAAAAAACAGATCATGAATTCATATAGAGCTTTGAACCAATCAATACGCGAATCATCCAGATCAAATAACGGATAAAGTATCGATCTTTGAACACAAAGATCGAAGCTTTGAACAAGAACAGCCCTAAGCCTATCAAAGAATCTGACTTTCGGTAAAAAAGATAAAAAGGAAGAGAGAGAGAGAGATGGAACTTGAAGGAAGGGATGGAGTTGGAGAAGAGATCGATCCAAGAGATCTCAGTGGGAGTAGCCTTCCTGGGGTTATCGGAAGGGAATCGATAAGGGATGGTGCACGCTCTGTAGTTTGATTCTATCGGAACCGGTAACAGTGGGAACGGAACCATCACTGAGTCGCTCTCCATTTTTCTCTCTGTGGGCTCGTTCGTTGATGATCTTCAGCCAAAGCAGTAAAGGTGTGCGTACGTGTGCGAGAGATCTCAGAATCTTTCTCAAACGAGATCAGAAGATTCCTTTCTTCTCTTCACGATGTAAGTTTTGTTTTAACGATGACACAATGTGTGGACTCTGTCATGTTCTGTCCGATCATTTTGGTTTCATTTGTTTTTGTCTTCGTGAGACGGTTAACTTAATTCGGTTTGGTTCGGTTATCTTAATTTATTTTGTAAAGCTCGTTTCTTTCCATAACATAATGCAAGAAACAGAATGTGTATGGTTTTTTTTTAACTCTGAATTATTACGATGTTAGAAATATTAGATAGATGATTCGACAACCGATAATCTATGTCTAAACCGTCCTATGAAAATCTATATCTGACCGGATTCACTATGTTGAAGATTTTTTTTTTTTTTGTCGTCTGCATAATTGTTTAACAAATCATTTTTTTGGGAATTGAAACATAGACCTACTGTAATGTGTAATCTATAAAAATTGCATAAGTTGAGATTCGAACCCAGACCTAAGTATAGTTTGGTTTGGTTATCTGAATTTCTTTCCATAACAGAATGTGTATGGTTAGGAAACCCTATTTTTTTTTAATAATTTGCTTCAAACGTTTTTTAACTGGCCTCTCTATCTCTCTGACTCAAAACCCTAGCAAGCTTCATAGACTCTCAAACGTTCTGAGTCTTATCTCAAAGTGGAAACCTTACCGTAACATGGATACCAACGTTATGTTTAGGTAAGGGCATGTACTTCTATGTTTGATTCTAATTGAGCTGATTTGATAAAGAATTATTGTTTTTTTTTCTCAAATCTTTATTGTAGAATGGTAAGTTCAGTTTCATGGATACCTAAAGGAGCAGCAAAAGTCATGCTTGACGCTGCTGAACCTCCTTCTAATGAGAAGATCAGAGAGCTCATCAAAAATGGCACTCTCAAGAAAAGGTATATATATTACCGGTTCCTTCTGGTCTTTCTTTTTTCTAAGGAGAAAATCACTCGTTTATTACTACTTACATGTACAGTACTCTGAGAGATGAAGAAGTTGCTCATGCCAAGGCTGTAGCAAAATCTTTAGGAAAATCATGTTCCAAAAGCAACGTTGCTTCTTCTTCTTCTTCAACTGATCCTGATGAGGTAGTCAAGTTCATGAAAGAACTCGACATGGATAACTATGATGATGAGGATGATGATGATGATGGTATACATTCGTTTTCTTTCCCTTTTTATTTCCTTGAGACTTTTTCATGTTCATTGACGCGCATGATTCACTCCTCAGAGATTGATGTGTTTACCTCTGGCCGCGGAGACCTTTATTACCCAAGCAATGACATGGATCCATATCTGAACAATAATACTGACGTACGTAAGCCATATTTTTATTATATAGTTTTTACCCTTTTAGAAACTAATTAAATACTGATGTTTTGAGAGTGTGTGTGCTTGTTGAATCACATAGGATGATTACTATGACTCAGACGATGTCGATGCTATAACAATAAAGCCAAGTGATTCACTGATCATCTGCGCTAGAGTTGAAGGTGAAATCAACTATCTCGAGGTTTATAAATACGACGGTACATGGAACGGCACTCAAGACATGTATCCTCGGCAAGACATAATACTATCCAACCCTCCATTGTGTACAGCATGGCTTGATTGTCCTCTCAAAGGAGGAGATAAAAGTTAGTAGTGTATTAGCATTTTCCTATATTGGTGATTGTATTATTTTTTTTTTCTCAAGTGTTGTTTTCGTGATTGCAGGGAACTTTGTAGCTATCGGGTTTAAGGGATCACCGACCATAGAGATATGGGATCTTGACGTTGTATGTAAATGTGGCTGTCTTTTGGATCTTTACGTTTGTTTTTATCAATCATGAGATAATGATTTTATAATGCGTTTCAGGCTCATGAGGTTCTACCTTGTGTACAACTAGGAGCCGGGCAGGTGTGACAACCAACCTTGTTGCTCTTCTTATGTTTCCTTTTTCAAACTTATTTATTTTCATTATCTCACTCTAGACATCAGATTGTGACACTGATCAATCAGTAATTGATCTTGCTTGGAACAAGGAGTTTAGGTATGTTTTTAAGGCTCTCTGATTCCATGATCGCTCTTTAGACGTGTGTGTGTGTGACTCTAACTTGACTTTACCGGAATAATAGGAATATTATTGCTAGTGCCAGTGCCAACAAAAAAGTTAAGGTCTGGGATGTGGCTACAGGACAATGCAAGCTCACTCTGGAGCATCACACAAAAGAGGTATGTAGGTGAAAAATGTTTACATGCACTCTTCCTTAATCAAGTGTCAATGCTCATGGTCTGTTGTGTTTGGTTAACAGGTTCAAGCGGTCGAGTGGAACCACTATGCTCCACAAGTACTCCTCAGTGGCTCATATGACTGTACTGTAGTCTTGGTGATTGTTCTTTTCCATTGTTTTATTCATTTCATGTGTTGAGTCTTGTATATAGAACAATTTATCATTATGCTTAAAGTCTTACAAGATCTATATATATGTGTTGTTGCAGAAAGATGGAAGGGACCCTTCGCACTCGGGTATGAAATGGTCTACCAATGCCAAAGTGGAAAGCTTGGCCTGGGATCCTCATAGTGAACACTCTTTTGTGGTGCGTTACACTTTCATTTGCTCGTCTAACAGACTTCTGAGTATGACTTTTATAAATAACTGTCATTTGTTGTTCAGGTGAGTCTTGAAGATGGAACTGTGAAGGGTTTTGATATACGTGCTTCTGATTTATCACCAAGTTTCACTATCCATGCTCATGATAAAGAAGTCTCATCCATCTCATACAACACAAATGCGCCCAATGTACATACATCTCTCTGTCTCTCTTGTGTCCTAATTAGTTGTTGTGTGGCATTAAAGTCATTTCCCTTGCTGTGCAGCTTTTGGCTACGGGATCTAGGGACAAGAGTGTGAAACTTTGGGATCTTTCAAACAATCAACCATCATGGGTTGCTACACATAAACCAAACGCTGTAAGAGCCATGACTTAGCATTTGTTTGGTTCCATGCACCTGTTTCTTTGTTCACCAGTTTTAAACTTTGTTATCAAAACAGGGAAGAGTTTTCTCAGTCTCATTCTCTGCGGACTGCCCCTTTTTACTCGCTATTGGTGCCAAAAAAGGGAAGCTACACGTGAGTAGTGACTGATACAAATAAATTCAACAAATTGTTTTCTATATGAAACAAACTAACGTATATTTTATGTTCATCCTTGTGCAGGTGTGGGATACACTATCTGACACTGCTGTGTCCCGTAGATACGGTAGCAACCGACCATGACTCACCCGGGGAAGATACATGTTTGTTAATTAATCACATACATATATACCAAATTGGTCAAATTAATCTTAAGCCTTTCTATCAGTTGTGTGCTTGGTGATTGTTTTTTTTTTTTCTTATTACTATCTCAAAAGAGATTTACTGGATGTTTGAAGCCCTGGAGTCAAGGAATTTATTGCAAATTTAACCAAAATATGTTTCTTAATCATATCCTTGAATTTTATCTTAATATTGATCATCTTATAACATATTAGCCGAGCTTTTATTGTGTGGTCACTACAAGAAAACAGCGGCATACTGAGGGAAAAAATCGTCGGTATGTCGTCGGAATAACGCTATTCCGACGACATACCGACGAAAAAAGTCTTCGGAAATAACTCCTCGGAAATTCATCTTTCCTCGGAAATCCCTCGGAAATTTCTGACGGAATTCCGAGGAAATGAATTTTCTCGGAATATTCCGAGGACTTTTTTCGTCGGAAATTCCTCGGAATATTCCAAGGAAGATGTCGTCGGAATATTCCGAGGGATACATTTCCTCGGAATATTTCCAAAATTAAAAAAAAAAAATTATAAATTTATTTTTTTAAATTGAAATTCGAAAATATAAAATTAAAATTGAAATAGAAAACATATTTAAAATAAAAAAATAATAAAATAGTTTTTATAAATAAAAAAAATGTTTTATAAATACAAAATTAGTTTTAATAAATATAAATATTTTTATAAATACGAAATCATCTTTTTATAAATACAAAATAGTTTTTATAAATACAAAAAATAATAAAATAGTGTTTATAAATCAAAAAATGTTTTATAAATACAAAATTAGTTTTAATAAATATAAATATTTTTATAGATATGAAATCATCTTTTTATAAATACAAAATAGTTTTTATAAATACAAAAAATAATAAAATAGTGTTTATAAATCAAAAAATGTTTTATAAATACAAAATTAATTTTAAAATATGAAATCATCTTTTATAATCCAAAAATCGAATTTATATACAAAGAACATTTTGTATATTTAAAAATAGTTTTTATAAATACAAAAATAAAAAAATAGTGTTTATAAATCAAAAAAATGTTTTATAAATACAAAATTAGTTTTAATAAATATAAATATTTTTATAAATATGAAATCATCTTTTATAAATCCAAAAATCGAATTTATATACAAAAACGTTTTGTAAAATCGAATTTATATAGAAAAAACGTTTTGTAAATACAAAAATAATAAACAATTTATAAAAAAAGTTCTAAATCAATTCAACACAACCAAATCACAATTCTAAACCTATTACACAACAAATCACAATCCTACCCAATCACCCTAACAAAAATCTATCAAAAAACTTCTAAAATCATCAAATCTACTTAAAAACCTAACAAATAGGACCTAAGAGAGTGAGATAGGGTCCTTACATGATTTGTAAGGGAATGAAAAGGATTCACCGGAGAGATCGTCGCGAGAGAAGGTGGAGAACGCCGGAAGGAGAGAGAGATCACCGGAGAGGAAGAAGATGCGGTTCGAGTTTATAAAACCTTGGGTCTGACGAATATTTTCCGTCGGAATTCCCTCAGTATTTTCAATTTCAATTTTCGCGAAATATTTGGCGGCTTGTTTGCCCGGTTAAATGAAAATATTCCGAGGAAATTCCGACGGCCACTTAAATATCCGTCGGAATTTCCTCGGAATATTTTCATTAATTCGAGGAAAAAGAATATCCTGTGCATGTATTTCTATTAATTTATATTGTTCCTCGAAATTTCCTCGGAATATTCCGAGGAAATACCGAGGAACTAGTGTTTGGGGTTTCAAAACATCAATTTTTTTTGCTGTATTTCAATTCTTATACAATTGTAATGCATATCATTGAGGATTCTTTGTATAGATGAGCATAAACCATGAAATAACAAATTTCAAAACGAATTGAAAGTATTCCCTTTACCGTTCATTAAAGTGTATAAGTGTTTCTCTTATGTTGTGGGGATTTCGTTCATACAATCGGAAAAGTGTTTATTATAGGGTAAGGAACAAATTTTTGACTTCATAATCAGCCTAAGACACTTAATAAGGGTTATATAAGTGTTATTCAAACCGCAAAACGTTGTTTTCGGTTTAAAAACCCTATTTCCTCGGAATTTCCTCGGAATATTCCGAGGGAATTCCGAGGAAACCCTTATCTTCCTTGGAATATTCCGAGGAAATTCTGAGGAACACTTGATAAACTCTTACGTTTTTTTATAAACGCATCGAACGATCCGTTGATGTTCAAAAACGCATCGATCGATCGAGTATATCAAGTGTTCCTCGGAATTTCCTCGGAATATTCTGAGGCTTTTCCGAGGAAACAGGGTTGGGGTAACAATGTGATCGATCGATTTGATTATCCCATCGGTCGATGTGGATATCCAATAGATCGAATGAACAAAAACTCTTACGTTTTTTTATAAACGCAGCGATCGATGCGTTTATGTTCAAAAACGCATCGATCGATCGAGTATATCAAGTGTTCATCGGAATTTCCTCGGAATATTCCGAGGCTTTTCCGAGGAAACAGGGTTTGGGGTAACAATGTAATCGATCGATCCCAAAATGGATCGATCGATCACAAAGATGGACCAAAGCGTAACAATGTGATCGATCGATTAGATTATCCCATCGATCGATGTGGATATCCAATAGATCGAATGAACAAAATCTCGAACGTTTTTTTATAAACGCATCGATCGATCCGTTTATGTTCAAAAACGCATCGATCGATCGAGTATATCAAGTGTTCCTTGGAATTTTCTCGGAATATACCGACGGAATTCCGAGGAAATTCCGAGGAAACCAAATTTAGGGTTTCCTTGGAATATCTTCGGAAATTCCGAGGAACACTTGATATACTCGATCGATCGATGCGTTTTTGAACATAAACGGATCGATCGATGCGTTTATAAAAAAACGTTCGAGATTTTGTTCATGTTAATAATACATTTTGTTAGGTAGAATTCATCTTCACTGAAGATTTTCTCTTCAAGCAAAATTACTTGTCAGGTGGATCAAATGATCAAACATGAATTAAGTAACATCTTGGAGCTGCCTTTCAAGTGGTCTCTTTGTTACGCTACATAAGTCGGAAGTTTTGTCAAGAAAGGCGAGACTAGTTCATCACCAAACACATTTTACAGGGTCACCATAACCTAACACTAATAGATACCACAATATATACCATCTACCTTCAAACACCATTTAGTTGATCGAGTCAAACACAAATGCCTGCTTTGAAAATTCACTCGTACGCCAAGTCAATTCGTTAATTAAGATGATCGATATAAGTTGAAACGTTACATCTTCCTTCCATCAGCATTTGGTTGATCCAATCAAACAGAATGCTTGGTTTGAAACATCCACTTGTGAATTAACTCAACTAATCAAAATACCATTACATTTCTATATGTATATATTACATACATTTGTAGAAGTATAATACCATATAGCAAAAGAGAATATTGCAAGACAATCAATGTCTATCATTATATTCTATGTAAAGAGGAGAAAAGTCTTCGTATTTGGCGTTCGGAACAAGTTGGTATGGATTAAACACACAATAATCTATGGCCTATATGGTTTGGTAAGAAACCAAAATAATCATTTGACTTGTACTAATACTAATACAAGTCGGATTAGATTAAGTCTCCGATCAATATCACTACTTACTACTGTTACATGCGATTATGTTACGAGATTACTACAGTTTCGTTTCAGTAAAGTCAACTTAATCGAGACCATTAATATGCATTTATAAATCGTATTAATCAATATTTTAAAAGACATTTGATGAGATCATAACGACGTGGGAGACGAGTAGTAATAATAAAGACATAGAGAATCACACGCGCCTTTCTGTCCCAAGTGACTCCCACGCGCTCTCTCCCTCTTCAGCAGGAAGAAGCCTTTTACCGATTCAGCAAACCGAGAAGGTATATAAACGCAAACACTTCACAAAACGTACGATCAAAGCTTCTTCTCCTCTCTCTCTCTTTCAAAGTTTGAAATGGAATAAAATAAAAAAACTCCGGGCGATGTCGACGTCACAAACTCTCGGCGGCGCCACACGCTGCGGCCGCGTGATAGGCCCGTCTCTAGACAAGATCATCAAGAACGCTGCGTGGCGCAAGCACACGTACCTCGTCTCCTCCTGCAAATCCGTCCTCGACAAACTCGAATCCCTCCCCGACGACTTCCACGATCCCTCCTCCGCCGTCGCCGGCCTCTCCTCCCCCGACGCGGACGCCGTCCTCCAGCCATTCCTCTTCTCCCTCGACACCGCGTACTCGAAAGTCGTCGAGCCGGCTCTCGACTGCGCCTTCAAGCTCTTCTCCCTCTCCGTCATCCGCGGCGAGATCCAGTCTTCCAAACAAGACTCCGTCCTCTTCAAGCTCGTCAACGCCGTCTCCAAGGTCGGCGCCATGGCGGAGGAGCCGATCCAGCTCGCCGTCCTCCGCGTCCTCCTCGCGGCCGTCAGATCTCCCTGCGTCTTGATCCGTGGAGACTGTTTGCTCCACGTGGTCAAGACGTGCTACAACATCTACCTAGGCGGGTTGAGCGGGACGACGCAGATCTGCGCCAAGTCCGTGCTGGCGCAGATGATGCTCGTGATCTTCACCAGATCCGAGGAGGACTCGCTCGCTGACGTGGCGGTCAAGACTGTGTACGTGAACGAGCTGTTGGCGTTCACGGACAAGAGCGTCAACGAAGGCAGCTCTGTTTATTTTTGCCAAGGGTTTGTTAACGAGGTGATGGCCGCGGGGCAAGGGAGCCCTCTTCCTCCTCCTGATGTGATTCAGATTCTGCTCCAGAACCCGGAGACGGAGACCGTTATGACTCCTGACTCGCCGTCGTTTCGAGGGTACGAGAAAAACGGTGAAGCTGATTCTTTGACCGGTGACATGAGCAAGATGAGACAGGACGCTTTCCTTCTGTTCAAGAACTTGTGTAAGTTGTCGATGAGGTTTTCCTCGCAGGAGAAGAATGATGATCAGATCATGGTGAGGGGTAAGACGTTGTCTCTTGAGTTGCTTAAGGTCATTATCGACAATGGTGGTCCTGTTTGGCGGTCTAATGAAAGGCAAGTGGTTTGTGTCCGAATCTTTCATTAGCTATTATCAGTGTTCTAAAAATCGGTTTAAACTGCGCTTCGGACCTAAACGAAATACTTTTGTCTAGAAATTGGTCTGGATTTGCTTAACTAGCGCCTAACGATTTCTTGAATATTTGTTATTATGATTATGATGCTGGTTTGGTCTTATATATTTGTTTTTACTTAATGCAGCTTCATTAGTGCTGTTAAGCAATACTTATGCTTATCACTACTAAAGAACAGTGCAGTTTCAATCATGTCCATCTTTCAGTTGCAATGTGCTATCTTCATGAGCTTATTATCAAAGCTTAGATCAGTCTTGAAAGCGGAAATCGGCATTTTCTTTCCGATGATCGTCCTCCGTGTGCTAGAGAACGTTCTCCAGCCTAGCTTCCTTCAGAAGATGACTGTTCTCAACTTGCTGGAGAAAATGTCTCAAGATCCGCAGTTGATTGTCGATATCTTTGTGAACTATGACTGCGATGTAGACTCCTCTAACATACTAGAAAGGTATTAGATTAGTCTGAGAACTGCATGACTCGTTGTGAGTAAACATATAATGTATTAAAGCTCTTATAAATCCATCAGATGATTGCAGGATTGTCAACGGTCTTCTGAAAACCGCTCTAGGACCACCGACCGGTTCATCAACAACGCTGTCTCCAGCACAGGATAGTACGTTTAGGAATGAATCTGTGAAAATTTTGGTTAACGTAGTCAAGGCAATGGGAAGTTGGATGGATCAGCAGTTGAAAGTGGATGAGACGGTTTGGCCTAAGGGCTCACAGATATATGCTTCTATGGATAGTAATGCAAGCCAGATTGGTGAAGAAGACTGTGATACACAGCCAGATACTAATCCTGAAGCGTATGATGCTTCTATGCTTGAGCAACGAAGAGCTTACAAGATTGAACTCCAGGTTTGCACATATTAATTTTTTTGATGATGCTTTGTTTTTTTTTTAGTAATAAAATATTGAATTATTTTTTGAATATGCATAGTTCACTGACAAATAATCATGGTGGTTTTTTGCAGAAGGGTATCTCTTTGTTTAATAGGAAGCCTTCTAAAGGTATTGAGTTTCTCATAAGCAGCAAGAAAATAGGCAACTCTCCAGAGGAAGTGGCTTCATTTCTGATGAAGACAGCAGGGCTGAATGGAACTGTGATTGGTGATTATCTTGGTGAAAGGGAGGAGCTTCCACTCAAAGTTATGCATGCATATGTGGACTCGTTTAACTTCCAAGGGAAGGATTTTGTTGAAGCTATAAGGTTCTTTCTACGCGGCTTTAGGCTACCAGGAGAAGCGCAGAAGATCGACCGAATCATGGAGAAATTTGCAGAACATTACTGGAAATGCAACCCTGGTTCTTTCACAAGTGCAGACACTGCTTACGTTCTTGCATATTCGGTGATTATGCTCAATACAGATGCACACAACAACATGGTTAAGGATAAGGTATTGCTTCCTTTCTTATGATATTCATCAAGTAGAACAATTCTTGTCTTGAAACTCATGTAAGATTGCATATGGTTGTTTAGATGTCGAAAGCTGACTTTGTCCGAAATAACCGGGGAATAGATGATGGAAAGGACCTACCTGAAGAGTATCTAGGCTCTCTCTATGATCGAGTTGTGAAAGACGAGATTAAGATGAACTCAGATACTTTAGCCCCACAAAGTAAACAGGTGAATGGCTTGAATAAGCTACTGGGCTTAGACAGCATCCTCAATCTGGTTTCTTGGATGCAACCAGATGAGAAAGCGCATGGTGCCAACAGGGTTCTTATAAGAGATATCCAGGAACAGTTCCAAGCTAAGTCAGAGAAATCAGAGTAAGTACTATACTATAATACATTCCTTATTGGCTTTGAATGATGACCGATCAAACCATGTAGCACCCCCGTTAATAGTAACAAAAACCTTTACATAAGCAAATATATCTATACATTTTTATTACTATTACAGTGCATGTTACAATTCGGACCCATTATCTGTGCTAATATCAATATGTTTTGTTCTGTTCTTGGTCTGCAGGTCAGCTTATCATAGTGTTACAGATGTCTCCATCTTGAGGTTTATACTCGAGGTCTCATGGGGACCGATGCTTGCTGCATTCAGTGTCACTCTTGACCAGAGTGATGATAGACTAGCAACTTCTCTGTGCTTACAAGGCTTCAGATACGCGGTGCACGTCACTGCAGTTATGGGAATGCAAACTCAGAGAGATGCTTTTGTCACTTCCATGGCCAAGTTCACTAATCTTCATTGTGCTGCTGATATGAAGCAGAAAAATGTTGATGCTGTAAAGGTATAAGTTCACTTGCTGTAGCCTAAATTAATATAAGCAGTTGATTAGATTTAAATATCTGTTAATATATTGTATTATGCAGGCGATAATAACAATAGCTATAGAAGATGGTAACCATCTACAAGGCTCTTGGGAACATATTTTGACTTGCCTTTCACGTATTGAACATCTGCAACTCTTGGGAGAAGGATCATCACCTGCAGATACACGTTACATCCCTACAACAAAAGCTGAAGTAGATGAAAAGAAGGCTTTAGGCTTTCCACATTTAAAGAAACGTGGCGCTCTTCAGAATCCATCTGTGATGGCTGTTGTCAGGGGAGGTTCTTATGATAGTACTTCACTTGTGAAAACCGTTCCCAAATTAGTAACACCGGAGCAGATCAAGAACTTTATTGCTAATCTGAATCTACTGGACCAAATAGGAAACTTTGAGTTGAACCATGTCTATGCTAATAGCCAGAGGTTGAACAGTGAAGCTATTGTTGCTTTTGTTAAAGCGTTATGTAAAGTCTCCATGTCGGAGCTTCAGTCACCAGCAGATCCTCGTGTCTTTAGCCTCACAAAGCTAGTGGAGACAGCGTAAGTTCTTATTTAAAGAATACTATTTCATATTTTAAATATCAATTTTAATATTTGATTTATATTTGAATTTTTTTCCTAATATAGTTTTTATTCTTGTTGTTATATTCTAGTTGATTTTTTTTATTATTATTCATATTGAAATGAATCAAAATTGATAAAGAGTTGCTTAATGATACTCGGACATGTAATTGTTTTGAGTGCTTATTTATTTTTGATTCTCTTACAAAACATGTGGTTGATGGGAATGTATGTTTTACTGTGACAGGCATTATAACATGAACCGGATCCGGTTAGTTTGGTCTCGCATATGGAACGTTCTCTCTGACTTCTTTGTATCAGTAGGCTTATCAGAGAATCTCTCAGTTGCAATATTTGTAATGGACTCGCTTCGTCAGCTTTCCATGAAGTTCTTGGAGCGTGAGGAGCTAGCAAACTACCATTTCCAGCATGAGTTTCTCCGACCGTTCGTCGTTGTCATGCAGAACAGTAGTTCTGCTGAGATTAGAGAGCTTATAGTTCGTTGTGTTTCTCAAATGGTTCTCAGTAGAGTTAGTAATGTGCAATCTGGTTGGAAAAGTGTCTTCACTGTAAGTAAACAAAACAAAATGTCTCTCAATGCAATGTTTTTTTTTTCTAGTGTGTCCTAACATGATCTTGTTTGGTTTTAGGTTTTCACAACTGCTGCGATTGATGAGAGGAAGAACATTGTGCTGTTGGCTTTTGAGACTATAGAGAAGATTGTGAGGGATCATTTTCATTGCATAACTGAGACTGAGATATCGGTATATGCTGACTGCATCAGATGTCTTATCACCTTCACCAACAGCAAGTTTGAAGGAGATATTGGTTTCAACACCATAGAGTTTCTTCGTTTTTGCGCTGTGAAGCTTGCAGAAGGAGGACTCTTCTTGAACGAGAAGCTGAAGAACGATAACATCTCAGCTTTAAAGGAAGATTCGTCTGATGGACAAACTGTTACTGACCTTGATGAACAAGTTTCCTATTGGGTTCCTCTGCTTTCAGGTTGGCTTCTACTCTTTATCAGTTACTACTACACACTTGAAATTTCATTCTCAGCTTTCAGTAATGATTTGAGTATGTGTGTTTTGTTTCGGTTCTGGTAGTTAGGTTTTTGGGTTTTTGGATTTTTGGTTTTTCGGTTCTAGAGATTTAGGAACCATTCGATTACCTACAATATTCGTTCGGCTTTTCATGTCTAAAGATTTAGGAACCGTTCGATTATTTACAATATTCAGCTCGGCTTTCGGTTTTTCGGTTCTAGAGATTTAGGAACTGTTCAATTATTTACAAAAGTCAGTTCGGTTATTTTAGTTTTCGGTTCGGTTATAAATTTGAGTATTGTTTTCATTTTGTTCAGGTTTATCCAAGCAAGCCTCAGATCCAAGACCAGCAATTAGAAAGCGTTCCATAGAAGTACTCTTCAACATTCTGATGGACCATGGTCACCTTTTCACAAGACCCTTTTGGGCAGCAATCTTCAGTTCAATCATCCTCCCAGTCTTCAACAACATGCGTAGCAAAACCGATATGCTCTTCGAAGAAAGCAGCAGCGGCGACTCGCCATCCTCAGCTTCTCTAGACACCGAAGAAACTACATGGGACGCTGGGACATCAACACTTGCACTACAGCTTCTTGTTGATCTACTCGCCAACTTCTTCAGCTCAGTGAGGTCTCAGCTTTCGAGCGTTGTGTCAATCATTCTAGGGTTTATAAAGAGTCCTGTTCAAGGCTCAACAGGCTCGGGGATCTCTGTCTTGCTTCGTTTGGCTGATGGGTTGGCTCGTAGCGCCTCTGAAGATGAGTGGACAGAGGTTTTCTTGGCTCTCAAGGAAGCAGCCTCGCTTACTTTCGCGGGTTTTATGAAAGTGTTGAGAACCATGGATGATATTGAAGATGTTGAAACGTCTTCTGGTCAAAGCGTAGACAAAGATGATCTTGATGATGATAACCTTCACATTATGTCTTACGTCGTCTCCAGAACAAAGAAACACATTGATGTCTTGTCTCAAATCGTCGAGGTACCATCTCTTTACTTACTTAGCCAACTGTTATGTTTTGTTTACTCATCTATTACGGTTTTTCCAGGTTGTGAGTGAGTTATACAGAAGGAACCAATACTCATTGCCAGCTTCACACGTGGACATCCTCGCAGATATTTTCTCGTGCATCGCATCTCACGCTCAGCAGCTAAACACCGACACAGTCCTTCGAAGGAAGTTCAAGAGAGCATGCTCTGTCCAAAACCTAACACAGCCTCAGCTCCTTAACTTCGAGAACGAGGCTAACAAATCCTACATGACCTTCCTACAAGACATGGTTACTTGCAACCCTGACGTCTCCAAGGAGCTCGAACTCGAGTCTCGTCTAGTCACTGAATGCTCAAAAGTCGTGAAGATCTACCTTAACTGCACAGGTCAACACCAACAACAGACAAAACCAATCCATTGGATTCTCCCGATGGAATTTGACCGGACAGAAGAGGCGAAGGCTAGGACTTCGTTGCTTGTCTCCTCGCTAGAAGCCTTGTGCTCATTAGAGGCAGAGTCTCTGAAAAGACACGTGTCGAGCGTCTTCCCTTTGTTGGTAGACCTTGTGAAGACTGAGCATTGCTCTCCACAAGTTCCGTACGCCCTAAGCAATGTTTTGAAATCGTGCATTGGTCCTATTTTAGGTTAAGTCGCTTGTGGCTTACGTTATTAATCCCCTAGGATCTGTGTTTTCTTTTCTTCCACGATTATTTTTGTGTTGGGGGTTGGCTCTCTACCCGAATAAATTTTGGACATAGATGTTTTATTTTATTTTCTTGAAATGAAGTTTTAAGTTGGACGATTATAGACAGCAAAATTCTCAAAATTTCTTTATCAACCTGTCACATTCATCTAACTCTGTTTGGATTATATTTTGGTTGTATTTTCTTTATGCAATGTCGAGAATCTATGACCGGATTTTTTTTATAATGTTTATGACCTTACTTCAATCGAGCCAAACAGTATTTTGATCATTTACATTTTCATGTGTCACTTTTTGGAAGTTACTGTCATCATGGGCTATTTCCTGAGAGTTTGTATAACTAGTTTAGTGAATAATTTAGTGAATAAGTTGAAAAAATTATATACTAGCACATAGTATAACGTTTTCTAAAATGAGTCTAAAAATGCTATATGTCTTTGAGGTTAAGTGGAGAGGATAACAAAATGGTGATAATTGATTACATTCAGTGTGTGATTCAAGTCATACACGACTTAGTATGTGTATTGACAAATTAATATATTGGCAAGCAAATGCATAAGAATTTTCTGCATCTCCTATGTAAAGTTCCAATATTTAACCATTAAAAGGAAAATATAAAGTGAAGCCATGCTATTGAGTGGCTCGAGAAAATTAAAAGGTTCTATTTAAATCAAAAAAAAAGAAAGACAACAAATGCTCATCATGTGAAATCCACCACTCTTTTCACAATAACAACCAATGGTGAAGCTTCATTGTCTTCTTCTACTCATGACACATTCATTTTTAAAAATTTGAGCTTTACTCGTCCTATCACTTCATCACCACTCCAAAGAATTATTCAAAAAAAAAATCCATCTGAATTTATGCATAATGTATTAGCATAGTTACCAATGAGAGACTAAAAGAAATTCATCTGATAATTTCAAAATAATTTCTTTTTGACACTCTAACTTTATGATGCTATTTTAAGACCCAAAACTTATTACAACTGTCCGAAGAAATGAGGATTTTTTTTTTTTTAATTTACCACAATGTAGATATAACTATTTTGTAAACATAAATCCAAACAATTTTGTTCTATAACAAAGATATATAATAACTATTTATTAAAAAAATGGTAAATATCGAACAAGAAAAATTGTGATAATTTTGTATTGTTCACGTCTGGTAAGTAGAAATATAGACGTTGTTCTAAATGCAACCAATAGTTTCACACGGACAAAATGTCCACGAAGCTGATTGAACTCTATAAAGTAATCTTACCCCCAAAAAAAACTCTGGGAAGTAAAAATCAGCGACTATATTTAACGTGTATTTTCTTCAACCTTCCAATGATAGTGCATCATATATAAAAGACTATTCAATATTCGATATTGTCAAATCTGTTGAAAGAAATTCTAACGTATGGGAATGTGTAGTGGAGAAATGAGAAATTGTACGAGCACGTGAAAATATAAGAACGATAAAAAGTTTTTTACAAAAAAAAAGAACTATAAAAAGATAATAACTTGATTAACACTTTAACATACCAAAAACGTGTATGACTTATATATCTTTACCCAACTACTACACTAATTCATACTTTTAATTGGATGTTACTGATTTAAATTGGAAAAGTATATTAAGAGTGTTTTTAGCTATACTGAAGGATGTATTCTTATGATCTTATCTATTTCATTTAAATCAACAATCATAAGATCTAGAGCTTCGGAATCAGGAAAAAAAGCTTATATTATCTAGTTAGCACAAAGCTCATTTCGTTGAACAATAATGTATTGGAAGATATGTGGAATCATTGTCTCAAATTTTAGTTTTAGGCAATAAAATAAACCAAAATTATCTTTTGATATTTAAGTTTTAAAAATGTTAGGAATTGAATCCAACTTTGTGCTTTAGAATAACTTTATGAATCAAACGTATTTTTTAATCAATATTTCAAAGAAGTTTCACAATAACAATAATAGAGATCACAAGTGTGATAACCAAACTAAGAACTCTAAGAACTTATTTGCTATGTTCTTAATCTCTCTCTATGCCTTTGTTATTTGCTTTTTTATCGGATGATTGTAACCTTCACCTATGGCCTCCTTTTATATTGGATCACGTATTCCTTGTCCTCTGTAACTTTGTATATTTTCTTATTGTCTTTAGGAAAATATTGACCGACATTCTTGACAAAAGGAAACTAACGTTCCTTTGGTTTTGTGCAGGTTCCTTGCTGAGCTGGGCTTGAAGTGTTAAAGTTGAGGCCCACTTTACAAACTCCACCTGGCCCAATGTTAACTCTTCGGTGTCTTCCTCGTTTTCATCGACGACGATCAAAGACCATTTATTTTCTTTCTCCCGACGAGTCTCGCGACGTTGATGGCGTCACACACCGGTGACTTCTCCCGTCATTTCTCCGACGAGTCCGTGTAGCTCGTACGCTGCTACAGCCTCACCACTCTCTCTCGCTTCGACTCCTTGCCGGTAGATCGAATTTCCCCAGATCTTCAGCTCTATCTTCAGCAAACTCCCACCATCTAAGCACCACCCGGTAAGAATCTTCATCCTGAAAAAAAGCTCGCGATTTCTTTTTCCCTGATGATTTGAATCTCTAATTTCTTCTTGATGGTGATAGTTGATTAATCTTCCTTGGAGCACCTCTCCAATTAGATTTCTTTGAGTTTCCTGTATTAACCTCCTCTGTAATGTCACAGCTAGAACTTCAGTGATCAAACACATCACGTATCCTCCTTGGAACGTTACCGGCGACTCTCTCGAGCTTCCTACGTTCTTATCAATAAACCCATCTCCCTTCAGTTTCTCTGTAAATTCTCTCACTTTACTTTAAGCTGTTTAAGACATGTTTATCTTGTCTAGTGATATGTGTTCTCCTTTGCCAATGTAGATACTCGTCTCCCTTCAGCTGCCACTGCCTTTTAAGACGTTCTCTTAGGTATAACGTTCTGAAGCCTACTTTTCTTCATTGACTTCTATCATCCTTTACTAACTCTGTTTGATTTCCCTTAGCTTCTCCACCTTGAGCTAAGAACCTTGTGCCTCGCTTCCAAAACGCCCTTGCAGGTAACCTTTTTGCTTCTCCTAAGCCTTCCCATTATCGCTTAAGAAATAATCCGGAGTTACTGACTCATTATTTATTCCTTTTGCGAGACATCTTCAATAATGGAGTTACCTGCGGCGTTCTCTTGTTTATTCGTCGATGTTGAGAAGATCACAGCAGAGATCAAATTTAGGCCCGGGTAAGGCTTTAGTTAGGAAATCTGCTGGATTCTTGCTAGTATGGATTTTAGATAGGTGAACCTTGCCTTCTGCTACAACGTCTCTGATGAAATGGTATTTAGTGTCTATGTGTTTAGTTCTTTCGTGATGAACATGATTCTTTGCTAGGGCTATAGCACTTTGTGAATCGCAGTGAATCTTAACACTTTCTTGTTCAAAACCCAACTCTCCACATAATCTTCTTAACCATATAGCTTCTTTCGCGGCTGCAGTAAGAGCCATGTACTCTGCTTCAGTTGTCGAAAGAGCTACCACGTCTTGTAGACTCGATTTCCAGCTAACCGTGTTTCCCCAAACTTGAAACACGAAACCTGTAACTGATCTTCTTCGGTCAAGGTCAGTTGCATAATCCGAGTCGCAGAATCCTTGAATACTAAACTCCGAGTGCTTAGTAAACATAAGACACCTTCTTGTAGCACCTTTAAGATATCGTAAAACCCACTTTGCTGCTAGCCAATGCTCTCTTCCCGGTTCTGACATGAAACGGCTGATGAGTCCAACGGTATAGCCTAAGTCAGGTCTTGAACCGACCATGGCGTACATTATACTTCCAACCGCGCTTGCATACGGTATATCTGCCATGAAGTTTCCTTCTTCTTCCTTTTGATCTTTCGTAAGACTCTTCAGTTTAAATTGAGTTGAGGTAGGCGTATTCACTGCCTTAGCTTCAGTCATATTGAATGATTTCAGAACCTTCTCCAAGTAGTTCTGTTGAGACAGTTTTAAAATTCCCTTCTTTCTGTCTCTTATGATGTCCATTCCTAATATTCTTGAAGCTTTTCCCAAATCTTTCATCTCAAACTCTTTGTTTAAACTCTCTTTGACGCTTTTGATTTCTTGTTTATCTCCCGAAGCTATTAGCATGTCGTCGACGTATAGAAGTAGGTACACGGCCTGTTATGTGTTGACGTTTCTCATGTAAACACATGGATCTTCCTTGCTTCTTACAAACCGCTGGCTCTTCATGAAACAATCAAACTTGAGATTCCATTGCCTTGGAGATTGTTTCAATCCATACAATGACTTCTTTAGTAGACAGACCTTATTTTCATCTCCTTTCTTTATGAATCCTTCTGGTTGATTCATTAAGATTCTTTCTTCCAAGTCTCCATGAAGAAAAGCTGTTTTAACGTCCATCTGCTCAAGCTCATAATCCCTGTTGACCACGAGAGATAACATTAATCTGATCGACACATGCTTCACCACAGGTGAGAACACTTCATTGTAGTCGATCCCCTCCTTTTGAGAAAATCCCTGTGCTACCAATCTGCCTTTATACCTCGGATCTTCCACTCCAGGTATTCCAGGCTTTAATTTGAAGATCCACTTGCTGCCTATGACTTTTGCATTCTCAGGTCTTTCAATTAGCGTCCAAGTGCCAGCTCTTTGAAGAGAGTCCATTTCATCCCCGGCAGCATTCTTCCAAAACTTGCTTTTCTTGCTCATTATAGCTTCTTTAAATGACTTTGGCTCGTCGATTTCTATCTCTTCAGATGCGGCTAAAGCATAAGCTGCGAAATCAGTATCTTCATACCTTGAAGGAGGTCTGATTTGTCTTCGCACTCTATCTCGTGCGAGCATATATCCTTCGATTTCTTCTTCTTATGCGTTTTCATCTACTTCTTCAGAACTTGTTTCTTCTGAATTTTCTGATTCTTCAGATTCGGAAACTCCACCTTGAACAGGTGACTTCTCTACATCTGCCGAACTAGGCCCTTTGATTAGAGGTTCTCTGAAAGTTAACTCTTCTGATCCCTTTCTTACTTTCTTCCTGTTCCTCTTTGGTTTCCGAGTGTTTAGGCAAATCTTCATCATTAAACACCACGTTCCTACTTGTAACGCATTTGCCTTCCTCGGGTAACCAAACACGGTATCCTTTAACTCCAAATGGATATCCCACAAAAATGCCTTTTAACGCTCTTGGACTTGTTTTCTCTTTGATCGTGTGGACATACGCTGAGCAGCCAAATCGCCTCAGATGGTTCAACTCGGGTTTCTTTCCTGTCCACATCTCTTCAGGAAGTCGGTAGTCTATGGCTGAGCTAGGAGATCGATTTATAATGTAGACAGCCGTTGAGGCAGCTTCTGCCCAGAAGTCTTGACCCAATCCTGCTTCTGCGAGCATACATCTTACCTTCTCCATGATTGTCCTATTCATTCTTTCTGACACACCGTTTTGTTGCGGTGTGTATGAACACGTTTTGTGCCTTTTGATACATGAGTCTTTGCAAAGTTTGTCAAACTGTTTGTTGCAAAACTCTAATCCATTATCCGTTCTAAGACACTTTATTTTCTTCCCAATCTGATTCTCCACGGCTTCCTTCCATTCTTTGAACTTGCTAACCGCCTCATCTTTGGATTTTAGGAAGTAAATCCAAACCTTATCAGAATAATCATCTATGAAGCTTATAAAATACTTGCACCCTCCTAGGCTATCCGGAGTAGATGGTGCGCCCCATAAATCAGAGTGTATGTATTCCAAGACCTCTTTCGAAGTGTGCTTGGCCGCAGGGAAGCTTTGCTTGTGAGACTTTCCCAGAACGCAAGTCTCACAGAACTCCAATTTATCGACTTCTTTGTTAGACAAGTATCCTTCCTTTACAAGCACATTTAAGTTCTTTAAACTCATGTGCCCTAGCCGGGAGTGCCAAATCTTCGTCATGTCCACGTCTGCTTGTGTCACATTCGCCTCCCCTTTCATAACTGTTCCTTGTAAGTAATACAAACCTTCATGGTACTTGCCTGATAAAATCTCTTTCCCATCTTTGAAGAAGCGTATTAAGAAGTTTTCTCCTTCGTATTTGCAACCAGCTCGTTCTAGCATCCCGTAGGATATTAGATTCCTGCTCATATTAGGCATATATCTTACATCTGTAAGAATAACCACAGATCCGTCGGGTCTCACGATCCTAATTTTGCCAATCCCTTTGACGTCGCAGTGAGTGTTGTTTGCCATCAACACTTTTCCTCCTTCAAATTCCACTAGGTCAAACAAAACATCTTTGTTGGGTGTGATATGGAAAGAACAACCAGAATCCATGACCCACTCTGAACCTGCGTCGTGTGTACTAACTGTTAGTACAAGTGGCTGCTTTGGTCCTTCAGCTACATTAGCAGCTCTATGCGTTTTCTTCTCCGGACATTCCCGCTTCCAATGTCCTTCATTCCCGCATATCCAGCATCCTTTGTTGTTCTTATCGTATCTTGGCTTTGATTTAGATCGTCCGTGTCTGCTCTTCGATCTGCCTTTACCGTTTCGGTTACCTCCCTTGTTAGATGATCTTCCCCTATCTTCCACGTATAGCCCTTCATCTTGTGATTTTGAAAGCTTTCCACTTTCAAGTAACTCTCGTTCCTTTGACCTTGCGGCACCTGTTACTTCATTTATCTTGAGAGTGTCTCTGCCGTATTTGAGAGTTTCCTTAAGATGATCATACATACGAGGCATTGAGTTTAGTAACAGGATAGCTTGAACTTCTTCTGAGACATCCACGTTCAAGTTACTTAGGTCTGCTACTAACTTTAGAAAATCATCAACGTTTGCATCTATGCCCTTGGAATCGTTCATCTTGAACGTGTAGAACTTATGTTGTAAGTAGATACGATTCGGCAAAGATGTTTCTGTGTACAGCGTGTTTAATGCGGTCCACATTGCAGCAGCAGTTTCACAGTGACTGATCTTCCGTAGAACTTGGTTACCTACGTTGACTACGATGAGGTCTTTTGCTTTCTCCGACTTTTCAAGTTTAGCGGGATCAATTTTTGAGCTTGATTCCGTAGTTCCATCTCCTGTGACTTTTGTATCTCCTTCTGCTTCCTCTTTTGGCGGATCCAACAGAAGGGTCTCATCAGTTAGAATGTCCTTTAGCCCTAGGACTCCAAAGTGAGCCATCATACGAACTTTCCACAGCGAGAAATCTCCGGTTCCGTCGAACCTATCAATTTCGATCCTGTTTTTCCCCATCCCTTAATCACCTGCAATCTAACCTGGATTGCTCTGATACCACTTGTTAGGAATTGAATCCAACTTTGTGCTTTAGAATAACTTTATGAATCAAACGTATTCTTTATTCAATATCTCAAAGAAGTTTCACAATAACAATAATAGAGATCACAAGTGTGATAACCAAACTAAGAACTCTAAGAACTTATTTGCTATGCTCTTAATCTCTCTCTATGCCTTTGTTATTTGCTTTTTTATCGGATGATTGTAACCTTCATCTATGGCCTCCTTTTATATTGGATCACGTATTCCTTGTCCTCTGTAATTTTGTATATTTTCCTATTGTCTTTAGGAAAATATTGACCGACATTCTTGACAAAAAGAAACTAACGTTCCTTTGGTTTTGTGCAGGTTCCTTGCTGAGCTGGGCTTGAAGTGTTAAAGTTGAGGCCCACTTTACAAAAAATACATATGTATTTTAAAAAATTTAGGTTGAGAACCCCCCCATTGAAATTGCTTAAATACTCAAAAATTAGTTATACGCAAAAATTAGGGATCGTCGAATTGGTTCAAGAAAAAAAATCAAATGATCGGTTTTAATCATGTTAAAGCGTACTTTGATTTATATGTATAGTTATACATAGTGGTTGGAACCGAAAGTAACTAGAAGCTCGGATCCAAATCTTGTGAAATGTAATACTACTTGATAAAAGAGGACGACTTGTAATCCTAACTAGGATAAGACATGCGCCTTACGCAGTGTGAGTTTATTTGTATATATTATCGATAGTTTCTTTTATATATTTGATCATTTTATTTATATATATAAAATATTTTTTGTTGCTATTATATAATTTTTTTCCGATTGATCGGATCAATTTTTATTAAAAATAATGGAACAAAACTATAATTAATACATCATGGGTTGATCGGATTGGACATTAAACAAATTATGACATAAAAACTTTATTTTTTCCATCGAACACATTCTTGAAAAAAGTGAACAGTATTGTTTTCACAGTTGAATTATTTTGACTTTTATCTTCCATATGGTTTTGAAAGCTTTCAAATCAACCATCGAATTGATACATGTCATTTTAATGTTTTTAGTCGTATACTTAAGGAAAATTTACATTTTTGTAGTTTAAAGTCGTTTTAAAAAATTCAAAATATAACATATAAGAAAAAATCTAACATATAAGAAAAATATAACATATAAGGTGTTCTCTTTTTTGTATTTTAAAGTCGTTTAAAAAAATATATATAACATATAAGGTTTCTTCATTTTTGTTTAATTTAAAGTCATTTTAAAAAAATCAAAATATAACATATAAGAAAAAAACTAATTTTTTTATTATATGGTTAATGTGATTGTTTATTTTTTTTAATAATATAAAATTAAACAAAATGAAGAAGGATGCAAAAATTGTTATCAAATCTTTATTATTCATAATTATTAATTGTCATATATATGTAAATCATATTAGGTAATTTCGTAGATTTTATTTAGGGAAAGAATACACACTTCTTATATTTTAGGTTAATATAACGTTCTCTAGTGAACATTAAACAAATTATGACATAAGAGCCTTATTTTTTCCCTCGAACACATTCTTGAAAAAGTGAATAGTATCGTTTTCACAGTTGAATTATTTTGACTTTTATCTTACATATGGTTTTGAAAGCTTTCGAATCAACCATCGAACTGATACATGTCATTTTAATGTTTTTAGTCGTATACTTAAGGAAAACTTACATTTTTGTAATTTAAAGTCGTTTTAAAAAATTCAAAATATAACATATAAGAAAAAAATCTAACATATAATAAAATATAACATATAAGTTGTCCTCATTTTTGTATTTTAAAGTCGTTTTAAAAAAAATATAACATATAAGGTTTTCTCATTTTTGTAATTTAAAGTTATTTTAAAAAAATTCAAAATATAACATATAAGAAAAATCTAATTTTTTTATTATATGGTTAATGTGATTGTTTATTTTTTTTAATAATATAAAATTAAACAAAAATGAAGAAGGATGCAAAAATTGTTATCAAATCTTTATTATTCATAATCATTAATTGTCATATATATGTAAATTATATTAGGTAATTCTGTAGCTTTTATTTAAGGAAAAAATACACACTTCTTATATTTTAGGTTAATATAATGTTCTCTAGTGGACATAAACAAATTATGACATAAAAACCTTATTTTTTCCATCGAACACATTCTTGAAAAAAGTGAACAGTATTGTTTCCACAGTTAAATTATTTTGACTTTTATATTCCATATGGTTATGAAAGCTTTCAAATCAACCATTGAATTGATACATGTCATTTTAGTGTTTTTAGTCGTATACTTAAGGAAAACTTACATTTTTGTAATTTAAAGTCGTTTTAAAAATATTCAAAATATAACATATAAGAAAATTCTAACATATAAGAAAAATATAATATATAAGGTGTCCTCATTTTTGTATTTTAAAATCGTTTTAAAAAAATATGTAACATATAAGGTTTCCTCATTTCTATAATTTAAAGCCATTTTAAAAAATTCAAAATATAACATATAAGAAAAATTTAATTTTTTTTATTATACGCTTAATGTGATTGTTTAATTTTTTTAACAATATGAATTTAAACAAAAATGAAGAAGGGTGCAAAAATTGTTATCAAATCTTTATTATTCATAATCATTAATTGACATATATATGTAAATCATATTAGGTAAGTCTGTAGCTTTTATTTAAGAAAATAATACACACTTCCTATATTTTAGGTTAATATAATGTTCTCTAGTGTTATATAATTATGGAATAATGTGACACTATTAGATTAAACTATATTTTATATTAGATGCTTTAGAATTCTTTGAAATGAAATTTAGAAGACATTTAGTGCCACCTAGAATTTGAGGTTTTTTTTAATTAATACAAAAATTAAGGTTCTAATTTTTCAAATGTTTCTCGGTTAATATATAGGGGATATGTGTTGTTACGGACAATAACACTAACATAAAGTTAGGTCGGCTATTGACATTGCCCTCGAACTGAAACATCATAACAGTATACCATCGCATTTCTTTTGTCTTTTACAGAACAAAAATCTACAGTCATCATATTATCAAACCATGCCTTCACCGTCACAAAAGGTATTTTCTTTAATCTCTCTTTGTTTTCTTTTTCTTGTTTGCCTTCAGCTTTATATTGAAAAAATGATCAACATGCAATATCTTTCTCTGTATCTCCGTAATTTACTTCTCCAGATTCTTTCTTTTGTCTCCCTGAGAAATTAAAATCCATCAATTCCTTCTTCAGTCGTCGACATCTTATTTAGTTTTTTTTCTTTCCTCGAGGAAAAGTCACTACGCCAACCCTCTTATCTAATATACATAGTTACATACATTAGTAGTATATTATTTTCAGCGCGTATATATTTATATTTTACGTATATTATAATGTAGAAGAGAGCCGTGTTTGAATAGTGTGTTTTGATGCTCTTGCTTTACTCCTTTCTCTCCCTTGTTTCATTCATTACTTCACATGAAGATCTGGATCTGGTCCAGACAATTTTCACCGACCCTCCCTTTCTCTCACTATTCAGTAGGGTTTTGTGTTCTCTTGTCGTCTTCCTGTTTTGTCCGTAACATTAAGGCAAGTTTAATCAAATTCAGTATTTGAAACACTCCCAGTGACAAACCACTTCATCACTTACATTTTCTGCCCATACTTTTGTCTTTGTCTCTCTCTAAACAAAAAAAAATCCAAAACCCAAACAGCAGTTTCTTGTTATCGATGTCTGGCTATATGCACCCTCTTCTAGGGCAAGAACTGCATCTACAGAGACCTGAAGATTCCAGAACCCCACCTGACCATAATCACATGGAACTCAACAGATCTGGAGCAGATGAAGCAAAGGGAGAAACCACTCCCACCGGTGGAGGAGCAGCCAGCTCAGCAACCGCCTCTGGCTCTTCCTCGGGACGCCGTCCACGTGGCCGTCCTGCTGGTTCCAAAAACAAACCCAAACCTCCCACTATTATCACCAGAGATAGTCCTAACGTCCTTAGATCCCACGTTCTTGAAGTTACCTCCGGCTCGGACATATCCGAAGCTGTTTCTACTTACGCCACTCGTCGTGGCTGCGGAGTTTGCGTTTTAAGCGCTACCGGTGCGGTCACTAACGTCACCATACGGCAACCGGCGGCTCCTACGGGTGGCGGTGTAATTACACTGCATGGTCGGTTTGAGATTTTGTCTTTGACAGGGACTGCGCTTCCACCGCCTGCGCCGCCGGGAGCGGGAGGTTTGACAGTGTATCTAGCCGGAGGTCAAGGACAGGTTGTAGGAGGGAATGTGGCTGGTTCTTTGATAGCTTCGGGCCCAGTAGTCTTGATGGCTGCGTCCTTTGCAAACGCAGTTTATGATAGGTTACCGATGGAAGAGGAAGAAACTCCACCGCCAAGAACCACTGGAGTACAGCAGCCGCAGCCGGCGGCGTCTCAGTCGTCGGAGGTTACGAGGAGTGAGGCCCAAATGTGTGAGTCGAACATGGGAGGTAGAAACGGAGGTGTTGCTTTCTATAATCTTGGAATGAATATGAACAATTTTCAATTCTCAGGCGGCGATATTTTTGGTCTAAGCGGCGGAGGTGGTGGAGGCGGCGGAGGAGATGGTGGAGGTGTTACTAGACCTGCGTTTTAGCGTTTTAGCTAGTGACACTTTCTGTTGCGTTTGAGTTTGATCTGAAAGTAGTAGCTATGGCAGTTGCGAATACTAGCTAGGGTTTGTTTGTTTTTATTTTCCCTTCAAAATCTGGTGTGACATGATAACGAAAGCTTGAATTTCTTTTTCTTTGCTGTTTACTTTGAATATAATGTGTAATCGTTTTAAAAAAGAAGAGAGTATTATTTTGTGACATAGCTTGGATTGATTAATTGTTATAACTAAATTTTTTATATAAATTAATGCTTCATTAGGCGAGGAATTATTTGAAGCAAATGATATTTGTTCATATTCGCCAACTAATGTGCATATAGTAAGGTTCTAATTTGTGTGTTGACAGGCAAGACATTTAGTACAGTAATATAGTTATATTGGTCATAAATTCGAACTTCCACTACCTGGCAAAGAATATTTTGGGAGAACAACTAAAACCCTACTTTCTATGATGTCAACTCCAAATACACATTGTAACTTGAGCCCCCTAAAAAGAAAAGAAAAACCTGCATGCAGAGAATATGCCTTCTCTCTAGAGAGTGTATGGCGTTCAACTAAACATATACTACAAGCTTATGTGAGGGAGATTTCGGTTAGAAAACTTCATAATAAGTTGTATTGTACATCTGTCTGCTACATAAACATACACTTGTGATACATTTGTAAGTTATATAGATGAGGAATACCTGTACATTTACTTCACATTGTACACAGTTCTAAGATTAAGGAAGATATCCTCTCTTTACTCATTTCTCCTAATAGTTATCAAGAGTTCTTCTATCCGTTGTTTGTGTTAATTTCTTCTATAGGCTTGCATTTGCAAGTTAAACTATATAAAACTCGAAAATTTATATTAAGACCCTCGCCGGATTATGAACCATTTTATTTCAAAACATCAGTGATTGTTTGTTTATATATATCAATATTCGCATCAATTATCTGAGATCCATATGAACCAATATTCTATTTTTAAGGAAACCCAAAATTTAAAGTTTCGAAATGATTTGATCGAGAAGTAGAATTTGTTACTAATTCAGATTATAACATTCTTTGTTAACCAAAGTGAAAGTGTACATCAAGAGTCGGATCGCCTATAGCATGGATCCGACCCGAAATGCATATTCCACTAAGAATAACGTTAAATGACAATTATACCCCCATAGCACCACTCAGCCTGTTCGAACAGAGAAGACCTTTGTTTTTCTCTTCTCTGAAAGAAGATCATTTCGTCAGCTTCGTCTTTCGCTGTCATCCTACGAAATCATGGTAAAGATCTCTGCACATTCTGAAAATCACTTTTGTTTCTTCGAATCGTTAACTAGCTTTGATCCGATGGATCGTCTGATGTCTTTGTGTTTCCTTCTTTGGATCTGAGAATGCATCGTAGTTTAATTGCTTCCTTAGAGATACAAAGTTGCTACCTTTTATCTGAACATTCTTTAATATCTCCTCATGCTTAGCTTCTGGGTTTGGTTCTGTATGCTCGATCCTCCTTAATTACATTTGCGTAAGCCTGAAAATTCGATAAATGTGCGACCTTTACAAGCTATGCTTTAGGTGAAAAGGTGAAACCTTTGGTGTGTGTTTGTTTTTCGCAGATACATTTTGTGCTTCTCGTTAGCCGCCAAGGAAAAGTCAGGCTCACCAAATGGTACTCGCCTTATACGCAGAAGGAAAGATCTAAGGTCTCTGAAAGTAATGAGCTTTTTTTTTTTAACACTCTGTTACGCACTTTTTTAAAAAAATCTTAAAATATTGGGAACATGATGTTTTGTGTAGGTTATACGTGAGCTCAGTGGAGTGATTCTGAACCGAGGTCCCAAGCTCTGCAACTTCGTCGAGTGGAGAGGTTACAAAGTCGTCTACAAAAGATACGCGAGCCTCTACTTCTGTATGTGTATTGATGCGGAGGATAACGAGTTGGAAGTCCTTGAGATCATTCATCACTACGTTGAGATCCTCGACCGCTATTTCGGAAGTGTGAGTCAGTTAGTTAGTTAACCACTCCTACATGGAACATACTTCCACTTCTTGTCATCTTATCTCGTTGATCTTTTTTTCAGGTGTGTGAGCTCGATTTGATTTTTCACTTCCACAAGGTAATAATACCATTAATTACCACGACTCTGCCATTAATTCAACGCTTAGTTTTTTTTTATTTTTTGCTGACACTTTCTGTTGCTTTTTTTTAAGGCGTATTACATATTGGACGAGCTTTTGATTGCCGGTGAGCTCCAAGAGTCAAGCAAGAAAACAGTTGCCAGGATTATCTCTGCTCAGGTTAAATTGACTTTCTAATTTTTTTTTAAAGACATTTTGACATGAAAAGATTAGTTTTATTACACAGGATTTATCTTTGACAAATGTCTGTTTTGGAAGGATCAAATGGTGGAAGCTGCAAAAGAGGAGGCTGGTTCCATTAGCTACATCATCGCTCAGACTACTTAAATAGTGTCTTTCATCTAGTTCTATGTTCGGTTCGAACATGTTTCCTGCGCTGCGCCCTGGCTGCTATGCTAAATTTTTTGACAATCTTTTTTTTTAATATCTCTAGTGACTGAAGAACTAGAATATGTTTTTGATCGAATAAGTTTTTTTATATAAAAAATTAACAAAAAAAAGAGAGTTTGTTTTATAAGATGCGTAGTATTTGGGCCTAATAATTTTCTGCAAGAGCCAATGGGATGCGTGTTTTATAAGGTGCGTAGTATTTTGGGCCTAGTAATCGTAGTCAAGAGCCAATAGGATGCGTGTAGGCCTCGACATCCGTATCGGATAGTTCGGTCAGAGAGATAGATGATCAATTTACTCTCATTTTTGGTTCGGTTCGTGTAGTTTCAACTTCGGTTTGGTTCGGATAGTAAAGGAACTAAAAATATCCAGAAAACATTCGGTTTTCATTTAGTTTCAGTTCGGTTATTCCGGATAGTTTGGATAATTTGGATTAAATTTCATGTATTTTGAGTAAAATATCAAATAATAATGATCCAGATAAAATTTTGGATATTTTGGATAACTTAAAATATATTTTGGATAAAACTATACAGATACTTTCAAGTAGTTGGAATACTTTGTAATAATTTAGTTTTTTCAAATTTTTTTGAATACTTTTAACAGATTTTAAATTATAAATATATATTTAGCTATATTATATGTATATATAATTACTACTTTTATATATTCAGATATCCGTTCGGTTCTCGATTTAGTTCCAGTTCGGTTCAATTTTAAGATATAGAAATATAGGAACCATTCGGTTATTTGTTTCAGACCGGTTCGGGTATTTCGATTCGGTTCCCTTTTTTTGGCCCACACGTAGATGCTCGTTTTAAAAGCTGTTGTTTTGTAATAAACATAGTAAACCCTAAGAGAATCGCAAGTTTAATATGGCAGACGTGAGCGCCACCGCCGCGAGAAGAATCCGTAGCCGCCACTGCCACGGTGGTGATGGTGTGGTAGTAGACACAATCAGCGGTCTACCTGATGTGATTCTCCAACATATCCTCACCTTTATTCCAACCAAATACGCCATCACAACGTCGCTCTTGTCAAAACGATGGAGGCATGTATGGTGTGACACACCATCCCTCTCCTTCAAGACCTCTTCTACCCTCAACGCTGCTTGCATCAACCAAACCCTGACTCTGTACACAGCTCCCAAGATGATGCATTTTCTCCTCGATATCAACGAGAACGACGATGTTCCCCATATCGACGCGTGGATCGAGTTTGCCATGTCCCGGAACGTGGAGAAAATGTTCTTGTTTCTCTGGGTTGACAAGTATAGTTTTCCTAAGTTCTTCTACGTTAGCTCCTCTCTCAAGCAACTCACCTTGAAGCACTGTGATACGTCTCCCAAATGCTCAGTGTCTTGGACATCACTCAAGAACCTGTCCTTGCTTACATGTAGTGTCTCTGATGAATCTATGGCTAAGATTCTATCTGGTTGTCCCGTTCTCGAGAGCTTAACATTGAATCGCTGCGATGAACTAAGTTATCTTGATCTTAGCAGATCTCTACGACTGAGAACATTAGTAGTAGAGCGCAGCAGTTCGGCTACGGGGCCAAAAGATATCGAGGCACCACATATACATTATCTCTATTTGAGATACTCTCAGTTCCCATGTAGTTTAGTTGATGTCTCGTCTTTAACCGAAGCTAATGTCGACATTTGCACGAATGAACTATCCTACAATGCTCGTTTGCTTCAACCCGCGGTGATGGATATGCTAGAAAAGCTACAGCATGTTGAGAAACTTACTTTTGGAGGAAACCTTCTTCAGGTATACGTTTTGGCCCAATTTTTGTTTATTCTCTAATCAGGTGGGGGTTTGAAAGAATTTGAGTAAAATTTTTTTTTTTTCATAATTTAAAAGTCTATACAAAAAAACTTCAAAATTTTGGGGTCCAAAGTCAATGTGTCTAAATCCAGCCCTGTCTCTAATGCCTTGGATTAAATTGCTTTCATAAACTTTTTGTTGATGCATGGATTCATTAGTTTGCAATAGGCTTTGGTTTTCTTATAAAGTTTCTGATCAATGATTCTTTTGTGTTAGGTTTTATCTGTTGCCCAGCTTCGTGGTGTTCCTTTTCCAATGTTCAAGGTCAAAGCATTGACACTTAAGACAAGGATCTTTCATTATATTATTCCTGGCATAAGAAGGGTGTTACAAAACTCAGATGATTTAAAGAAGCTAACAGTACACACAATCCATTGCGACATCAAACTGGTATATATCTATCTTACCATAAACCTCTTTTGATTTATATTATTTTGATGTTCTAACTATCATCTGAATCCAAGAACCATATGTTTTTATATTTTTCCTGTTTTACAGGCAAAGCTTCTTGACCGCTACTTGACATCGCAAGCCTTCAATAAGGCGCAGTTGTGTCCGAGATTAAAAGATGCGGTCCATTGGGATGTAAAGTCAAAGCACCTGCCTTTGTTCGTGGAACTTGTGCTTAAAAACACAAAGACATTAGACAAGATGTTCTTAGTATTGGACCATCGTTACCGTATGTTTAGAAAGATTATTGGAACACTTTCTCGCAACGACAAAGTCTCCATTAGTCTTGACTCTTATTGATTATTGTTACGCTGAACCTCGTTTAAAGGTTTAAAGATGAACTTTTAATTTATTTATTTGGGATCAATTAGGATTATACAATCCTCCTGACTTTTCTTTCTCGATATTAATTATTATAAGATCATTCTTCTTTACCTTTGTCTACACTTTTATTGATATTTATTTATTGTGATGTAACGACATGAGATAAATAGCCTTTCTCTACAAAAGAGGCAATGCAGTCATCGAACATCTCTTCAAGAGACTTGAACTTGAGCCCGAGGCTCTTTATCTTCGAAGTGTCAAAGTCGTAATGCAGCCTGTTAAGCTTCTCAAACCTAATTTTTTTTTTTTTACAAAGAGAAGATTATTTCATGGTCTAGTTGTTTTTCTTTTCAAGGATTAAAAGGTTAAAAGATCAATGTCAAACCTCTTGGGGATAGGGAGTGATGGGTAACGTGTGGATAAAAAGGAAGCCAGTTCCTCTAGACTGACAACGTTAGAGCTGCAAATGTATCTGCCCCCGGCTGCTTCGTGTTCGAAAACGAGTATGTGGGTTCTTGCCACGTCATCGATATGAACGTACCCCATCTGTCCATGCCATTGAAATTTCTCTGTTTCTCCTGTTGTGTTATGTAACAAGTTATATGTAGCATTTTGCAGCAGAGGACAAGGGAGCTATTCTGATAGATGTTTCCTACCTTTCAGCAATCCGAGGACATCAGATGCTGTAGAACACAGATCAGGAGGCAGGCTAGGTCCAACGAGGAAGGATGGTAGAACAGTGACAAGGTCAATACTATTTTCTTCACAGAATTTCCATGCAGCTTGCTCGGCTAATGTCTTTGATAATGCATACCAGACCTTAAATTCACATGGAATGCGTTTACACAAACTGTTAGTTAATATAATTAAGATATAGTGATATCCATGGCCGGATCTGAGCACAGTCCAATGAAATATTAGCCTTGGCCCCCAAACTTTTAAGGTTTTTACATAGATATAAGCTCTTTGAAATGTTTCAAGCTTCCAAAATCTCAGATCCGGCCTAGTGACCTAGGTTTTCTTTTTATATAGATTGCTATTCAAACCTGAAAACGCTTGCAGAGTTCAACAGAGGTCCAAACAGATTCGTCAAGAGGGATATTGGGATCAAAATCATCTCTGATCCTGACTGTTGAGGAGGAAGAGGTGAGGACCACACGCTTCAAAGACTGATTCTTACTGCATGATCTCAGTACATTCAGTGTGCCCTCTATAGCTGGTTTCAAAATCTCCTCCTATCAGACCACAAGAAAGTGTTAAAAGAAAATATATAAAATGAACATACAAAGATTATGTAGTGGGGATGATGCCTCTGGATTAGATGTAGGTTTGAGAACAGGAGAAGCAGTATGGAAAACTCCTTGGCATCCTATTATGGCGTTATCAAAACTTCCATCTTCCATTAAATCTGCCTTCACCAGCAGTAGTCTCTCCTTTGCCCTTTCCAACTTCCAAAGGTGCGCAAGCTTCTTCTCATTTGCTGTCATAATAAACAAATTAACTGAGTCTCACTTTGGCTAGCTTTTTAAGGCAATCAAAAGATGGAAAGAGAAACCTGGATCTCTGACTGTTCCGATAACTTCATATCCCTCAAGGAGAATCCTCTTAACAAGCCAAGAAGCTAAGAAGCCTGAAGCTCCTGTCACACAAACTTTTCCTTTTGGTTGATCCATTTTCTGGCTGATAACAATGGAATCACACCCGAATAGTTATATATAGCATGTGTATCCACCACGCTGAAGGTAAGTAAGTACAGATTAGGTAGATCATTCAACTCATGTGAGTTGCTTATTTGATTTTTCTTTAAAAATGGTTTTCTCTTGAGAACAAAAAAATTGTTGGCATTGTCATAATATGAATTAGTAAAAAGTTTCTCAGTGTGATGTAAGCCAAAGTAGCAATTTACAAAACATACAAAAATTGAGAAAGGTACAGTGACAATCTGTACATAATAAGACAAAATAGTGTAACCAATCACATGACATTCTGTACAATAGTAGAAGATTCTCTGAGTACCCTTCCTTGCTTCGGCTGCTCAGCACCTTAAGCGGGACTGCTTCCACCATTTCAATCAACAGATGGAGAAGACGTACTTCTAATCATGCAGCACCAGCCATCTCTCTTCTACCAAAACTGGCCTCGAGCCTCACAAAAGAAGAAAAAGACTGAAATCATCCTGGTCAGCTCAAGAAAAGCTACAAAGCAAGCCGGTTTACGATTGCAGAGAACTGACTCCGTCGAGGAACATTCTGGTTGCTAGAGCTCTGCCAGATCAAACGAGAGAAATTGTTTAGAAAAAAAAACAGTACCACTTCCAGTGCCAACATCTACACAGGGCAAAATCAGAAATGCACAGAACAACGTTTCAATGAATTAAGGAAACTTGTTTACTAGGCAAATATCTTTTGGTATTAACTCTAGATATAGTTGACTGTTCTAAGAACAAGAAGCTGCACAGCCATAGTTGGCTACTTATTCCTTGGCTTTGTTGAGCAAACAAAAAGTAGCAAGTAAAATTTCTTTCAGTAGTTAGTTCAACAACATCCAATATAGGAAACTTAGCAGCTCAAGTTATAGCAAGTCTCGAAGACTTGGTGAAATGGGAGAAGAAGTTATGAAAAACTTCCACATGAAGAAATTAAACTGAGGGAATATAGGTGTTAGGCGTGCGTACCTGCGTGTTACAGTGATACATTCTTTATCTAGGACCCCAACAGGGTGTATTCTGCGAGAATCACTGCCTCCTGAAACGACTGGAACATGAGATATTTCATGCTTGTTCATGATTGTTTGGGCAGCGAGAAGATCCATATCAGGTGTCACAGTCCACGGCACTCTATATCCTCCTCCGCTCATCGAACATATTTCACTTACAAAAATCTCCTAAACCAAAGCAGTGGTTCAATTATTTGATCAGGTTACATCAAGATAGAAGCAGTTATTTCAGAAGTGACTATTCTAATTCATACCTTAGGTTCTTTGTTTCCTTCTTTTCTTGCTTTGCTAAATTCCAGAATGTCTGAAAGTGTAAGTAGCCCGAGAAAGATGTTGTCAGGATCAACAATCAGCGCACATGACTGTTTCTCTATCAGCATACGAGTTACTGCTTCTTCCAGAGAAGTGCTCATCATAACCGTGGCAAATCTTGTTCGCATGGCTTCTGAAACGAAGATACTCCTTTGTAGCTCCTCAGCTTGGATGCTTGAATCATCTACACAAAGAGAACTTTCAACTTCACAAAGGTTATTCGTTGATGGTTCATCCTCATCTGATGACGTCAGAGACTGTACATCTTCTTGGCTGTTTCTTTTCCGAGTTTCTTGTCTCTTTGACTGTCCAGATGTAATCCATGACGACATGCCTACAGCTCCCAGAAGGGGTAACACAATACGATAGTCCTGTGTAAGTTCAAACAGCAGTAGTACCGATGTGAGAGGAACTTGACAAACCCCCGCAAGTGTAGCAGCCATTCCAACCTGTGAAAAACAATCAGACGAACAGATTCATTAGCAATGAAGCCAACGCAAAAAAAAAAAACAAGAGACGCTGAAAAAACATTGACCAACGTAAGAACAGTACCAGACCATAAGCTTGTGGAGAAGCCACTTCGAGGATAGAGAGATGAATCCCAGGATTCTGAGCCAAGGCAATGCCAATAAACTTTCCATAGGCCATTCCGGCCGCCCCACCAATAAACAGAGAAGGAGCATAGTATCCTCCCACCAGTCCAGAAGCTCGGCACAACGCTGTTGCAGCTATCTTGACCGCTACCAGCTGAAGCAAAAGATCAGCTGAAAGGCCCTTCACAAAGGGACGAGACTCCAGCAAAATATCCACGTTCTCGAAACCCCAGTATAAGACTTCAGGGTATACCAAAGCTATGACACCAACGGTTAAGCCACCCAATACAGGAAACACAGACTTTGGTATCCCAGCGTCCTTGTTGAGAGAGTCAACAGCAGATGTCATGGATGATGTGCATCGAGATAACGCCAACGAGACCAAGCCACACAGAGCGCCCAGTAAGAGATAGAGTGGAAGTTCTGCAAATCAGTGAAACAGTTCTCATTCTGTCTTTCATAAAAGGGGAAGGATGTAGGCCTGCGGGTTCGGGTAGTTCGGTTTTCAGGTAGTTCGGTTTTCAGGTAGTTCGGTTCAACTAAAATCTCGCCGAATGGACTGTAAAATGTTTGGTTTGGTATTCGGTAGTTCAGTTTTAAAAAATTTTACCAAAACTAACCGAAGTTTTTGGTTTCGATTATATTTTGGTTAAAAATTGGGTAAAGTCGGATAAATTCGGGTAATTTGGTTCGAAATTTTTGTTAACTCGGTAAGTCCAGTTCGAAATTTGGTTAACAAAAAAATTCTTTTGAAAAACGAACTGAACCAAAAATCGAAGTTTTTTTTATAAACCTCCCGAATCGAACCGAACTTCTCGCTGAACTAACTGAAATTTTGGTTTAGTTAGGCGGGTTCGGTTCCTTTAAAAAACCACATGCCTAGATGAAAGCATAGGAATGGTACATTAGTAATGTAATAACATTACCTCCAGGAGAGCGGAAGTCATAGTCAGGAACCTTAAACGCAGGCTCAGATCCCAAACCAATTTCAGACACAACAGAAGCAATAACAGCACTAAGAATAACCATCGAAGTAGAGTTTGGAAGTGAAGTAGACGAATCACTCGATGAAGGCCACAACACGGATTCAACTGCAAAGAAGCATCCAGCAACAGCCGCATTGAACCCTGCAAAATAAAGTATATAATTATCTACTTATCAAATAAAATATAATAAAGTATATAATTATCCGTCATGAACAAACCAGAAGAGATTCCAGACGCTGAGCCAGCGGCAAGTAGCGAGAGCCCAGTCTGGGGACTCTTATTAAACACAGAGTTCACTCCTCTCGCGATCGACGCTCCGATCTCAACGCTAGGACCTTCAGGACCCAGCGAGTTTCCCGTGCCTAGCGTCACACACGCCGCAACCGCCTTGAGGAAAGGACGCAGCACTGCGTTTGCGTTTGCGTTTGCGTTTACAGCGGTATCGGAATCTTCAGCAGCTTCTCGGAGGTTGTTAAGGACGCTGACTAACAAACCGCCGAGAGTCGGGACGAGTATGACGCGCAGCCATACGGATCCGATCGGCGCGTCTCTGAGCCACGAGGCTCCGCGATCGGGGATCCCGTCCCACGAGAAGTCTCGGAGCAGGTGAACGCAGTTGTTGAAGAGAACCACGCTTATTCCGGTGAGGACGCCGACTAAACACGCCGAGACTATCGCGAGCTCCTGCGACGGAGGTTGATCGAATCCGGCATCATCCTGCTGCTTCGTCGCCGGAGAACGCGGGAAAATTCTACCGCCGGCGGTGGCGACGGAACGGAATAACGAGGAAGGGATGAGACCGAAGTGCAATGGAGCGGTGGTTTCGCGGATCGGAGAGAATCTCCGGGGAGAGAAGGGAGATCGGAGAGCAGCACAGAGTGCAGGCGTGGCTGCCGCCATGAACGGGACTGCTTCCGAGAAGTGACGTGTCCATTAACAGATGATTGGATCTTAACGGATCATCAATCTGACGTGGCTCAGCCTCCTCCATACAAGTCAGCTTATTAATTCCGGTTCATATCGGTTTAATCGAATTTTACAACTCGATACCCGTGTGGTTGTAAAGAAGGCTGGGCCCAAATAGAATACACCATTTGGGCCTACATTATATTTTATTAAATAAGAAAAAAATCATTATAGGTTCATGTTTCAATAAAAACCAGTGGCTGTCGTGTCTCGTCTTCTTCTTCCCAATCCAATCCATTACAGCTGACAATCTAAAATATTATTTTATTAAAATTAAAAAAAAAAATTTGATTATCTGTAGTTTTCGTCTTGCTTGTGCGTTTGCCACCACAACGTTGTCTTCTCGGGTTAATCTCTTCTTCCTCTTTCTGGTTTTTACTCATCTCTCTTTGATTGGTCTCTTCATCTTCTTCTTCAGTTACTTACATATTGCATATTGTCTTTTTTTTTTTTTTGTTATAGGGTTTAAAGTTTGATCTAATGGCTTCAAATCCAGAGAAAAATCCGCCGCCACCTTCAGGTAATAATTGCTTTCACCAAATCTGATCTCGAATTGAATAGTCTCTAGTCAGATTCGGTGGTGGTTTTATTAGAGTATTAGAGAAAGTGTAATATTATTTTCACTGCAGATGAGAAAACCGAATCGAAGAGTCCTAAAGCGGAATCAGCAAGAGCCTCTGGGAGCTCACCTTCATCAGCTAACCCCGCTATGAATTTCAATGCTTTTGATTTCTCTAACATGGCTAGTATCCTCAACGTAAGCACCCTTTTGAAATAGTTCTTTTTATTTTCTAGGAGGAGCTGATGTGTTTTTTTTTTTGTTTACAGGATCCAAGCATCAGAGAATTGGCTGAGCAGATTGCTAAAGATCCCGCCTTTAACAAATTGGCTGAGCAGCTTCAGAGCTCCATCCCAAACGCAGCTGAGGGAGGAGGAGGAGGAGGCTTCCCTAACATTGATCCACAGCAGTATGTGAGCACGATGCAACAGGTTATGCATAACCCAGAGTTTCAGACTATGGCTGAGCGACTTGGTAACGCCTTAGTGAAGGTGAGTAAGAATATGAACTTTCCCGGGTACTTTGGTTATTTTTTGAGGCGTGGCTTTTGATTTAATCTTTTTTTTTTGTGCCTTCAGGATCCACAAATGTCTCCCTTTTTGGATGCTTTCTCGAACCCTGAAACAGCGGAGCACTTTACTGAGCGTATGGCGCGGATGAAAGAGGATCCGGAGTTGAAGCCTATACTTGATGAGATTGATGCTGGTGGTCCTTCTGCCATGATGAAGTAAGTCATGTCATACAAATCTTTTTGGTTCTTATATAAATTGTAAAAGCTTGTTTTTGCTTATTGAGGAAGATTTTTTTTATTAATCTTGAATTAGGTACTGGAATGATAAAGATGTGCTGAAAAAGCTTGGTGAAGCAATGGGTATGCCTGTTGCCGGCTTGCCAGCCCAGGCTGCTTCTGCTGAACCCGAGGTAGCTGAAGAAGAAGGTGAAGAAGAGGAAGAGTCTATTGTTCATCAAACTGCCAGTCTTGGTGATGTTGAGGTTATGCTGCTTCCTAAACGTTCTTATGCTTGACCATTTGGGATTTTATCATTAGGTCTATTGTTCATTGACGTTTTTGATTCATTTAGGGTTTGAAAACTGCTTTGGAAGCTGGTGGTAACAAAGATGAAGAAGACTCTGAAGGAAGGACGGCACTGCATTTTGCTTGTGGATACGGCGAGGTATGCAAGTCTTTTATTATATTCGGTTACTTTTATGCTTGATGGTTTGTTTATTACTATGGATTTGAATCGAGATTGAACCTATTGATCCCTTTGCGGCAGTTGAAATGTGCTCAAGTTCTTATCGATGCTGGAGCAAGTGTTAACGCGGTTGACAAGAACAAGAACACACCTCTGCACTACGCTGCTGGTTACGGGAGGAAAGAGTGTGTTAGCCTTCTTCTAGAGAATGGTGCAGCAGTGTAAGCCTTACAACACAACACGACTTCATTGAACACTTGTTTATATGACGCTTTTCTGTGTATGTGTGTGTGGTTGCAGGACTCTGCAAAACCTAGACGAGAAGACACCCATCGATGTGGCCAAGCTCAACAACCAGCTCGAGGTGGTGAAGCTGCTCGAGAAGGATGCTTTCCTTTGAAGCTTGGGTCCAAAGGAAGGTCTTAAGATGATATTGTCTTTTAAGGATTTGTCTTTGTGTTGTGACTTGAACCAATTTCACCAGCTTTTGTATACTTCCTTATCTTATTTATCTGTGTTTTATTTGTTTCTCTCTCGTTCTAAATTTGTCTCTTATGGTGGTGTTTTTGAATTTCATTAGAAGTCAATTAAGAAAGAAAGAAAGAGCAATCGTTTGAGAACTGAGATGTGATTTTTGTTATTTAGCATAGTTTAAAGGACTATGATTCGTTTACTTCATAATATTGTAGTTGAAATTGATTAAGGATATTATTTAAAGCTCTAGCACTAATGGTAAAGTCCTCTAGATTTTCTTTGCGTTCATATATATTCAGTGAAAAAATATTTGTAGAACGCTCCTTATTATAATGCAAATTCAAATATTATGTTGTCTTATAATACCAAAAATGTGTTCTAGAAATCTTCAAGACAATAGACCTGTCTGATATTGAAGCCGAGCAAACTAAGGTACGCATCACAGCTTCGAGAAGCTTTTGAGTTTATGGTCAGAGGTTATTAAGAGGAGGTGATGCTTTGAAATTTTTATGTGATGTCAGAGAGAGAGATGTGAAGTGTGAAGGGTGTTATGAACAGATGACGTCGTTTCTATAAAGTAAAGCAGTGTGTGCGACCACCAAAAGAGAATCTCCTACGAAGTTTATTCAGAAGAGGATATAAAAAGATTCGTCAAATTTTGTCATTGTGAGATGAGAGTGACGATAAATGTAAAATATTAAATGCTTACATCAAACATTATATATAGGCGAAGATTTTAAAACTATGATTTGAATAGTTGAATTAAATCTCTCTACTTTATAGCTTCAGAAACAAACAAAATCTTCAGCAGTTTATCTTCTTCTGCGTCGGCCGTTTATCTTTTTGATTTTGTGATTTGACTTTTTCAATACAAAGTATACGAATAAAAATCAAAATGAACTTCTTAAACAGAATTCAAGCATCTTTTCAAGTATAACATTAAATATACATTTCAATCAATGTTTTAGTAGTAGTTAAAAATATACTATTGTTTTAGAAAAAACGAACAGCCAACTAGTTTGAAAAGAGAATCTTGAATCGAGTAATATCTTAATAAATTTCCTTAGCATTGGCTAAGAGCTGAATCTTCAACTTACAAAAGCAAAAGATAAAAAAGGTCGTGGGTCGATTATGGCCGTTAGATTTTCTTCACTTTTCTATGTTTTTGTAAAAGTGTTTCCTTTCTAGGAGGGTTTCTTGTAGTATTTACTATACCAGAAACTCTGACATTACCAGGAAATGTAACACAACGTTCTTTTCTTCGTTAAAAAATATAACACAACTTGCAATACTAAAAACACATTCTCGCATATAAAGAAAGTTCTGCTATCTGAATGTAGAATTCTTTATATATCCTAACTGCTTGAGGCTTGCCACACTAAACTAATTGCTTACAAGTAGTTTTATACAGGTAATCTATGGGTTTATTCCCTAAATAATTGTGTGTTTCTTAATACTAAAATAGATTTAGACATAATTCCAAATAGTTTAGCAGATAATGAAGATCATCATACAATCACCACCAGTCTCATATATGCAACTGCATATGCGTATTCGCTCTAAGTGGGGACTGTGAACGTGACAGCTGGATCCAGGTTAAAGGACAACACATCATCGACCCTACCACCGACACGTGTCCCACCTCACACATGGCGTTCTTCTCTTTCACCTTCTTTTTTTTAGCCTCTCCGCTTTTACATTTACCTTTATTTCTGGTTCATTGTTGTTTTATTTCTTCCCAATTTCTTTTAATTTTATGTTTGTTCACGTTAATTTATTTATTTATTTATCGTATATATAAATAATTTTTTAGTTCACATGTTTAGAAAATAATTTAGTTTAGTTAATCATGTTTTCTTACAAAAAAAAACAAGACCATGTATAGTACTTACAAAAAGAAGAGCAGTAATGGAGTACAGTGAGTTATTTAATGCTTATCCTTCATACGGACAGAATGGGCCTATTTAGTTATCTTTGATGATCCCCATATCATTCCAACTTCCAAGTCAGTCATATATGCTTAGTGGAGTAGTATATAACGGTAATGAAGAATTACTCTCTTTGGAGACATGAAAAATGGAAACAGGCATTAATCTCCGCAGAATCTAGTGCACATAATGCTCTTTTTCGAAATGAGTTTGATACTTTCCAAATACAAAATACGTGGAGAATACGAGATGAAATTGTGTGTATATAGGGAGAAAATGGGAATAACGTGATATACAAAATCCACCAGATAAACAATAAGTCACCATCCCACGGTTCACGTTATTCCCGTCGCCTTTATTTAAAAACACATAAGAAAATATCCTCTAATGATTTTGTTAATCAAGTAAACATTTAGGAAATTATATACTTCCTTGGTAAACAATTATAAAAAGTAATTAATTATTTCTAATGGAAACAGAAGAAGATGAACTGAGGAAAGGAAGGAACTAGAACAAGAGAAGGAAAAAAAAAAAAGACATAAAGAGTGATGGAAACAGCTGTCTTTATGAGGCGAAACAAGAACCTCCTCTGTGTTTCTACATAAACTCTCTCTCTCTCTCTCTCTCTCTCTTTCTTTTTCTCCTTTCCTCTTACAAAAACATTGGAGATAATAATGAATTCGTTGCAGTTGGATAAGCGTCTGGACACGACGGAGCAAGTGGTCGAAGAAATCATGAGAATCCACAGATCTCTACCGCCGAGGCCAGGGCTCGACGAGGTCGAAGCCGCTACCTCTCTGATACAGAACGTGGAGAAGGAAGACCGAGCCTGGCTAGAAGCCATTGCTAACCAGAGGAAGCCCTCCGACGTTCCCGGCGAGCTGTTCTCGATACTGCAAGAGATGAAGAAAGGTCTCGTCCAGTTTAAAAGCAAAGAACAGATAAGAGAAGCCGCGAAGCTTCTCGATCTGGAAACCGTTCACTCTCTCTTCGACGATTTCATTCAAAGAGCTTCTGATTGCATTTCTTCTCCTTCTAACGGCTCTGCTCCTCCGTCTCGTCTTCCTCCGCGGCCTCCTCCGACGAGCTTGTATTTGAACGAGAAGACGCCTGCTCGTCCCAAGGAAATGGTTTCACGAGACGATAGCTTCGTGAGTAAAGCTAAGCCTTCTCTCTACGGTGATGGTTTCGTAGCTCCTCCTCGAACGCCACAGGTTGTGGATTCAACACTTACCGCCGGGAAATTCGCCGGTGAGTTAACCAGTCTTTCTCTCTTTAACTCTGGTTAACTTAAACTCTCTAGATTGGTTAGTCAAACTTTGAATTTTCTAGATATGGAAAGTGTGTGAAGCACTATAGATTGAGCAACACGAGTTATGTTTTAGGACGTTAGAGGTTAACAAATTATTAGTTTATTTTATATGTATTTTACATTAGATTATATTTTAGTTTTTAGTTTAATTATACAATTATTGTGATAAATTATCAAAATTAGATATAGAAAGCAAACAAATTAGATAAATTTGTGGATTTGTAATAATATTATTGATTGATTTATCAGATTTAAACTATTAAATCGATCAAAAAGACGGTTTAAACCAATTCGAATATTGTTCTAAGAAAATCTTTATGGATAGGACCAAGTTGCACCCTAGGCCGCGCCAACTAGACCAATTTTTAGAACCATATGTTTTTAGTAACTGTAGTTTGAATTATTTTGTTTATGTATAGGCAATGATGGAGAAAAATGTGAATTTTATTGATTAATTTAGCAGATTTAGATTAATTAAATCAATTTAAAGAACGGTTTAAACCAGGATTTTAAGAAAATCTTTATGGATATGATGACCAATTTGTAGAACCATATGTTTTAGTAACTGTGGTTTGAATCATTTTGTGTTATGTGTAGGCGGCAATGACGGAGATAAGCTGAGTTTAATCAAGCTTGCTAGTTTAATCGAGGTATCATCCAAGAAAGCTACGAAAGAGCTGAACCTACAGAACAAACTATCCGAACAAGTAGAGTGGCTACCAGATTCTATCGGCAAGTTATCCACTCTAACCTCCCTCGACTTGTCTGAAAACCACATCGTGGTGTTACCAAACACCATAGGAGGGCTCTCTTCCTTAACAAACCTCGATTTGCGTTCCAACAGAATCACTCACCTCCCCGAGTCCATCGGAGAGCTGATCAACTTGGTTAGCCTCAACCTCAGCGGCAACCAGCTATCGTCTCTCCCTTCTTCCTTCAGCAGGTTGTTGCAGCTCGAGGAGCTTAACCTGAGCTGCAACAACCTCCCGGTCCTCCCCGAATCCATTGGTTCGCTCGGGAACCTAAAGAAGCTCGACGTCGAGACTAACGACATCGAGGAGATCCCTTACTCCATCGGCGGATGCTCTTCTCTTACCGAGCTCCGCGCGGATTACAACAAGCTCAAGGCTCTCCCCGAGGCGATCGGGAAAATCACTACTCTCGAGGTCTTGTCTGTTCGTTACAACAACATCAGGCAGTTGCCGACGACGATGTCTTCTTTGTCTAGCCTCAAAGAGCTGGACGTGAGTTTCAACGAGCTCGAGTCTGTTCCCGAGAGCTTGTGTTTCGCCACGGCGCTTGTGAAGCTGAACGTGGGGAACAACTTCGCTGATATGGTGTCGCTGCCGAGGTCGATAGGGAACCTTGAGATGCTCGAGGAGCTTGATATAAGCAACAACCAGATCCGTGTGCTTCCGGAGTCGTTTAGGATGCTTACGAAGCTGCGTGTGTTTCGTGCTCAGGAGAATCCGTTGCAAGTTCCTCCGAGGGAGGTAGCTGAGAAGGGTGCTCAGGCTGTTGTTCAGTACATGAATGATCTTGTGGAGGCGAGGAACGCGAAGTCTCTAGTGGTTAAGCCGAAGAAGAGCTGGGTGCAGATGTGCTTCTTCTCCAAGTCCAACAAGAAAAAACAAAGCAACATGGAGATTGTTTAATACACTGCTGACCAGTTTTCAGGTAACACTTCACGTAGATTCACTTTCTGTATTTATACATATAATAAGGGAAAAAAAAACTGATTTGTTTTTTTCCCTCTCTTTTTTTTCAGGTAATTCTGTTAATACTATTTGACAAGTGGCAGACAAATCCAGCTATCTTCACAAGACAATGAAAAGAGGGAGAAAGAGAGGAGCTTTGTTTCATTATTCATTCTTTGTTTTGTATGTTATGTTTCTTTACTAGTGTTCACATGTGTTATTGTGCGCATCATTGTTTCATTCATGTCTCTCCACATTATCTGTTCTTGCTTTTCATGGTTATGAGTTCTGACTGAACTGTAGAGCCGGTCCAAAACAGAATCAACCCATATTTGTGTGCCAGTCTATCGTTTTTTTTTTGTCAATGTGTAATCGTCACGAGACATCGTCTTTCTTTCTTTCATGTGAGTTATTACCATGTCATTATCCACGTCACATGTGAACCAATGAATGAGCACAGCCTTTCTTCATCATTTAGAAACCACAATATTTGATCCCCAAAAAAAACCACAATATCTTTCTTCGGTCTTGGATCGTAATCACATTGTGGTAGGTATTGCCACATGAAAGGAACAAAGCAACAAATAATAGCAAAACACCTGATTTGTTTTTCCCTATTTTTCAGGTAATTCTGTTAATGCTGTTGACAGCACAAGTGGCAGATAATCCAGCTATTTTGCGACTCCCAAGTACTGTATATGTATCACTATTCATTCTTTGATCCTTTCTTTCTTCTGTTGACATGATCATTGTGCACAGTTACAGCATTGTTTGGTTCATGTCTCTCCATGTATCTGTTCTTGCTTTCCCCAATTAGGACTGAACAGCGGAGCCCGTCCCAAAACATAACAGAACTAGGCCACTTGTAGATTATGAGTTTTTTTCTGGCTCTTAACACTTTTTTATTTATTTAGTTTGAATCCTAAAAAGAAGACACTCACACGTAAAGAAATGCAATTATATGTGTGTGGATAGAGATGTGATGTGGTAGTTTTTGATGTTGGAGAGACATGACATCGTGAGCTTGCTATGAACATGGTTTTGTCTAGAGAGAAAATTGGTGTAGTAATAATAGGCCCTTTTGTATTTAATGCAACTTCTATGAACGTGGTTGGTTTGTCGGTTTGTAATCTTCACGAGACATGGTCTTTCTTTCTTTTATTTGTGTTATCATATGGGTTACTTATACATGTGAACTAATGAATGAAGCAAAGCTTTGTTCATCATCGATCTCTCAATGTTATAAGAACATCCGGCCCATACCAAACTTATTGAGCTGGAAATGGGCGTATATTATTGAAGCATGTCTTTCTTATTATTCTATTGTTTATTTTTGAAACTAGTGTATCTTTAGGTTGGCCTCACCTCTTTTTCTTTCTGTTTAACCCCTGATCCGGATGAAATTGGGGGTTGCTTCGAGTACAAATGATCAAGAGATTCTATGACAAAAGAAAAGTACCACGCACGATATACAGAACTATGACCTAACCCACTTAAGACCTTAAAATGTATCTTCATAGATTCGAACATACCCTTAAAAAGTTGCATATTAACAATCATACCTCAACATAGTTATCTTCTCTCTCTATGATTTAAAGATGACTACTTCTGGAAAGTCATTTTTATTCACTTCCCACTCTTTAAGTCTTACGTTTTCCCTAAATATCAAAAATTATTCTTAGCACAATGGATTTGAATCTATGTATATAACTATACAAGGGTATAGGATTGCCATGATGAGGCTGGTAAAAAGTGAAGATGAACAGCGAATTAAAAGGGACAATATATCATGTGAACAGTTAAAAGAAGTAGGTAAAAAGGTTAGGGAAGATTAAGTCACTTAAGAGATGAAGAAGTGAATCTTTGAAATATATCACTTTTTTACTATGAGGGCAAAAGCTAGTTAGGAGGAAAGTATCTATAATGTGTTATGTTACATCTATTATTTATATATACTTCATAAGAAAAAATATAATGATTCTTTAAACCGCGGACCAACCTCTCTATCTAAACTTTCTTTGATTCTTCTTGGTTTATTAGCTGACTGGATTTATATATTCGGGAAATCATCTCCATCTAAAAAGAAAATATTCGTGAAAGCAAAGTTTCAGTGTTCTCATTTGTTAACAAATAGTATAACTCAAGTGCGAGGACTGTATTTGAAGCTAACAAAAATCAAAGAAAAAAATTGTTTTATCTACTTTTTCAGTGTTCTCATTTGTAATTGAGGATGTTTATCAAAGAATAAGAATACGTTCGGTCTTAGACAAGAAAATACGAACAAAAAGAGAGAGAAAAGATGGATAGCCTTGAGCTATTTGAAGAAGACAACGAAATTAAAAAGCAACGTTAAATGATCAAAAAGTTTTTGCCGAATTTTATCTTCACTTTTTTGCCTCTTGGGTGTTAGTATAATAAACATTTCGAGAAAAAAAAAAGAGATAAGGCATAAGATTCCATTGAGTGAAACTGAAAGGTGGATAATATTTGGGCTTGTCATGCGTTTCTAGTGTTTATAAGTTGAGTGTTACGTTTATCGTTTCACTTCAAATATTCCTCTTTCCACACCTTTCCTTTTCATCACTTTAGTTTTTATTCCCAATAAAAAAACAAATGACAGGAGTATATGTCGGAGAGTGTACAATAACATAACTGAACCCTCGAGTAAAAAAGAAGTACGATGAACTAGTATATGTCGAACTTATGTTTCACAACTAAAACCTTATCTGGTCTGTGTTTTTAATTTGTCGTTCAAATACCGTAAGTCTAACTTTGGATATTTTTGGTCACTGAACTTTTAAATTTGTCTGCTCATTTGAATTGAATGAGAGAGGGAGTCATCCTTACTTGCGGGTAAAGGAGATAAAAGGCTATACATGCTTTCTTTGACTAGCGACTGAAAATGGGGAAGACTTGTGAATACACTGACACGTCTACGAACTAGATTTTAGCCAAACCTTTTTTTTAACCTACACTAAACTAGACTTATAATTCAAGTTGGAAAAAAAAAAACTAGACTTACAATTTCCCAGTTTTGGCAAATTATCATCCTGCTAATTTATTACTTCATTCGTTTTTCACTAACGTTTATATAAATTAAGAATTTTTTTTTTTGAAAATATGTCATTAATTATCTATATTATACAATTCAACTAATAATAAAAAAAAAATACAGATGGTTAAGTAATATAAAAATTAATAAATTTTATATTAAAAATTAAAAATTCATATATTAAAAATTGAAAATCCATCTACTTTGAAACAAAAAAAAATCTTTTAAACATTGTTTATTAATCGTTGGAGTATTATTTACTTGTGCTGTTACATTTTAACAAATAATTTAGTTAATGTTGTCTTTCGAAAAAAAAAAAGATAAACGAACTCACTAGATAGTTTGCAAAACATTATAAAGAAATGCGAATACTTTCGAGTTGCAAATATTTTCTTTTCAAAGTAGTCTTTTTTCGTTATTGGGTTTTGCTCACACACATGACTCTCTTATCAGTGCTCATATTGCCAATTTAAATGTTGCGTTTTATGTGAACTGCGAGTTCTCTGAAAAAGTTAACATCTCGAACTTAGAAACTCCATTTCACTGATTCAGATTCAGAACACTAGGACAGTGTTACAGTCTTACAGACAGGATAGAGATCGAAGTAAACTAAAGATTCCTAATTCCTAGTTAATTAATATTTTACTTTCTCCTTAATTATGCCGAAAAATAAAGTAAAAAAAGTTTTTAAGGAAGAAAAGCAGGAACAATGGCGGAAGTGAACTGCGAAGGATGTTGATGAGGAGGAGCCTGATCTTTGATCTGACTCTCAGCCGTGGAAGCGTGGTGTCCACACCGATCACACTTCACCGGAGCCAAAATCCGACGGCAAGAAGGACACGACGACCGAGACGTCAACCATTTGTCTATGCACGCCAAGTGGAAGGCGTGGTTACATAGCGGTAGTATCCTGATCTCTTCTCCGTCCGTAAACTCCGTCAAGCATATGGCGCACTCGGTGGACGAGTCTCCATCTCCGGCGGATGAGCTCGGAGAGTCTGCTGCAGCGGTGAAGGTGGATTTAGGGAGGGACTGGAGCGCTTTTTTCTTGAGGCCTTTGTTCGGCGGCGGAGATTCTCCTACGGCGGAGGAATTAACACCGACGAGACGACGGAGACAGGCGCAGCGAGCTACGGCGGCTAAGCCGGCTACGCATATGAGAGCGCAGAGAAGAGCCGAGAGGATCACGACCATGTCGGTTTCCGCGGCGAGGATTTCTTCCGGCGGCGGTGGCGCCGCCGCGGATCCGAGGAATCTAGAGGAGCGAGTCATCTTGGTTTGCTCTAGAGAGAATATGTGAAAGTGGTAAAGATAAAAGAAGAAAGGAAGGAGAAAAGTTTGTGTTGTTGTTCAAGAGAGGAAGAAGAATCTGATCCAATTGGTAACAGAAACACACACATAGACATCTGTACTTATATACATACATGCCCAATTGCAGATAATTAAGTTAAAAATAATTATTAAATCATGTCATACGGCAGAGAAGTTTGTATGAATAGAAAAAGAAACGTAGTTCTACAACTTTACTAAAATAATTAAAATGAGACTGAAGTATACATAAAGCTAAACATACTTACATCTTTAATTAGAGTAAAAGATTGAGTTGTTTTATCTGGCTTTGGTGATTTAAAATATTCGTTGAATTTTGTTTTACTAAATAACGGATATTGCAAAAAAAAAAAATAGTGATATCTAACCTATACTAAAAGGAGAATAAGCTCAAAGCTCAGCCTATCCACGTCACCTAAGAAAATTAACCAATCATAAGACTCTATTTTGACACATCACCTTGGCTAAAATAGAGTGGAGTTTCGTATGGGCTTTATTATATTATCGGTCGACCCATTTGAGCACATGCCCAAAAATCTGTTTCGTCGTCGTCTTCAAGCGTCAAGAGTCTCTCCCCCGACTCTTCCACTTCATCTTCTCCAATGTCTGGGTTTTTTTTTCCATTACCTTCTCAATCAATGAGGATGTTAAAGCTATTCTCCAACGTTTTGTTCCACCTACCTTTGATACTTCTCCTATATAAAGCTCTACCTCTAACCTAAATCCATCCAGAATCAAAAACCCTACTCTGCAGAAACTAAATTGCAATGAAATCCACAACGAAGTCTCAGCTTACCACCGGCATATCTCCCGTCGCCGTCTATTTCAACGACATCTCACCAAGACCAGATGAGTCACAGCTTCGGTTTCAGGTAATCCATCCTTTTAGCAGGCTTCTTCGTTTAAATGTGGCTCTTTGCTTATATCTTCGTTTAAAACTGTTGTTATTTCGTTTCTCATGGTTTTGAATCTAAAAATGCTTAGATTCTCTATTGGTCTCTTACTCTGCTTATAAATTGGTTTCAGAATAAAGTCGGCCAGGTATGTGATACTTAGCCACCTTGAGCACGTACACATATGTGTCTCACAATGGAGAGAAAGTTGCTGTGAAAATACAAAGATCTGGACTAAAGTTTTCGATATAGATCTATGTAACAACTTTTGTGTTATATTATACAACCTTTGGACATGGATGCTTTATTTATGCTAAAAATGACATATTTTCTTATCAGGAAATTTGATGTTGCTTGATGAATATTTCTGGAAAAGTGATCCATTTGCCCCAAACGCCCCGGATGGTATTTACGAAAAATGTGCCATGTAAGTCTTTTTAACATAAAGTAGTTATAACTCTGGCTCTAAAACATGTGGCGCTGATATATCAAGAGTAATGCTAAAGTGTCAAACTTATAATGGTTTCAAACTTATTTTATGGTTTGGCTGTTTTAGATACTCCAAACCGCCTACTTTCATGATGTTTAAGTCAATTTCAATAATCTTGATAATCAAGACAAAGCTTAACCACTGCTTGAAAAAATATTTACAATCCATTATTTGTTCAATTAGATATTTAATCATAAATAAGAGACTAAATCATGTTATTATGTATACACTATATATTGTTCTCTGTTTGTAGCTTGCAGATAACCAAAGTTATGAGTCATGAAACTTTTTTAAAGGACAGGTGGTGCGCTCTGGGAATCACAGCAAGGATCCTCAGTACCACAGTCTGGATCACTTCTTTGACAGGTTCTAACATGATCATGCCACTTTGGTTACACATTGGGTCTTTTGATTTTGAAAGTATTTGAATTTATATTAGTTCTGTGTTTTGATATAAGCCAGCCTCTAAATGTAGACCCCAAAAACATTTCTGATAGTTTACAGCGTCTACATTTAGATCCGACATGGGTTGTTGGTTCGATGAGGCTAAATAGTTATATTTACATGAAGTTCATGGTCGGCTTCAGTGCAAATGCAAAGGTTACAAAATAAAATACCTGATTTATCTCCATTTATAGAGTTAGTTTCATTACAAAGTTCTCTCTGTTTTCTTTGTTTGATGAAAATATGTAAATAAATTGTAGGCAGCGAATGTATATAAGAAGAAAGCTGAAAGTCCTACGAAAACATGGATACAACATGGTATAGTTACTGGTATCAGTTTCACAGATTCTGTCTTCGTCCTCTTCATTTCTTATGTAGCCAGTTTGTATGATATTGGCTCAAATTATTCTTTTTTGTTTTCTTCTCTATGTTTCAAACAATAGCTCTGTTTTGAGAGAGTGGAAGCTGTAAATCATCAGTAACTGTGGCAGAGGTTTAACGATCCCAATCAGGACAGACACTCTTCGCAGAGTTGATATTAAAGCCATCAGTTGAAAAGGGTAAGGCAGCAAAGCAGGCTGGTAAGCCAAAAATAAGTTTTGTACAGTGTAAATAAACAGAGCAAACATTGCTAACGGAAAAGGAGGAGAAGCCAGTGAAACCAGTATCATCTATGTAACTGAGCTACCTAACGCTCATGGCTTCATTAGTGGACTGCAACAGGTATTTTTAACTGCACTTGATCAACTATGCAGCCCTAATTTCCGGATTTAAACTAAATTGAAAAACGTATTCCCTGTTGCAGGCCTATGATACAATGGTGGGTGAAAGAGGACTTCAGTTATCAGGCAGAAAATAGTAGAGAGTGGTAGCCATAGCAATTTTTAAAGATCCTATGGTGTGGGCCGTGTGGTTTAGGGATGAAGCAACAATTACTGTTGATATTTAGTCAGAGTCTGGGGTTCATGAGTTAATTGCATAGGTTAGAAAGAAAAGCAAGCCACTGATCCCAATATATGAGGGTCTCTATGTTTCTTTAGTACAACTTCATTTGACTGCTTCTGCGAAAACATTTTTTAAGGGATTACCTACCATTTGAGCAAATATGGAATTGACAGCAAACATATTTTCCATTATGAATGATTACAGAGCTTCGAGAATGACATTGACTTTCACAGAATGTTAAAAAAAAATGATCTAACAAAGCCAGTACAATCCTAACGAACCCTGCAATGGCAGAACGCTGCATCCATTACTTCTTACAAGTATAAAAGGGATCACGGCAATTCCTAGGCTACTTTGGTGAAAAGGTTCGCGGGAATACAAAGAATGAGGAAGAAAAAGAATGCAGTACTGAGGACTCCTTTCTCTGATCACCATGTCCGTGAGCTGCTGTATGTCTCCGTAATTAATAGAGACTCTTCAAAATAATTCCATATCGGAAAAGCCTGCCAATACTTTCCTAACTTGAATAGAACTTCGTTGCTTGATTTGTTCATAATTATTTTTTGGATATTACATGGGTGAGGTGCATATAGCTTGGTGTCTCTCAATGCTCATCAGGTGATATCAAAAATTTATAACTGATTAACCTCTAATCCTAAAAGAAGAAGGTGATGACGTGCTCTTAATATTATCATCATGTCTAACTCATGTGAATTATCAACTTAACAAACTCATTAGATGATGTCAAAAAAAAAAACAAACTCATTAGATTCACTCTTTGGGTTATACAGTCATGTTCACCCGAATTGATTCAGAAAACACAAGCAATTCTAATTATCTACACCCGTCCCCTTTTCACATATATTTAATCTACATGTTACATTGTTACCTATATTAATATTTATTAAATCACAAATGTTTTCATTACTTTTTTTCTAAACAGCAAAAGAGTGAAGAAATGTAATAATATAACTAATACTAATGCAACATAATATTACAAATAAATGTTTAAAAAATACATATTACAAACAATATGAATACTCAATCTGTGTGTAGAGGTTACGAAATTTAAAACTACTTTTTCAGCATTCATACTTCAGTCACTTAACTAACCAATTAAATTGTTTCCGTTCTCCATTGAAAAAGGCATTGTTCACAGGGATGTAAAGCTAGGTAACTTTGCCTTCTCTACAAAGAGTCAGACCCGAATTTGAGAGTGTGCCCATGGAGTAAATGCACAGGGCCCAACTTTTACTAATTTTCTTTAGAATTTAGGGCCCTAAATTTTTTAAACCATTACAAAACATGACCTAATAATTTTAATGATTTTACTTTATTAAATAACATTTGTAAAAAAATTTGGACTAGCACTGGACCCTCAATCTCCATGAGACGGGCCTGCAAAGAGCAAACAAGCTATCTCATTGCCTTTATAACCTCGCCACAGTTGGCAATTCTCTAGCACGTTTCTCTTATCTATAGCAACAACTACCGGTTAATGTTTCATATAAAATAATCATAGGTAACAATCATATTTTTTGAATACTAAGGCCATTGTCTAATAGAAGCACTGAACAACTTTGCTAACACATGCGTTCATGTTAAGATAGCTTTATGATATAACCCTAATCATTGAATAATTTTGATATATTTGAACTTTTTTTTTTTTAAAATTGAGATAAATTTTAAATTTAGTTTCACGTTTTCAGACTAATTTTAATTGATTATCTATAAAAACAGCATTGAAAGACCATGTTGTCAACTACATAATACCAAATAAGAATATATACATAATACACAAAACCAAACTACATTACTCTTTTTAGTGTAGAATATGCGCTAAAAAAGATAGAATTTCATATTTCAAATATACGTCAAATAAAAAAATAAAGTTGTTAGAAATATACAAATTAAGTTAGTACAAAAATATTTACAGATTATGTTAAGAAAACTAAATACAAAATTAAAGTAAACATTTAACATAGACACAACAATCCGTGCGTAGCACGGACACGGACCTAGTAAAATTAAAAGCTCAAACTCCTACTATATAGTACTATTGGTTATTTGGATTTTTAAATTTTTTGTTATTTTACTAAATGAGAATTTATCAAAATCATTAAATAAAATAACTAATTAATAGTTATCAGAAAGTACCTCATTTATAAATTGATAGATAAATAACTCGCTGTGATTTTGAAAACTGAAAACTACGAAACGCCAAAATATCATATACTCCTTCGGACATTTCTAATATACTATATTTAAAATATCTGATATAAAAATCTTTAAATTAATTATCATTATCTCTTAAGACCAATGTTTTTAAACCCCTCCAGATACTGAACCGTACGATTTACCAGGTTGCTGGGTCACAATATCGACTGTGGATGAACCGCGGATTAATAAATAAATTAATTTTATTATATAATAATATATTAACTATGAAAATAAATATATAAAAACTAAAGTTTAATATTTTCTAAATATTTTTAAAACATAAAATAATAGTTTGGATATGTATATATTTTATGTTTAAAAGGTATTTAGAAAATACTTAACTTTAGTTTTTATATTTATATTTTTATTTGACATACAAAATATCAAAAAATAGTTTAGGCTATTTAAAATTTTCTTTAACAAAGTAAGAATTAGGACATCTAAAAAAAATTAAGATATAAAATTCATAAATATTTAAATGTCTAATGTGAATAATAAATTAAACTTCGAATTCAAAATAAACCAAAAGTAAAAGACCATTGTAATAAATTGTAAATAACGAAAATAAAGTAACACCAAATCATATCAACTAATTTTCATTCTCTCTACCATTGTTCACTTCATTTTCTTCAAATTGCATAGTGAAATCTTCATCAAAATCTAAAAATCACAAATATAAAACTGAAAAGAGAAAACATAACTTTTTTTTTGTTAGCACCTAACTTATTAATTGGAAACTTAGAATATAAAACATAATCTAGAAACTAAAAAAAAAATAAAAATTATTTATTGGTTCAACCGGTAAGGTTCCGGATTTTAGTGGGGTTTTATAGGTTTTTGGGAGTTTTTGTGGGTTTCTAAATATTAGATTTTTTACGAAATCCAAACCGAATTTTTTATGGTCATCGGATTTACCGATTCAACCGCGGATCCGGATCGGGTTTCAAAGCACTGCTTAAAACCCATTTAGATGTAAATAGATTTGGAAATCTCTAAATCGTATACCAAATCATTCCCTTGACTATAATAAGAAATAAAGAATCAAATTGCCGTATGCTATTAAGAAACCAAATAGAGAAAAGATGGGTAACTGTGGGCACTCTTTATAGGTTTAGTTTGACGAACTCATTATCAAAAGGTATAATAACTGTAGTATAACTTGGAAATTACTTTATCACCTAAACCTACTTCGACTAGACTATTTTTTATTTATTTATTTTCTTCACTTTTTCTCTATTTCAATTAACTTTAATTAGCATCGAGAAGAATCCCTTCGAAACAAAAAGGCAAATGATTGAGGTTTGGAACAATATGGAATTGTTGACAGCTGGTTCAAAAGTTGGATTCAATGAATTGAATTTCGAAGTTCTTGCAGCATTACCTAATTTTCTTCAAATTCTCATCTCCGGTATTAAACTCAGAGCCGGTTCTGATACAAAGCTTCTGAAACCATTTCTAATGGTGTTCTATAATCTCTTCTATAATTTTCGCTAAAATAGAATAATATTATAGAGTTAGTTTTGCTCCAAAGATTAACACTATAAAGAGTTATTCTATAATAGAGTAACTTTATTATATAGTTAATCATTGGAGCAAAACCAATTTTATAATAGAATTATTCTATTTTAGTGAAAATTATAAAAGAAATTATAGAACACCATTGGAGATACCCTAACTTTCAAAATGTTTAGTCAGCCAGGAACCCATTTATTTCAACAAAAACTCTCAGTACTACTGGTAAAGTGGTAATGGTTTTTTTTTGTCAAAATGTTAAGTTACCTAAGAGTATGATTATCGGTGAAACCTGTTTTGGGTTTCTAAATTTTTTTTTATCTAATTAAAAAAAATAAAATTAAAAACGGAACCAATCGCGGGCCGTCACGTGTCGTAGAGACCACAAAATAGTGTAAGAAACGGACCGAAACCGTTCCTTATCTCGCGACTTATGAAACCCGTTTTTATCAAAAGCGTGGGATCCACTCCTTAAGAAACGCGTTAGTATACCGCGTTTATGCACTAATTTTCTTCAAATTCTCATCTGCAATATAATACATTTATATTGTGGTAATTAGGAGGTTAACATATTGTTTCTCTAGTTCCTTTAGTCGCTCGACTCTTGGATATAGCTATTTTGGTTTAGGTAAGTCAGTTGCTTTCTAAAATAATATTTTTCGTTAAGTGTTTTAGCTTAGGTTTATCTTGGATTTTGTCTAGATGTAGGTGGGATCTTTGATAATGATAACTATCAAGTTTCAGAATCTTTGTATAATGGATCTACGCGTCTTTAAAGTTAGTAGGAGTAATATTTTACATTATAAAATTAACGACTGCTAACACCGTCCACGTGTGTAGAATAAGGTTTTAGCAATACTAGTAAAAATATAGGATCCGACTGGAAACGTCAATGGAGTAAATCAGAGTAAAATGGAAAGCATTAATTATCCAATAGTGTTACTCTGATTTACTCTGCAATATTCTAGAGTAAAAAGCTGGTAAAAAAACAAGCGAATAGTTTGTTTTCTAGCGCAACTGAGTGGAAACAATTTTATACCTTTTTCATCCTGATTGGATGTACTTAAGTGGGATTCAAAGTAAAAGTATTTACTCCAACTTTTATTACTCTAACAATACCATCCAGTCATACTCATAATCAAATTTAACGTTAAATTAAACAAATTTTTTTTGTCAAATTCAACCAGCTATCTTAAAAAAAAATGGTTTCTACTTCGATAAAACAACTTTCGACTAAGAAGTAAAATCAAAAGCTTGTAAGCTGAAATATCTTAAGATTCATCAGGTCTTGAGCTATATAAAGGAGGATGGATGGAACTTAGCAAGCTTGAAATTGAAAGTACACTCGGAATGGAATAATCTTTACATGTGATGCGAGTCTTAACGTCTTTCATGGAACCACAAAAAGTGAAAAAAGGCAGACCGAATTACTATAAATATAAACCAATAAATTAAAGATAAGAAGACATTGGCACACCGAAACCGAAAGAAAACACAACAATAATGAAGCATTAAATATAACATGTAAGCGGAAACAACATTAATGATTAATGGCAAAAGATCAATTATATGGGATAGGAGCACCGAAAATTCATTTCATAGTTTTGGATAATGCCTAGTTAGAGGTTTATATTCGCATGCTGCTTGTTTTTATAACAAAAGATAAAGATGCTGTATCTGTAATCTGTTATCCTTTTGTCATATTACTATAAACAAGAGGACTTGTATATGACAAAATATAGAAACCCATGGAAACAACTTGAGACCTGAAGAGTTTAATAATGCAAAGCAACGAGTCAAAGTCGTGCCTCACGCATGTTACGTATAGTATTGCATGTTCATGCTATAACGCAAGATTCATGTCGTTTTCTCGGTCGGCAAACTTGTGTTGACTGTTAGGTAATGAAACATCAATGTCAAAATAAATATGGACACCACGTCGTAAATACTTGATTGAATCATCAAAACATCATGTACCCTTGATCTTGTTTTCCCGATTTATGGATTAAGAAACTTCTGTCTATATTTTATTGGGGGCTTTGGTCTTGATGACTGACCGAAGAGCAAAGACACTAGAGAGCTCAAGTTAAGGCCCAAGTCAAAAACAAAGGCCCACTCTTTACACAGTGTTAATTCCATGGGAATCAAGATTGTTAAGGATTTGGAGTGATTATTGTTTCATTTGCTTGAGCGGTGAGAGTGGAATCGATCAGTCTCCAAATGGTCTTTTTGTTTTCTTTAATAAATGAACGTCCTCTTAATCTCTTGCTTGTTTCAAAGCTTTGCAATCATCTCATTAGTCATTACGATTGTATGGTTAGAGTAAAGCAAAGCAATATATAAAGTTGGTTCATTTAGCTAGTAAGACCTGCTTGATGATGCTTCTTCTACTGTCCCACAGAAATGCGTTTCCAAAGTTTACTAATTTGAATGAAAAACGGGTACTTTGAATTGCAGAGTCAAGTAAGATCGATCATAGTGGAACACATTTAATAACTGCCCAATAGCTCGATCAAAATGCTTTTGGACCGGTTCTTCAAAAATTGGGAGCCAAACCGGTCTATGGTCAAGGAGGACACAATGAGTCCCTTTCAGAATTAAAAAGACGACACCTGACCAACCGGAGAAATAAACTCCTCTCTGTGTAAGGGGCAAAACAGAGAATTACGCAAAAAAGTTTAAATCGGGAAAATCTGAAGCAAAAGAAAAGAGCAAAAAGAGGAGAGTGGGTTTGGTCTCAGGGACACACGCAATCTCAGTGCCATTTGTCTTTTCTCTCTTTAAGCACTTTACCAAAGATCTAGAGAGACAGAGAGATATGTCGTGTTCATCCTCGTCTGGATCAGAAGGTGAAGAAGAAGGCTTCGATTCTTACCGCAAAGGTGGTTATCACGCCGTCAGGATCGGCGATCCTTTCTCCGCCGGTCGTTACATCGCTCAGAGAAAGCTTGGCTGGGGTCAATTCTCCACCGTCTGGCTTGCCTACGACACTCTCTCCTCTGTACATACACTCTTCATATCAAAAAGGCTCCACCTTTATACAATTACGCATCTGTAGATTTTGATTCAAGATCCTAGCTTTATGTGATTTTTGAAATTGCAGATCGATCCGTAAATTTAGCACTTTACTACTCTCTAGTTTAGGAGACTTGTTTGCTCAAAAAATGAATTGAGTACTAGATGGTTATGGAATCGTTGATCATAAGCAAGGCCGGTCCTGAGATTTTGGAGACTATAGTCGATTTATTAAGAATTTCAATAAGTCTGTAATTTTTTTTTCAAAGGCTAATGTTTCATTCGTCTTTGCCTAGGACAATATTCATATGAAGATAATGTATCAACGTCTATGCTAAGAATGTTTTTTTTTTTTACTTTGTATGTGTTGTTGTTGGCAGAGCTATGTTGCTTTGAAGATTCAAAAAAGTGCACAGCAATTCGCACAAGCCGCACTCCACGAAATCGAGTTCCTTTCAGCTGCTTCCGACGGAGACCTCCAAAACACCAAATGCGTTGTCCGTCTCATCGACCATTTCAAGCACGCTGGCCCCAACGGGCAGCACTTATGCATGGTGCTCGAGTTTCTCGGAGACAGCCTTCTCCGTTTGATCAGATACAACCATTACAAAGGTCTGAAGCTAGACAAAGTCAAGGAGATTTGCAGATGTATACTAACCGGTTTGGATTACTTGCACCACGAGCTCGGCATGATACATTCCGATTTAAAACCTGAAAACATCCTTCTTGTTTCCACCATTGACCCTGGTAAAGATCCGGTTAGATCCGGTTTAACTCCGTTGTTGGAAAAGCCTGAGGGGAACGCAAACGGTGGTGGTGGTGGTAGTTCGACGATGAATCTGATTGAGAAGAGGTTGAAGAGGAGAGCGAAGAGAGCTGTTGCTAAGATCTCGGAGAGGAGGGTTTCGATGGTGGGTGAAGAGGCGTCGTCCAAGAGTGAGAGGAGTCTCGATGGGATTGATATGAGATGCAAAGTGGTGGACTTTGGTAACGCTTGCTGGGCTGATAAACAGTTTGCTGAAGAGATACAGACGAGACAGTACAGAGCTCCTGAGGTGATATTAAAGTCTGGTTACTCGTTCTCTGTTGACATGTGGTCTTTTGGTTGTACTGCTTTCGAGCTTGTCACGGGTGATATGTTGTTTGCTCCTAAAGAAGGGAATGGTTATGGAGAAGACGAGGATCATCTTGCTCTTATGATGGAGCTTCTAGGGAAAATGCCGAGAAAGGTAATTGTTTTTTTTTTGTTTCTTTTTTCTCGGTTCTTGTCTTCTTGACGTGGTTTGATTTGAGCAGATTGCTATTGGTGGAGCGAGGTCTAAAGACTATTTTGACAGACATGGGGATTTGAAGAGGATCCGGCGGTTGAAGTATTGGCCGCTGGATCGGTTGCTGGTGGATAAATACAAGCTTCCGGAAGGAGAAGCGAAGGAGTTTGCTGAGTTTCTGAGTCCGGTTCTGGAGTTTGCGCCGGAGAAACGACCAACTGCTCAGCAGTGCTTGGAGCATCCATGGATGAATGTAGTAAGTACACAGAAGAATGCAGATAGTGTAGAATCCCAAGTGAGGAACTTGAAGATCAAAGGGTGAACAGAAACTCTCAGCTTCGTCTTTTTGTTCTGTCTCTTTTTTTTTCCTTCACACCTTTGTTCTTGTACTTCTTTTTGAATTTCGATATTTTTATGCTTTTTTTGTCTTGTTTTATTGTTTTTTTTTTTTGTCTTTTTGGGGAACTATGATTATATTGGTTAACCATCGATTTCATTTGTTGCTTATGAAGAATTGCCTTGTAGTGAATGAATTAATTGACTAACAAAGAATCATACTTATATATACACTCCTTTCCACCACCAGATTCTTACGTGCATGATCTATATTATTGTTAGCCATGTCATTGTCAATTAATGTATTGAAGTTTTTTTCAAAAAAAAAATTTATGTATTGAAGTAATAACATTTTACTTTCGCATAAAACAAATATTTGATTTGGATTAACAGGACCTTCTCCAATTTGAGGCTAAGAGCAATAGTTAAGCTGATCCTGCAAGGGGTAATATATTTTCTATGGAAGAAGAGAAATTCTAGACTTCACGCATCAACTTCGCGACTAAAACATGTTTATAAGAGAGATCAAAACTCAGATCAGAGCTCGCCTATTGGGACTTGATCTGGACGTATCGGCAAGATTCTCAGGTATTAATCAGCAGCCTGAGGCCTATCATATCCATCTGGTTTGGTTAAAATGCTTCATCATTCCACCTAATAAAATGATGAGATTATGATATCACTAAATGTCTTATATTTTGCATGTGAGATTTGATTCATATATGTCTAAGCGACATTTAGTGATATCATAATCTCATCATTTTATCGGTATATGTAAAAAGCACATACCTTTGCTATATAAAAGAGAGAGAATCTATTTTTTTTGTAATTTATATACAATGTTAACTGATGAAATTTCATCAATACTTGGGTTGTGTATATGCTTATAATCATGCATATAACTCATTTTCTTTGTTGTTTAAAAATATTATAACACCGAGAAAGTCTTATTTCAACTTGCTAGTGACCAACAAATGTATTAACAAATAAAATTTATTTGTGTATTGCTTTGAAATGGATTGTGAATTTCTAATTTGCTTGCACAAAATTGTGATGTTTCCAAATTATTTTAAATTGGTTAATGAATATTTGCAACTCCTCTTATGAGTAGTGATCTAGTATCATATTATACATTAAAAAGAAAATAACAAAATGTGTGATTTTTGCAGACTGAACATGTACCTAGGAGCATTTCACAGCTGGAAGATAGATCTTTATATGCTGCGATTTCACCATGTCCGGATTCCAGCAATTACAAAGATCACTGATGATTATGTACATGTTACTGGAGAGGATGATGAGAGAGCTAACGAGAAGATCAAGAAATTGCTAACAAGAGTATATCAAATTGATTCACTAATCAGATCTTTCACACCTTTTTATTGTTTGACTTTTTCGATAACTTTGACATCTTTTGTTTTGTTTTATTGTTCTTTAATTTTTGGGGAGCTAGATTTATTAGTTAACCATCGATTTCATTTTTTTTTTGTTAAAGAGTTTTCATATCAATTTCATTTGTTGCTTATAAAGAATTGTCTTTTAGTGAATGAATAAATAATTGTTTAACAAAGGAACAACGTATGAATTGAAGTAATAACATTTTACTCTTTGTAACACTTCTAGCCCACGTTTTATTGCTTTACCGTTATTGTTGTTTATCTTACCATTATTAAGGATATAACCTCTTGTAATTGTTATAGTGATTTAGACTTTAATTAATAAAATTTGTGCACAAAAAAAAACATTTTACTCTCAAACAAAACAAATACTTACTACTTAGTATCCACTTTCTCCCACTTGCAAACACAGATACTTTTAGAACAGGAGTTATTCTTAGTTTCACCTCTTACGTAACCGATAGTATTTCATTATTTTAAATTCGATATCTTTAAAAAAAAGAAATAAAATATTACCAAGTTATATTATGTTTTTAAAATAAAAAAGATAAAAAAAATAGTGGTTACAGAAAAAATAATTTTAAAAACAATATTTTAACCTCGTCAGCAAAACACTAAACCCTAAATCCTAAATCCGAAACCCTAAATCCTTGGGTAAACCCTAAACCCTTAGATAAATCATAAACTCTAAATCAAAAACACTAAACACTAAAACCCTAAATCTTAAACCCTAAATCCTAAACCCTTGAGTGTTTTAGGGTTTAGTGTTTTTGATTTAAAATTTATGATTTATCCAAGGGTTTAGCTTTTAGAATTTAGGGTTTAAAGATTAGAATTTAAGATTTAATTTTTTTGCTGACGACGTTAAAAATATTTTTTTTGTAATTACTACTATTTATTTATTTATCTTTTTACTTTAAAAACATTATATAACTTGACAATATTTGATTTCTTTTTATAAAAGATATCAGATTTAAAATAATGAAATCTTATTAATTAGTGAACCTAGAGATAAAAAATGTAACTCTTACAAACATGGTCGGATGGTTTTAACTTTCAGACCGCATGTGGCGTTGCATGACTGAGTTTGATCTGTGTCACACGTGGTTCACGTGCCACCCTCTTCTATTTAATTTTTCTTAATCTTCTCCACTAATTTGTGCCCACTTCTCATTATTAATTTTGATGTGCAACAAGCCAACAACCCACTTCTTATTAATTACGGTTTATTTGTTAATTAAGCAGAGAAGAAAAAAGATTAAATCAAAAGTAAAAATAACATTTAACAAAAACTACATCACGTTATTACAATTCTTCTCCATCTAAGAATCCAAACACCACATCCTCTCTAATGTAATTGCAGAAAAAACATTAAATTCAAAACACATTCAAAAAAAAAAAAAACAACAATGTGATTTTTTTTTCTACTGAAAATGGCAATGCTGACCAGAGATCTTATGACCGTATGGCTCTGTTCTGCTTTACACATTCTCTGACACACCTTCACTCCACCGTGTGATCCATCCACGCAGGTTCCAGTTTCTTGAGCCCTAGAATTACAAAATGCTCAAAGAAAGCTTCTTCAGCTTCACTCTTCCTCTTCTTCTTCTCCCCAGTGAGTTACTTTCTTCCTTCCCCGGTGTAGGTATCGAATCAACAACACCAGCAACATCAATCATCTTCTGCTTCTTGTTTATTTGACCATTCTCCTCGAAACTCGAGCGAGTTCCCAAGACTTTAGTAGTGTGCCTTTTGTCTACAGCTCGATGCAGCCTAAGCGCTAAATCCTCTTCTTCTTCTTCTTCTTCTTCGTCTCTAAACTCTCCCTTTGAATAATACAAGTGGTGAAGAGGGACATGTTTCCTCTGCTTGTTCTTCTTAGGAGACCTCTCCTTGCAATCAGGCATTGCTTCTTTGGGAAAAGAGTCAACCAACTCCAATGCCCTCTTGGCCGCAGCGATCGCCTTTGCGGAGATCAATGCCTTCTCGTTCGCCACTGCCCTCGCGGTCTTTGCGGCTTTAACCGCTGAAGCAGCGGCGGATCTCGCTGCTTCCGCGAGCTCTTCCGGGGACTGGTTATGGTCATTGTTGAAACGGGAAGCTAATAAGTCGTCGAGGTGGGTGTAGACGTCGGTTGAAGCAGAGGAGGAAGATCCGTTAGAGTTTGAAGTTGCGGAAGAAGAAGAAGATCCGTTGAGTTTCTTGAATTCAGCAAGTAGTCGCTTTCGAGGAGGGAGATGCGAATCTGAATCGAGCTGGTTGGTTTCCATTTAACCAGCTAACAAAACCAGAACACGAGTTAGTGTCCTAATCTGAATTACGGAATGAGATCAGCTCGATTCAAACCATAACAATCAGTTTCCTTACAAATCTCATATTGATTAGCAACAAAAACAGAGGAGCGAAACTCTACATGAACAATCTGAATTACTCTTTTCATAAGGTGATCGATGAAAAGGGAATTACACAGCATTGAAAAAACAAGTATCATACATCAAACCAAATACATATAAAGAAGAAAAAAACAGAGTGGCAGATGAAGAAAGCAAATTACCTCTGTGTTTCCTTTCCAGTTTTGAATTGCCACAGCTTTGAAGGTATCTTTCGTCAGATGAGAGAGTAGATGAGAAGGAAACTTAGGGTTTGCAGAGGGAGAGAAAGAAGGAGAGAATATGGCAATGGAGAAGACAAGACAAGACAAGAGAAGATTATTATTCCAAATTCTATTTTATATGTAAACCCCTACAAAATCTCTCCTTCTTTCGTCTCTTTTTCATTAATTTTTTTAATTATCACTTCTAATGTTTTTTTTAACAGTGATCTCTCTTACAAGTTACATGACGTAATAGACAAGAACCGCAGAAAAACTCACCAGCTGGTCAGAAACATTCCTCCGTCTAACCATAATAACGGCCGTCATGTCTGTTTTCTTTCTTTCTTCACGGAGTTTCTTTTAGTATTTTATTTTATTTTCAAGATTAATGTGAACCTATGCTTGGCTATAATATTATTTTAAAGAAGCTCAAAAAGAATATTCGAACTATTTATGAAATTTATTGTTTATAGTCTGTCACCTAGCTAGCTAGATTTCAACTAAGCACACTGAAAGTATAAACTACACAAAATAAATGATATCATGGTTGAGAATCATGTCTTTTGCGGGATAAACATTATATATATATTATTTATATATTATGAAATTATAAATATATATTCAGTATTTAAAAAATCAGTAACTATTACGTATATAACTAAATTGATGCAAACATATAAATAAATTTTATTAATCTAAACAATATTTTTTCTATTTGTTATGCTATATAATTAAATTTAAATGATATTAACATATATATAGTATATTTTAAAAATTTATATCTATTAAATGATATTTTATACTCATATGGTTTGTTAAATCAATTGTGTCTTTTATAGAAAAAAAATTAAATTATTGATAACAAAATTTTCATGGCAGGATTAATAGTTTTAGTAATTTTTAATTTTTTTAAAAAATTAAGTTGTTCAAAGTAATTTGTTCAAAGCAATTTGTTCAAAGCTTTTATCAAAAAAATGGTTCAAAGTAAATTTTGAAATTAAAATATTTATGTATTTTATATGATATATAGTTTAATTAAAAATGATATATATCTTTTTGATCTTAATACTTATTAAATGGGCTTTCTGCTTATATGATTTTGTAATCATTTGTATCTTGTCATAATAAAAAAAATTCAACTATGGATCAAAAATTTAAATGTGAGACTTTTAACAATTTGGTAATTTATAGTCGTTTTAAAAAAAATCAAAATGTACAACAAACATAAAATTTAATTTTAATTATATGATTAATTTGGTTATTTAATTTATTTGAATAGTTTAAAATTAAAAAAATATGATTTTTTCGTCAGCAACTTATACATATTCATTAGACTCTGCAAACCAAACTGGTAGCTCCACATTTATATAAACAATAAACGACGATTGTTTTCTTACACTGCGTGCGAGACTCTCCGTCATTAAATTATGCGTATGTGGTATATGAATGAGCTCTGAACTGTTGAAACAAATATGATATTCTCTCCGTTTCAAAATACTTGAAGTTTTAGGATAGTGCACAACAATTAAGAAACTTGTTTTTATTTAAAAAGTATGATTAAAATATAAATTTAAAACCGTTTTAACCATTTAAAAAATAGATTACAAAATATCTTTGGTTACACAGTTTTTGATAAAGTTAAAAGTTACATTGAAATATGAATATATTATCTATTTTGAAACATAAAACACTTCTTTAAACATCTTGTATTTTGAAACGGAGGGAGTAGAAGATACATTAATTTTTATCAAATCTTTATTATTCAAAATCATTAATTATTACACAATTTAGTAATTTTTGCTTAATAAAATAATGAAAATATTAATAATGAGTTTATGGTTACTTTAATAAAAAAATTATTATATATTTAGATGGACCAACCTATTTTTATAAAGATTTTAAAACGTGACTACAAAAAATATGTTTGAATGTTTCTCAATTAATAAAGAAGGGATACGATGAAAATCATGATAATGGACAAAAAAGTATTGGATCCCTCTCTGAATAAATAGAAAGAGTTCTCTAATTGCTTGAACGGAGTTTTTAAAAATTTAATCTCGCTATGATCAAAGTTACTGTTATTTGTTTTTGCTATAGAAAAGTTACACAATATGTAGATAGATGGTAAACAAAAGGTACAAAAAATAAATTTGACTTGTGGAATATGTTACTGTTATTTAGCTACATTATAATGATCTAGTGGTTTCTAATGGATGAGAAGTCGTCCTATTATAGATCAGAGATCAATTTACAAGATTACTAGTTCTATGTGTGGCGAAGCAGCGAGTCTTTAATTTTCATATAGAGCAGCCAGATTTGTTTGTCGCCAATTGACCGATCCGTATGAGCATAATTAGTCGGGTTTTCGGACTGGACATCTCTTCTCTTTAATCACAAACTTATTAAAAACGGGTGATTGACGTGATTTAGAATTTATGATGGATGGATGGATATTCAAGGAGCGTGGTCGATCCAATCGATACTGATGAGTATTACTTATAATTTAATCTGATAGATTTATGATCATTATTCCCTGTTCTATAGTTTGGCGGACATAGTCAACTTCACCATCAACTTGCCGTGCCATTTCATTCTCAACAGACCCCAAAAAGTTATTGAAATCATTAAAAAAAAAAAAAAAGTCTAAGGGAAGTAGTCCATCGTAATTATCAACACTGTCTAACCAAATAAATATCAATCAACACTGTAGAGATAAAATATCAACATCGTTGAATCTTTTTATGAAAGCTTTATCATTTATCACTTTACAAATTCAGAGAACTGTTTCCACATTCATCCCCTCTGATAAGGACTATGGTTACTATTAGAGTCATTGACCAATAATCTGGTGGCTATGTCTATATACAGACCAAACCTCGGTAGTAGCGTGCTAAGCCACGTTTAGATGAATCTATAAGCTAAAAGGTTGCAAGGCACCTGTATTATAAAGCCCTTGATGCCAACATATTCAGTAAACAACTAATTTCTAAGCTTGCTATACTCTTGTGCATGCTTTAAATTTTGGTAACGAAAAGCTAGCGTGGAAGGAAAAAATTCACCTATTTTAAAACTCAGATTCTGTCATTACACAACATATTGTGCTATCATATATTCATATTTCAGGTAAAACAGCCAGCAGGCAGTAAATCTATAAGTTCTGTTACCTCACAACTTCAGTTGTTTGTCTTCTAACGGATCTCCCATGTTCATCTGCTTGTAGTGACAGTAGAAATATTACGTAGATGCTTTACCAGATGCATCATGTTTTTCGTCAGTTATCATTTCACTTTGATCTGTGCCAATAACAGCACACAATGCCTTCCAAATGGGAACCAACATCTTCAATGACGGGCGCAGTTCCTGTACAAAAGAGGAAACTGAACTTAGAATCAATGTCCATAAAAAGAAACAACATAACGTTCCCAGATTTAATCATCGGTAGCTCTTGATTATTCTCCAAGTTGTCAGCAAAAAGTTTCTCTCACAATGTACGAGAACAAACTGTTTGGATTACCTTAAACAACAACGTAAGCTGTTTTTCACCTCGCAGAAATAAAGAGAGAGACTCGAATATAACATGTAACGGGTGTGACACATTCCACAAGCACAGGCTTCAAAATCTTGCCAATAGGGATAAACCTGGAGACTGTCTTTCCACTGCAAAGCAGAAAAACGTACAAAACATTAGTACTTGTATGTCTGGTAAAAGCACAGATCATAATAGCTAATGAAAATTACAACTAACTCCACCATTACCACCTCTCTAATATGCTGTATAGTTCAAATCAGTAAGTCATCATGGAGTGCAGACAATATATACTAACTAAAACGGTTAAGGCGTACCTTAAATATTGAGTTTCAAGTTGGATTCCAAAGGTTGGCATGATTATAACAGATTCTGAGCAGCTCAAGTAAGAAAATAATCAGTTTAAAAGATGTAAAGACTCTATAATATGGTGAAACTTAAAACCGTGTAACAAGGCCTCACCTTTCTTTACTAGCTTCCGACTTTGTATCATAACAAAGAAACCACTTAACAGACAGCTCCAAGACAACTGGATTGTCCTGTTTCATGTGAATTATCCATCTCAGACACCCTCGTGAAGAAAATACAGATGGAGCATCAATAAAACAATCTTTCTAAAGTAACACAAACTAACAAACATGCTTTATACAAAACTAGTCATGTATTAACATATTGCTCAAAAGGAATTGCAAAAATCAAACTGTAATCCATTTATCATTCACTGTGATTGATCCCTTAAGGTAAGAAACAAGACGCTATGCATTCCCCATGCTATGCACTAACATCCACTTAACTAAAATAACAACTATCTCTAAAACGTATCATTTACCACCCCCAAAATGACAAGGAAGAAAGCAAGGCCCATACGACGGGCATAGCCAGTTGATCTGCTTCTGTTGATGATCACATGGTGAATGTCAATGGCTCCTCTACGCAGCACACTTTCACTTTCGTGTATGTAAGTATATCTTTTATTCGAAAGAGACGAGCTCACCATTGTATTCACCGTCGTTTACTCCTATCCATTTAAAAAAAGCCTTCCCCAAACACAGGAGACCAGCTTCTCAATACCCAAAGCAAAAAGATTCAGACTTTCGCGTCTCACTAGATTCAGAGAGTAAAACGGTTTCTCAGCAGCTTTCAGTCGAACAACTTGCGTGCATTATAACCCAGTTTCACCATTAGCCTCACAAATCTCGCCATCTCTCCACACTGGGTGCCGTTTCTGAAAACAATCCTAAACGCCGCAGTTTTATTTAATTACAAAAACCGCTATTATTAACGCCTTGCTGTTTTTGTAGTCTCAACAAAAGTATAAGACCTTATGTAGTGTAGTCTAGGATAAAGCTGAATACTCATTACTTAATGCCTTATAGGATAAAGCTGAATACTCATTACTTAATGCCTTATGTAGTGTAGTCTAGGATAAAGCTGAATACTCATTAGGATAAAGTCGCTAATAAATATTATTTGTTGTAAGTAAACTATACTTTCATAACGAAATATATGTATTTTGTTTCTTCCTTTTTATATTAGATGCAAATATTTTAGTTGAAGTAATTTTGATGTCTTTTCCCAAATCTGAGTAAACGAAATAAACTTTAAATAGTATCTATCAGATAATTTTAAAAAAATTGGAAATATATCCAAATAACTCATGATACTTATAAGTATTAAGTAATCGAATGAGTCAAGTAACTTGTAGATAACATATTTTGGATAAGTATTTGAAATAATAAGTATCCATTTTCGATAAATCAAGTATAGATCAAAAATTTATTACTCGTTTAAAACAAAACCAAATATCAAATATACGTAAAAAAAAAAGTATTCGCCTTGCGTCCATCCCTAACGCAGTCTAATTTTTCGTATCTTAATTATAATCGGCTAAACGGAAAAAAAAAAAAATAGACAATGGGCCGTTTCAAAAAAAAAAAACTCTAAACGGCGTCACCGTTTAATTTAATCAACTCCTTGCCGTTTTTTGTAATCTCCAGAAAAGTATAAAAACCAATTTAATCCACTCTAATTTTTCATTACATTAACTTTAACCGCCGTCCCTCCGGTCGTGTTTCGCTGTCGTTACGACGGAGAGCGCAAAAAAAAAAAACCCTAATCTAAAGTTCGAGACTTTCCGATTCCCAATCAATCATGCCATGCAAGAGATGCAACGGCACCGACTTCCAACGCGACGACGCCACAGGGAACTCGTATTGCTCCGGATGCGGGACGTTACAAGAGTACGACAACTACGAGGCCCAGCTCGGCGGCCTAAAGGGACCCCAAGGCACCTACATCCGCGTGGGCCACCCCGGCACAGGCTCCACCCTCGCTTACAGAGACAGAAGATCTTCGACGCCGGTAACTTAATCGACGACATCACAGAAAGGTTGCAGCTTGTGACAAATCCGCGAGAGGTTAGGCTATGATCGTAAGATCACTCGACGGTGAGTGGTCGGGAGGGGGGAGTGGTA